>NC_064757.1:30188713-30824338 GCF_011397635.1 Epinephelus fuscoguttatus | reverse complement strand
ACAACTTGTTCAATAGTTGTTGCTGGCTCTCCACTATACTGTAACCAGAGACTTTCTTAATTGTGAGGATTTTCTGCGTTTGTCTTTGCCTTACGTTTTCGCTATTTTCTGACATTTTCTAGACTTATCTATAATGAAACAAGTGCAATTTTGCAAAAGCTGTGACAACATACATGCATGCATGCATCCACACACACTGCCCCTTTTTGCCAACGTCATTCAGTTTATCAGTTTAATTTCGTTATGAGGCTTTGATAAGCCTGGGTGTGTGTGTTTGTGAATGTAATTCTCTGTTATTTTGTGTTTAACCGTCATGGAGAAGCTGCGGTGCCGCTGGTCTGGTTTCCCAAGAAACAGGCAGGGACAGGCCTCAAACAGCATGGTAGCTTGATAAAACAATGCTCTCAAGTACTGCCAAGCCCGTCACAGCAACATGATCTGAATGCAAACTACACAGACAAACACACATGCAAAGCCCTTTTGGATGACTGAACAAAAGAGCCCAACCCTGACCATCTTTGTCAAGCAAAAAGTCACGGAGCATGCACTGCAGACAGTAAGACAGTAAGGTGTGATTATAATGTAACTTTAGCAGGTTGTCTCATTTGATTTGTATTTGACTCCTGCAAACCTTATGCAGCAAATGAGGAGACATTTTTTCTCCATCTGGTTTCTTAACTCTTTTTCTTTTAAAAAAAGAAAAAACAGACAGTTAGATGGATATCTTTGCCAACAGGTATCTCCAGACTGTTTGCCAAAAAACTTGATGCATGATTTACAGTTGTTTTGCTTCACAATGCGGGGAGCTATACAAGCTACTACAGGTGCCAAACACTTCCAGTATGTGAGGCTACACCAAAAAATACACACTGATGTCAGAAGAAAAAGCTTGCATTAAGGAAAAGGAGAATGGGAACACTCTTTTAGCCTGCTTATTATTTTTTATCTAGACTCCAGTGACAGATAGAATACTAATACAGAGATAAAATGCAAAAATAAAAACAAGAGGACACTGAAGAAAAATGTGTGAAGGTCAGATAAAAAAATATTGCTTTTAGTACAGCAAGAAAAGTATTATAAAGAAGTAAACAAAAATACCTTAAATTAATAAAAATGACACCAGTAAAGGGCGGCATGGTGGTGTGGTGGTTAGCACTCTCGCCTCACAGCAAGAGGGTTGCCGGTTCGATCCCGGGCGTGGGAGCCCTTCTGTGTGGAGTTTGCATGTTCTCCCCGTGTCAGCGTGGGTTCTCTCCGGGCACTCCGGCTTCCTCCCACAGTCCAAAGACATGCAGATTGGGGACTAGGTTAATTGATAACTCTAAATTGTCCGTAGGTGTGAATGTGAGTGTGAATGGTTGTTTGTCTCTATGTGTCAGCCCTGCGATAGTCTGGCGACCTGTCCAGGGTGTACCCTGCCTCTCGCCCGATGTAGCTGGGATAGGCTCCAGCCTCCCCGCGACCCTCAAGAGGATGAAGCGGTTAGAAGATGAATGAATGAATGACACCAGTAAACTGAGTAATAACAGTTAAATGACAGCAAAACACAGATTGCTTACCACTGTGGAGACTAAAGGAATCTTACGGACCCCTAAAGGTTCCTTAGCTTGTGCACAAAAGACAATAACTTGCATACAAGATAATCATCTAGTGCAAACAAGTTATTATCTTGTGGGTAAAAGATATCTTGTGCACCTAAGATTTAAGAAAAATCTTCTTTCGAGATTTTAGGGCTTAATGGCATCTATACAGAACATCTTAAAAATCATTTACGTGGCCCACTGTGACATTTTTTTTCCTTTAGATGATTTGGCAGCAGCAGAAATAAGAGAGGAATTTCAAATCTGGAATGTGTTTTTACCACTGGCTTCCAAAATGGGTTTCACATATGGTTTTATGGGTGAACTTTAAGGTGACCCAGTAATTGATTTTACCATGCATTTTCTTTACCATGCTGGAGACCTGCAGCTGCCATGTAAATACTGCAACTATTTCTGTCGCCAAAAAACCCCCACTCACTCTTGGTGTGATTTTTTTAGTTTGACTTGGTTAACAAGGAAATCTGAACACTTGTGATTATATTAACCCAAATGTGCGGCAGAGGTGTTCCACATTTGGCTGGGATTATACAAGCCTTCTAGTGTGTCCCTGGCTTTAAAAACATCACCTCAAGACGAAATTCAGAGGCATGGCTCAACATAAATACAGCTGTGTGCAGTCGGTGTTTCACATACTTCTATGCTTGAACCAAAAATGGCTTCTGAGCCTGTTTCAGGTCAAGTGGGTCCCCATATGAAAAGAGCAGTTGTATGTTTAAAGGGTCTTGGATCCTAAAGGTTTTTCCAACTTCAGCACCAGGCTGAAATATTTCACAACATCCAATATATTCTATGACCATTTGAGCCCTGGAAAAAAACAACAACACTGATGGGCAGCGGGAAAAACAGCGATAGATTCTGGGAAATCTAACCAAGAAACTGATAGCTCAAATGCACAGCAACACACAAATCAATACTTCTCTGCTGGGCTCTGGTCCTTGTCCTTGTAGCAGTAATAAATGTGACCACAAACTATAACCACAAGGATATTACTGTTACTTAAAAACCAAGCCTAAACCTCATCTATGCCTGCAGCGGTCCTATTTTAGGAAAGAAAAGACACGCCTAACATCAACATCATGATTTAGAGTCCTCTTTTCACACTGGACTTTGCCACTGTTCTGTTCGACCATTCAGCTGTGTAAGGCAGCCTTTTGGAGGAAGCTGTCCAAGTATACTCGCACACATATACTACGCAGGACTGACCACACTGTGAAGCAATCGTTTCTTGGAACCCAGATTTGCACAGTGCAAAAGGTCTTGTTTGTCCCCACTATTTCCCGTTGCTAAACACAAGTTGGTGGTAATACAGAATGAACTCAGGCAAGTACGGTGTCAATACACCATCACCTCGTTTCCAAGTCAGTAAATATATACAGTTACTGGCATCTGCAAAATTATGCATGTTTGCTTGCTGCGTATGTGTGTTGGCTGGGGCACTTTACTTCACATATTAAGCAGCCTGTTTTTGTGTTTCAGCTGCTGTTGCCCTGGAATTAATGGTTAATTATCAATTAATCTATTGATATGTTTGAGAAAAGGGTCACTGATTAACTTGTGGTCAACCTATCTATTGATATCTCAACCATTGTAACACTAGCTTCAGTCTAAAGTACATCCCTAAGAACAAAGTGGATTGTTATCCCAGCTGGAGCCAAAACCAGGACAAAAAAAATGAACTGGAGCCACAGCTAAAATTATTCCAAACTACCACAGCTTGGAGAGAGAAGAGCTACTCATGGAAAACACTACACAAGCTTAAAAAGGTTTCATCTCCATTTTAGCAGATGTCAGACTGTGATGAAACCTTTCATATGGAGCTTTGTTTTCCATGCATTGTCCTGACAGTAGCATGTATGGTCTAAGCATATCTATATCCATTTGTACAGTACACATCTTACAGCACCTTACTATCACAACCACATTTTAAAACAAAGGACAAAACCTCTGCTACTATTCTCATCACTTAAACTGTGTAGGCTGGCAGCTGAAGCCAAACTTAGGAAAACCTGTGTGTCTGTTCTCAGCCTACACTCGGCAACGCTGTCATTACGCTGTCATATGATGACCACCGGGACCAAAGAAATAAGCACACAGTGCCTCCAGTGTACTATGTAAGTGTGGTGACATTTTGAAACACGAGCTAAAGCTGCTGCTAATTATGTTTGACCTTCGAATGGGACTGGGAGGAAGACCGGATGCAAGCGAGAGAAAAAGTGAAAAACAGAGAGAGTTAGTGACCAGATGAGTGTGTCTGTGTGAAATGTCTGTGCTCTGACCTCAGTCGAGAAGGGACATTCAGTCCTGTGTGTGTGCGTGTAGCTTTTGGACCTCAACCAACAGTTTCCTTCCTTCCTTCCTTTTCCCTGTAATCCTTAATGAATGTAAACGTAAATCTTGAAGGCAATAAACAGGATGAGTTAAAAAAAAAAAAAATTAAAAAAAAAAAAAAACCTTTTAGAAATATACAATTTGTTTTTGGATCCTTGCTTCTAAATTACAGTCTTAATATAATTAAACACATCCACTGCGAGTCAAAAGCATGCCAGTCTAAATATACAAACTAGTTTAATCTTTTTTTAGCTCAGACACAACCAAGCAACAAAGAAAACACACACACAGGGTGGCTATTGTCCTGCCAGGTACAAGTAGGCGCCTTAGAATCGTAATTTGCTATGGTGACTAATGTTGAGTGTTTTCTTGTATTGAGTAATACTAGAACAGTGTGTAGCATGAAACTCAGCACCTGTTTATACAGTGGCAGAGTTATTCTATTGAAAAACTGATACAACATAGTATTGCAGTATTTTTGTGTGGCAATATTGTCTCATCACACAGTGCCAAGTTTCTTTTTTTTATATTATATAAATTATTAATATTACAAATACAAATTAAACTTTAGATAGCCTACATGAATAATGAAATACAATAGTGAAAACTTAATCTTATTAGATAATACAAATGTTGGCAAAGTTTTCCTTTAGGGGACATAATTTACAGATGAAAAAGGGTAATAAATCGCAATATATTTTATCGCAACACTCAGCATATTGCGAGTGGACACTATGGCCTGAAATGATGTCATTATATTTTAGGGTATTTGTGTGATAACAATAATCTTGGCGATACAACAGACTAGTAAAGAAAATGCTTCATTAATAATTTAGGAACACAGAATTGCAACAAAATAAGTGATATACTTTTAAGTATCCAGTAAAAACTAAACAAAAGTTATCTCTCATTTCTTTAGTTTGTAAAAATACAACATCAACTCAGAGTGAGATTCAGATATTTAATATTAACAGTTCAATAAAATGATTCTAAAAGCTGCTCCTCTTTTTGGAACCATCGTGTAGTCGGTAATAATTTCACTTTTAGCCATGCTTGTTGTTGCCATTGTACCAGTATGACTACAATATGTCAACAAGTCGAAATATCATGAGTATCATGAATGATATGATATGGCACACTGACTTAAGTATCGTGATAATATCATATCGTGGAGCCTTTGGTAATCCCCACCGCTGAGAAATAGTAGGAATAGAGTGCATAAACAGATCTTGTTCCTTATTGCTACAAAAAAAAGCAGTATTAAAAGCATCAAGGTAATACAGATACGTTTGACGTCTATGGAAATGCATGTAAATGTTATAAACAGGATATCCCCTACTATAACACCTGTGAATGAATGACTGCTTTTCTACCACATCTCCTATTAAACAACTTTCTATATTTCCATCTTTCAAAAGTGTTACAGTTCTTAAATGAAATGAAATGAAAAAACATTATAATTTGAATGCAGTGTAGCCAACTACTTAGTAGAGTATGCTATTACACAATATTAGGACTGGGTGATATGAAGAAAACCAATTATCAGTTTTTGGGTTTTTTTTCACTAAATACCAATACCTCAATATCATATTGCGACAACATTGTAAGGTTGACTAAATTAATTTAATTTATTTTTAATTGAATTTTTATTTAATTTAAATGAATTTTAATTCAGCTAAGTAATATCGATGTAATAAATACGTGGGTAAAGAAAAATAATAAAACAGCTAGAACAGTCTAGTAAGTTCTGAAACTTATACTTCACTGTAATGAGGCCTTAAAAACCAGAAGAAGAAAACATTTTCAATATTACAATATCCAAAATCTAAGACAATATCTAGTCTTGTATCAGGATATTTATTGATATACTGCCCAGCCCTACATGATATAAATAAAAAGAGATAATTTCCCAACCCAATTTCCTGTGGAAAAATACAAAAATTTCAAATGGAAAACAAATCCTTTTCTGTGCATGCAGACCGCATTTGAGCAACACAGACTTATTTACACCTTGCTGATTTTTCCTACTTCATATTTGCACACTGTATTTGCACTGCACTACTGCACAACAATTCATCTCGAGAAAATAACGTTTTTATCTTATCTACACAATATTTATTCACAATCTGGTATGTCAAAGAGCCTATAATCCATTCAGTAATCCATACTGAGTCATGAAAATATTTTTTAAAATGGTCATAAAAGATTTGGTGATCTATGAGCAAAAATAACTGACGAAATGATCATACTCATATTGTTCATCACACATTTGGGGTCCCAACTACACAAAAAGAAAACTAATAATGTGCCTGCTCACTCAACACTTAGCAGGTGATCATGTGCAATAGCTATTTTTGCTCCTCTAAGAAAAAGAGGCTAATACAGCAGGTATCCCAAACTGCATCATCACAGGACGGTTTGCATCATTAGCATTAGCAACTTGGGCAGCGTGATAGGTACCGTCACGAGTCCCATCATAAACAACGGACAGACGGTGATTTACCTTTATAACTTTACTCAGCTATTATTTTAACAACATTTTAACATGAGAGACAGTGTATGTGAATTAAACAAAATGTGTTAAATGACATTTTAAATTCACTTAGCAGCCAGCACCCCACCACACACGCGCAGAAGAGGCCACTGATGTTTGGAAAAAACACAGCTAGCTACAGTAGCTGCCATCTAACGTTACAAACTAACATCTAACGGTTGGTATGAGCTCACATATAACACCAACATTACCTTTGTTGTAGCGAGGTGTCCTTTTAAGTGCTGTTTTTATATCGGCTGGTTAAATGTTATCCAATAATTCAGCTTCTTCAAAATCCTGCCACCGCGCTGTGTAGTTGAACCATTCCCACTGACTCCAGAGTAGGTTGGGATTACTGGAATAGGGCAAACCAGGGCGTTTGATTGACAGCTGTACCGACCAATGAGATTCCAGTAAAGTGTTTTTTCACGGGGGAGAGGGTGTTGTCCTGCTGCGTTAGAGTGACACGGGAAAACGGGGCGACGGTTGGGATCCTGTGATCACGACGGTGGTCACGACGCGCATCAAATTATTGTCAGGAGCCTGCCCTGAATGATTTTTTACCGATTTTCTGGATTCCAGTACGAGAGTCGTTAACGAGGGTGATATGACAAGGGAGGGATCAATGTTCATTTCAAATACAGTGATCCCTTGTATTGATTTTCATCATGTGATGCGAACTTTTCCATGCCATAATAACATGTTACGCAACTATACTTTGGAGGACTTTATTGTGGGACGCAAACGCACCTCATGGGGTTCTTGTTGGCTGCAAAAAAAATAAATTAATTTAATTTTTAAAAGAGTAAAATAAAATAAAAATAACAAAATAAAAATAAAATAATATATTTTTTAAGTATAAAAATAGCTTATTAGAGTAACAATAATGAATAAATTTTGAAAAAAGAGAAATGTGGTAACGCAAACCCAGTAGGCTTATTTAATGATAATCTGTAAAAACCTGATAATGGAACTCCGAGTCCAAAACATTGGACGCAAATTTAAAAAAGAAAATCAATGATTTGTAAATCTTTTTTGACCTTTATATAAAATTAATTACTCTGTCAATAAAAGAAATATAAAATACTTGAAACCAAACTCTTACCACTTTTACACTAGTGGTCACTTATTTAAACGTCATTTGATATGCATTTGTTTTGGTGCTAGAGTTGCATGTAAGCAACTACAGTGGATCCCAGTGCGTCTTGCCATACACTGCCACCCAGTGGCCAAGTGTTGTAAGTGCAACACAAATCTCGGAAAACCAAGATGGCCGATGTGCAGCTCACGAATTTATTGCCAATCCTACTATAATAGGAGAGCCCTGCAGGTAAATGAAATTTGTAAACATCAGGTAGCATCTAAGAAGTAATACTGTTGTCAAAATCTCCAAGCTTATGTTGGCAAGAAATGACAGTTAATCATCTGTCCACTAAAATGGACATCATGCAACACTGGCTATATTTTAACTACAATTAGCATTACTCTAACCTTGTACTTGTTATCAGAATGTAATTTGCAATTTTTGTGACAAATTTTTTTGTAGAGAACGTTCATTGAAAAAATGTATATAGTGTAACAGGGGGAGGTAAGTGGGGGGCTGAGGAATGAGCTGAATGAGGGTTTACATTATTATGGGATAATGTGGTGTTTGGTTTCCTCAAGTTCTCAAAAAAACTTTTTTATGATTACCTTGGTAATGATTTTGGCAAAATAGTTTATCCAGAAATGTAAGTTTAGCAATAATAAACCTCATATTGTTCCTTTTTAATTTTTTTTCTGAAGGATGTTGAAGACTATATGAAACTGCTTTTTGATTTCGACCAACAAAAAGGCTATCAAGACACCTGACATCTGTAGGTCTCATAATATTTTTGTGTAGTATGTTATACCATGGGGTGGCACGGTGGTGTGGTGGTTAGCACTCTTGCCTCACAGCAAGAGGGTTGCCGGCTCGATCCCGGGCGTGGGAGCCCTTCTGTGCGGAGTTTGCATGTTCTCTCCGGGCACTCCGGCTTCCTCCCACAGTCCAAAGACATGCAGATTGGGGACTAGGTTAATTGATAACTCTAAAAATTGTCCGTAGGTGTGAATGGTTGTCTGTCTCTATGTGTCAGCCCTGAGATAGGTCTGGCGACCTGTCCAGGGTGTACCCTGCCTCTCGCCCGATGTCAGCTGGGATAGGCTCCAGCCCCCCCGCGACCCTCAAGAGGATGAAGCGGTTAGAATGAATGTTATACCATGCCCTGTGCCCTCATATAAGGACATTACATTTTGGGTTTACCGGACCTTGTACTTCATTCTGCTTAACTTAGGCCTGTTGTCCTCACTCGTGGACACTTTTATGTGCCATCTAGTGGCAATGAGACCACATTACACCAATCATTGTAAAAACAAGATGGCAGCCATCTCTGCCAGCCTTAGTAGCCTTAGTAAATAACCTCAGTAGTTTGGTACACCCTACAAATTTTTACCAGTTTTAGTAATGTAACAAGCTAAGACACTGTTAATTGAAAGTACTCATTTGAAGACATAAGGAATTTATCATCAGCTCATTGAAGGATATTGGGACATTATTATCGTTGACAATGTTTAGTTTTTTTTAAACTTATCATGTCCTACTAATCCCAAATAGCAAGGAGAAATTAAAAACCTAACAAAAGCTGGGGTCTCAGGAGGTCCTCATAAAGTTAATTAACAATAATAAAAGACATCTGTTCCTCACCAGTAAGGGTTATAGGTTGTTTTTTTTTTGTTTTTTTAACAAAGCACCTATTTAGTTAGCCTGTTGCCTTTTTGTTCTTAAGATGTTAATGTATCCTTTAAATTAATTTCAAGTAATGCTTTTACTGTTTAAATCAATCAATTTCTATCAATCAATTTTATTTATAAAGCCCAATATCACAAATCACAATTTGCCTCACAGGGCTTTACAGCATACAACATCCCTCTGTCCTTAGGACTCTCGCAGTGGATAAGGAAAAACTCCCCCCCAAAAAAAACACTTTAACGGGGGGCAAAAAGGGATCCCTCTTACAGGACGGACAGACGTGCAATAGATGTCATACAGAACAGATCAACATGATAAATTAACAGTAATCCGTATGACACAATGAGAGAGAGAGAGAGAGAGAGAGAGAGAGAGAGAGAGAGAGATGCAGGACAGATGGTAATGACAGTAGCTTACAACAACATTAATGAAAGTAATAATATAATAATTATAATTATGGCTATTGTGGTACAATATGTTGAAAGTATATATTAATATCTGATAGTATACATATGTGACAATAGTCATATGTGTATAATAACAGTAGAAGTATGACTAATGATAACAGCAGCAGGAGGCATCAGGCAGGATCAGCAGCACAACCACACACGTCACACTATAAATAAATTGCATATAGGTTTAGCATATAATAAAATCTACTGTACACCTTCTCCCCACACTGATTATGGAGAGTTCACTTCCGCCTCCGCTCCGGTAGGTGGCAGCAGAGCTCTGCATAGACTCACACAGGACACAGTGAGGAAGAGCTGTGGGCGAGGCTTTACTGGCACAACAGCGCCACTTTTGAGCGCTTATCTACACCTTCTACAATAACAGGCTGTTGAAGTTGTCAAAAAGTGGTCAAGGAAAACCAAGAGAAGCGTGCCAAAACCATAAAGCCTTCAGTCATATGTGTAAGGTACGTTATATCGTGTTAGTTCTATTAAATGCTATTTAATAATGCGTGAAAGTGCACCTAAAAACATGACCATTCACAGCTCGTTAGCAGAGTCCGTACCAACGGTTGCTAGGAGCTTAGCTTGCTAACGCCACTGGATCAACCAACTTACTACACTGTAGCTAGATTCAGTTTTTTAACGCCAATACGAGCTAACTAGAAAGTCTTTCAGCCTTCAAGTTACTGTGAGGTTTAACGTTGACATTTAGGTGTTACACTGAAGTCTGTGAGCCGTTATGTTTTACTGTAGGTCAGCTATGGAGGAATAGCTGTCAGGTAGATAGTGACAGGAGAGATGTTGACTCTGCAGACAGAACGAGCTAGTACTGGTCATCTGCTTCTGATACCAGAGGAAATCTACAATGACAGCAATCAAACTGTGCTAACCTACCTATGGCAATCATGACTTCATGGTATTTACTTACAGCAAAAGAAAAAAACCTATGTTGGAGTCAGTATACTGTTGCTGAAATTTCTAATCAACCTTTATATAGTTTTATCATCAATATCAGAGGAGAATATAAGTAGTTGCAGCAGTATACCAGTTTTAAGATATTAGAATTGACAGCTATCATATTGCGTATAGAAGAAAAACATGTAAGTAGATAAAGAATCTCACCATTATCTTAGTTATTTTCAAAAGGGAGACTTTTTACACATACTTACATTAAAAATGGTTTCAATTATAGTTATAAAACATTTGTTTAACTAAAAACAAAAGCCCTTGTGTTTTCATTCCTGTAAGGGTCATTGCAACTGATAGAAATAACAATCATATAACACCATGATACCATGACACCAGGGTATTTCCTGAGATGGTTATCATACCGTTGCAACCCTAATCTCATGGTGTTGTTAACCTTGAACAACTCTGTCTTAAATGACTTTCGAAAAAATATTTTTGTTCCCAGGTCAAAGATGGTTCAAGACAGTGCCCACATTCGGCGGCGGGGTGCCCAGGACTTTATGGCATACTATGACTTTGCCTGTGCCAGACAGGAGTCAGTCCCTCTCCCTGCTGTCAAGATGAACCTTGACAAAGGGATGCTGGACTTTAATGGAGACAGGGTCAAACTCACAGACTGGCCACCCATTCTCAGCTCCATCAGCATCAACAAACACCTGCACCACATTGCAATAAGTAGCACATATCAGGCTAGTCTGGCTTCTGGAGACGCAGGTAAGGCGGAAAACAAATCTGGTACATCAAGTAACTGGGGGGGGGGGGGGGGGGGGGTTTAAATTAAAAATTTATACCCTTCTAATTATTTATGTTGCAGAAACATGCACAAGATGAATTAAATTAGGAACTTGAATTACCTGCCAATTTTGGATATAAACATTAATCATATCACCACCAATTTCAGACAGAAGGTACTTTAAGTCTAGCCTCAGGAAGAGGATCCCAGCCATTCGCTCTAAGGATATGACATTTAAGTTGTGCAAGGCCCTGAGAGAGTGTCTGACTGTCTCCCCCAACCTCAAGACTATGCAGCTTAATGGACTTCCACTGAGAGAGAGGGATCTCATCACTTTAACAAAGGTAAAACCAGAATGAGAATATGATTTGCACAAAGGGATTTTATTGTTGTTGTTTTTTTTTTTCTTTTTACGTATTTGGAGAGACTGGCACAGAATCACAAGTTCATTTGCATTCATCCCTACTTTTCTCTTCACTTTCTGAGCTGTGTATGTTGAGTTGTAAACCCTGTTTACTATAATCTATGGTGAATACTCTCATCTTGGAGGAGGAAACAACTTTTGAGTGTTTGGGGCGTAAAGCAGATGATCTGTGAAAGAGTGAAATTTGATAAAACCTAAATATGTTTTATTTTTTATTCCAGGGTTTTGCAAAAAGTGTTTCCTTGGAAAACCTGTCTCTGGCCAACTGTCCAATCTCTGACGAGGGCTTAGAGAGTAGGTTTATTCACAGTTTTCGTTCCCTTTATTGTTTAGAAAGCCTTAGCAGGATTGTACTGTATGTGAGAATTTTGTCTTTGTAAATGTCATTTTCTTGTGTTTCAGTCATTTGCCAAAGTGTTAAATACTCTACAAGCATCAGGACAGTAGATTTTACAGGATGCAATCTCACCTGGAGAGGGGCAGAACATATGGCCAACATCATCAAGGTACAATACATAACTTTTAAGACTTAACCCACCATACTGTTTCAGGTGTTATGGATTATTATATTGTAAACCCAGACCCTAATTCAAAATGACCTGTATTTAAAAAAATAAATATTTTAAGTATGCATTTTTTCTCAGCATCAGGGAATGCAGAGGCATGGTACTGCATGGGCAGAGTCTCTGAGGTATCGACAGCCACAGTTTGAGGGAATGGGAGGTCTCCGCCGTGTCACCCTGAACTGTAACACTTTGATTGGGGACCGGGGTGCTGCTGCTCTCGCGCATGAACTGGCTGAGGACCTCTGGGTTAAAGGTCAGTAGATGTGTGTGGGTTTGAGAGATAAAATGAGACAAAGAGACGCTTATTTTTTTTGTTGCTGTGGAATTTTGCTCAGGTTTTTTCGTTTCTGTTTTGTGATTTGTTGAACAGCTGTGGACCTACAGAGGTGTGGTCTTTCCAACGAAGGAGCTCGCCGTTTGCTGGAAGCCTTGAAAACGAACTCTGCTCTTTGTGTGCTGGATATACGAAGTAACCCTTTAGTTGGTAAGAAAGCATCGCAACCAAATCCTAACATTTTCTAGATTGTTTTAACACTGCATAGAGCTTTAGTCAGTATGATAAATTATTGGTATGTTGTTTGTTCCATACATAGACCGTGTATAAAGGTGGGCGATGCACCTCCACTTCCTCCGTCTGTATAAAAGTGAAGCCAAATTATCCTGAATAGTTCAGGTCATTTCGAGCCAGAGTCTGTGAATCAGCGATGGAAAAGTGGAGCTGTGGTATTGAGTTACTGCTCATACACCCTCTGACCCACACACAGCTGTCAATCATGAAAAAATCAAAAAAATTCAAACTTGTCAGAAAAAATACATTTGAACATACACTATTGTGATAAGAATTATCTAAGATGACAGAAACCATCTTTGGGAAAAATGTAATTGACGTGTCCTTTGATTTTTTATTTTGGGCCAAGTCCCATCCATAAACATTGAGTGGGGAGGGTTTATGACCTTAACTGCAGCCAGCCACCGGGGGGAGTTTGCAGTGTTGTGGCTTCACTTTTGGGGAGCTGTCACCAGAGACTGCGTTGGTAAATGAGACTGCTTACTTTCAAGTCATTTCCTGTACCTGTGTTTTGTAGGTTTCACCACTGCCCTGCCAGTTTAGGAGACTAGTGACAGGTCCGGAGTCTATTCATTTTAATATGAGGAGTGAACGTTAGCACAGATTATGACCGATTCTTTAGCCGCACACTCACTCAAGTAAATGCTGGAACTGTTTTTCACAAGCTACATTTTTCCTGAACACTCAAACAGCATTTTTCAGACAGACAAATCAGGAGAAAATTTGTTTGAGACCTGTCTCAGCAACACACTCTCAAAAGATACAGCAACAACTGATATGAGCTTGTACTAAGTTGATATCAGATATTAAGCTAGCTGATAAATGCCAGCAGCAAAACAAGGCACTAGCATTACATTTGTACAGTATATAGTGTTGTATTGTTTTAAATCTGCTTGTATCCATCCACACAACATTTACAAAACTTCAAAACATGGTGAGGGGTTACAAGGGAGAGACGGTTGCACCCATTTAGGAGACCAGAAGTGTGTACCATTTCTTACCATCTTTTGTTGTGGAGCATCTTCGCTGTCATGCTGTCCATCATTATATATACAATCACTGGTTCCACAAAGCATTTTTGTATTGTGAGCGTAATAAAGATTGCAGCCTCTAGGTGCAGCTAGCGTACTGGTAGATTTTTATTTAGCTGTGTTCCCAGTGCATACTCATAACCACGTTTTGAGTAAGTAATGTTTTCATACAACAACAAAAATGTACATTTTTGGACATATATTTTTCCTTGGTGAATGTTTCTTTTCCCTTTACAGACAAGGTCCTAATTAAAACTATACTAGAGAAAGTACTGATGAATGCTGATGCACAGTCACCAGAGGTGAGTGTCTGGGGCTAATGTTATTATTGAAAGTCTAAGTGATAGAGTGGTGTCTTTGCTTCATATTTGTAAGCAAACTGTGCCCATGTCTTGTGTCTTCCTGATGTTGTGCTGCAGTACTACTGGATCAAGCCTGCAGCCTCAGAGCCACAGAGAGCTTCTGGTCCAAAGAGGCGAGCTCTACCCAGTCTAGTCAGAGGAAAAACTACATTCAGGATAGGTATATGCATACATTTTTTTTCTTCAAGGTCACTGTATCCCTAGTCAGATAAAACATAATGCAGACAAAAAATGTTTAGTTTTCCCATACTGACCTAAACTGCGTAAGTTGCTAGTGTCAAATAATTTCAGATTTTCCGACTCTCAAACCTCTAATTTGACATTTAGACATAGTTGATATGCAAATTTGCCCCATCTTCAAACTGCATAAGTGCCTAACCTTCAGTGTTGGATTTCTTTGAGTCTAGTTAAGATAGCGTCTATTATCACATACTCATATTGTCTCTGTCTGACTTCTCACCCTTTGGCTTTTAAGTCATCTGGAGACATGGTAAGACCGTCATGCTGTTCTCCCCTTACTACAGGCAGCTCTGCGGACCAGAGCAAAAAATAAGTCCACATTTATTTATATGACAAAATCCTGTAACACTTTTAGATACTTTGATTTGTATACCCTGTAGTAAATATCAAAAGCAAAAGATGAGGAGTGCCATGCTGTCTCATAACTGATACAGTAACTACAGTTATTTTCAGCTGGACTCATCAGTGTCTATTTGCTGTTGCTTGTGATGTTAAGACCCTGCTTTTTAGATGTAAAGTACCTCATGGAACCACACAGTATATCACCCACTTACTGCCGGAGTCTGTGTGTCCTCGTTCTACACCACAGCCTAATAGCCAGTGCTCCCAGAGGAAAACCTTGTAGCCCAAAGCTCTCCATTTCCAGTCCTTTACATGCTCGCTCTCTCTCTCTGGTACAGCCCCTCGTAAAGGATCATCTCCTTCAGGACGGAGTTCAGGCGTTGCTCAGACACAGAAACCCTATTCCCGCTCCAGCTGTGTGCCTTGGCGTGCTGCTGCACGAGCTGGACGCCAGAGGTGAAGAGATGTTGGCAAACCAGTTTACTTTTAGTTAATTTATAGATTGAAGACAGCCTATTGCTCGAACAGTTTTTGGCTTCATTACGGAACATGTCTCCTCAAAAAACTAGAATAGAACATACTCCTTTATTTAGAAAACAATCATCAGGTATAACTGTGATGGTGCTCAGTGAATCTTAGACTAATGTTATGTTGCCTTTGTTGCAGAGGTATGCCTCCTGGAGTTTGTGTGATAGATCAAAGCTTTGAGGTGAGTTTTCTTTTGTTTATGTGCAGTGCATTACTATTAAAAACGACCAAAAGTTGAAAACGGATCAGAACTCTGACAAGATCTGTCAAAAAGAAACCCTTCCCCTGTTAAAACATGGTTTTCTTCAGGGTGCAGCTACCGTGAAGGTTACTGTGGAGTCGGAATCAGAGCAAGAGGAGGGTGAGGAGGAGGAAGAAGTGGTGGTGGAAGTGGAGCAGAGACCATCTTCTCTTAGTCTCCAGGACCGAATCACTGAACGGCAGTTTAAACACATACAGGTAGGTCACATATGGCTAGTTCCCAAACTGGAACTTTTTAAGTGTTGCGGACAAGACAAAGCTTTTTGGACTTCATCAGTTTGCTTTGAAGAACTTAGAGCATGCTGTGTATTTGTGTGTGTGTTGTTATGCATGCCCTGCAGATGGAGCTAAAGGAGTGTCGTCTGAGGCTGGCAGAGGAGCGCAGAGCCAGACTGAAAGCTGAGTCAAGGCTCATGGAGGTAATGATGATCTCAGCGGTGCTAACATATGATTTTTTTGTCTGTAATCTATTTTTATTTTGTTTTCCCTCTGTGCAGCAGTAGCCAGTTTGCATTTTCTTGTAGTTTGTGGACATTGCTATAGCATTAGTTAGTTCTAGAGATTGTGTCAATGCCATACTTGATGTAATGACATAGCAGGATCTTTATTCCATGCTAACATTAGATAGCTTGAGGGTCAGCCAAGATGGAGTGGGTTTTGGATAATTCTGGTCATTATACCTCTAGATTAAGTGCTGATTGTTGCTGAAGTTCCTTTGATGATCCCGCAATTATATCTCAACAGACAGTCCAAAGTTTTGAGTTACAGCTCTGTATTATGTTCAAAAATGGTTTTGTAAATGAAAAGCTCAAGAGACAGGCTTCTATTCTTTCTTTTTCTTATACGTATACAGTTTGAGTTGGAGAATGCCCGTCTTCGTGACACCAACCTCTCCCTGTCAGAGGCACTTGCAGCCACCGGCTCTGCATCAGCACCACCTGCTCTTGGTGCTCTTGAAGATGAGGCAGTTCTGGAGAGCATTGAAAGTTCATTTACAAAGTTCCATGCTTTCCTGGATCTGCTTAAGGATGCAGGGTGGGTATTCATTACACTGTCCAAAACAGCATCTGTCTTTTGACTTGGACTGGTGCCTATTTGGCTCTAGGGTCGAGGTGATTTAAAGAAAGTCTTAATTCAGCTATACAACTTTCAGTTTCATTTTGCATCACTGTGTGTTCCATTCTTAGGTCATTTGTTTGGTTCAAGTTTCCACACCCAGTCCTGACAGAATCCCCACAGAGAGTTGTTTTGATTTCATTTAACTATTCTTGTTTCTCCTTGTCATATATTTCTTTTATCTAAGGTTGTTTTCAGTGCATTTCTTTTAGGACCACTATAGCAGTTGTTAGTATTGAACTGTTTATTACATTTTTAGTTAAATGTGATGCCTTAAAATTGCTTATTGTGTCAACCAACAGCACAAAACCTTTTTTTGCATTATATAAGTAGCACATGTTTGATATTTTTTTCAAAGTACTGCAAACATTGCACGGTTGACTCCCAGCAGCTCTCCCTACACTCCCAGTATGAAACCCTAGGCAGGTTTAAGTAAATAAAACAAGCCAAGTATGCACTACTTGCCCGGCACAAATGAGCAAACGTGAAGCCCAATGACAGATGAGAGTTAGACATTTTACGGAAGTCCAATGTAATACTTGTGTTGCTCTGTGTGCTAGTTTTCTAAGCTGGCTAACCTGTCAGCCATAAGCTCATAATATTGTCTGTCAAGGCTTTGTTGCAAGATAAAGATTGCGGCACGCAGCTTTAATATTTATTGATCAAGTACTTGGTTAATTTACTTAGCAATTTAGTTCAAATTTTGTTGATGGTGCAACTACAGATGAAGTGGTACAGAAAAAGAGGACATCTGATATTGATACATCATGAAACTTGCTTATGTATGGAAAACCACATCAAGTTGTGTAACTGATGTCCATCATACTGGATTGCCTGATAATCATAAGTCAAAGAGGAACCATCATGTGATTCAAGACCTGTTTTGGATACATCCTCTCATGTGCCTGAGGGTTTGATGGCAAAGGGCTGGGCTGCTTTCTGGAAAGTGACCGTTTACTGTAGATGTGTGTTGGATTTCTGTTTCATTCTGAGGTGCCCCTAAATAACACAAGTCTGTTTGTTGTGGTCTTGTTGGTTTCCTGATACTGAGCCTAGTTCAGAGAAGAGTTTCACTTTGACAGGATGAGTTTCACTGTGACAGAAGCAATAGTTTATGTAAGCCTGTCATTTTTGACATCTTCTTTGATTGTTCATCCTCAAGGGCCATTAAAAAGGATGCTGAGTTGTTCTGAAACTAGGGCCATAAGGTGCAGTAAATAGGTGGGGACCAGAATTTGCCAGTATTGTTTTACTATGCTGCTGTCTTTGCTGCTTGCATTTATGTATCAGCAGTGTATCCTGCATTGATGCAAGCATTGCATGGTTGACTCCCAGCAGCTCTCCTTGAACTCCCAGTACAAAACCATAGGTAGATGTTTAAAGTTAATAAGCTCAGGCCAGTATGCGCTACCTGCCCAGCATAGAATAAGGGTTAATGACATATAAGCGTCAAATATCTTAAAAGAGACCCAAATATTTTATGCCTCTGTTTGGCAGTATGTCTTCAGGTTGTCTGTCCGTACGTCCCATTCTCATGAAGGTGATATGTGAAGAAGGCCTCGAGGGAATTTCTTCAAATTTGGCACAAACATCCACTTGGACATGAGGATGAACTGATTAGATTGACATTCATGATCACTGTGACTGTTTTTGGCCATAAGTCAAGAATTAATACACTAACTGTGACAAAATTTTACACAGATGTCCAACAAGACAAAATGATGAAGTGATTGTGACATCATAATGTTCTGTAAAACACTTCTCTGGCTGTTATTCAACATCATTTCTTAGGAATAGAAGGGGAGACATTTAGTTAGGTACTGAATTGGTGACACTGATTTTTGATGTGCACCTTGAAATTGTGGTGATTGTCTGCTGCCAAATTGGTAATGTGTGTGAAACATACATGGTATAGAATTTGTAGCTTTGCAGCAACATCCATTTAAAGCATTGTCTGCTGTCATGGCTGCATATGAGCCTGACAGACAGATAACTGCAACTTGACTGGTTGGTGGTAATTCTAGTTTTTCAGGAGTTGGTGATCCAAGCAAGGGCTACTATATGAGGAATAAGTGGACTTTTTATAAAGGACATTTTGCACAGCTCCAGTGCTGCTTGGTGTCATGTAGTTTTCTGACTTGGCAAACATGTCAGCCACAAGCTGATAACACTGTCTGTCAAAGCTTTGTTGCAAGACAGACATCGCTTAATGCAGCTTTAATATTTGTTGAAAAGCTACTTGATCAATTTATCATTTTAGTTCTGATTTCTTCGATGGTGCAACAGTAGATGAATTTTTAAATATTTGTTCCAAACTAGTGCTGAGTGGTTCAGAAAAATACTTAATCAGTTCCTACTCCCATTATTACTCTCTGTTTGACTGGTCATTAGTCACTTGAATGTGCTGTCGTCCGGCACTGTGGCATCTGTCAGTGAGCTGTCGAACTGTTATCTATCTGCTGCTCAGCTGATGTGATGCATCATCTACTGTGCAGAGGGTGAGAGTGGCCAGAAAAGAAAAGCATGCTTGCTTTCATACTGTTAAATGTGATCGAATCACATGGACAAATACAGAATACAATCGGTATTGTGTATATGTTCCTCTGCCTGTTGCTGCTCCCTCTCGCTCCTCGTCCGCTCTTCAGTTTCAATGAGTAGAGTCTGTGTACGTCCGTGTACTCCGTGTTTAAATAAATACAGCCGGTCATCAAATTTAAATGGCTCATCCAGATCCAGTTGGTCAAAATCTAATATTTATTAGAACACGGAGTACATGGACGCAGAGCCGGACGAGAGGAGAGAGGGAGCAGCAACAGGCAGAGGAACGTGTCCGAATCCAGCTAAAGGCAGTGTTGTAGTGGAAGGTATACACAGGCATACAGTGTATGCCCACTTCTTTTTCTGGCCATTTACAGTATTACCACCTATCAGCCAAAAAGTCATTGTAATATGTAAGAAAGTATACCCACTTCCTCCACACTAACCTACCCGTCTACATAGTAGTATACCCACCTTATCAACTACCACTACACCACTGGCTAAAGGTAAACACAGACATTCATTTCTCCATTCCGTTATGTTGTCAGATAATTATACTAACAATCCGAGCCTATCGGTGTGAAAAAAAATGCACTTTTAGTGGACGTATTTGGATGTTGTTTGACACTGTCTGAGTGCCCTATCTTACTATATAATGACGGAAACTCTGTGAGTGTGTCTGTGTCTCTTCCACGTTTTTCTCCTCACTGACTTGGTCAATCCATGTGAAATTTGGCACAGTGGTAGAGGGTCATGGGAGGATGCGAATGAAGCAATATTACATCAATTGGCCAAAGGGGGGCGCTATAGCAACCGATTGAAATTGCAAACTTTGAATGGTCATATCTCATGCCCCGTATGTCGTAGAGACATGAAACTTTGCACAGAGATTCCTCTCCTCATGAGGAACAGATTTGCCTCAAGAACCCATAACTTCCCATTATATAGATTTTCCACCATTTTGATTTTTTTGAAAAACACTTCAAATCGATCTCTTTCTACGAAGTTTGACCGATTTGCATGAAACTTGGTGAACATAATCTAGGGACCAATATCTAAAGTTCCCTCTTGGCAAAAGTTGGAAAACTTACTAAAACTGAGCTTCTATAAGGCAATGAATATTGTGGCGGACATGGCTCATCACATAAAGGTGTATGGGGGCGGCAGTAGCTCAGTCCATAGGGACTAGGGTTGGGAACCGGAGGGTCGCCTGTTAGAGTCCCCGTCCGGAACAAAAAAAATATGGAGCATGGACTGGTGGCTGGAGAGGTGCCAGTTCACCTCCTGGGCACTGTCGAGGTGCCCTTGAGCAAGGCACCGAACCCCCCCAACCGCTCGGGGCGCTTCACCAAGGGCAGCCCTCTCACTCTGACATCTCTCCACTTTGTGCATGTATAGGTCCTGTTTGTGCATGTGTGTGTCTTTCGGACCTGTGTGTAATTGACAAGCAAGAGTGAAAACATTGAATTTCCCCTCAGGGAAAGTAAATAAATAAATAAAGTAAATTAAAAAAAACAAACAAAAAAAAAACATTTCAAGGATTTCACTGATCACCACACAACTTTGTAGGCATATGACCACACATAATCTGAGGGAACCCCTCCATTATTGACCCCATCAAACAAAATGGGGGCGCTAGAGAGCTAATTTCTTATCTAGGCCTAACCGACTTTTACTAAACTTGGTAGGTATGGGACAGGATACAGGACACCTCATGGTGACTGGAGAAATTTAATTCTAATTGGCAACTGGCTGGCGCTATAACAACAGAAAAATGCTTATAAATGTCTAAAATGTGACCGATTGCTGTGGCTCCCCCTGTGGACCAATGTTTTGGGGGTTTTTTTTTCTAATTTTTGGTATGAATAAGTCATGGCATGTTATGCTGTACATAATCACGGAAGCTGTCAGTGTGTCATTCTGTCAGTCAGTCATTCTGTCTGCCCCACGTTTTTCTACTCACTGACGTGGTCGATCTGTGTGAAACTGCGCATAGACATTGGGAATTGGCATAGGTAGAAGGTCACAAAGCTACTAATGGGTATGGACTAGTTATTTAATATAGCGCGTGTTGCAGGCTGGTCAGCCCTACCTTCAAACTGGAGAAATGTCAAATATTGAACATCCTATCACTCATTTAGACAAAAGTAAATTGGAAAATAGGGCCCAGGTTGAAAAAAACATTAGTTCCCCTGTAAAATGAAAGGGGCATCCTCTCATGTGACTGAGGGTTTATTGGCAAAGGGCTGGGCTGCTTTTTGTAAATTGACTTTTTATGGTAGATGTGTGCTGGATTTCTGTTTCGTTCTGTGGTGTCCCATAATGACACAAGTTTGTTTGCTCAGTTCTTGCTGGTTTCCTGTATTTGGAAACCTGTTGCTGAGCCTAGTTCAAAGAAGAAATTCACAGTGACAGGATGAGTTTCACAGTGACAGAACACATAGATGATTTATTATTATCTACTTTTTATTTGAATTTATTTCTTTAGTTGTTCCCTTGATTCATCTTCAAGGGCCATTAAAGGACGCTGTGTTGTTCTGAAACTAGGGCCATAAGGTGCAGTAAATAGGTGGGGACTAGAATTTGCCCAGTCTTGTTTTACTTTGCTGCTGTCTTTGCTGCTTGCAACATTCACTTGGACATGAGGATGAACTGATTAGATTTTGGTGGTTGAAGTTCATGATCACTGTGATTGATTTTGGTCATAAGTCAAGAATTAATACACTAACTGTGACAAAATTTTACACAGATGTCCAACAAGACAAAATGATGAAGTGATTGTGACATCATAATGTTCTGTAAAACACTTCTCTGGCTGTTATTCAACATCATTTCTTAGGAATAGAAGGGGAGACATTTAGTTAGGTACTGAATTGGTGACACTGATCTTTGATGTGCACCTTGAAATTGTGGTGATTGTCTGCTGCCAAATTGGTAATGTGTGTGAAACATACATGGTATAGAATTTGTAGCTTTGCAGCAACATCCATTTAAAGCATTGTCTGCTGTCATGGCTGCATATGAGCCTGACAGACAGATAACTGCAACTTGACTGGTTGGTGGTAATTCTAGTTTTTCAGGAGTTGGTGATCCAAGCAAGGGCTACTATATGAGGAATAAGTGGACTTTTTATAAAGGACATTTTGCACAGCTCCAGTGCTGCTTGGTGTCATGTAGTTTTCTGACTTGGCAAACATGTCAGCCACAAGCTGATAACACTGTCTGTCAAAGCTTTGTTGCAAGACAGACATCGCTTAATGCAGCTTTAATATTTGTTGAAAAGCTACTTGATCAATTTATCATTTTAGTTCTGATTTCTTCGATGGTGCAACAGTAGATGAATTTTTAAATATTTGTTCCAAACTAGTGCTGAGTGGTTCAGAAAAATACTTAATCAGTTCCTACTCCCATTACTACTCTCTGTTTGACTGGTCATTAGTCACTTGAATGTGCTGTCGTCCGGCACTGTGGCATCTGTCAGCTGTCAGTGAGCTGTCGAACTGTTATCTATCTGCTGCTCAGTTGATGTGACGCATCGTCTGCTGTGCAGAGGGTGAGAGTAGCCAGAAAAGAAAAGCATGCTTGCTTGCATACTGTTAAATGTGATCAGATACACAAGGACAAATACAGAATACAATCGGTATTTTTGGCATGCTGCATTTGACATACTGTGTATCAGGAGTGACACACTAAATCGTTTTCTGACATACTACATAGTATGGTAGTGTGTGTAATGGAGTGCCAGTGGAGCTTTTGTGGATTCATTAAGATGAAATGGGTATCCTGTCATGTGACTGAGGGTTTGTTGGCAATGGGCAGGGCTACTCTCTGGAGACTGACCTTTTACTGTAGACGTGTGTTGGATTTCTGTTTCATTCTGAGGTGCCCTTAAATAACAGGTCAGTTTGTTCTGGTCGTGCTGGTTTCCTGTATTTGGAAACATGGATGAGTCAGGATGAGTTTCACTGTGACAGAACCAATAGTTGATTTATTTAAGCCTTTAATTTTTTTGTCATAAATTCCTTATCTACTTTTGATTTAAATTTATTTCTTCAGTTGTTTCCTTGATTCATCCTCAAGGGCCATTAAAGGATGCTGTGTTGTTTTGACGCCAGGGCCATAAGGTGCAGTAAATAGGTGGGGACCAGAATTTGCCAGTATTGTCCTTAAACATGGGCTAGGTCTAAACTTTGCTGCTATGTTTGTTTCCTGTTTTCACTTTGCATCATCAGCAGTGTACAGCTGAATTCCCAGGGTTTTCTGTATTGATAAAAACAACCGAGATTCGTTTCTTCTTTTGGAGTTTTGAGAAATTATTCTGACTCATTTGTTCCTCATGTTCCCCTTACTGTTTTACCTTTTTACTCAGCAAAAGAATTAAATCAGTATACCTGCAGTTTGGCCCTTTTAAGCAGGATTTATAGTTGTGCGGCAGACCCTACGCTGTAGCTTATGCAAGTCGACTACGCCATTGTGAGCATTTATATTTGTACAGTGGTGTGTCTGTGTCACTCTGCAGTTACACTTCCAAAACGCTAGTCGTCGGCGGGGTTTCTGTGAAGTGCTGTAAAGTTTAGCTGATTCAAAACACACAAACACATTAAACACACATTAAACATGGCTAAATGGAGAGAATTTCAAACACAAGCACACAAATCAGCTTCACTATAACTCGCAGCATTCACAGACAAACACTTGTCTTTATCTGGACACAATTTCCCCACAAATACAACATGCTAATGTTTTTAGCACAAGCCTATGGCATTTTACATTGTATAAATTAGCCGAGCAGCTAGCCAACTTTCCCTCTTTTCATATGAAGCCAGGGACAACAGCAACATTTAACAAAGGCAACATTACAAAATTCAGCTACATTACAACTCACAAGGTTCACCGACAAAACAACTGTCCTATATTGAACACGCAAATATAACATGCTAACATTATTAGCACAAGCCTATGGCATTTTGCATTGTAGAAATTTGCCACGTGATGAGCAGAGATTCCCTCCTCAATGCTTTGTTTCCACTGAGGGAAATGGTTTCAGCTTACAAACATAGACAGGAGGTCAGCGTCGCCAAGATGTGTGGTTACAAATCTGGGGATTTGCACGTCAGGCTATGGCGTAGGTTACGGCGTTGATTCAAAGCAGAAGTATGAATTCTGCCTTACTCTGCATCGTATATTCTCCATTGTTACCTTGATGTGACTCCTTTTTGAAACACATTGAAAGATTGAGGTCTACACAACAGAAGATATTAGTAAAAGTATTTGTACAAAATTGCTTTATAATCCTGGAATATTACAGTATGAGCAAGCCACAAGCGCAAAGACAGTTGTTGCTATGGATGCTGTTTAGCAGCAGGATGCATTTTACCAGCACATTTACTACCAGTTAATTACATCTTTAGTTAATTGTAATGGATGTGGTATCTCAGTGACATTTGTTTGCATTTGCTGTGGAAAAAAGGCAGCTAATATGTAAGGTAGCATTCATTAACTTTTACCAATTCAGTATCTCAGATGAAGAAATGCTTTTGCCCTTTAAGTTTCATTGATTTTTTTTTTTTCTGTAGCCTCGGTCAGCTAGCTTCGATGGCTGGAATTGACAAGTCAGATTTCCACCCTCTGGGAAGACCTCAGCTTTCATCTACGGTGGGACCATATTTGGATGGTGCAGCATCACTGACTGGAGGGCAGTATCAGGATGTTTGGGCAAAGACTGATGCGTCATCTTTGGTAAAGGTACGCAAAGCAATGTTTGAGATACGTTTGCCCCGATGTTGTTGTGTTATACCCTCAGTTTTATTTTTCCATTTAGTTTGTAGCTTGTAGTTTTAAGACCACAAATCCATAATTTTGCAAATGTTGCATTTTGGTTTAAGGATGATTTATTTCACAGCACTATAAAAGTTCAAAACAAACTGATAAGCGCCATCCTTAATCTCAGACCGAGAACCCATATAAGCCCAAACTATTTTTAATTTATTATGGTCTGCAAGATTTTAGTGTTGTCAAAAATGTCATCCCACAAAGTGTTGTCCCACAATGTTACTCATTTCACTAAACGAACTGGAGTTACACAAATAACCTCAAGTTTTGACTGATGCCTCTGTTATCATGTCTTCTGTTGATTTGTTATAGTTCCTGAGTGTCTCTCTGTCTTAAGTAGAAGCACTAAATTCATGGGCTGTATCCAATCAATAACAATTAATAATAATTAATTAATAATAATTTGTCCTTTACTCCATTTTTCTCATCAAAACCTTCAATTTCATTCTTTAGGTAGGCAGCGTCCTGCCTGCTCCCCCTGATAGACCGGCGGACACCACCACACCAAGATCTTCATCTTCTGTCAAGGAGTTTTTGCGTGAAGACAGGCTGCTAGATGTGACCTTCAATCGGGCTTCCGGTCCTGTGGGAGACCCTGGTGTGGTTGGAGAAGAGGAACCAGATAAATATTCAAAGCCTGAGACCCAGCATGACTCAGGTTCTGAGAAATCCTTTAAGGTTTCCTTCAATAAAACTTTCCAGACTCAGTCAAGTCACCCTAAGAGCAACAGCAACTCCCACCGAAGCAACGGTTCTCATGGATACAGCTTCAACAACAGCTATGCCAACAGTCATGCTTCCCAGTCATGCAACGGGTCTCATGGTGGATCGTCAGTAAGGTCGAGTGTTAGCGACATTATCAGTGACAAGGCAGAGTCTTTGGGATCAGTAAGGTCAAGGAACAGGGGAGAGGGAAGGCTGGTGACAGCAGGTCAGTCAGGGTCAGAGGGGTTGGAGAGGAGAGTGTATCCTGGGAGGGAGACTCTGGAGCAGATCAGGTCTCTGGGCTCTCTGGAACGGCAGTCAGATGATGAATCCTTCTGACCTACTGACAAGTAGAATATGAAGAACTCCGATCGCTGTGCCTTCTCAAAGGTTTTTCTGTTATTTTGTATGTATGATGTAGATTTTATACATCTGTTTTTAAGGTACAGATTTATTTTTAAATATTCAAAGAAAGAAAGACCAGAAAGTTTTTTAATTTTAAAGAGAGAGGACATGGGAAGTCAATGAAACATCTTGTTGCATTGAAGTCAAAGTAGACGTAGAGTTGAATGTCCTACCAAATAGACTGTTATAGACTGAGACGTGAAAAATGTAATGTGACTGAAAAGCAATGTATGATGCATCTTGCACTCACTGATACGTACATGGTAACTCCACCTCAGTCAATCTGCAAATCAAGTTCTTCCTGATGTGACACCGTTTCATGTGGGAACGCATCAGACCTCAGGGGAAAATGATCTCAAGCCATTTCAAAGGAGTTCTTAGAGTTTTGACAGATATTTGATTTGTCCATTTCTAAAAAATCTATGATGTAGAATTGTAACACTTGTTGTTCCTGTTAGGATATTCAGCACCTTAGAATTTATATTTTTTAATAAACATGTCAGCAGTTTGACAGTGTGTTTCTGATTTTCAAAATTCAAAATTTAAGAACTGTACTGACAATCTAAAATCAGAAATGTTAGAAATGCACCATCAAAGTACATCATGAGCCTGGTATTGCTCTAATTTACTAATAAATTTCACACTTTGACAAATTTTAAAATATGCCCCAATGTATCAGGGTATCTGCAAGACCATAAAATGTCTTAAATGCCTTAAATATTATACCTTAAGTCATTAGTCTGAAATTTGAATTTGTGAAGGTCTCAGTTGCCACAAACATTTTATCTAATTTTATTTATTCATTTTTTAATTTCATTTTGAGTCAAACTCTTGTGTGAAAGCTCACATTTTTGACGTTACAAACCTTTAAACCTGCCACTGAATCTAAAACTGTCTTTCACTTGATACTGTCACTCACCTGTTGGCAAAATGTAGATTAACCTAAGTCACTAATAACCATATTCCTACATAAAACCTGCCTCTACATGGCAACACACATTTACCTGCAATGCTTGAATAAGAAAAGATGATTTCCCCAAAAAACAGTCTTAAATTTAGTTATAAATTATCTTGAAAAAGTCTCAAAGGCATTAAATTTAAGTGACTGATACCTGTAGTAGACACTCTGTATGCCATGTATATGTCATTAACACTTGCAATACTGAAAACCAATCCTGCAGTAGATGCTCAGTGTGCTGCAACACAGATCCTGGCAGGCTGCTCACTGAAAGTATGTTTTTACTCCCAGTGCTGCATGTTTGGCTCACATTTTCCCATTCCCACTTTTACTTGTTTATCCCATGCACTCTGTAGGAAAGGTTTAGGCTCTGTGTCTCGTAGCTTTCTAGATGCAGCAAACTTCTTGTGGAGAATGTGTAAAAGCTCCTTTAACAGGACCAAAATCTGTTTACTGCATTTTGTGGTTTACGCTCTCCTTTGGTGCTGCGTCCTGAGAGACGGAGAAATGGGACCAGGGCATGATTTTTGTGGGCTGGAGTAGGACACTGTGTTCTGCTGGATTATGTGTGTTTTCCATTACAAGGGAGCAGCACATACACACACACACACACACACACACACACACACACAAAGTGAAAGCCAAAAGTGCAGCTCTCTGCAAAGGTGACGAGGAGTGCATAATAAAGTGCTTCATTTGTAATGTCTTTCCACTGTTACCTTATCTTTTATTCTCTTTGTGGTATTTTCTCCCCATACACCTGTTTTTGCAAATACTGGTCTGATACAGAGATTTGTTGTACAAAAAATATTTTTAGATGGAAATGCTTTGCTTCTGTCTTTTGATTTGCTGTTGTTAATGTGAGGTTTATGTACAACAGTCGGTAAGAGTATGGAAAAAAACAAAGATCAAGACGTGCAAAGTTTCTCAGTTACGTGCCCTTGAGAGAACATCTGCCGCGGGATGGACTGTGTTGTTCTGTGTGTGTGCCAGCCAGCTGTAATGTATGAGGGTGTATAAGGAAACAATTTCACAGTTAATGCACAGTTGCTAGCAAGCTGGGCCTCTGCTGTGACTAGGCCTGTCCTTTACCTAATGCTGCAGCGGTTTCCCTAAAGTAAAATTAGGTAAAACCACTCGTCAATGTAGGTTTAGCACTTGTGCAACGAGGCATAATGCTTTTTTTTTATCACTTTATTCAATTAAAAGCTGGACTGTGTAACTTTTTAATGAAAAAAACACTGTCTTCTTACAAATTAAATGTTATTTATAAGCAAATATACCTTTGTTCACTTCACTACACTCAGGGAGTTTGCTGCTACAGCCATGCTTGGTCTGGTATGATCACTAACTTTAGGTGGCTAATTGTAAGCAAACTTAAGCTAGATATTGCTCTGTAACACACATTTGAGACCAGGTGTCTAATTGAGACAGGTCTTTATTTGTCAAAATGTGTAGCCCCACCAGGATAGTAAAAGGGACTGGGTGTTTAACTGGGACTAGGCTTTTAATTGAAGTTTTATATTATATACTATTTCTGCCTATAGATGCCCCTAAATCCTACACACTTGACCTTTAATAAGGGCAAAAACTGAGTCAGAACGAAAGTGAAGTTAAGTGAAGTACAAAGATGTCAAATCAAAACTTGGGAGATGCAGGACCCCAGCTTGTTTACAGGAACACAGAGGAAGGTAAAGTCATTAATTGCTGGCAGCAAGCCAGGATGTGGTGCTCAAGTGGTCAAATGAAGTTCCTCCTTTAAGTTTCTTGACCCTTGTGTGGGTGATTAATGACTGACACTTATGGAGTTCAGGGTGTAGATGCTCAGTTTAGTTTAGATCTAATGATATTGTTCCCATGGTCGTGACATTCCTGGAGAAGCTATGGAATTAAAAGAAGCGTGCTGCACTCAGCCCAGACAAAACGTCGCCAAATGTTTAAATAAACAGAAACGGTCCATTGAATACCCTGTGGTGTCACGCAAGCACACTGTGGGGTTTAATTTAATTCAAAGGACCTTTATTGGCAAGGAAAACATACATTTACATTGCCATAACAAAAATTGTGGGTGCAATAAATGCAGATCTACCAGAATCTGGTTTATATACACATCAGTGCTGATTGGGTACACCTCGGACATACCCACCAAACGAGAGAAAATTGCAAATCCCATTGCATACCATTTTACACCACTTCAAAGAAATGTCATTCAACCATTGCAAAACAGTGCTCACCATTTTGAGACTAAACGTGCCCTTGTTTTTCAGGCTTGGAAATGCAAAACACATCGGGTTTTTTTTTTAATGTTTTGAATATTCATTTCTTTGGGGTAATGTTTGAAAAATGTTCATAAAAATCATGTCTAACATTATGCAAAATAAATTCCTTGTATTATTAACTTAAATCGAGAGCTGAACAGCGTGACCGTTGACACATCACTGGTATCACATGATACAAGTCCTAGTCCTCTTTTCTGAGTCAAGGCCTTTTTTGAGTCCTAATGCCAGGAATGATTGAGCATTTTACCACTCCGGCTCCCTTTTCTCACAGTCAGTGGCTTTCTGGTTAGATGCCTGAAATAAGGTCTGTGATTCACACAAGCACAGAACGTCATCTCGCCATGCTGAACACAGCTTTACAGTCTTGTTAAGGTGGAGACGATAGGTCATGTGATCATAGTGTAGTTCATTTATAGCCCTAACGTTAGCTTTTTACTTCTTGCTTTAACAATCACAAAAGTGGTGTGCATTTGTGAAGATCAGCTTGCTGAACAAAATGTGTAAGTATCATAAATGTTTGTTTGCCACAGAGCTTATTTTCTGCAGTAATCCAAAATCCAACGGAAACGGGTTTTTGACGAGGCAACCAGTGCGATGCTAACTTCCGTGTTGGCCTACAGGAAAACGTCTGGGGGGCTCTATCTTTAACAAGGAAGCAAAGTTAGCAAGCGCTAACAGTTTTCTTATTCACAAATGCCTGGCAAGTGCATATTTATTAATGTGTGACTTTTGATTGACAAATATAATACATGATTCAGCTGCAGTGGATGTAGGTAAAAACTTCCTGATCATCTGGGGCCGTATTCACAAACAAATTTTTTAGTACTGACTCTTAGCTTAGGAGTGATTTAGGGAAGTTCTCAGAGCAACTGTGAGCAAGAAAGGGACAGAAACTTTTATCTTAGTGAGGAAGTGTGGTCGACCCTGTTGTTAGGAATGATGCATTCTTTTAACAGACGTGATTGGTTGTCACAGACACGCCCTTTTGTGAGCCTGCAGGGTGTGGACACCCAGTAGAAATGAAATGACCTGTAGACTGTGACAGTGTTGTCATTGTTAGTGATCACTCTGCTGATGGAAGTTGAGACAGACCCGGGTCATCACTAATACACTCATTTTCCAGTTTTTCACATATCTCAGTGTTGTGATCATTTTATTTCTGGCATTATAACGTTATTGCGTTATGAGATCGACCACAGATATTATGCCTGTATGAACTAATCTGTGTCATTTCATGTACTCACTGTCATGCAGTGTTTGGAGAGAATTTCTCGTAACTCTTTGTTTTTCCACCATTTTCTCCTCTGATTAAGAAACTCTTAAGGGCTAAGATGGTTTGTGAATAACTTTTATCTTTACAAGGACTTGGTCTTAACTTTGAAGTGAAATTCTAAGAAAACGTCACAACTCTGAGAGGAGGAGCAACTCTTAGCACTGGGACGCTTTGTGAATACGGCCCTGGATCTTAAGTTAAAAGAGAAAACAGGTGAACACAGGTAAGCAGGTGCTTGGTTAGCGGCCCATCTACGACATGGTGAACAGCATTGGAGAAACACTGATTTGTAACGTTAAACTGTGTCATTCAGTGTTTTTACCGGAGTAACTCGCCGTGTCCATTTGTTCAGACCTCTGCAAATAATAAGGCTCACAGTAAAAACCTCCTGAACAATCAACACTGAAGGAAATCTGAACAGTAATTTCAGCTGGTTTCAATCTGCAATCCTCACCACTAGTTACCACTAAATCCCCCTAAAGCTCATACGCTGCTCCTTTAAATAAAGTGATGGCACTGGGGTAAGACATTACTTCTATGGAAAACATGCAAATGAAATAAATGTGAAAAAAACCCAAATGTTTAGGCCTATGAATGCATTGTTAATAGAACTGAAAAGGTAAAAGAACAAGAGGTAAAGAACAGCGGCTTTATCACTTTCATGTGGTAAAACAATGGGCTGTCATGCCATACGACGTGGACAGTACAGCCTATGCACTGTCTGCTGCATGAATGAGTTTTTCACTATCAATGTACTGAAGCCGCCTCGATAAGTAAATTATCAAAGCTATTCCGCTTCCTTCGGTGTCCTAGAAGATTCTACAACACTAGCTTATTGTTATCATCAGTCGCAGACTCTACTTTGCACTTTCAAATCACTGCACCGCCAGAACAAAGTAAAAGGTTAGGGAAACAGTGTGAAAATTGCTGTTATGTTTTATGATCTCTACCATAATTATTGCCTCTCCACAGATATGGAGACTACCGGAGCAGCACAAACACAGTACAGTGTGTGAGGAGGTGAGAAAAAGGGGACAAAGAGTAACAAATCAAAGTGGAGACAGTGTGACAAAGCTGAGAAACCACAGGAAAAACAACACAGAAACTGAAACAAGTCCCATTAATTCAGCACAACAAAATCTGTAGATTATTGTGGCTACTTCATGCCAAACGCTCTACTATCTGGGGCCGGCAAAAGATATCATCCAAGGTCAACATGTACACAAAGAAAACTGCATTCAGTCTGCAATTGCTTTTACCAAAATAACTAAGTAAGTAAATACAGAACTCCATACAAACAAAGATGTAAAATAAAATGAATAAATACATGAAATATGACACAAAAATGCAACTTATGATGTAACATTATACCAGTGAGTTATATAAGCGGTATGCACATGTGTGCGCTTAACCCTCCTGGTGTTACAGTCAAAATTAACCCATTTCAAGTTAAAATATTTAATAAATATTGTCCTTTTTTATAGGAGCAAGTCTTAAAAACAGATTTATTCATGTAACAGCACCAGTTACATCTGTGGTGTTGCAGGTTAAATCTGTCCTGGCAGAGAATATGGGTGGATCTGTGGCTAAAGTATTTGGGTCTTGATCCACAAAGCTACCTCCAATATTTCATTTATGTATTCCATATTATCAACTAATGTCCTCTGTGTGTCAGTTTTTAGCCTATTTTTGAAGATTTGTTTTTATCAGATTTCAACAGCAAGGTAAATGTAGCCTTTCAACCACCTGAGTAAAAAAAAAAAAAAAAAGTAAATGTATATTTTGTGGTTATAAATGGATAAAAAATTAGTTATGAGGTAAAAAACTATAATGGGTGAAAAATAAAAAAATTGTGAGTGCAAAAATGATCTGCAACAGCAAGAGGTACGTGCCCCTGTCCAGCACAATCCAAGGGTTAAAAGAGGTCTGACTGCGTCCGTTCAGAGTTCCAGAGTTTCATTTGATCAGTGCATTGACCTGCAAGAGCACTGGTCAAATGACAGCAAATAATTAAAAGAAACAGGTCACGTACCCATGAAAATTATATTTGCACACATCAGTTGAAACGAATAAAGTCAAGTAATCGACAAAAAAGACGCAGTAAGTAAAAGCAGCAAGTTTGCGGTTTCAAAGTATCAACCACAGTCATCATCACTAAAACAGGAATCATGCCCTTTTGTTGTCTAAGACTGTCTAACAGCATGTCACACAGTTGGGTATCTTATCTCTTCAACACTCCTGAAAACACTTGGTTTATCATTTCACATCGCCCTGTGAAATAAAAAGATTAAAAAGATAGTACTTTATTGAAAAGGGCATCAATGATGTAGCTCTCTTACATAACAGAAGCTCCACCCTGCATTATTCTCAAGCATCAAGGACATCTCGATTGTCCCTGAGGGGCAATTTGTTGTACAGCCAGCAGTAACCTGATAACTATCAGACTAACAATGAGCAATAAATACAATATAAAGATCACACTGAGTTATTCAAACGGCAGCAGCAGGGACAAATGGGTTCTTTAGTCTATTGATCTTGCATCATAGGATAGGAGCACGAACTCCTTAGACAGGGTTTGTCTAGGATCAGCCAGGACTGACTCCTCAAAGTCCTAACATTACCTTGTTTAGACGAGGAAGCTCAATCAAGGTAGTGCCTGCAATTTTGCTGCACACTTTGACGATACCCTGCAATTTGTTTCTATATTTGAGGCTAAGTAACCAATAACAGCTGACAAAGGAGGTTGATGTTTACATACAGATGATATCATAATCTAACACTGAGAGAAAGGCTGCGCTCACAAGTCTTCATCTGCAGAATCTCTGAAAATACATCTCATTTCAGTACTAAAACTTCGACGTACTGTTTGTTGTTCATGTCGATGAATCAACACTCAGCAATGTTCTGACACAGATTGTTTTATTGAAGGGTTAATCTTCTGAAAAGATGGACAATTATCACTAAATTCACGAGCCAAACATCAGATCAAGATAAAGGTCTTCTGGACGAGCCTCCATCCGGCCCCAGCACATGGCAGTCATGTCCTCTTATAAAACAGGTGCCTCTCTGGGGCAATCAAGGCTGTTGCTTCATTATTACGTAACACTGGCTGCAGGCCATCCCATGGTTGACCTGGTACAGAGAAAACCTGGAGGAGATGCATTTATCAAACTCACCTCTCCGACACACTGTGTGCTCTCAGCAAAGGCAAATAATGATGAAATGTGTCTAATGACGTTTGTTTGTTTGTCCAAACTGTCCATTTTTGTCATGAGTCAACAAGAGACTGGTTGGGGGACACGTCACCAAGAGGGGAGAGAAGTGAAATCCAGGGTTGTAGAGAGTTTAAATTTTAAATGCCCAACTAATGCGTGCAAATGTTTCATTTTGATTGAGCCGATATTCCGTGTCTACTTTTAGCTGTAAAGACTTAATTTCCTGGCTTGTGGTCAATACAGAATTTATTTTCTATTGCTGGAAACAACAATCAAGGAGATCTGATCACCAACTATATTCACCAGCTTTCCTGTCCACAGGAGGCCACTTGAAATGTACAGGCAAACCACAGACTACACCCTTTATTTCCCCCTCTTCACATGACAAATGGCATCAGGACAGCATAAAATAGAAACACTGCAATTGAAAAGGCCAAGAGGCCATTGGTGTATACAGTAGACCCCTTAAAACACAATGTAAAGGAATTAACATTGCAACAGTCTAGCTGGATATGAACAACTAACACGAGGAACCAATATCAATACTTATAGTCACTTTAGCTTCAACCATTATGTGTTCTTTGTACAGGTAAATGGAGCTTTGCACGCACTCTCACCTGTTTTCGATTGCACCTTATCTTTCAAATTCACCTACACAGACACACTTTAACACTTGTTTGTCAACTGTGCACAGACTACGCACAGAATATCTGGTACTTTAATACTATTATCAGGGCACCATTAACATAATCTGTTTATTGGTCAGGTTGATGACCAGCCAGTATTTCCTTGGTATCAAAGTAAAGAGGGCGGCCCACGCATTCGTTTGCTCTGCAGGCTGATGCCAGACTGAGGCCTATCTGTTGATGAATTGCTGCAATTTCTTCAATTACTGTAATATAGTTTTATGTGACTATTAAGGAACCATTAGGGCAGTGATACTCAACTTATGGCCTTCAGGCCAAATCTGGCCAGCGATAGGGTGCTGGCTTGCACCACCCATCTTTTAAATCACAGATTTTTTTGTACTTTGCGCTCAAATCAGTTGCCAGAGAGCATAAAAACCTTAAATATAGAGCTTGTTATATATAAAGGAAAAAGTACCGGGGCTCAATCACAAGGACACCCTGAGAAAGGTCCAGGCTAAGCCCCGAATGTTCTCAAAACATAGATTGTATAAAATAATGGACGTAGCCACCATGAACTCCCATTTTGAAGCCTCAAGACACATTACGTCCGTTGCCTTCTTGGTTTTTTGGAGCCAGAGGTGACCATATTTGGACAAGAACGTGGAGCTGTGGAGAAGCGAGGGGCTGATCTGACTCATAGACTGTTGCAGGGTATTTTAACACAGGGGGTGACTGGCTTCTGGAGCCAGCCTCAAGTGGCCGTTCAAAGAACTGCAGTTTTTAACACTTCGATGTTGGCTTTATTTTTCAGTCGTGGTAGTTGTCGCTTGCCTCAGAGGCTTGAAACACCCCTGTGCACCTGCAATTTGCCTCATTTTGTCATTTTATTTTATATTTATTAATATTTGTTTCTTAAGTGGCCCTTGGAGTCTGGTTATTTTGCAAAAGCGATTTCATGGCAAACAGGTTGAGTATCCCTGCATTAGCAGTTGCTTGCAAACACTGACTACATCAGTAGAGCTACAGAAGCTAACAAATGTAGGTGTTTACATCCAGCATCCTCCATCACAAGACACACATGTATCAGGTGTTATTTTGGTGTTTGACACTGAAGCTTTCACACTGGTCTTCCAAACAAGCTCTATGCATTGTATGTGCTTGCTGCAAACAGTGTGAGACACTTATAATTAATTACAAAAACACATAAAATGAAATGAAGATGACTCAAAACAAAGCTCTGTGAAAGGGTAATGGTGTTTATTGGTCTACAGTTATGGCCAGATTTATCATTTACTGCATCACAGAAATCATCCATGCATGTGACAGTGCTATGAGAGGTGCTACGCTGTAAAAACTACACACTATATAAATACAGCTACAATTAAAATATGCCAAAATCCTGAGTTTTATCTAAAAATATTGTCTGCTAATAATACAAAAGATTCTCTTGGTCAAAACTCGAGTATGAATACATTTAAGAGTAACACAGAAGCTTCCTCTTCTTTTTTTTTTACACTCTTTTCCCTGCAAATAAATTACCATGGCACTTTTAAAAACAACACAACTCTAAAGCTTTACATTTCCTTTTCCAAATGCAAATGGAACAAACTTTGTTTAATTAGATTATACAAACAATGTTACATCTTTACAATTTTTACGAGTGTTAAGACAATTTTGAGTGGTATACGCTGACAGCAAATACAGCTATAAAAGTGCTCCATTGATAACAAAACTGTTGATTGCAAAACTGTTTTCCTCTTCTTGAGATATAAAATTAAAACACTATATCAGCAATATTTTCCCCCCCTTTTTTTAAAAAACGCTAAAGCTCTAATCTTTGACTATGGGCCATAACTTTACAAAAGTGTGGTTGCACAGGTCATGGATAGACAGGAATGTTGTTATTGGAAATGGGTCTCCTCAGGCCCAGCAAACAAAAGGGAGATTCAATCCATGTCCAAGCCTATTCATGCATTCGTCCTGTGCTCATCAGTATTTGCCAAGCTCACACTGGGCAGCGATAAAGCCATTCTAATTACTGGGTTGTCCTTTTGAACCGGCCCGCTCCTGATTTTTTAAATGGGTTGCTTAGTCATAGTAGTTCCACATTTCGCTTCCCCAGCAGTTTTCCTTGAATCATTTTCACAATATTTTAAATGCAGCTGTCTTCTTCATGGGCAGCCTCCTTTGGTGACCATTAGTTGTTCTCTTGTGAGACTGTGGTCTCCTGAGAAAAGAGTGAAAAACAGAACTAGTTAGAGCGTGGGGTCAGATCATAAGTCACTGAGTTAAACATGTATGTCCTGCCATAACCTAGACCAGGATCATTCAAAGCCAGGTTTCTAATTTAGATGTAACTTAAGCGCTCCAATGTAACTCAGCACCTAATTGGTCATTCATCCCCCAAAAAACAAGCTCAGACCACAACAACTGTTGAGAGTCATGGGCATGTAGTGAGTTAAGTTCATTGTGTGCTCACACTTACGTGCTTCCACTATCTTATCTCCTCTGTTTGGTGTTGCAATCTAACGCACTAACTTGACAGTGTTATGGTCAAGGTATGCTTATACAACTTGTAGATTTCAGATAAGGCCACTGTTGTTGGCAGGGTGGCCGAAGCATGTAGAGGGTGCGCTTACATTTGCATCTTTGTGCTATTTTCATTCATATGTAATTTATTTTATCAAGCGCAGGACTGGATTACACCTTTAAAGGAAACATTATGTATAAGAGGTCGATTCTTCTCTCCCTGAGCATAAAAAACTGCCCTCATATGTTGAACAAATAAGATTTCTTGTCTGCTAGAGGAACATTTTTGTTGAAACAGCAGTAACTGGGAACATGTAATGGATATGAAATGGAAACTTTCTATTAAATCCCAGAAGCTTCAAGGGGTGCTGTTTTAATTGCTTGAATGCTGTGCCTAATGAGAGGAGCAAGACACTGTAAAAACTTCCCACTTCCTGCTCCTAAGGCAGCAGGGTGAAGAAGTCCGTGTGTGTTCAATTAACTGTTTGTAGTGATCCTGTGTGTGGTGGTAATATGTGGATACATTTAAAAAAGTGACATTAACAGGTGTGTACTTGCAGTTATGCATTTAAATCTTTGTGTATTTTTTATGAATAAAGTCAATTATCTTCAACAAAAGGGGTCAATATTTGTCTCTGTTCAGTTGTCGCTGACATCTGTAGTGGTATTACTTTGGGCTATTAGTGTTTTGCAAAATATGCTATGATGCTATTTGACTGTCCACAGTTAGAGTTTCATAAATTCTGTCTACAGAATTTGACTTTGCAAAGTTTGGGTATCCAAAGACAAAGAACACTCCTTGCTTTGTGTATTTTCTCATTAAATGTGTTTGTATTAAAGGTCCACTGTGTAGGGTTTGGGGGAACATATTGTCAGGAATGGAATATAATGTAATAAGTATGTTTTATTTAGTGTATAATCACCTGAAAATGTTTTCTTAGAATGAGCCGTTTATATATCTACATAGGGAGCAGGTCCCCATCCATGGAGGTTGCCATGTTGCACTGTCATGTTTCTACAGTAGCCTACAGCGTACAAACCAAACACTGGCTCTAGATAGGAGCATTAACAGTGGATAATTTGGCTCCCAGTTAAAACCTCTTGAATGTCTGGATCCTAAGTTATTTGAGAAAATAGGTGCGCTCACATTAGCAGGCGCCAAGCTAGCGGCCCATCTGCGACGTGCCAAACAGCATCGGAGAAATACTTATTTGTAGCGTGAAACTGCTTTATTCTGCGTTTGTCTCGGTTTATATCACCAGGTCCGTTTGTTTTGAAGAGTAAGAGACCTCTGCGCATAATTCGGCTCCTGGTGAAAACCTGAATGATGACCGCCAAAGGACTTCTAACTAGAAGTATCAGCTGGTTGCAACCTGCAATCCTCACTGCTAGATGCCACTAAATCCCCTTAACTCTTACACACTATTCCTTTAAAGACAAAAAAATATCCCTTACATATGGAGTCCTCTCTCCGTATCTGCTCCAGAAGGTCATCTTGACTGTGTTCCTGTGCCCCGTCCGCTGGTCAAAGGTCTGGCAGGTCTGGAATGGGGGACTGTACAGGTGCAAGCTGACTGCGCCCTCAGTGTGGCTGTTGTTTTCCACACGATGCAGGCCGATGGAATCTAACATATGCACAGACACACGCATAAATGAAAAACGGACATTTAGAGAGTGTTCGCCACTGGAATGCTGTGAAGTGGGGCTCACAGGCAGCTCCTGGCAGCGCTGTAACCAACAACTGACACCAAACATCACATGCAGGCTCTGTTGGCTTTGGTGAAACACTCAGTCAGCAGAGATCTGCGGACAGACCTGAATACTATTCATTGTAAAGTTTCGACTGGCTGTTAACTCCTGTGACTTCATTTTGACATTGCATAACAGCAGAGGTTCGAATTTTTGTAATACGTGACACACATATACCACAATTGCAAAGAATCCTGATGGAAGTGAGTCACGGCTGAGTTCCACAGATAACACATATGTGATGTTGCACAGAACACGTAGAGGATGTTTGTTCTGTTGTAATGCACACAGCACAATTATGTGAGTGTGTCACCGTATGTTTCACACCTTACCCCCGCAAAAACAAACACGTATTAATAGAATTAAGAGGTATTAATACTGAGAAGTGGTAAACGGCCAACTCCAATTAAAAGAAACAATCGGCGCACAGTCTGGTTTCTCACCGTTTATGTAAGCAACCTTGTTTTCCTGGAGAATTCTCTGTGACTTCTGGACCATATCTCCGTGTGATTTATCATCCGGCCATTCAAACAGCGTCTCCTTCAGCTGACCCTGCAGCAGCTTCATGAAACAATGGGAGTCTGTGTGATCGTGGATGCTACTGCAAGTTGTAAGGAAACAGAAACAAACAGTGTCAGAATGAATAATAGTAATACATTACTGGGATTCAGTCAATAGGTGAGACAGTTTTCAGAAACTCCGGATCTCTTCTTCTTGTGTTATGAAAGTCAAATTGTTCCTCCAGTCTGGCTGATACTAGATTCATGCATAATATAATGTAATGCCTTCACAGTCTTATAATTAATAAGCCATGACAATTGCATGATATTTTAAAGCTGCTTTTGTGAAATATAGCTGTCCGACCACCAGGGCAACCATGTTTGAAACCATTAACTTTACAATATTCCCCTGTACTGCAGTAAAAATGGGTACACATGTCTATATGAGGTTGTTCTAGTGCTGGAACACTGCCTAAAAATGGCTCCAACAGTCAGGTTTTACAAGAGCAACATGTTTTACTGCATAGCTACTGCAGTAGGGATATGTTAGTGCCAGCTAATCAACCATATAAAAACATTAATATTATAAAACCATAAAAAGCTTAAACGAGTTTTTACATTTCTGTCCTTCAGGTGTTCAGGTGATATTTGCTGACGTAGTGAGACACGCAACAGATATCATCAAATATTGTCTATTTACACAACCTTTCTGACCGTCTGCAGGACATTGGACTCTCTTATCTCTATTAACTCGATACAACAATTGCCACGGAAAGCCAGTGAAATATGCAATCGATTTAATAGCTTTATGCAGCAGGTGTAATGAGTTTGAACTGCGATAATATCTGAAACATTGACTTGAAAATTAAAAATAGCAAAACACAATTTGATAATATTGTGTTTTGTATGAAAGAAGCAGCAATCATGTCACAGGTGCAGATATTCTGGGGGTACGCAGGGGACGCATCCCCCTCAGTACTGAGAAGGTGTGCATTTGTCCCCTCCAATAAAAAATGAAAGTAGCAGAGGACTGTGACTTTACACCATAAGTGTTTAATACCCAAACTCTTTAGCAGAAGACCACCAAATGATCATGTCTCACCTGCCGTGGCCCTCTCCCCAGCACAGGATAATGAGATTGAACTTTCCGTTACCCTCATCGACCAGGTTCCTCGTGTATCTGCGGAAGAGGACAATTTGTTCAGCAAACAGGGGAGACACATGGGTGATTAAAGGTGTTGAAAGAGTCCTGGGGGGAACTTTTATCACAAATATCACATAAATTTAATGCAACAAAACAGTACACAGGTGTTGTTTTACACTGAATAATGAATTCTAATGTGGTAATATACATTTTAGGACAAATCTAGATCTTAATGTGAGCACCAACATCAGCATTATTTGATTTTAATATCAAAATATGCCAACTTGATGATCATTTATATGGCTCATTCCAGTTTCCACACTGTAAACTTATTGTAGGTTTACATGTAATGCACCGTGTAAAATAGAAAAATAAAATAGATAGCTTAAAAACATAAGCTATCACCTGCACTATGATATCCAGCTGGGCCCCGGTGACACACAACAAAGGGGCCCCTCACTGACACTTATTAGATGTTTTTGTTCATGTTATTCCCGCACAGATAATCTGCTCATGTCACAGGCCAGCCTGCAAATATTTGAAACACTTTGCACATTTTTTCCTCCTCTGTGCGATGCCGTCAGTCTCCAAATATTTTCGAGGCAGCTGCAGCTCCCTGGTGGGCACACAGTCCCAGTCAGTCGGGTGTGTGTCCGTTCTCAGTGTTGATTGGATGACCCGCGCCTCCTCCCTCCATTGACCCCTCACTAATCAAAACACTGGAGCTATTGAAAGGGGTTGAATAGAGCACCCATAATTTGTGGTGGGGTGCGCTCCACTTCAGAGGTAAACACTTCGACTACACGGTTTTCTGCGAGGTTCAAAGCTCAATGTATAAGTGGGGATTATTAACAGATTTCATGGATATTAATTCCGCAAACAAGTCGAGGACTTGCTTCTGTTTTATTCAAATAGGATGTGACGAAAGCTGCTGGTCTGTATGGAAACAACAACTGGTTTTCATTCAAAAATTGGAGACATTTTAACAGCTGGTTGCATTCATTTTATACATGCATCCTGTAGTTTTTAAACGTATGAATCCTAAATATTTAATTAATTAAAGACACCACTTAAAGGAACAGCTATCAAAAGTGAAAGACACAATATACACAAAGATATGATTGGAAAAACACAATTAAATAAATAACTGTGGCAGACAAGGCTACAGAGCAAAAGTGCAAAGTGCATCATCATAATAAACAAGTCATACATGATTAATTGAATGCTGTAAAATATAAAACTTTTTTTTTTTTTTTTTACCTGTACTGGTCAAACTTTGCAAATTTCTTCCACTCCTGAGGATTGCTCTCATATGCTTCCATTATAGCTTGGACCTCCTCCACATTGATAGTGTCACTCGCGAAGATCTTGTGCAGGATTTTAATCAGGTCATCCAGAGTTTCTGGCTTCACTACCTCGGTGTGCTCCATCTCTCTGCGGGAGGTTATCTCTTCGGATGAGATTTCTTCAGTTGAGACAACAGGTTCCTCTCACCAACTTGGTGCAGTACTTTTATAGGTTTGCGCTGCAATTTGGGGGCGAGCTGGTGTCGGACTGTACCATTATGGAAAAGAGGTGAACGCCCACAGCACAGAGGCTCATTTAAATACATTTTGCTGAGAACTTATAATTCAATATTGCAAAAAATATAGATGGCTGCACTCATTTTGAAGGTATTATAAGGTTATATTTTTATTTTGCCTGTTTTTATCACAAATGTACATTCATCTCACATATTAAGGACTTGGACTAATCCTCTGTGTCCAATTCCACCACGTTGTCACAAACACAACGTCCCCCTTTCCCTTTCTCTCTCTTTCTCACTCAGGCATTTCTCCAACAATAGCTGTCCTGCCTCCTCTTGTGCGATCTCTCCCCGGAAACTTAATCATCAACACACACTGTCCATGGTGTGTGTGTGCACAGCAGAGGCTCACAACAAGTGATGGGAAAGGAAAACGTGAGAAAATAGAGCTGAATGGAATCAAGAAATGTTTTTGATAAACATAGGATCATGTGTTTGCTGGCACATAACCTGTCTGGCTAAACATGGTTTATTTTCAGCCCTTTAATCTCTCTTGTTTTGGCTGAATTAAGTCAAGAGATTTCAACATGACTCATAGATGCACTAAAAAGGCTTCCAAACTATTTTTGAGATTCCTAAAAGGATGGAAATACAACTTATTCTATATCTTATCTAAAGGAAATAACAGGAGAAAGTGATTCATTAACACCGAAGACACACAATGGTTTACTTAGCTCAAGAAAGGAATTATCTTGTGTCCTTGTCACCTCACTCAGGACTCTTGTCAAACCAAACAAGATAATCTGACTGTGGATAATAGAGACACAGAGGTTTGGTGGGTGTGAGGGAAATCTTAGAAAATGAAAAGTAGACGGGATGGCCCACGATGAACAATCAGACACAGACACCAAAAACACAGGCAAGAGCACGTCTCCTTGTGTCTGTTTGTCTGTCATCTGGATGTCCTTGGTGTCCAGCTCCCTCAACCAGCAGTGAACCATAAATCATTCTTGTGAGAACAACACAGTTCCTTCACAATTTAAGGAGCTCCGCCCTTCATGCTCTTTAAAGAGGAGAAGACTCACTATGAAGAAAAACAACATGCAAGTGGAAACATACACTATCTCAGGTTATCACGAGTCACGTAAGCTGCAGATGAAATGTACAAAGTGTGTGTTTTTGCATGCTGCTGAGCAGCGTTGGCTCAGAAATACAGTATATCAAATGCAACTGTAATGCTTTGTTTGAGACAACAAAGGGACACTGCTTGAGTAGTAACTTCACACTTTTAACATTTTTCAGACATAAAGAAGTTAAACATGTCTACATATTACTAGTGACTGCAGGTTAGGCTCCAAACCAAAGCTGAGCTGGGATAATAATAGAGCAGGAAAACTCAACATGTGTTAGTCTGTCGAAGGAAATTCCTCTCTGGCTGACAGAGTTATTCAGGCCTTCATGTTAAAATGTAGAAACTGTTCTTTGCATCAGAGGTGGTGGCAAGTTTCCCTCTGAGCTGCCACATCATCAATACCAGATGTACCGCTGCTCCATCTTGTGGCTGAAGCTTAAACCCACTGTACACCAGTGATATGGGGTGTTAAACTGGTGCTCTGTTGTGACAGTAATAGAAATAAATAATAATTGTAAATCTTTCTGTAGATACGTAGTCCACAGGAAGAAAACACAAATGTTAAAAGATAGAACAATGAGTCAACTACTTCGAAATAAGGGAGCTAAAGTGACTGGATTTAGGAAGGAAAGTAACTTTTGCGTAAGTCTCTTCTCTTCTCTTTAGAAATGCTGTAAATCACTGAACAGGTCAGTATTGAGGCCTATGTTTGACTTATCTAGCAGATATGAAATGTACATGCAGTCACACAGTTTAATTTATTCAGTGTCATACTTGTGTTTGGCCATGTCACCGAGCTAGTATGCCGTCTTTGGTAAGTGGCTGTCCCAGAACAGAAAAACTTAAAAGACAGGGATTCAAATATATAACTCTTCAAAAAGATCAAAACATATAAGAAGCTTAGTTATACTGATTTCTGATGAACATAAATCCACTGTTACAGAAGGCAGATTCAAACTGATAAAGGGAGAAGTTGATGGACATTTGTTTACCTTCTACAATGTATATGTTCCTCCTGGTGCAGAGTCAGATTTTTACATACAAATACTAGATATGATTGTTATAAAACTCACAAACTATGAAAAAAACAGGCAGATAACATGATATATAAGATAAGGGATCCCCAAACTAAAGCTACCCACCACCAAATGAAAGAAGTTAAGGACTGTTTTAGGGAATACTATGAAAAACTATATTCACAACTTGAGGTTGACAATGATCAGAAAGTGGAGACACTACGCAAATCATTAAACTTGCCAACACTTACAGCACTAATCTCAAGAATTACAAAAAAGAAATTTACTTGGATATAGTCAGATTTAAAGCTACTAAACTAAAGCTACTACGTTCTTGGCTGCACGTCTGTAGAAAAAGTACTATATGAATAAAGTTGAGATGTTCTAAAATCACTGTGAATCATGACCTCAAGTGACTTTTCTTAAAAGGCTGCTACTACGACTAAACAAAATAAACACACGTCAACATAAAATGCGATCTTTCAGAGAAAGCAAATTGTCATTCTTCCGCCAAACACTATAGTTCTCCAAGACAGCAACAGTGGCACATTCATACCAAAGACGGGCAAATGGTGCTACTTTGCTCAGATCTAGGCCTGGGGTGGGACAGAAGATACCTCATGACTGTAGGTGAGAGTTTAAACGTAGGTTGACCAGTAAAGTAAACTCAGCTCCCTCTTTACCACGACGATCTGGTGCAGCGCCCACATCATCACAGACACTGCACCAAACTGCACCACCCACTCCCCTATCATAAATAAAGAACAGTCCCTAACAATGAATAACAAAATTAACAAGTACTTAAGGACATCAGTGGGCACATAAAATTAAACAAAATAAGTTTGCATTTAAGGGGTCAATAAACAGGTCTAACCCAAACCATTTAAATGAATCCAGTAGCATAAATCATATTTGTAATCACGGGAAATAAATAAATAAATAGATAGATAATAATAATGATAGTAATGCACTTTAGCAAAAATGCTTTAGCTTAGGTAAGTTTTTATCTAGCCAAAGTTTATATACTGTTGTCTATTTAGCTTTATATATATATATATATATATATATGATAATAATAATAATAATAATAATAATAATAATAATAATAATTATTATTATTATTATTATAAGGATGATAATGATAGTATTGCACTCTAGCAAAAAATGCGCTTTAGCTCAAATTTTTTTGTAATTTTTTATCTGGCCAAATTTTATATACTGTTGTCTATTTAGCTTTTTATTTTAAGTTTGCATTTTAGGGGTCAATAACACAAGTTTAACCCAAACCATTAAAATGAGCTAAATCATTCAAATGAATCCTGTAGCAGAATCATATTCATAATCATAGGAAAAAAAAAAAATAAAAAAAATACATTATTAATAATAAATTAAATTATTATTATTATTATTATTATTATTACAAGGATAATAATTATAATATTGCACTCTAGCAAAAAATGTGCTTTAGCTCTAATTTTTGGTCATTTTTTATCTAGCCAAATTGTATTTACTGTTGTCTGTTTAGCTTTTTATTTATTATTTATGATTTTTTTTTATTTATAATATATGTGAATGTAAATGAAACATTAAATCCTGGTGAACCTTGTGTTATGACGCCACCGCCTGGACGCTCCGAGTATCACCTTCAGAAACAAACACACCTAATCACTGTATTTCCTTGTGACGTGTGCAGCGCAGGACGGTAGAGGTTTGAGCCATCGCGGCCGCTGTAGCAGGAGGAGGAGGAGAGCATGACTGGTCCTTTGACGTGGAATATTTCCCCAAAGAGACGATGGAGGAGTAGCAGCGGCGTGTTGCTCGAAGCTATCCCGTATTAACCTTAAATCGAGAGGGGATTTAGCCGTGAGTCCCACTCGGGTCTGGGTTCACGGGAGTGGACAGACAACAGTCTTTGACAGACTGACCCCTTCGTGCTCCCCCGCCTCCCTCCTCCGCTCAGCTACAATCATGATTAAAGCCATTTTAATATTCAACAACCATGGGAAACCGAGGCTGTCTAAATTCTACGAGCATTATGTGAGTAGCAGTTACATATTTTACTCTTCGTAAAGGTCGCGAGAGGCGGAAGTCATTGTTGAATTAAAGCTGTGGCTGTTCAGACACTTTGTTTGATGTTGTTTTTAATGCAAAAAGATGTAGCTGGGTAATGCAGCCGTGTAACACTGTTGCAAATTGTTTGAATGAGAAGGTGTGTGCACTTTACAACCGGCCCCCTGATGTGCTGCTGTTTCACACTGACCCTGGTGTATAAGATGTCAGCCTGAGCCATGCTGTCCTTTTTAACATATGAATTATTAAACGTGTGCAAGCCGACGCCAGGCTATCACATTGCCTTTGTGCCTGTACGGACAGCACTGTGCCCACTGCTCATGTTAGTCCATCCAGCTGTTGGTGATGGTGAGTTCACTCTGTTTGTGTCACATGACTTTAATAACGCCCTTGTGAGGGTCTCGTGCTCACTCCAGCAGCCTTTCACTGGCTCACTTACTGCCATTGACTGAGGGTGTCGTTACCTACTGTACCTGCTCTGCCAGGAGACTCAACCAATGAGCTCCATGCAGGTAGCAACTAACAAGTTATGTAATATCCTTTGCCAGGCGAGCTGTGTTGGCTTGTTCTCATAATTGGATTTATATCTCAAGGTTGGCTGCATGCCCCATCTGTAATATTGCTGCTACAATAGCAAGGTGACTTAGAACAAGCAGCATGATTAATACACAACTATTTTATTATCAGGTAATAATTGGAGGCATTTTTCAACTGAAATGCTGAACATTTATGTGTGGATTGAGGATTTACACAAGTTATGGAGCCCACCGCAAAACTTCAGTTGATAGCTTTGCTTAAATCACTAAACTCCACAGGCCTATATTTTCGACAGGAGTCGAAATGGGGCAGGCCTTTAATTCCTTTCACACAAAACTGTTGCTCAGTAATTTGGGAAATAGAAATTGTTTATTTAAACCAGTATGAATATTACTTGTGAAAAAAAATAGAGGTTTCAGATAATAATATCATACCGTAAAACTCCCATTTAAACGCCTGGTCCCTTTTACTAGCCTGGTGTGGCTACACATTTTGACAAATTGACACCTGTCTCAATTAGACGCCTGGTCTGGTCGCCAAGCAGTTTATTTTTTTGATAGAAGATCTTTGGGGTGGCAGTAGCTCAGTCCATAGGGACTTGGGTTGGGTACTGGAGGATCGTCTGTTCGAGTCCCCGTCCGGACCAAATATGGGGAGGGGCCAGTTCACCCCCTGGGCACCGCCGAGGTGCCCCTGAGCAAGGCAACGAATCCCCCAACCGCTCGGGATGCCCCACCAAGGGCAGCCCCCCCACCCTGACATTTCCCCACTTTGTGCATGTATAGGTCCTGTTTGTGCATGTGTGTGTCTTTCGGACCTGTGTGTAATTGACAAGCAAGAGTGAAAACATTGAATTTCCCCTCAGGGGGATTAATAAAGTAAATAAACAAACTTAAAAGCGGGTTGTGGGCTGCCTCAAATCATGTGTCCATTCCTTAATTACCCTGTAAGTTATTTATGTTCTTTAAGTCTGTAAGGGTCCTCAGATCAAAAGAATTAAAAGGGTTTTTTTGTCGAGAGTATTGTTTGAACAGGATAAAGTGGTATTGTGGCAGTATGTCAGGTGCTGCAAACCTCGAGTGCTGTAACCCTCTATCTCTGATGCGCTGTCTGTTGGAGTTAAATGCAATAAATGATTCATGGCTCATATATTATCCGAAGCTTAATTTTTAAACAAGTAATATTCATACAGGTTTGAATAAACAGTTTGATTTTATTTCCTGATCTTTGCTGAGCAACAGTGTAGTGTGAAAGGAATTAAAGGCCTGTCCCAAATATAGGCCTGTTAGTTTCAGTGATTAAAGCAAATAATGATCTAGCACTGAAAGACAGCACATCAGAGAGTTATGACACCCCTTTTACAGCACCCGACATACACACACAACACCACTTGATCCTGTTCAAACCATACTCACAACTTGGATTAATTTTTATGAAAAACCCTTTTGATTCTCTTGATCTGAGGACCCTTACAGACTAAAGGAATATAAATACATAACAGGGTAATCTCTTGTTTACCATGCTGGTAAATCTGAGTGCATTATTCTTTGGTAGTTGTGGTTTTAGTAAAATGAACTGAACAATTGAATTATAGAGAATCTAACTGAGCTCACAATGTGTAGCGGCTTTTATATATCCAAAGAACTTCTATAAACATGAACTACATGGCAGCCAGACCAGGTGTCAAATTAAGACAGGTGTTTATTTGTCAAAATGTGTTGCCACATTTAACTGGGACCAGGCTTTTCACTTAAGTTTAACAGTACCTCAGTACAATTTTAAGGTACTTTTTCTGCTACTTCATACTTGTACTCCGCTATAATCCAGAGGCAAATTTACTCATTTACTATATTACTGCATTTATTTGATGAATTAAGTTGCTAGTAACTTTTCAGATTCAGATTAATAGCCTAATATAAAATTTAACAAACAAATACATTATGTTAAAGTAGCCTCACCTTTACCAGCTGCAATATTCAAGGGGAGCACCACCTAAATTAAAAATTCTAGTATGTCATTTCCATTCCCTGTGAAAGGACAATAAATATTTGTGAACATGATTTACTCTCCCTAAAAGCCAGAAACCAGAGAAGAAAGTTTCAAACTTGTGATGTCATCAAGTATAAAGTGTGGCGCTGCTCCATGGATGGAAAAGGGGTATCTGTGTCATCATTAACATCGTTCCCAATCCATTGTCTATAGAGCAGCTGCAGACTTTATACTTGATGACATCACAAATTTGAGTTTTAGCACTCTAGTTTTTGGATATGGGAGAGAGTCATTCATGTTTACTAATGTTATTTATAATTATAGTCCAATAATGTAGTGCACATTTTTCTGAAATGGGCCATTCTGCATACTGAGTGCTTTTAGTTTTGGTACTTTATTTTGATGCTAATTTGTTTTTGTACTTAAGTCAAATATTGAATAGAGGAGTTTTACTTGTAAGATTATTTTCACTGTTTTCACTGTTCGCTGCTTTTGCTGAGGTGCAACAAATGAGCACTTTATTCACCACTGGGTGTGTTAAGAAACTGAATATTTGGATTTTGATAGGCTTGCACCAAACAAGTATTTTCATTATCAATTAATTTTGTGATTGAGTAAAACAAGACATTTAAAGATGTGAGCTTAGGCTCTGGGAAACAGTGATGGGACTTGTAAACATTATAAAAGTGCAGGCCTACTCGCTTCACTTAAAATTATGAGGCAGAACAGTGTTGCTTCATTAAACATGTTCCAGTATCTGTTAATTGAGCTGCATGTGGATGTCTTTGTATTTCAGGAGGATAAATTGAAATTGATCGGATTATACCATGTTAGACAGAAGACACCATCTGTTATATTAAAAGCTGAGGAGGTGTCAGCTTACTGGCTCGCAGCATATAATGTTTCACACATAGCTGCTAGCTGTGAGAATCATTTATAGCAGTCAGTTTGTTTAAGCTAAGTTATGGACTTACAGTGCTGTGTTGGCTGCAGTGCTTCATTGTATAAAGAAATGTAATATGTACAGAGAGTGACGATGTTAGCGCTGCAAATCTTTGTTTAACACTTCACTTTAATCCCCCTATTCAGAACCCATAAGCAGTATATAAACATTGAATAAATGGTTTATAATGCACTGTAATGTAGTTTTAAGTGATGACAAGAGTTTACAGTGAGGATACAGACAGCAAACAGGACAGGAGAGAGAGATGGATGTGACATGTAACAAAAGCCCCTGGGCCCAGTTGTTTGAAAGTAATCTGATTGGATTTCAGATATGGGATTGATTTGTTTAATAGTGGCTGTGATAAATTATAACCCTGATTTCAAAAAAGGTGGGATGGTGTGTAAAATGTTCATAAAAACAGAATGCAATAACTTACAAATCCTTTTCGACACACAGTGGGGGAAATAAGTATATAACACGTTGATTTTTTTTTTTTCATCAAACATATTCCCAATGCAGCTTTTCACATTAAATTTAGACCAGACATTTGAATTCACTAAATACAACTACACTGATAAGGATTTTGTAACATTTTAATCCATAAAAATGATTTTTAATTAAGTGGAATGACACAGGAAAATAGTACTGAACACGCTAACTGAAATATATTTAATACTTGGAGAAGCATTTGTTTGCAGTGCCAGCTTCAAGATGCTTTCTGTGTCAGATTTTTGGGGGCCTGCTTGTGAATCTTGAGGAAGAAATTTTACTTATAGAACCTCAACATTTAGTTTCCTTCATTCACAAACACTTACTGAGTATTGGTGAAAGAAAAGGTGATGTAACAGAGTGGTAAACATGCACCTCACAACTTTTTAAAATGTGTTGCAGGCATCAAATTTAGAATGAGTGTATATTTACAAAAAGCAATAACATATATCAGTTTGAACATCAAATATCTTGTCTTTGTACTGTGGTCAAATGAATATATGTCAAAAAGGACTTGTAAATCATTGTATTCTGTTTTTATTTTACTTTGGGGCTGTATATGAAGTTGACATAAGGCTTTCTAGTAAGCCTTTCATTACAGTTAAGTTAAAAAATTTTTTTTTGGTTTCCATAAATAATGCCCAAATAGTCTTCAGTGCCAAACAAATTACTGAATTTTACCTTTCATTCATCAGTTTAAATGAATTATAATGACACAGTCAAAAGTAGTTTGATAAACATGCTGTTTACTGTCTTTAAAAATAAAAACCCTTGTGTGACCCCACGCCCCATATTTACCTGTTGTTCTTTGCATAGCTAGTAGCCTACATTGAGATATGTAGTTTAATTTAACGCACTGGTTATCCAGATTTGGTAATCTTGAAAAGTCTGTATTTGGATCAGGGTGATCCACTTCAGTGTTGCTTTGAATAAACGACACAAAAGTAAGATCTGATCTGGAATCGCAAAATATAGGATATCCATACTGGATTAACTCTGATCCAGATTTAATTTTTTGAATCACACAAGATTATATTGTATGAGTCTTAACCATGAGGCCACCTGTACGCCCTTAACTTCAAATATAAAATCTCTCACAGTTAAAGAAGGGCACAGGAACCCATTTAAACACCAGCAACATGTTAATGACAAGTTTTAAAATGCTATTTCTCAGTCTGTGTCATTAAACTGTGAGGACAGTGCCGCTGCTCGTCTCATGCTACGAGTCACATGACTGATACAGCCTTACAGCCAGCTGCATTCTGGGCCACCTCTTCTCTCCCTATGCTCACTGACCTGTTATGCACCCTGAGAGGACATTCACACCCTTTGGTGAGGCCTGCTCAGTGTCACAGCTGCACGCAACAAGATTTTAACCACCGTTGACTATGGATTTAGATAAGATCATTTGTTTTTGAGTGCTTGCATGTGCACTTTCATCAACATTTCCATCAACTAAAATAAGTTAAATCACAAAAACTACCCAATGCAGAAGTCTGACTTTTATAAACCAGATGAAACTTGAACCTGGTTTGGTGCTGTGGGACTGTGCCCCCCTATTAAATCAGGCGATCTCCAACTATGAGTCCACTCTTTAAGCCTTTTAGTGCTTGCAAACATGCCCAAGGATATTTGAGGTTTTAAACAGAATCTCATCCATTAGCAAACAATAAGATGAGCCTGCCTCGGTTCAGCTTATGCAATGACATCATCGCCTGTGTAGCCCGTGGGCACTAGTGTATGTTTAGATATGACAAAAAGAAGACTTAGTATATAAATCATGCCTTTTCACCCAGAACTAATATATGTATTGAGGAAAAAGAGAGGCGAGGAAAACCATTAATTTACCTGCCAGCCCTGTCTTCTGGCTACAAGTAATAAAATGGCTCACTGGAGGCAATTAAGTGCACCAACAACACATTATTTACCATCTTTTTCTGTAACAATCTGTTTCCTCATTTGTCCTGCAGAGTGAAGACACAGAGCAACAGATCATCAGGGAAACCTTCCACTTGGTCTCGAAAAGAGATGAGAACGTCTGTAATTTCCTAGAAGGTGGAATGTAAGTGCGGCCTGCTCGTGCATGAGCAAGTGTCTAAATTGGAATGGAAGTGAATAATCAAGTAGATCATTTACTCTGATGCAGCATCACATGAAACATTTCACGCAATAAAGGAAAGCTCAAAGGGCTTTATGAATGACTGTTAGTAGTAAAAGTGTTTGTTCCAAGTTCTGTCATTCAGGAATGAGGAACTAACAAGGTGTTGTTTTACACTGGCGAAACTTCTCCGCTTGCACATACTATTGCACTCATTCCCTCTCAACCGTCTCTGTCACCTTAAACAGTGACACCAAAGCCACATGGTTATAAAGATATTATATTATAGTGCACAATAAATGTTAGACAACTGCTTAGTAGTATCACATCTAATGTTGCTCGGTTTATTTGGCCTGTACTTTAAGAATTTCTGTGAGTTCCTATGAGTTGCATTGCTGTGCGGCAGTGGAACAGTGGTGTGTGCGTGCGTGCACTCTGCAGGGCTCTGCTCGCCCTGGGCAAATAAACTCTGTGTAATGCCTCATGCAGTCGTCCAATTGGGCAAGTGAAAAATAATTGTGATGTCTAATGTAACATCATCTGAAAATAAACTGCACAAGCAGAGCTTCTCTAGCTGAGCTGAGTACACTAGTCTGTCTCACCATGGCGTATACTTACTAATGTTTAACATCCCTGGACCGCTGCGTATGAGATACGGAACGAGGGCTCCGGTGTGATTATATCCCTTTCGGAAGCTTTGTAATCCAGCCCTGGACTGCAGTGTCTTTTTTTGGAGACATTGGAAAATCCATAATAATAAATCCGAAACTGAATGTCCTCTGCAATTATTTAAACGATATTTCAGGTTGAAAGCAGTTAATCTGTCGACCAGTCGGAGGCTGTGATTCTGACTTTATGGGCGATGTTTGGCAAACACCCGAGCATAACAAATTTTTAAGTTTCTTTACCCTTCCTGATGTTTGAGACTTTTGCCATGGTGTTGTTTCAATATCAGCACTGATATATTTAGGCAGGTATCGAACCAGATTAATATTTTTGGTATCCTTAATGATATCAACCAAAAATCACTTTGTTCATATTGCCCTTTGAGTGATTGCACAGGATTGGAAGGGTTACATCATTTCCTGTGACTCAGGCCAGTAACAGACACTATCTCGAACACTAAGTTTCATATCTTCTCATGTTGGTTTATCGTATTTCCTGTCTTTGCCTATGTTGACTCATGACTGAAAACTTCCTGTTGTTTCTCTCTTGATGTTGTCTTTGTTGTCTCTGTGTCACAACAGGAGATCCTCTGTAAATGTGCTGTAGTCAGTGATGAGGTGATGGTGTAATGTATTCACTCAGTCAGGACGGTGTTGGTGTGATGTTTCCTTGTCCCCTGTGTTTCAGGTTGATTGGAGGATCAGACTACAAGCTGATCTACAGACACTACGCTACACTGTACTTTGTGTTCTGTGTGGACTCCTCAGAGAGTGAACTAGGAATTTTAGACTTAATCCAGGTAAAAGCCTGGAACACCTGTAGTGTATCTGTCACCGTGTTTGGCAGTGTGCTTTCAGTCTTTTTTTTTAACAATATATTCTCTCCATTTTTAGGTATTTGTGGAAACGCTGGACAAATGCTTTGAGAATGTCTGTGAGCTTGACTTAATTTTCCATGTAGACAAGGTAGGAAGTGTTTTGAATCTGATGTTCGTGATGTTACATATTTATAAAACTGCTTGATCTTAGAGAATAGAAATTATCTGTAATCCTCTGCCTGGGTTATTACTGCCTCATATTCTAGTGTCACGCTTCTCTTATGACTTGAGTGTCTTGTGCTGTGATATGTGAACTGTTGTGACATTATCAGATTTTCAGTGACTTCCCAGATTTTGTAGTTGAGCAATTTGTGCAGTCATCATTGGTTTGTCGAATGACTTTATATTTTTTTTTCGGTGTTATGAGCAACTTAGAGCTGACAGTATTAATCCTTCAACTGATTAATCACTTAATCAGTTAATCAGCAACTATTTTTGCCAAACATTCTCATCTGAGCTTTTATTTGTCCTCTGTATCTTTGGGTTTTGAGTAAGGGTGTAATGATGCGTCGATCTGGATTGATATATTGATTCAGTTATCAATGATCCAATATTATTGATCCAAAGTAGAAACATCAATACAAATTGCGAACTTGAAGATTTGCCTTTACTTTGATGTTACCATGGCACATCTGCACAAGCACACATCCTACCTCAACATCCAAATAGCGCTGGTGGCCCAGTGTCAGGCAGAGAACGGCAAGAAAAAGACAATAAGGATATTTACGGTTATCATCTTGTACCGATCGCAGGCACCTTTCATATACAGTACACATATGTACTAAAGTCTAACATTAATAAGCCAGCGTAGGCTCACACAGGACTCAAACTCCAGTCTCCTCAAACTCAAAGCCTTGAGTTTAATCTATTCATCTGTCATACCTTGTTCTCTCCATGAACAGTGTCGCTCTTTACACTATGTCACCTGATGTTCTAGTAGTACATTTGTTAGTTTTCCTTATAAATTTATCAGTGTAATGTCATAGAATATCCAAGACCGGCGTGTACCAGGGTGCAAATAGACACTCTGATATATTATTAAACACTCAAAATGTCCTTATATCTGCTTATAACACTATGATGTAATTTATTAATTTTCTGTAACCACTTATGCTCTTGCGGGTCGTGGGAGGGCTGAAGCCTATCTCAGCTGACATTGGGCTAAAGGCGGGGTACACCCTGGACAGGCCACCAGACTATCACAGGGCTGACACATAGAGACAGACAACCATTCACGCTCACATTCACACCTACAGACAATTTAGAGTCACCAATTAACCTGCATGTCTTTGGACTGTGGGAGGAAGCTGAAGAAGAAAACACATGCAAATCACTATGACTGAAAACTTCTATTTTTGTTTAATGATGTTAAGATATGTTCACTTGCTATTTTCCTCAGGTCCACAACATTCTGGCGGAGATGGTGATGGGCGGGATGGTCCTGGAGACCAACATGAACGAAATCATCACACAGGTGGATGCCCAGAACAAGATGGAGAAGTCTGAGGTAAGCCTGACTCTGCCGCGTCCACTGTATGTATGACTTGATTCTACCTCCAGTACTCTCTGAGGTAAACAGTATGCAGGCATGCGTGCATGTTGCACCCTGCATGCTACTCTCCAGTGACCTTGCGGATGCTCCCTACCTACTCTTGAGTGTTTGTGCTCTTTTTTTCGGCCTCTCCTCTCGCTGCTGCACTGCTCTCAACACAGGTCAAGACTCAACATATCCTCTTCTGTATCCCCTCTCAGTATGAAGTACAGCATTATCACTTTTGTCATTATTACGGAGACGTAACACTACCATCGTCCAGTGCATCTCCAGAATCTGTGACCATTAAATCTCTCAGTCACCATGTTATAGTTATATCATGTAGATCTGACATAATACTCATGAAAACAGGCTGGTTGTTTTACATTCTTATTATGATACAAGAGAATGTGGATTTCATTTAATTTAAGAGGAAATGCTTCTCCAGTATGTTTTGCTACATTTATAAGCCAGTGTCCTTGCTCAGATATTTGCTCTATGCAAGGACATTGCTTTGCTTCCCATACAGCTTCTGCTAGCAGATAAAACATTCACTTACTTATCGGAAAGTTTCAGTCAGACAGACAGCCAGAGACAATTTCATGAAATCATTTCTGTTTTACATAATATGGATTTTAGCCTCTGAAAGTCCTAAAAACTAAACTGCACTAATGATTTGGCTTTGTCTTTAAACTGCTTACACTGCGATGATGTCCAAACATTGACGCAATGTTTTTGGGGAGTCCTTTCTGCAATGAGAAACGCTGACATTAAGTTGTACAAATTATGTTTTGCTGCTCACACGACAAAGTGAGGGGTTACATTGTCAGGTTTTTATACTGGCTGACGTCAATTGTGTGCTCTAACATTTGAATTTAAGTGTTAACAAAGTACACTTTCTCTAATAATCTGACCTGCATTGTGTGCTTTTAACGACAGATTCTTCTTTTCGATTGATGTTCTGTAAGCAGAGTCTTTTACTGTTCTACAATCATCAGAGCTGCTCTGTCTTTCCCTCTTGGACCTACCCTAGACCGCAGTGTGTTTTTCACACTGATGCTAATTCAAAATGACATTGTCCATTTATAGGGCAGTGTCTGGGGAACAAGGAGCGAGCTGTTCTCCTTCCAGACTGGCTAAAGGCTGATTAAGTGGCATTAGATTTATTTTTCCATCAAACTCTCTCAATTAACATAATTATTTTTTGCTTTAAAGATAATCATGGACAAAAGTTTGGATCATTTTTGTCTTCATAAGATGTGGTCTATGATAGGTCCTATCACTTTTTTCTGTGGAGATAAACTGTAATTACTTTAATCTGCTTTAACATTCCTCATTCCTCTTTTTCCTGACCCTGTCTAGTTCTTTCCATTCTGCTCTCTCCTTACAGACGTTTATCTTTCAGTCTACCAGGCAGGACAGGTAGACACAGGTACTGCGAAATTTACAACCAAGTACTGTAACCTTAACTGAAGTTTACTCCCCCCCCCGCCCCCCTCGAGTCTCACCATATGGCCTTTCATGTAATAGCAAACTGACGTCACTAACATACAGTAGGGATCTTTCATGGCAGACCCAAAAATGTCACCAGTAGTGAATGCTGACAGCATAATGCAATCTTTACCTATGGATGAATAAATACTATATTGGTTTGTGATGCTGAACTGCTGATGGGACTGTGTCAGAGAGGTGGTTGTTCATCTCCATGATAATTTCTGAAGCTGTAGTTTGTGGCAGTGCGTTATACATAATGTCAGGCGTACCTATTATACCGTCCACCCACTGTAGTTTAAAGAAATATAAATCTAACAGGCCTAAGAGGCTACACAGCTCTTTTTATCCGTTGTTTTTTAAGTTTCTTGAACTGTATTTTAAAGGACGGTTTTCAAATTAGCTTCTGAGTTCTTCAACCCAATTTTAGAAAATTTGTTAATGATTTAATGAGATTTGTCTCATGGTGCATTGTGTTATAGGAGTACTCTAATGTTTGGGAAATATGCTCATTTGCTGTCTTGGTGAGAGTTATGGTGTGTCCACATAGCGTTTTTCTTGAGCAGAAAAGCGGTAGTAGGGTCCTGGGTGCTTTATTTCAGCACTAAATTAAAAAAACCTAAAACAAAAAAAACGGTCCTAGTGCGTTTTTAATGACGTGCTACATGTGGGTACATTACTATGTTTTTTTATGACAACAATATCTTGACACTTATGCAAACTAGGAAGCTAATGTAATGCTACATTAACAGAGGATTGATTACACAGTTAACAAAAAGCTTACAGTGCATATGGTGATAAAAGCACAATGCTCACCATCAGTGTCTGGATGATCTGCTCCCACAAATGGGCTTTTCTGTCTTTGTTGTGACAGTTTCTGTCTGACATATCATACAGTTACAGCAGCAGCAGTGACGTCACCAGCTGAAAAGGTTCAAGAATTTTTTTTAAGATTATTCTTAGGCCTTTAATGATAAAGAGAGGGAGTGACACGCAGCAAAGGGCTGCAGGTCGGAAGTGAACCCGTAGCCGCTGCAGCAAGGACTGAGCCTTTGTAAATGGGGTGCCTGCTCTAACCACTAATCCACTGATGCCCCAAAAATTTTAAACTAAAAACGCTCGAAGTGGTCATACAAAAAAAGCTGGACGCTCTGAAAAAAGAGCAGCATTTTTGTCTTCAGGCAGCTGCATGTGGCTGCATACGCTCTCTCCTCATTTGTGAACAATTCAAAAAAGATATTGGCGCTCAGAAGAAAATGTTTTGTGGACACAGGCCCTCAGATGCCCCACTTTACAGCAGAAATAAACATGTTTACAGCCTGGTACAAAAAATGATTTTGCTCTCTACAGTTAACTTCAACCTCCATGACAACTGTAGGGGGGGGTTGAATATTTATTATTACTTGCCTGTTTACATTTTATTGAGGCCCAAAGTTACACATATTTCGGGGCGGGACTGCTTGAGTCTGCAAGGCATCGCAGTCTGTGAGTTGCTCCTCTACACCCTCTTATCCAACTATGGTCACTTCTGGCTCCAAAAAAAAAAAAAAAGATGGCAACGCCGAAATGCTGAACTTGAGGCCTCAAAACCGCCATCCACAAACCAGTGGGTGATGTCATGGTAACTGTCCATTATCTATATAGTCTGTGGCTAAAAAGCAAGCAAGTTTATCACCCCAAATTATGACCCATGCCTTTAAGGTCACACCCTCTAAATTATATGTAGTTTACAATAAGCCAACAATAACAACCCTGAACTGTAGATTTTTTTATCCCGTTTTTCTTTTTGCCCTCACAGACAAGAGATGGGGTGCTGCTCAAGCCCTTTGTTCAGCCTCTCTGACTTACATGAACCATAGAATCAAGCCATTGTTGTGTGTTACACAGCTGGTGTTACTATTCCTGTACATATTAGTCACCCAGCGTTTGATTAACAACCCACCATTATGGACATGCACAGTGGGTCTCTAGGCTACCCACTGTGAGGTAAAAAATATCTCGAGTCTGACTCCCGAATGCTGCGCCCGTGTGTTGGATCAGCATTCCTCTCGACTAACGCCACGGTCATCTTTCCTTCTAACACAAGTCTCCTTGGTTCTTGGCAGAGGGAGGAATGCCCCACAAGACAAACGGTCCATTGAAATAACCTTGTGAAAATAAGTGAAGTGGATAAACCCACATTCCAGACATTCTTCACATGTGCCATATCACTAAATGATTTACGAGGCTATACTGTGTTTCTAACAGCGTCAGTGACATCATACAGTTCTCTGTGGTTTAAGCCTGTTTGGTCATTTTTGGGTCTGTCTGCTAAAGATTCAGTCGGGGGATCTCTAACCACACTGATTCTCAAATGTCTGCTCACACTTGAGACGAAAACATCAAGTCATTCACTCTCCACGGATGTGTTTTATTGCTCCAAAAAGCTAAACTACCTTAAACACGCTAAATTGCTCTTACGCAGTTTCACATTGAGATTCATTGTGTTAGAGTGAAGTGCCTCCTCTGTCCCTGAGAATAGATTTCCCTTTGTAGTTAAGTACTACTAGACTTACAACCTCCTCATGCCATCAGTAGTTCAACACTGTAGATGTGCAAATGGCACATTAGTCTCTATTCACAAAGATACACTTAGGTAGCTACAGTCATGTGTAGTCTTGTAGAAGTAGTTCAACCCCCTAGAAGTCCAGTATCACCTGTATTATTACGGCTAACATATTGTTGACACACACATTCTATACATACCTATCTATCCACACATCATTTCCGTCTTCATATCCAAATCCATTTTTCTGCTTTACCCAATTCTCTCCTTGCATTTTTACCCCTATCGGTCCTCAAGAGTCCGGTGGGTTCACTTTCCAAGCAATGCTGCCTTTTGTCCATTTGATGAATGTCCAGTACTGCAGTACATAACAATTAGTGAATGGTCTAGTACATCGTGTCCTCCTCACAGTTGATTCATAATTGGCTCTGGTTGTGATGTAAATCATTATAGAACCAAATAATGCATGTGCGTATGAAGCTATGAAGGCATCTGAATGTACATTTGCACATGTCGTTTGTCTCAGTAGCTGTCAGTGCTTTTGCATTTTGTCAGCAGTTGACTGTTTGTGTCTAGTACTCTGTTTAGCACAGTGTGTGTGTGTGTGTGTGTGTATGTGTCCTGTGTTCACTGTTCAGTGTGTTGTCGTGTACAAAGTGTTTTTTGATTCACTGATTTGTATCTTATCAACCCTCCATGTGTGTGTTGTGTGTGTGTGTGTGTGTGTGTGTGTGTTTGTGTGTGTGTGTGTGTGTGTGTGTGTGTAGGCCGGTATTGCAGGAGCGCCTGCTCGTGCCGTATCAGCTGTAAAGAACATGAACCTCCCGGAAATGCCCAGAAACATCAACATTGGTGATATCAGCATAAAAGTGCCAAATTTACCCTCCTTCAAATAGTGGCAGCGAGATCCTGAGCCTGCAGGTGTCAGCCAATGTTTACCGTGATGCAATCTGTTTACCAAAACCTCAAATTACTAACTTTTATCAAAACTATACATCTTGAAGGTACTGTGTGATCTGACACTCCTTGTTCTGGTGTTATCTCTTTGTTTTTCCTGTTTAAAAAAAAGGAATGTTTCCCTGTTTTTTTTCTGTTCTGGAAGGGGAATTGAAGTATTTATTTATTTGTGGTACATTCCTTCTGCCTCGCTGGAGGTTGGCCCTTGACGTTCAGCTGCTACAATGCAGATCTGTGTCAATTTGCAACTGAAATGATTTCACTGACTCAACTGTTTACTTAAAAGAGAAAGCTAAAGTTTTGAGTCAAAATCAATCAGTGGAGGAGAGAGCATGAAACTATTTTGAATACCAAATTGAAACAGGTCTGCCACAGTATTGAAAGTCACACATTACAGCTCATTTGTAGAATCAGTGCAAGGAATAGTAATTATATAACAGAAATGCTGTGACAGACATATGGATATATATGCTGAAATGATTTTTTTTCTTTTCTTATTTGTATGCAAAATATTTTTAAATGATTTATCATGTCTTAATGAATAAGTATCTTAATTTTAATCTGTGCATGACTTTTTTCTCTTTTTTTCAACATAATAAACTGTCGAAACTCAACCTTTTGTTTGTCGTTTTTTTATTATAACTGTTATATAATGTTGTCAATATGTATTTGATATGCCTTTTTTCCTGAAGATGGTGAAGGCATGACACTATTCTATACCTCTGTTAGGCTAGAACGTGGTGGCCTTCATTGGCTGGGTTGGTTAGGTTTAGACAAGAGGAGTGAGATTGGTTGAATGTCAAGATAAGCCAGTCAAAGTCAGAGTAAGGTGTGTCATGCCTTACCGTCCTTGGGTAAAAAATGTACAGTACATTTAACAAAATGTCCTGAGGTGCAGCACGTCACATCATCACTGGTGATGTTATACTTATAAAAATCTGGTTAACACGACTGCATGTAGATGGTTATCACTTAAGATGAGGACCATGTAGTGACACGAGTAAACTTTACCATTGTATAATGTGACCTTATTTTAATAGTTTCTAAGATGTAACTGATGAATGTATTAATGTTTAATAAGTCATTCACTAATGCTTTATAGATCAGTTATAAGCAGTTAACATGAACACATTTTGGGTTGTGAAAACTCCTTGCAAGTTGTCTCACCATCTGCACATATTTCCAGAAAAGGTATGTAGATAATCCGTTTGTTAACACCCAGTGTGGAGGAAACTACCTTGACAGCATAGCTTTGCAAGCTATCACTGAGAGAAGATGAGCAACAGCAAAGCCACCTTAGGGAGAAATGTAGTTTTAATCAAAGCTACCTAGAAAAAGTAGTTCAAACTTGTTTTGCAAAAGATGATCAAATTTACAATGTACTTTTTTTGTACTATAATAACAAAATGTACAAAAAGTCACATGCAAGCAACAGAATAAATAGATTAATTAAAAAAATCTATTGTGTTCACTACAAAAATCGGCTACTTTTTTTGCTGATCATACATAAGCCAAAAAATAAAATACTCGACTATTTGTGGGAAAAATACAGGAAATGTCAGGGGTGGGTTTGTGTACAACGTACAGTGTCTTTTGTGTCTGGTGACCTGGCACAACCACCCCTGGTGGACAATAAAGATCTATTCTAGTATAGTCTGGTCTAGTCTAGTTTAGTCATCAGTAAGACATCTGCCATCCAGAAAGAGTCCAGGAGGGAGGAATGCACTAGGCAGGGTTACTCAGTTAGTCAGGTAACTTCTAAAATAACATGCAGAAATTTAATAAATATTCATTCATTCATTCATCTTCTAACCGCTTCATCCTCTTGAGGGTCGCGGGGGGGCTGGAGCCTATCCCAGCTACATCGGGCGAGAGGCAGGGTACACCCTGGACAGGTCGCCAGACTACCGCAGGGCTGACACATAGAGACAAACAACCATTCACACTTAATAAATATTAATGTTAATAAAAAGTATAAACCGATTCTTAGAACTAATTCTGGTCCAAGGGGGTTCAATGACAGTAAATAAGCACTGATATAACATAAATACAAAATGAATTCCTTTACATTTATACCCTCACATTGTTTGTGCTTTCAGTTATATACAGAAAAAGAGTTTAAAAAAAGTAACTATAAAAGTATAAATGTATTTGAACTACCAGCAAACCAATGCAAAATGCAGTTGAACTAGTAGTTGAATTACATGTAGACCGAGTTCACACTGTTAACACTTTATAAACACTTTATTAATGACTGCAGGTGGCTTATTGATCACTTATTAGAAAATGAGAAACTAATGAGCCTTTAGTATTACATTACTAACACATATAACTCAATTATCACCATGAAAGAAAGCAGGAACACTTGACAAATGGGATTTTAATAACCTGGCAGATTATCCAACTGAATACCTTTCAAATCATGCAGAACAGTAATTATGCTTCTTCTGTTGCGCATTTCTTGCCAGCTCTGTTTGTCCAACGCGTATTCCGTAGTGACGCTTGTAACAGACACTTTCGTTATGCGCAGCTTTTACGCACGTTACGCTGTAACGAATCCAGTTGTTGCTGATACAAAAATATTTTCGACACTGTTGGGTTACAATGCAACCGTGACACACGTTTATGCTTTTATTTTCAATTCTTTGAGTGAGAAATATTTCTGTAGCCTCTTCTTCACTGCGTATTATTGCGCAGCTTTGACTGTCACGTGAGTCGTCTCGTGACATCAGGAAGTAGGAATGACAACAGAGTGAGGATGCTGCAGTTGCTTTGACACTCTTCATTTTTCATTTGCAGAAAGCAGCAGATAACAATGACTTCTTTTATAAAAGAAACACAGAGGTGGGCAGCTTTTATTTATTAAATTCAGAGGCAAATAAATCCTTCCGATAGATAACGTTCAGCTACCTGTAGCCAAAATCCGAGACACGAAGTTATCGATATTGTGATTTGGTGCATAAATTTACATCAGCAGAGACAGTACACTAGCTTAGGGATGACTCATCTTACTGCTATCGCCATAATCTTTATTTTTGTCAGATTTTCGTGATGTTTGAGGGGTAAATATTTATGTACAGTAGCTGCCTAATTTACATTTCCTCTAATACATCCATTCACAATGTATTATATGTTAGCTAGCATTATGGTAGATAGCAGTGAAGTAGCTATACTGAAGTAATGTCAAACTTTGAAATATAGGCAGTCAAATTGAGCATTGTCTTCTCGAAAGACTTTGTGCAATAGGCTACATTTCAGAAGGAAATCAAGCTGAAGTCAAGTCTCAAATAGTTTAATTACAAGTTATTTTGAGAGACTGTTTTATACTTGTGTTCCCAGTTCATTGTGACTGTGATGTATTGTTTTAGGTTTAAAGTAGGCAGCAGAATTTGGCAACCACACCCCCTATAATATAATAATACACATGCAATGTGATTATAACTTTGTATATGTGATTGTAAAGGTGTCAAATGTACAAACAGGAATCACAAACTGGGGTTAAAGGTCACAATTATTCTGCATGAGAGCTTTTGTGGACGTAGCAGTTTTTATGCTTGATTAAAGCAAATAATATTATAAGGAAATTAGTCAAGAGTGTATGGCATTGCAAGAAAAGGTAAGATAGGGAAATTATGTATATATTGAGAAACAAATGTCTAAATTGTTAAACCAGTATCATTATATACGATGCACAAACTGGGCTCAAAATCCCCCATCCTTGAGAACTGGTTGACATACATCAGTGTTTGTAGCTCCAACTGGACTTTTGTAAAATTTCAAATGCTCCTTTTTGATTGTGTATATAAGCTCTGAGATATCACTACTGTAGTTTTTAATGCACATGATTACAGCTAGTGAAATAGCTGTGTATACACTATATTTACTCTGCAGTAGCTAATATGTCTGCACATGCAAAATACCCTTACACTCACATTTATCAATCAATCAATCAAACTTTATTTATATAGCGCCTTTCATACATCAAAAATGCAACCCCAAAGCGTTTTACAAACTAAAAACATACAAAAAAAAAAAAAATACTACAAATATTGAAAACCCACCCCTCCCACCCCCACATAACAGAACAGGGGAGGAACTGTGGGTCGCCACACGAGCAGCGCCCCGTTTATGTACACAAAACCTTATTTTAGGCCGTTGTGGACTTTTCACACTTGCACTCATGCTCTTATTTACCATCTGGATATTGCAATAGATGCAAAACATTATTGTCTGCTGATGGTGTGTGTTGTCACTGCTACGTGTTTATAGTCTATGTGTGTTTATTGTTAATGTATAGAGGTACCTCTGAAATTCGCTGACAGCCAGTGTGACATGCCTTTCATGTATGACATCATACTTGCGCAGCAAACTCTGATTCTGTGTCTTAACTAAAAGATCTGAGTGCTTTCTACACTGCTGTCATTAACGCTCACATCTGTTCCTCCCAAACAGCATAAAAGAAGCGGTGACTTTCATCAATGCGATTGATGTGAACAAGTTCTCCAGGCTGATCTCACGCATCATACAAAAGCTTCATCTGAAGGTACAGAGACTGCACAGTGTTATCCGTGCCAAAGACAAGAGGCTTTCGAGGCTTTTGCTGTAAAGCTGTAGTGCCAGAGAGAGCAGTGCATGCATAATGACTTACTGGAGCATCAGTCACACTCGGCTGTAATGAATGCACACACATGCCTGGCCCTGTTGATCATGCTGGTTTTTCACAAGACTTAGCAGGCTGTCAGAGGGTGTCAGTCATTTCTTCAGAGAACAATTTGTCTGCTTAGTTCAGTCTTTTTATTTGCTAAGAGAAAGTAATACCATACACATTAGTTTAATAATAATATACAATGTAATAGACATTTTGACATCTCATAGCATGAGAAGCACAGGTGTAACTAATAACATTAATAATGAATCCCTGCATGATTGCTCTCTAACAGGGTTTCCTAATACAGTTAATTATAATGGATCCATTGTGAATGCCATTAGTTTAATCTGTGCTTTTGCTGCTCTGACAAGCCAAAATGTCTGCTGTCACTCACACCAGGTAAAACCATATCTCTACTGTCGTTGTCCAAATGTCAGATTAAATTCAATTTGAATGGTTGCACATACGTTTGCTGGCCTCTGACACCCACATTATATATTATGAAGCTGTTTCACACTTTTAATTTGAGAAGTTGTTGGTTCTCAAGCAGAAAGCACCTTTTCATTTATGTTTCAGTTTTTAAAAATGATTACTTGAGGATCTTTTCAGCAAATTATGTTTTTACACACAGGGAGAGCGGACATTCAGTGAAGAGGAAGAAGAAAAACTTCAGGCTGCTCTTTCACTGGATAAACAGGCTCTCAGTCTAGTACTGGAAACGGCTGCCTTCATACTAGAGCAGGTGAGGGGTGGTCATCTGACAGTTGTTGAATTATTGTAGGGATTTTACCTGACATGTCTTTCTCAAGTGCTGACACATACGCAGCTGTGCAGATATGTCTACCTACCCAAGACTACCTGATGTGAAACATGGTGTGAAACTCTTTGTTCTTTTAGTATATTCAATATTTTTAAGCTGTCAGCATTACTGGTGTTCCTAACAACTAATTTTCCTCACATTTAAAAGGAAGTTTAAACTTAGACTAGCCAACTAGTCTAGAAATAAGAAAACACTCTGAAAACAGTCACAATTTAGCACATTCTAATCCATAAGTTTAAACATGGTCATGAAAAATATTGCGTATTCTGTAAGAGCCATTCGAATTAATTAATTAATCATCAATCACATTTTTCAATGACGAAAATTGTAATTTAAATACAGCTGAAATGTGTGGTGCTTTGCACTGTGCATTATAAGCAACTCAATAAAGAAAAATAAAATAACATTTATTGAAAACATTTTTTGGGGGAAATTCTTTAGGAAACAGTATTTTCACTGGGTGAATGCAAGTGCATAAAGTAATAATAATTGAAGTAATAAGTATTTATGGTACCAAGAGTAATGTTTAATTGGATAGTCGACTAATCATGCACATCCCAAGTCAACACTAGGTATTATTAGATGTGATGGAGGAGGCCAAGTAAATGGTAAATGGACCTGCACTTGTATAGCACCTTTCTAGTCATCCGACCACTCAAAGCGCTTTTTACACCACAAGTCACATTCACACATGCATTCATACACTGGTGGCCGAGGCTACCATACAAGGTGCCACCTGCTACTCAGTTTTTAACACAGTCACACACCAATTGAACAGCCATCGGGAGCAATTTGGGGTTCAGTATCTTGCTCAAGGATACTTAACATGCAAGCTGGAGGTGCCGAGGATCGAACTGCTGATCTTTCGATTGGTTTACCTTTACCTCTGAGCCACAGCCGGTATGAAGATTTCCATTGCTTTGGATATAAGAAAGAAGAAACATGATGACTCTCACCTGCTAAAATATTTAATTTTGGTGCAGACAGAGACATTTCCATCCATTTTATATTTACCTCCTGGGGTTTGTTTACATTATACAGAAGCATTTACAGAAAAATGACTTGAAAAACAAAAACAAAATAGAGACAAAAAATGAAAATGTAGCAGATGATCCAGCAAAGTGACTATTACTATGTATAGTGAATGTGCAGGTGCTTCCAAGAGACCATTTATATGTGCATTGCTTATGAAAAGAGACAGATTACCACAGTTGATCATATCTCTGGTTGAAATTGTATACTTTGTTCAAGCGCATATATTCAGTAAGTCAATATGTGGAGAAATCTGATGAGAGCTTCACTATATAGATGGGAAGGAAGATAGAAATGGTCATACTGTCTGTAGTGTTTGTGTTAGTGTGGATCACATTGTAATTCCATTTCTCCACCAGGGGTCACTGTTGTATTGTGAATTATTGTGTTTTAGCAATATTGAGTGTTTGGGGTACATGGGGCTGTATATAGTGATCAGTTTCACCTGTAAAACATGGTTAATGGTAGCATTTATTATACAGTTACTTCCCTAACACGCATCTTCTCTTCTCTGTAGGCAGTGTATCATAATGTAAAGCCGGCCTCTCTGCAGCAGCAGCTGGAGGCAGTCAATGTAAACCCAGACAAGGCTGAGGTGTTCTCACAAACCTGGGCAACAGCTGGACCTGAGCTGGTGGAGAAACTAAAGCACAGTACCTTTGCCCCAAAGAAGGTAAGGCTAATAAAATAAAGGGCTAACAATGAATAAAGCAGATTTTTTGGTTCTGTTTTGCAGCTCTAACTCTGAACATTGCCTAAACCTAAAGCTGATCATGTTTCCAAAGTGTAAGATTAATCCTCTCCCAGACACTGTGTAATTATAGCCTACTTTTTTCACCGCTTCATCCCTTTGAACTGAGCACTGTTTAGTGAGACATTATAGTCTCTTGATACTAAATTGAGAATCAACATCCGACTATCCATATTAAGACTGACCTGCTTTCGTGTGAATTCATTCCAGCTGTTTGGATTATAAAGGGTTCGTTTGCAGCTCACGCAAGTTGTCACATAGATTTTAAAAACTTGTTCCTCTCTATAACTTGATTAAGCGCTGACACTTCAAACAGCATCCCTCACAAAGTCAAGGGAATTAAGATCTAACAGAGTAAATAAGCAGCATGTACGCATCAGTCACATTATGCTGCTGCCGAACATGAAGACATCTCACCTGCCTGGGTCTCATGAGTCATCTGTCTCTCCCCCATGAATTTGTTGCAGCCAGCAGGAAGCTGCGACAGCCATTGATCTTTCAAGACGACCTCTGTTACAGCTTTGACTTTCTACCTTTTGTGTATATGTTTTCTCACCCGCTTTTCCTATTGAACAGAATGCAGGGTGTTGTGTTTACTCACTTCTGAGACTTTGAGTTAGATGTTTCTGTCTTTTATAGGATTCGTCATTAAAGTAAACGCGCTAATTGGCACCTCATCGTTCTTTCCTCATAATAGCTGAGTATGACATGTCGTAAAATTCTCACCTGCTGTCGCAATAGTAACACTATCAATTAAAAACTGGTCAAACTAGGGGTGAACTGTGGTTTCATAATGCACACATAAAAGCAAGATTTACAAAAGTGTATTACACTTTGTGGGTAATTTATGGTCTTTATAAATGTATTTGCCAATCCACAAATAAACACCAAGCATTCTGAATAAATGCAAAGCAATTTTTCAGTTAAATACGCTTCATTGTGATTGCACAGAATACAAGTACTGAGATAACAAGATGCAGATTAACGTCTAAACAGAAGCGCAAAAAGTAAAGACTGCAGAGTAATGCACATATGCATGGTAGTAATATAACAATAATAATAATACACTTTATCTGTATAGCACCTTTCATACAAGGAATACAGAACAAAGTGCTTTACAAAAGGGAATTACATGCACCAAGTGCTTCTCATGAAATATATATATAAAAACATAAAACAGGCCAACAAGGCAGTTCACTATAAAAGGACGTTTAAATACACTTAGATACAAAAAAGATGGAAAAAGAAGTACATAGAAAGGAATCATAGCTTAATATCAGCAATATCTTATAATCTTAAAACCATTAATCATAAGTAAAAGTAAAATAAATAACATTTTAATAGAATTGCAGCAGTTAGAAAGCGTTTCAGGCCTGTTGAAGGAAAGTCAGAGCCAGTTAAAGGCTACAGTGGAGTATGTCTTTAGCTTTCCTATTAAAATATGTAAGTAGCTGTCTTCCCTGATATCTATAGTGTTCCATAGCTTTGGGGCTGCATCCGCAGTTTTCTTTCAGATGTTGTTGGAAACCTTCAGTAAACCAGCAGCAGATGATCGCAGTGTTCTAGAAGGGAAATAGTTAACAAGGGAGTTAGCAATGTAGCTTGGTCCGAGCCCACTGAGGGCTTTGTATACAAGGAGGAGGACCTTGAGAAATAAAACAAAAAAAAAATAAACACTAACAGTATGAACAGTTTGTAATGAATAAGCTAAGAGCAAATGTCAATACTCTGCTTATCAATTTCCAAATTCAAGTTCATCACTCTAATAACGATTCCTTTTGAAACTAAATGTATAGAAATATTTAAAGGTTTCCTTTAGTGCATGGATCACCTGACACGTATGGATAAGTTACATTTATGTGTGGCGTTTGAGACTCTTCACAGTCTCTGATCCACACATGCATGTTGTGTTAGAGTTCTGGTGGCAGACGTGGATGTCCGTCTTCGATGCACACGGATGTGTCATCAGCACTGAGACTAACTTCTCCCCACAGGAGCACTGCTCATTTGAATTTCTGTATTTGACTGGAATTAACAGGATGTCCCAGTTAGTCTTCATGTGTGTGATTGCCAGTTGTCTGATTGATTAGCCCAGTCACTGTTTTAATCAACGCTGCTGTTTACAGAGATTTGTCTTTGTTTGCAGTGATGATTCCTTTGATTGCCTGCTTTTCCTTTTAAAATGAGCAAATTCCTATTTGGATTGTGCCACAAAACACATCTACGAAGTACAATTAAAAAGACAGTTTATCCTCAAATCAAAACCTAAACTGTTTTCTTCTTACCTGTAGTGCTATTTATCAATCTAGATTGTTTTTGATGTGAGTTGCTGAGTGTTGATATCTCCATTCTCTCTTTTATAATGGAACTCGATGGCACTCGGGTTGTGGTGCTCAAAGCGTCAAAAAAAACCCAGTGGAAAATTTCAACAGTAGTGTCTCTTTCTGTTGAACTATACTTGCCAGCTGTATCACTGCATCTGCGTCTTCTCATTGGTGCTAGGTGAGCTAGCAGCAGATGCACGCTTCCTTCTGCCCGGGTGTAGTTCAGCAGAAAGAAAATGGTTCCTACATGAAACTGCTCACAGCAAGGTCTGTGGATTATCCTCAGTAACTAGGTCATGATTTCTGGAAAGAGACATTGCTGCTGAGTTTTGTAAATGTACTTTTGCAGCGCTTTGAGCACCACCAGCCGAGTGCCATCTAGTTCCGTTGTGTTAAAGAGGAGGCAGACATATCTACGGCTGATATCTCCAACACTCTGCAACTAACACCAAAACAATCCAGACTGAGAAATAGCACAAAAGCTAAGAGGAAAAATATGCTTATTTGATTTGTGGTGAACTGCTCCTTTAACATATGTAAGCATACTATTCGTTTTTATGAGTAGTTATTTATGTAGGCATTTATGTATTACATGATATTAACATACAGTATATGTATTTATTTTAATGAATTCATTTTGATTCATTTCCTTAAACTGATTTGTTTGCGTACACCAAATGTAAAATAAGTACAACATTACAGAGTTGTGGTGTTTATTCATGCTAATGAGGACGCCGTTCCAGTGGTGAATAATGAGGCCCAGCCCTTCCCCACCTCACACCTGTCGTCTGATGTCGCGGAAGCATCCAGACCCAATAAGTCACACATGGTTTATTATTATGGCCTCTCTCTGCATCATAAAACACTTAACTGCCCTGCCTTGACTCAGTGCTGCTAATCCATCACGCTGCTACAGCTGACTGAGACCGAGTGTTACTCTGACAACCTGCAGCTCAGAAACAAGGCAACTTAAACTTTGAGGAGATTAAGCAAACTTCTGCGGATGTAAATCTTAATGTCTGTGATAATTACCATATTCATGAGTGTGATAATACAATGGCTTTTTTAATGATGTTGGCTGTGGGTCATCTGGTCAGTACATGGTCAGCAAACAGGCCATAAATAACTTGTGCACACTCTATTTCAAACTAAAGAATCTCTTTACTTTTCTTGAGTGGGTTTGCAGTCTCATCTCCATAAAATAGGGACATAAAAGTAAGAAAGTCTCAACTTTTTACAAATGAGCAACAATGTCTGCTATCTGATTAATCAGTTAGTCCATCGAAAGAAAAATAATCCGCAACTATTACAATAATGGATTTATTGTTTCAACACTATCAAACATTTTATTCCAGGTTGTCCAATGTGAGAATTTTCTGCTTTTCTTCATCTTATATAACAGTGAATTGAGCATTTTTGGGTTTCTGACAGTTGATGACATCAAGGATGATGTGATGTTTTACAGACTAGCTGACAGTTATTTTCATAATCAAGTAATCTGCTGATTGTTTTCACAATTAATAGATAAATCATCCATCCATCCATCCATCCATTTTCTAACCGCTTATCCTCTTGAGGGTCATGGGGGGGCTGGAGCCTATCCCAGCTGACATTGGGTGAGAGGCGGGGTACACTCTGGACAGGTTGCCAGACTATCACAGGGCTGACACATAGAGACAGACAACCATTCACACCTACGGACAATTTCGAGTCATCAATTAACCTGCAAGTCTTTGGACTGTGGGAGGAAGCTGGGGTACCCGGAGAAAACCCACACTGATACGGGGAGAACATGCAAACTCCACACAGAAGGGCCTCCCCCACCCTGGGATTGAACCAGGAACCCTCTTGCTGTGAGGCAACAGTGCTAACCACCACACAACCATGCCGCCCAGATAAATCATTTATTCTATAAAATGTCAAATAATTCTGAAAAATGCTCATCACAACTTCCCAGAATCCCAAAATGACATCTTAAATTGGCTTCTTTTGTCCAGCCAGTCGCCCAAAACCCAAAGACTCTTTATCTACTATCATAACTGTCAAAGAAAAGCAGCATTCTCACATTTAAGAAGCTCAAACCAGCAAATGTTTTTGCTTAAAAAATGATGAAAGAATGATTATTTGATTATTAAAATAGTGGCGATTAATTTTATTTCAATTGACTAATTGATTAATTGACTATTCATTGCAATTCTGTCATAGACCAAACAATCGATTAATCGCAAAAATGATCAGTGGATTATATGATAGTGAAACTATAGGTAAGATGCAGCCAAAGAATAAAAACAATATAGTGTCACTAGCTTATGGAAGAAAAGGACATAAAGTTAAAATTATGTTTAACAGTTAGATTGGGAGTGTTTTGTATTTGCACATTTTAATTTATGATAGTTACACTATGATTAACTTGATTAATATAGCACAAATTGATGTCAAATAGTAAGAACATAGTGAGGAAAAGGGACTAATAAAATATAATCAGTATACTCATAGATATACACTGCGAAAATTCGGCTTCCACTGTTATTTTTCTCAGGAAAGTGCCACCTTAAAGTTTTTTGTGAAGTCTTTAAAAATGTGTCTAAGGCATTTATTAAATGGAAGCTCCGAGGCTTTATTACAACTACATCAATATAATTATAATAATACTAATCTTTATTATCCACACACAGGTTGGTTATAGCACAGCATAGTAGAATCCCATTACGTTCAGTAATTAACACACCATGCACAGCACAAGCAGCAGTAAATTTAGCGAATTTAGTGAAGCATTGGCATTTGGTATGAAAACAGTTTTTGTAAATGTTCTCGCCTGCTGCAGCGGCGGCTCTATAACATCTTCCTGAGGGCAGGTTTATAAATTCTTTAAAAACCTGATAAACAGGATCAGACATAATTTGTCTGGCCTTTTGTTTCACCTGCGCTTTGTGTAAACATCCCAGTAGTTTCTGCTCTGTCGTAATAATTTTACTGGCAATGTTTGTAATTCTGGACAGTTTTTATTTTGTTCTTAGCCCCCAGGTGCCCACGCTATGTACACATATTAAAAGTTAAAACACTGTCAACAAGATGTCTTTGAACAGTCTCTAAAATGTTCTTTCTTATATCGTATCAATGCAGTTTCCTGATTCGACACATTACTTTTTCAAAATGTATTCTGTGTTGGCCGTAAAAGTACAATCAAAAAAGTTCAACAGGCTGATAATCAGTCAAAACAGGTGGAAAATAATGACGTGCATTGTGGTGACTCACAATAACCAGCTCATATTAAAGGTATATGGTACAGGATTGTTGATTCCAGCTGCTTATGGTCTGGCACCTGGTTGCTACCTTTTTATAAAGCCCCGACCTCACCTGAGCACTGTGAGGATACACACCCATAAACATCCTGAGCACAGAAAATAAGAAACTACAGGCAGAGGGCAGAGTCTCTGCAGATAAACACTCTGCCACACACTGAGAGTGGGTCGTAAGACTGAGAGGGGTTATTTCTATATGAGTCTATACATTCCTGCATAGTATATTCTAAAGAAAGACTGTCTCTGTTTGTATGTTGCAGCTGGAGTATGTTGGCTGGCAGTTAAACCTGCAGATGGCCCAGTCCAGCCAAGCCAGACTGAAGTCCCCCAGTGCTGTCCTCCAACTGGGACTTCACAATGAAGGCTCTGAGGTGTGAAAACACACACACACACACACCTACACACACATATACAGTGTATGCACATACAGTGTACTCGCCTGTCATTATTGTTCTTGCTCTGCTTTTCTTACCATTCACACAAACTACTTAAAAACCCTTCTTATCCACCCTAATCAGAGACCCGTTCTGTGTTTATGCCAAATGAGAAGCATCTCCAATCTGTCCCTCTTTCTTCGCTAATAGATGGTAATCCCACTGGTGTGTGTCCTGACCCAGAGGTAGACGTACATCTGGCTCCAGAGTAACTGTAGTGTAAAGACCAGAGATCAGGGAGCTTGTTATCTGAAACCTCCAGGGTGTCTTTGTTCTCTTGAGAGACTTTCTTTGTAGCTGGAATTGGACAGTGTGTGCATTTATTGAAGGGCTGCATTATAACTGAACTGTATCCATTTGTGCACAGTATCCAGGCTTGTTTACCATATGTGTGAGATGTCTGCCTTATTGAGGTCATTAGGGATGATTATGTTTTCCTTATTTATATTCTTGATACTTAATCTATGCATATATATTAGTGTCAGTTTAAAACAAAGCATTGCATTAAGGAATGTGGTGCTGCATCCTAATGTGGCCTTGCCCTAAATATTTGCATGTATAAAGGAAAACACTGAGGAACATGATACAAATAAGGTTCTGACTTTAGATTTTCCTCTGTAGTGCTTCCCTGTTCCCATTCATTTGTATTCAGTAGAGATTGTTTGGATCCCAATTAGCTAATGCTATGTAGTTACTCTAATAGCCAAGACCTCATGAGCCTCCCTCCCTCATTTCTTTCTTTCCCTCTGAGAGAAGGATCGCTCTGTTGCGGTAGCAAAAGCAGTGAAAACTCAATAGACTGTTTCTTTTTCACATTAAATGATTTCCAGCCTTTGAAGTTTGCGATTTGATGGAAATCTTTTATCTCGACTTAATGTTTTGATTCTTCTAACAGCCTCACATATGCCCACATACTCGGTGCGATAAGATTAATCAAGTGCTGTTGATGCTCTGACAAGCATTTGGAATATATTTTGTTGATGCTGCTCAGATGGGACTGCTGTTTGATGGCACGGATACTGGAAATCTTAGTTATGACTGGTTTCTTTTAGAGCAGATTTGGTCTCAAAATGGTGGGACTGATTATCCCCCCAGCCTGGATAGTGTTGTTCCAGCTGACTAGTCAAGTGTCTTTCTTGCACGCTGCTTTGTATTCAGTCCCTAGAGAATGCCGGCTCAGCCTAAACGTGGAATTAGGCATGACATATTCAAATTGCTGCAGTCTTAAACGAGGGCCTATAGGCGTGAGCTAGAAAAAATATATGTTCTTCTTTATCTTTGTGAATGCGACAGCAGTTTGAATTTTTTTTGTTTTGGACTATTTTCTGCTGTGTTTTCCCTAGGCTAGCAGAAGCATTAATTTATTTAAATCCACTTACACAATTCCCCTTGTGGGAGGAGATAGCTGGGGGGCTGAAAGAAGGCTGGTTAAAAGTGTAGACGGATCAACTTCACTGAATGTTACTGTGGTGCACGTCCTCCTGTGAGCTGCAGGGGGCACTGTTGCCTCACAGGTTGGACCACGTCCCTCAGGGGCAGTAAAGTATCTGAGAGATGGAAAGGATACCTCGTTTAACTTTGTATTAAGGCAGTTTGAGTGTGCACAATATTTTTATTTTTATTTTTTTTTTTTTTTAGATTTCCATCAGTGTTTTCAGATTAGAGTTTCCTGACAGTAAGTTTGTTTTCTTCCAAACTCTCTGAGAATTGCACAGTGCAACTTCTGGAATGTCAAAACACTGCGATGACTGAGAAGTAAATTAGTTGCGAATAAAAGTGAAATGCAGCTGCAAGTGTCACACTAATTACAAGGCAGTTTTATAACATCCACGCTGCTAACTGCAAAAGAGAGGGGAAGACGAAACCAAATGCAAACAGGAGAAATTAGAGGATTAAAGGTGACCGGGGTCAGGGGAGGGGAGGAGGGGTGATATAGGCAAGAGAGAGAGGAGGCGAAAACGCATACAAACGCACATACAGTAGGGAGTAAAATAATGAAGATAAAATAGATAAAGGAAAGAAAATGAAAGAGAAGGAGAGAAAGGCGAGGGTGGCCGTCTGTATATTATTGATTGCCTGGAACCCAAGTGGAGAGTCAGAGACTCTCCCATCTGACTAGCCTCCTGCTTCATTAACACTCTCCCCGAGGAGGAGGAGGAGGAGGAGGAGGAGGAGGATGACTGCCAGAGAGCTTCACATCTCCGTCACCCAACAATATGTGACATACAGTATATCTACAGTACAGTGGAGGAGATGTTAGATGACATGTTTGGACTTCTTTTTAGGATATTTATTCACTGAAATATTTACTGTCTGGGGGATTTCTTTCATAACATCCCCTCCCTCTGCCTCCACAGTGTGTGGACCAACAGCGTATATTGAAATTATAAATCACTGTTGCTGCTGTTGTGCGGCAGTCAGTGTAGCACATCACCCAGGGGAGCTGCCGTTTCCCTTAACTGAATTTGTATCGGCTTCAGTGGAAAGTTACCTATATGAAAACCGTACTGAAGAAGCATTTCAGTGCACAGGCAAATTCTCACACCTACCCTTCAATCTTGCAAAACTCATAGTATATCCTGGAAAGGATGGATGGAAATGGCCTCTTTCATTGTCGGTATGATGTGGGACCTGTTGCATAGCTTGTTTGTTATCCCAAAGGAGAAGCAGCTGAGACAGAAAAGGACTTAAGTGATCTGCTGTCAGAAGGGGGAAAAAAAGTTAGAAAAGAAACAGGATCAGAGCGCGGGATAGAAGGAAGAAGACGAGGATGCAGGGGAAGGTGACAGGAAGGACGATGAGTAGAGGAAAGAGGATGAGGAAAACAAGAGGATGACAGTGGGAGAGGATGAAGGGAAGGATTGCGAGGCGACAGCAGAGATGAAACATGAAGCAAAGTTGTGTAAATTTCCTTCGCGATTCATTGTGCTCATGTGAAGTGTGGATTAAGGGCTGTATAGCGGTGGTAATAATAGTAGTGTATATGGGATGTCTCTTTACCTCAGGCAGCTACAGCTGTTGTTATTAATGGTGTGCAGATTTCCCCATTCATCAACCCACATCAAAAAACCCCCAGCAAGAATCTGTGTTTTAAAAAGGTTTCTGCTAAGCACGCTATCCAAACTGTAGATAACCAGATTTAGTTTTTTTCCAACTGCGCGGACCAAGAAAACAGAAGTACAAAATCTGCCCATTTTAATTCTGAGTGTGTTCTCTGCAGAGGTTTGGTCTTTGTGGGATAAAGCTGTGCTTGAACAGAAGCAGGTAAAAACACCAGTGGCTTTCTGCCTGCTACCTGGTACTTGTGAGCCGTCCTCTCTCAGCTGCCGGAGTGTGTCACACATACACACCTCCTTTAGACAAAATTTGAAGTTGTTGTGTAGTTAATCCCTCACTTTATATCTGTGCTGCTGCTTATGCTCTCTGGCTGAGGTAAAAGAGACCTCAGAATATGACGCAGGAGGATTACGCAAGAGATAAAAACTGAGGCAAAATTATCGGTTTTGTAGGTTCAGATGTTTTCTGCTGCGGTAAAAATCGCCAAGAAACACATACACCACAATTCCCTGCAGTGGGATTGAACCAACCTGAGTGGTGAAAGTTTAAGTCGTCCCAACTCTTACATATTTCTGATTAAGCTACACAGTGAGCAAGGCAACATTCTGGGATGAATAAGCAATGCAGTGAATGTGCATTTAAGACACTCATTATGTTTTTATGATCAGCTTTTTATTGAACGTTATAAAATACAGAAGATATGGAGAACAAGTAGGCAAATAGTAGCTAAAATAATAAAAGGGACATTTTGAATGAAACATTAAATATATGATCGAGCTAAGCATAAGCACCATTAGTCATATCTCAAAAAAATTGGCCACAGAATCAGCAGCGAAGCATTAATAATACATTCAGTTGCACCATTAATGTGTGCAAGCTCCAGGTATAGTGTATGACAGGCAGAAAAGAACAAATTTAATGTCTGATGGAGAGAGCACGAGGAGGCTTTTAATAAGTGAATATCATATTCTTAGTCGTACTTGAAGCAGCTAGCACAGTCTGGCATTGTTGTTTTAAATTGCTGCGTAGCATTGGCAAATCAAGACAGAGATACGGATGTGGGTGCTGTCATGAAGAGCTACTTTGTTCTAGAAATATGCAACAGACGGGTATCTTGTATCACGTAGAGGAAGGTACCGGGGGCTATATTTTGATACGCTGCAAAAGGAGTCATCAACCTGTTTTGTTTGTAAATGACACGTAGAAGCATACCTATAACCAGGTTTTTTTTTAGTGCTTGTCGGGTGTAGTCTCGGATTTGGAGCCCATTATTATGAGCATGTATGTTGGTCTGCAATTTATATATGATAAGAAGAATTGTCACAAGCTGTTAGTATGTCCTTGTCTAATATCAGACAAAATTGTCAACTCATTAGGTACACTCCGTTTCCATCTTCAGTTTGACATTGCCTCCACTGTAATTGATTTCCAAGAGGGAGGGGGATTCGATTTTTACTAACTAATCACTAGGGAGGTTAAATGATCTATGTTGTTGGGTAATATTGAGAAGATGTCAATATGGAGCAGCCTCGATAGCAGCATTTATCTCGTCTACAGTGCTCGCAATTGTTGTTATTATGCCTCATTGGTTTCGGCGCACAGCTTGACCAATGCTTGACAACAGTTTGACAACAGAGTTAGTTTGGCCTGTGGCTCAGATAGGCTTTGTTAGCCTATTCTAACCAGGTCTTGCAAGGTCTAGACCCAGGCAAATTATGTCACAAAAACTGCAATAAATAGGACCTTATTCATCTAAAAAAACAGGTTTACAAACATGGATGAAGCAAATGAAACTTTTTGGAAAATGTTGTTGTTTTTTGGTATTATAGTATAAGCATGAAGGGGAGAGAAGGGATGACATACAGCAAAGGGCCAGAGGCTGAAATTGAACCCATGGACACTGCGGCAAGGACATTGCCTTTGTATATATGGGATGCCTACTCTACCCACTAAGCCACCAGGTGCCCCAAAATGTTTCTTTATCAACAAGTACCAATACAAACAGTACAGCAGTATAATAGGATCCTTAAAAATGAATGCCTTAAAGTATCTTGAAGGACACATGCTGCAGCACTATGCTGTCCATCTCAGCCAAGAACAGAGAAGTGTCTGGCTGAGTCCTTCCCAAGTCATGTTGAGCTGTGAGTACCTTAATCAAAGTGATTAATGTGAGGAGCTTTTGGAGGCTTGAAGAGGCAGAGCTATGAAGTATTTAAAAAAAAGCAAACATGCCCCAAAAAATAAGGTGCAGAAAAACGTTTCTGTTCTTCTCTTTTAACTTGTTGACTATCTGGAACCCTTCACGTTCTGTAGCATATGCTGTATATAAAAGGCCGATGAGCTGGAGGCACCCGGAGCGTATGGTGAACCAGAGCTTCTCTGTTTTTTCCTTTTGTGTTCCTCTGTCATTTTAGTCCTCTATTTTCCACAGTATCCATCTTCTTTTTTATTTATAAACATGCAAGTAGACACTGATGCCTATTTGATGAGCCTGAGAGTTGAAACCCGTTGCCAGTCATAGTGTCTCTCTCTCCTCTCAGTGTCTCTGTCCTGTGGCATTAGAATAAACCACTGCTCCCTCGACCAGCAGGGTAGAGTAGGGTGACATTTATAATACAGAACATCCACTTGCAAGGCAGCCGTCGCCGATTTCAATATTTATTGTGGACACGCTAGGCCGCAAAGGCATGGGGTAGGAGCTAGTGAGCTAATGTAGCTTCCACATGCTGGCTCAGACTTCAAAGGATATGTTCAGCTGGTATCTTCAGACAGACTTGATGAGAATTGATAAAGCAAAGCTCTTTTGAGTTCCAAACCGCAAAAGGGAAAAATGAACTAAATGCAGCTTCAAGACAAAATCCCAAACAGATTTTTCTTGGCCCTCGAACATTCAATCAAAATTTGTGAGCAAGGACAGCTTTCTCCCTGAGCGTGAGTCCCCAATTTACTTGATAGGACGCAAAAGTTGATAGCTGATAATGAACTTGGGAATGACTTTGTAGACTTTTTTGGCATTTTGATTAAAATAATAACACCCAAAAAGTTGTTTCATTTCCAGTCGTCTAGTACTTGTACTCATCCCAAATGTGAGGATTCACTGTTTCTGCCTGTTGTGTATCCTTTCAAATTGAATATGTTGGGTTTTAAGCCAGGCCTACGTGTATGATTTGAGCCTGTTTTAGGAATGTTGTTTAATTTGAACTCCCACTGTATGAGTAAATTGTCTGCGATGTAAAACCAAAGCTCATAATTTATCTGCTCACACTGTAGGGTCCGATTATCAAACCACGACCTGAGTGATCAGACTGCATGTCTAAAATAGATAGTAAAACAGTCCGTCAGCCCCTGCAGACCTTTCTGGCTATTGACAATTGTCAATAAAGATTAATTTGAAAACTCTGGGGAAAATAGAAGTTTGTTGTCTAGTGAATGTACGCTTCACAATAATGTAGAGACAGAGGTCCTGAAAAGAGCTTAAAAGTCTATTCCTCAGTCAGTCAGTCAGTCCAACTTTAAATTCCCCCTTTCTTGGTCTTTCTCTTTAGTGCTCGCTCTGTCACACACACACAAATTAGCAAGTTAGCAGCACCAATATACTAGCTGGGTCAACATTCTTTGATTAATTGAATGAGAAAAAAGGCACTGACCTTGGGGAATCAACCTGTGGCTCTGCTTCAAGTGTGTGAGAACCTGACGATGGCCGATGCAAATATATGACATGTTACAAAAATTATCCAAATGTCCAACGGCCAGTCCCAAACAGCTGATTGGGCCATGATCGGGCCACTGTATAGTGCATGGCAAACGACGGTCAATGAAGCTGAAATTTGGCCAATTTTGCCAATTTAAAATGAGTTTTGAGGCTCAAAAATCGATCAGAAGCAGGCTCAAATTGTCGCTTTAGTCTGTCAGCTAGACAAAAATGCAATTTAAAGACCTTATTTTGGGCATATTACACAGTTTCTCACATTTTGTGGGCTAATTGATTTATTTATTGTTAAAAAAATTGTCAAAAGGTTAGTTGCAGCCTTTTGGCCGAGATAAATAGGACCCGTCTGCTGAAGCATGCCACAGCAGAGCGCATCTACTGCCACACTGACCACAGAAGCAACACTTGCACTGCTCAACATTATTTTTACATGACTGGTCTATTTAATTTTTCTCCATGCACAGTTCCGCGGCCACACGATAAAAACTACACGCAACTATGTAAAAAAATTAGCACAGTCAGTTTCAAAATGATAAGGATGAATACCTCATTGTATCAGAGGCAATGCAAAGCAGCAGAGCAACCCTGTGTGTGTTTTTACATTTCATATTAAAATAAATCAGTCAAATCAGTGTATCCTGTTGTTAAAATGATTGGGTTAATTCATTAAGTACAAGTTAATTTAGCACACACTTCCAAACCGTGCATAAACAATTGCATTATCACTTGGCAAAACTCAATACACATAAAGTGAAGCTGGCAGCAACCAGACGCTATAAAGACGGAGTCTGTGTAGCAGGTAAAAAGCCCCACTCTGCTTATGCAAGGCCTTGCACCTGTGCCCCGTGTATTTTGGCTAATGCAACCCTTTACATGGAGGTCAGAGGTCAAGGTCAGCTTCAGCACCTCTGAGCTCATAAAGATGCAGTGTTTGGTCCACTTTCAGGCAATGATTTTTGACTCTGAGACTTCCGGTCAATGTCTGGTCTGCCTTTTTCACCGTATCTACTTTTTCAATAAAAATGAAATTAAAAAGTAAACTTTCCTGCATCCTTACTGCGCACAGTTCTTTGTTAAATGCCACATTGTACAAACAAATCAATATATTGAAACACAAAACTGTAGTTTGTCAACTATCCGTTTCTTGTAGCCTCCTGAAAGAAGAGAGTGTTTTATTCTCCCGCTGTTCTTGATGGATATGATGCCAAAGCAGTAACTCAGAATGCTTTGAGTCAAATGTGGGACTTGAATAATAGCTCCAGCTGTATCTATCTGTTTCAGATTTCTCATAGGAGCAGTGTCTGTAAGCATCACAGAAACCCTGCTGTTAATTGTGCTCATTCATACACAAGCGCTTCGAATTGTCAGAAAGATCATATTTCTGCCAGATCAGAGTCTATCGGCTCCTCTGACTCTTATACATTATTCTACCTCAACGCGGCTTCTTTCGCAGCATCTTCCTTTCCTATTGATCCCAAAAATAAATGTCATATCATAACGCAACTCTTCCTTTCTTTCCTTTTATTTGTGACTTATTCATGAGTGAATCTTCCGTTCGTTGTTTGAAATTTTTGTGTCAAGTTGTCCCCAGCTAGCTCCAAATTATAAGCCAACTTATTCTAGTTTGTGGGAACCTGCTTGTTTTTGTTATCAAAGCATCAGACATGAAAGACTTTTCTTCTTGTGATTCTAATTTATTTTTCTCTGTTCTGGCTTACAGCACCAGTGCTGTAATCACGGAGGAACGGAAGCTCTTTGTTTGAGAGCGCACACACTTGTATGGAAACACACAGGCATGTACACACTCGCGCACACAGATTGAGCCCTCCCAGTGAAGGCTGTGACTTTATTTATTAACACTGTGTGATGAGGAATGCAATTAAACATCCTATTTTGACTTCTGCGGGGAGGTGCTGTGATCAGAGGCTCCCCGAACATCCCTCTCTGCCTCACGTGTCTTCGTCAAACTGGCATTGCGAGCAGAAGGCCAAACTTTGAACACAACTCAAAGCTCCCCTGACGTAAAGCCCGGTTCCTGCCTCCCACGTGCTCGTCATGTCAACCCAACAAACAACAAACCCGGAGTTGATCCAACCTTTTCATTGATCATCCGAGGGATTACATGGCCCAATCAATATATTGGAGAGCTCTCATGTAAATGCTACCACGTTCAAATCCTTCGCACCAAGCCACCCACCAGCCAGGAGGGACAAAGGCAGCTTTGTCTCAATCTCTACTTGCCTTGCTCTACATGTCCCCAGATGCTTTGTTGCTTTGTGTGCACATCTTTTTAAGGGTCTCCCTTTCTCTTTCCATCTCCCTCTGTCTCTTTCTCCATCTCTCTCCCTCGCCCTCCCCCTTTCCCACTGGTGATTTGTTTTTCTCCTGTGGGATTTGGGATCCCATTCATTGAGAGCGCATTGTTCGGCTCTTATCCATTCCAGAGGATGGGCCCCGAGAGGCAGAATGGGTGACTGTGGGTGCTCTCCCTGCTCCCTCTCTCCCCCCCTACTCCTCGCCACTGGGCTCCTTGCTCCTTGCCATACGATGATGTCATGGCTTTTATTTTCTCCGGGGGTACCCATTGATTCTCTCTCCCTATTACACACTCTCTATATCTCCCTCTTCCAACCCCCTTCCCCACAACTCCCCTAACCTCCACTCCTGTTTTCCTCAGCCAGTCCCTTTCTCAGATTCTTTTGCCTGTCTAAAGGCGCCTGGGGGATTTGGGGATGTTTGGATGTTGTTTAGCACACCCACGGTACATGCTTGACACCCAGATAGGGAAGCCATCAACCCCGCAAATCCAACTGCAACTCCCATTTAAATCTCATTGATTTAACATCCCTCTTTTATTCTCACATCTCCCACTCCTGTGATCAGCTTTTATTTCTCTCTGGTTATTCAGCCTGTTTTGTTTCGTACCCCGTTTGTGAAGTAATCATTAATCCCCTGATAATGCGGTGCAATTTTGCCATAGCCGTAAGCGATGTTAAAAGAGTGCTTAAGACTGAGATTTTTAGATGTGCATGCATGTGTGTTTTCTTCTTTCTTTCTTTCTTCATTTTGGTTTTTTGTTGGAGTTTATTTTAGAGAGGCTGCTCTGCCTCTTGGCTGAACTATGCTGGGGTGAGAAATCTATTTCAGTTTAAACAAGACGCACTGATTGCAGAAGCACAGAGCCAAATCACATCCATTCATTTCAGTGAAAGTTGGCTGATAGGCATACACAGGGTAAAAATGCAGTTTTTCTTTTGAATTGAAATGCCAAATATTTGTAATAATGCTGAATGTTATTACATCAGGAACAGGTATCTATTCATGTGGTTTCGATTATTATAGCATTCTTTTGTTTTCTGAATTGTGCTGCATTTCATGTTGACAACAGTTGTCTTTGTGTGCTCTCATCGCGCTGTGACAGGATATAATGGCAATGAAAGGATATGAGCTTTAGGCTTCTTCCCTTCCTTGAAATAATGATTATAATGAGTGGGTTGGTGCCTGGCACTGTTGTCATCCGCCATGCAATGATAGGGCACAGAGTGCTTCCTCCGCCTGCATCAACAAATTGTCACCAGTGTCTTACTGAACACCCTACCTCTTTGATGTTACGCTGGTGTTTGACTGTTTACTGAGAGGAAAAGTACTGCTTTAGAAAAATAGTCTTGAGGTTCAGAGTGGCATGTGTTTGGTGCACTGGCCACATGGTTGTAGGGCTGGGCATCACTTCAAAGCTTTCAATAGTAATGCGGACACCTGAGTTTAAGCACTAATACCTTTCAATATGTTACAGTGTCTTCTAATATCTTATGGCAGTTTCAGTCCTCAGTGAACAGGAAGCATTCAGGCACAGAACTGAGTATCGGGCACCTGAGTTTGGCAGCACTCGTAGGGCTAGGTGATATGGAGAATGTCAAATATAACAATATTTTTGATAAAATACCTCAATGTCATTATTGTGAATTGTTGTAAATAATCATCATTAATGTGGATATAATGACTATGTGGGTGAAGGCAAAACTACAACAATCTGGTAAGTTCAGATAATTACATCACTTTACTGTAATGCAGCCTGTAACACACAACAACGCAACACTTAGGCCCGTGTCCACCAAAGCTTTTTTTCTAAGCTGAAAACTTAGGAAATGCCCAGTGGGGAGCATTTGCGAGCGCTTTGAAGGCACAGGGTTTTTCAGCTGAGACGCTTTGGCTGCATCTGGTTGCTATGATATGGAATATCCGCGGAGGTAAATATGTTGGCACAAGGTAGAGTGCTTGCTCTGGATGAGAGAGAGCTGAAGCACATTTGGAGAGAGGATGGACCTGCTGGTGTATTTGGGTTCATGAGAGGAAACTTACACAAGTACATGTACAGTATATTAACACATTTGTCCTCCTTGGTTTTGTTGTTCAGCACTAGGGCTGCCACGATTAGTTGACTAATCGATGACTAATCGACTATTAAAATAATCGGTGACTATTTTAGTAGTTGACTAATCGGTTTGAGTCATTTTTCATAGAAAAGTACTATAAAAGTACCCCAAAATACTCTTACTACAGCTTCTTACGTTCAGATATTGGCAGCTTTACACACTCTCCTGTAACAGTGAACTAAAACCCTTTGGCGTGAGTATGAAACAAGACATTAGATGATGTAATTTTGATGTTTGGGCGAGACAGACCGGTATTTTTCAACATTTTAACACATTTTTCGATGAAATGATTAGTCGACTAATCGAAGAAATAATCGACAGATTAGTCGACAATGAAAATAATCATTAGTGGCAGCCCTATTCAGCACTTGTGCATTCAAGTTGTGACAGCTTGTCCCGTCCTTCCTCCATTGTTCTGAATGGCTAGGTAAAAAGTGATAGTGATGAGCACAGCGCTTTACCCAAAGTCGCTGTGCTCAGAAAACAAATTCCAAATGGGAGTGCTTAGCGCAGAACAGACGCTCGGCACCTCATCACACTGCTGCCATTTGTAGCGAAGCTTAAATATATGGCGCTTCTATTGCAAAGAATGGCCTCAGGTAAAAAAAAAAAATAAACGCTTTGGTGGACACTGCCACTGCCACACTAATATGACAATATCCAAAATTTAAGACGCTGGGAATTAGAGTTAGAATTAGATCTTAGAACGTAAAGCTATATATAGTCACATATCACAGTATTAATACAGTATAGATATATTGCTCAGCCCTAAGTGATACTGAGACCTTTCAATATGTTTGTTACACATGTGAAAGTGAAGAAAAAAGTCTCGAAGCTTAAAAATACAATTCTGGTTGCAGCTATGAGTGTAAAATGAGACTTAGCCGCCAAATATTGTACTTGTGTGTACACAGCTGAAATGTGTGTTGAGATTTGTGAGGAATATAAACATAACTTTTAACAAACCACTTTTTTTTAATTTAATGAAAGGAATCAAACTTAAGACGAGCAGCTGTACAAGAACCTTAAGTCTTGAAAATGTGTAAAGTTATGATTCAAATCAATATCTGATAAAAGTAAATGAGATGACAAATTAGACCAGATGACTTCATCTCAGTTTTCCAACCACACTGCTCAGTAAACTGACTTTTTATTTTGGCGTGAAGAGAAAAGCACAGCAAAGAAATGGAAAACATCATTGTCTGTTATCATAACTACAGTGTTTGTTGATGACACCATATTTATGTCTGGCTTTGTGTTTTCAGTTAGCGATGAAATGTTTTCGCTTTATTGGAGGGGCAGCTGACGTCTCCTGAGAGCCGTACTGTAAACTCTCCCAACTCTCCCTCTTTATCTCTCTTTCTCACACACACATTTTAGTCCTCCCCCCCTCTCTCCTTGTGTATGGGAGCGACAGTGTCTACATACCATGGGGGCACAGGCTGGCTGCCTTGGCAATCTCCAAGCTCTGCCACATAGCGGATAAAAACAGGCCTTACAGTTGTGAATAGCAACCGTTACTCGTCTTGTGCGAGCACTCCTGCTCTCTTTTACACACACGCACATAGATACAAACCCACACACAGCTCGGTTGCCCATGACCCCCACTCCAACCTTGTGCCAGCCTAATACATTAAAATGCATACTGTTTCAAAATGGAGCCCTGGGCTGAAGGGGTTGAGTGCCACTTATCCTAGAACCTGGCACACTGGTGGTTAGTCGAGGCTCACACTAAAAGATGTTGGCTAGCTGCGGTTCTTATTTAAGCCACCCCACACACATTTAGAAGATTAAGGTTTGACACAGCTCTTTTTTTCAAAGGCTTCCACGTCGTAGTAAGCAGATTCAGAGGTAAATGTGACGTTTGAGGAAGAAAGTTGAGCTTTGATTTGTAAAACTTGTTCATCACTAATATAGGCCAGAATGCGAAATAGGCGTCTCCAGTATTAGTTCACATCATGCAACGCTGAGTTTAATACTACGCCAATACAGCTCTCCTGTGGCGGCTGTTCTTCAGTTAGAACATCATTTCCCAGCTCTGTTGGATAATAGACAGAGTTTATGAGCTTGGCACCAGAGGCTTGTACATGACATGGCACCTTTCCTCTTTCTCCATATCAGGCGACGGTAACTAGCTGCCACCACCATAATCATCTTGTTATGGCTCACACACGGCTTGTGTTCCTTGGCTTGTTTATCTTGGCGCTGGAGCTGTTGAGTGTCTCCGTTCTCTCTGGCTCTGCAGCGTCAAGCTTCCTGATTTAGAGGCTCTTAAACATGAAGATTTATTTTGGGTTCATAAGAGACCCGGGGATGAATTTTAGAAAATGTTTGATAATGTTAGATCAGTAAATAGGTGAAAATGGGGCTAGTTTTTCACTGCAGCGCACTGCAGCTCTTTTTGATTGATAAAAGGTGATAAACTGGTAAAACAAAACACTTACTGGCGACTCATAAGTGTGGCTATTCATCTTTGTCTCTCCAGGGCGGATAAATGGGATAAGACTGGCCTCATTTTAACTGAATTTGTCAACTTAACCTTCTGTTACCTATGCCTCTTTCTTTAATAATTCATTCAGGGTGTCTGCAGGTCCTTAAAAAGTCTTAAAGGGATTGTTCAGATCTGTTGAAGTGGGGTTGTATGGGGTACTTATTCACAGACAGTGCATTACATACAGCAGTCGGCACGCCCCCAGTTTGGAGAAGCAGGCTGGAGTCTGACATGGAAGCCAAGTAATCCACTGCTATGAAGGGGTCAGCAACAAAACGTATTTTAGCCACCTAAAAAAGGTCCCTCCCAAAAAAATCAATACCAGTGTACACTATATTTAGAATATTTTCACTACTTTACCGTAATGTCAGACAGTGATTTATAACTGGAAGATGTAGCGGTTATGTCAGTCTCTCAAAGCCAGACTCCATTAAGAAAACCAGTGATTTAACATTGCTGAACACAGGAGCTGCTGGTCTATCGCTGCCTCCAACGGTTGGTTCGGATTCACCGCAAGTCACACAATAACACAAACAAACTTACACAAGACCTACACCTACCAAGACCTACTATGACCTACAAATCAGACTTCAGTTACAACATACTCATGTCACATCCAGAAATGTTCCGATGACACGGCCATTGTTGTGTGTGGAGGGTGGACATGATGAGGAGTACAGGGGCCTGATCGACAGCTTTGTTCGGTGGAATAAGGAAAACAAGCTGCAGCTCAGTGTGGCTTAAACAAAGGAGATGGTGGTGGACTATAGGAGGAATAAGTCCCCATCTTCTCCAGTCCACATAAATGGGAGCGACATGGAGATTGTGGACAGATACAAGTATCTGGGTGTTGTACTGGACAGCAGATTGGAGTGGTCAGCAAACACAGAGGCTGTCTACAAAAAGGGCCTGAGCCGGCTGTACCTCTTGAGGAGGCTGAGGTCTTCTCATGTAGGCAGTAAAATGCTCAACGTTTTAACAATCGGTTGTGGCTAGCACTCTGTTCTTTGCTGGAGTGTGTTGGGGGTACAGGTTTAAAGAAGAAAGATGGAAATAGACTGAATAAAATAATAAAGAAGGCCCAGTCTGTTGTTGGTCTGAATCTGTGCACTGTGGAGGAGGTGGTGTCTGACAGAGTACTGTCAAAATTTCACAAGATTATGGACAATGCCACCCATCCCCTCCATAAAACACTGGACTCATACAAAAGCACATTCAGCAGCAGATTCATTCTGTCCCGCTGCTCAAAGGACTGCTACAAAAAATCTTTTTTACTTTACTATTTTAATCGTACTGATGTTGATTTTTTTTTTTTTTGGTGGGATTTTTTTAAGTTGGTTAAAATACGTTTTGTTGCTAATCTCCATCCACAGCAGTACATTGCTTAGCTTAGACAAAGATGAAAAGGTTAGTCATATTTATGAGTTAGCAGTTTATTACCTTTTATCAGCTATAAAGAGCTGATACCACCTTACTTAAAAAATCCGAACTCTCTTTAAAATGTCTTATTACCAGCTCAGTGGCCTAGTAAGAGTGTTCGCCCCGTGGATTCGATCCCCGGCCGGGTCATACCAAAGACTATAAAAATGGGACCCATTGCCTCCCTGCTTGGCACTCAGCATCAGGGGCTGGAACTGGGGGGTTAGATCACCACATGATTCCCGAGCGCGGCACCACTGTTGCTCACCGCTCCCTCGGGGGATGGGTCAGAACAAATTTCACACACTCAAGTGTGTGACAGTCAGTGGAACTTTAATCTTTAATCTTTAAATTCAGTTTTATAAATATTAGGTCTGAGAAGTCATTAGTCTTAGATTTTAATTTTTAAGGTCTTCATTGCCACAAACATATTTTCATTTATCCATCTTAATTTCTTCTTGTCAGAATGACTCAAGCTCTTCCGCGTTCAGATTTCTGATGTTACAAATCTTTAAACCTTAAACTGTCTTTTTACTTTATACTTGCACTTACCCGTTTGCAAAATGTAGCTGAAACTAACTCATTCTTATAACCATATTTCTACATAAAACCTACCTCTGCAGGAGACCACTTATATAACACTTACATTTTTACTTGTCTGCAATGCTTGAATAAGATAAAGATGATTTTTCCCCAAATCACTCTTAAATTTAGTTAAAAATATCTTGAAAATGTCATAAAAAGCATAATATTTCAGCATCTTATACCTGTAGATGACATGTTATTAGATTATTATTATTATATATCTACTCAAGTACATGTGCTGATGGCAGAGGAACATTTTTAAGATATTAAACATTTTTTAATGTTTCAGTGAAGACAGCAAGCTTTTAGAAAACGACTAGAATACGTTAGCCAGTATGCCAAAAACCTGCTTTACATGTTTAGAGAATTTTCAGATGTATCCTCATGGTGTGGGCATGGCCTAAATTCAAGAGTTAAAAGGCTTGAGGGTTGAGCTGAAAGTCTTGTAAACAGTAAGCCTTGGATAAATAGTCCGCAGAGGCAGAGCTCCCTCTGCCCACGGATAAACTGCCAGCTCGAGTCATTCCAATTCAGGGTTCGGCAGTTTTTAGGTGCTTAATACGATTTGTCTCCTTTCAGTGTTTGCACCCTCCATCTAGGAAGTGTGGGAGGTGTGAACAAACAATGTGAAAGCACCGGGCTATTTCCAGGCACTTTTTTTTCCTTAGTCAGGTGCCATTTAAATAGAATATACTGTACACGTCGCTTTTAAACCTCTATTTTCCTCTGCCTCTCCCTCTGTAATTCAGTGATTTTCTTGTTCTTCCTGTGCCTTCTTTATGTCTTTGCTGAGGAGATTCTCTCTTGGACTGTGGCTCTCTTTATACTTCATCTCCTGTCTAATGTCTCTGATTCTGACTTTCCTCACTGCTTCCAACAGCTTGATTATTGTTGAGTATCTAGATATCCCTGTAGTGAGCCATCCTGGCGGCCCAGTGGCTCTCTGGATTCATATCGTGTAACCACAACAACAACCCCAGTTTGGGTCTGGCAGGAGACCGTTGTCACATGTTGCCATAGGCGCTGAGGACACTGCAAGCCTTTATTGTTATGTGACTGTATATACTGTATATATATATATAGAGAGAGAGAGAAGCACAAACAGAAGTAGTTGTGTTTACATTCTGAGAAACAGAAAGCGTTCTTGTAAACAGAACAGCAACAATGGCAGCAGATATTGATTCAGCACTGTAAATAGCTTTCTGTATGAGGAACAACAGCTTAAACATTTCTCTATTGTCATTGCAAAAAAACATGATGGTGGTGGTTGGTGGGGGAGGATGTCTGAGACCACATAGCAGGTTGGCAAATGGGCAAATCATGGTTTACAGTCATTGCAGATACAGCACAATACATTTATTGTACATGTAAGCTGTCGGGCCTCTATTGTGAAGATACAGCCATGGCTATGGTTTGATGCTGAATCATTTGCAAGATTAAAGGGTCACTTTGCTTTTTTCCACATGGTCCCACCTGGACCTTTTTTCCCATGTTTTGTGTCCAAGCAACTAATGGGAACAACAGTTCTTGAAATTGCTCCAGTTTTGAGCGAGAGGGCTGCAGCTGCGAAACAGACAGACAGTCACTTGGGGCATTTGACATTTTACGTCCACCAAAAGTGCTTGTTTTTGCCACTGACAGGCTGAGATTTTTATTATAAGGGGTCTGACAACATCATGGAAAGGATCCTTATGGAGATAGACCTTTTTGTTAAAGAATAAGATCTTTTTTGTTTAACAAGAAACAGCCCCGAATTCACTACAGACACCCACTAGGCTTCACTTAGATGAACTAATCTTTTCATCGATAAACAAATTTCATTCAGAGTCGACAGAAACAAAACTCACAAAAGCCATCTTGGTTTGTCTTTTAAATGCTCCAACAGTCACCGGTCTGGTTTCTTTGAAATAAACCCTTAATTCATGTAGTTAAATGTGAAAGTATTCCAGCTATATACACACTTAAATTGAGTCTTATGGGGCTGTTTCTGGTTAAACAAAATGATCTCACATTTTAACATAAAGGTCAAACACTTATAATAATAATCTGAGCCTGTCAGTGGTAAAAACAAGAACTTCTAGTGGAAGTAAATTGACAGTGCACAAATGCCCCTAGTGGTTTCAGGCTGCAGTGGTTCCCCTTTAATTCTCTTTCTACTGAACACATTGACATGTCATCACCTGTGCACTATAACACTCCCAACTTTTCCCATACTCCCCTGCCTTCTGCTGCATGTCCTCTGATTGTTGCTCAGCGTTTGGGTTGAAAGGACTGAATGAGAGGAGGAACACACTGTGTGTGCAGTTAGTTAGGTAGGAAAGCTATTTTTGGCTGCCGTAAAGGATGAGTCACAGTGACATATGAATAGATAAGAAATGATCCTTCCATCACTTACAAAAGGCCACTTTTCCCACTCCATCATTGCCACATCCATACCATTTCTTTGTGTCATTATCTTGCCATCTCTGCAATTGCTCATCTTTCTTTTTTTTCCAAAATGCAACATACCTCTTTTCACTGTCTCTCTCCAATCTTTTTTTTTTTTTTTTTTTATACACCTTAATGAACACCTCCTCCTCACCCCCCATCTGCCTGGCTCATTTGTCTTTGTGATAATTGGAGCAAGCATCACATTGATAGCTAAAGCCCATGACAATTTTTGTGTTTATCGCACCACATATGTCACCTACTATTAACAGTATGTAGCGTTTTAATTACAGCACATGCAGGTTCCATCGGTAATAGAGGTACTGAAACTGAGGCTCACAGGAGCAGATGTAAGGTGGTCCCCTGTGGAACCATCATAACATCTCAATGCACTGAATAAATACTGTAGAAGCAACAGCGCGTCCCCTTGGCGTTATCAAGTATATGATATGTGATAGTCTGTCAAATGCTGCTGAAACTGACACATGATGTCGACATTAAGAGCAGCAGCTGTATTCTGAAGAAAATGTGAGAATTAGGGGTGCATTTTTTTTCAAAGTGCACTGGTATTTTTTTCTAGCGAAGACCTGTGTGTCGTGGTGATAATTACCTGGGAATATTCGAAGCTTCGACAGGACCCAGGGAGGTAATAAATCACATTCAGATATATACACTAATCAACCACCTGAATCCTACCTGGCTTTGGTAGGACTTAGCACCGTCGCATGTGTGTGAGACAAAGAGATGAAGAGGGTGAAGAGGAGGTGGACTATTACACACAATGTTTCTGTAAGTTATTTATAACCATCCTCAATTCATCTCACCTGCACAGCCAATTTAATTGCTTGAAGTGAAGGTTGATTACTGCCCTGAGAGCACTGGCCTCGTTCGTATCTGACACTTGCCACCTCCTATCAGTGTCCTCCACAAGTTTACTGGTGAATGAAATAAAGCATTGGGATACTGACGTTGATTACCAGGGCAATGATTGTAGCTTTGAAGCTTCAGTTTAATTAATTGATTGGTTTTTCAATGAACTGACTACATTTTTATTGCATAAAATGTCTGAAAGGAGTGAAAATACCATCACGTTTTTTTTAGAGCCAAAGATGACTTCAAAGTTGTCAAACTGATTTTTTTGTCAGTCCAAAAGTGCCCAAAAATATTAAATTTACATTGATATTAAATGGAGAAAAGCAGTGAATCTTCACATTTGTGATAAGAAATGAAATTACTTAAGCCAAAAACTATTCAAACCGTCACAAACAGTCTTTCTAGTGGGTCGGGAGGGATGAATGCCAACTAGCAAGGTTTATTGCTACACCAAAGTAACATTATGCATTGTCTAAAACAGTGTACAGCCCACTTACCTGGGCTGCAACCCAAATCAGTCAGACTGCTCCTTAATTCAGCAGTATGCAGTGCATTTTGTTCTCCTGTGCTAAACTTAGGACAAAGAGCAGCCCTGAGGGTTGGGGGACATTTTCCTACTTTTGGTCCTTTGCCAATCACATGCCTGAATATTGCATGATTGTCATCCTAGTGAGTGTGGGGTGATTACAGGTGTCTATCACAACAAAAGAAAATGAAAATGGGACGGTGTTGAAAGAGCCTTTGTTTCAGCTCAGACAGCACACTGAGTCATATTCGAACCTGTTTACATGTCTGCCTGTCTGTTTCCTGATAATGTGGGTCAGAGAAAATCCAACAGGGCGGAGAGAAAAAAGAGACAGAGAGAAAATAGTATCCCTTATTCCACGTGTGGCTGTCAGCCTGCCAGCCTGTCAGTCTGTGTGCTCTCTCCTACTATCACAGTCTGTAATATCTCTTATTAGCTCCAGGTCCTAGCTATCCAGCTATATTTTGTTTGCAGCTTTAGCAACCGTGTCGGTTCCCCTGTAGCCTGTCTGATGGGAGCTGAACACTCTGGTCTTTGTTTAGAGCCCATGCTATGAATTATAGATATAGGAAGGAGCTCCGATATGTCACTTTCTTAGGCTTGGCAGAACACACACACTAGAGAATGCTAGACACAATGCAGACAAAACACACACACACACACACACACACAAACTTGCATACAGGAAAGTATATATTTTGATGTAAACTGAGCCAAATCACGTACGTGGAAGCAGACAAATACACCGAAACACGCACACACACATCAGGTGGCATCCTGGGGAACTATTCTTTTTTATTTGAGGGCTTTTCAGAGTCGCCCACAGCGCTCCAAATACATGCACACCTGGATATGTACTCTGGCTTTGGTTGCCTTTACTGCAGCTGTCAGATTCAAATTCACTATAAGGACACCTACACCCACACCCACACACACACTCGGCTGTTACTGACTCACCTGCAGACTCAGAACAAGAACAGACACACTTGCAGTATAATAATCATATTGTCACATCAGCCTATAGGGATGAGCATGTGCTATCTTGTTTTCCAGTGTTCCTCATCTTTCTTTTTTTTTCATCTTCACAATAGAGAGAGCTCAAACACATCCTCAGCAGTCGATTTTCACACATATTCTCACAAACTGGGATAGGGCCCATGGTAAGCTTTGGTGTCTGCTGAGATGTTAATTGGTCACTGTTCATTCTGTTTCTCTGCTGCTGTACTACTTCACTGCCTTGACTTGTGTGTGGGTGTCTACCTGTGTGTGTGTGTGTGTGTGTGTGTGTGTGAGTTGCTTTGGAGTTATACAGTGCATATTTTTGTAGTTTTGCCCAACATTGCTCTCACCAAGTTAATTACTGAGATCTGGGAATGTGGCAACATCACTAAGATAAATTAGACAAGGCAAGAAGAATGAGCCATCACATAATCAGACGTTTTGAACAACCCCCAGGGTAGCTGACCATATTTGCATGAGACAAGAAAACTAATTGTTTTGCAGCTAACAGTTATTTATTTTCTTCAGTAATTTGTCTGTTAATATCAATTTCCAACCATCAGAATAAATGTTGGCATTGGATAAATAAAATCTGTTCATTGTTATATAGCAGATATGCTGAAACTTTGTGTTTTAACAATGCTGTGGTTAACGTGTGGTTATGGTTATGGTTTGGAAATGATCATCTTTTGGCTAAAATGTTGGTGACACAGTTGCAACTGGAAATGCCACAGTGATTCGCTAAAGAGCAACTGGTCTTGTTGTTGTTTGGTCTTGCACAGTGATCTGCACTTAGGCCGCCATCTTGCCTTTTGGTTTGTTCTCACTCTGCCTGATCGACTAACTGCTCGTATTTCTTTGCTCCACCAGACTGTATTGAAGCAACGTCTCTGTGTTCTCAGCGTGCACAGTGTTATCATAACTGGCCAAATCTACAAAAATAAGATCCATGTTGTAATAAAGTGGAATTTCCCTTTAAGAAGGATCGTCATTCAGTTCATTCCTGCACGTCAGACCTTGCGTTAAACAGTCTATATTTGGGAACAAGAGGAACACACTCCTCCAAAGCCTGAACTGGGTGAACTTAGACTCAACTTCATGATGTCACCAGGTGTCTAATCTGGAGCTTCTCCAAAGATAATAATTTAGGGGAGGAAGATAAATGTGTCTGGAAAAGCACCCTAGGGCATTTTCTGGGAGTACATGTTTTAGTTGAAACTGCCAAAACCACTAGGTATGAAATCTCAAACAAAGCAGCTGTGAGTCCATAATAGGAAGCTCAATCCTGAGAGCCACCCCGGGCCTCCACAGCTCTGACAAGTCCAACTCTTTCTTAATCTCTCTTCTTAATTTGGCATCTGGCTGTTGTGCATGATCACAAATATTTATTGGAGCATGGTAGAGCAACGGAATAACAGATACATTCTTAGATTTAATGATGTTCTCTTTAATGTCCGCACAAATTGAGTAATGGTAAGTGTTGCTTACTGTGGCAGCGGTAATATTCTAAGGCCATTAGCCGGCCGTGATCTGCTGCTGCACTGCGACTGTTTTCTAAATGATATAGGAGGAGCGTGGGGAGAACGGAGGAGTAAGCACTTTTGTTATCATCTCCTTGTCAGATCCTCACAACCACAGCCCTCTATTACACTGCTAATAATAGAGGCAGGCTTTATCGCTCAGAGCACTATCACAGTAGTAAAGAGAGGGAGAATGAAAGAGAGGCTGCCGTGCGATATTGACAAAACTCATATTGTGATTCTTTTTTTTTTTTCTGTCCTCTGGAATATTGTGAAGAAGAAAGGAAACAGACAGGCAGGTAGAGAAAGATGTTGTTGTTGAAAGTCCAAAAGCAAGTTGTTATGAATGTTTGATTGGCACCCTAAAGAGGAAACATAGCCGGGGATAAAAGAGAGTGTGTGTCTTGAGTTTGTGTGTGTACAGTCTTTGTAGTGTGTAGCTGAACATGTGTGGGTGGAGCCAGATTCTCTCCTGGTTTGAGCTGCATCCAGTAGTGTCAGTGTGGTAGAGATGGAGTCCCATCAAACAAGGAAAAAAAAAAGAGTTCAGATTGGAGCAGATAGCTTTGCTGCATCAAGCCCCCCCCCGTATCAAAGCCAGACTCGATATCTGGTGTAGCCTTGATGGCAAGGCATGGCAGATAGGCAGAGATTAGCTGGGTGGCGATGAAAAAATGTGTTTGGTCAAAACAAAGCTTGGGGGATGAGAGATGGCTGCAGATGCATGCATGGAAGGAAGGAAAAGCTCCATGTTTGTTGTGGTTTCAGTTCTTTTCTTCAGACGTTAGCTGACATCTTGATGTGAAAGAGGCTGAGCAGGAGGCTGTTTGTTTAGCTATGTCAGGAGTTCTTGAAGTTTGGCCTATTTGTGGAGCTGGAAAAGTCATTTTGAGGCGACTGAGAGCTCAGTAACATATTTCCTTTTTGTTTTGTTTTAGGCTTTGTGTCAAACGTTTGCGTGATTTAAATTTAACATTTAAGCTTCCAAGTCCATTATGTGTTTGACATTTATTTTTTCATGCACAACAAAGTTTAACAAGAATTTATGAGCCTATTTTTAATGGTTAGGATTATGCAGTGATGTTTCCTTGGGTTATTCTACAACTTTGATCACTAGCATGAGCCTTTTTCTGTATTGTTTGGAGCAAAAACTCCCACAGAAGTTGTATCAGTGTTTGTACTTCTGCACTGTCAGAACTGTTCTGCAGAGTCTGTGCAGAGGCAAGATATGAAGTCTTTGAACATGCACACACACACACACACACACACACACAGACACACTCAGGCTCGCACATAAAATCTGTCTGTCTCTTTCTGAAACACATACACATGCAATCACACACTGTCCATCTCCTTTTTCCTTTCCCAGACACACACACACTGATGCAGGCCCTTTTGGTCATATATTCTCTTTGCAGTGTCAGTGTGTGTGCGCTGGCTGACTTGTGTTTGAATGCACTTGAATACACTGTGTATGTATGAGTGTGTGTGTGTGGCTGCGGGAAAAGCATAAGTGTGCATACATGATCACCTAAAAGTGCTCCTCTACAGAATATGTCTTTGCATACATGTCTGGGTTCTCGTCCGTGTGTTTCAGAAAGTTTTGCTTGTCAGCTATAAATAATAAAGAGAGCTGAATCCGAAATTGAAATCAATCAAACTGTCAGTCGCCTTTTTGATAGTTTGGTTTTTTAAAACACTGAAAACCAATTAGGTGGGTCAGAGGCCTGGGGAGCACGACAGAAAAGAACCCAGTGCCACCGTTCTGTCATCAGCAGCTTCAATCAACACTCAGGGACGGCAAACACGCTCTTTATTTCTCAAACGCACGCCTTCGCACATGAAAGAGATTTAGGCACACATTCAGGACTTCCAGCGGCATTGAACAGTTTAGTTATCAGGGTGGGTATCTGTAGCTGTGTTTTCATTTGGCTGTCAAGTGAATTGTATGGAAGTGTTTGAAATGTCACAAAAAGAAAAATGTAAATTGGATTTCAATCAGCCTGGTTTAGTCATTTAAGTAAATGTCCCAGTGGAACTTGGTGTGGCTGTGCATGAAAAAAAAAACCCATTCAAAAATGTTTGATATAGTGCTGCTTTGTTTACTTGTGTCTGCTGCTGAAAACAAAGAAATACATGCATTCGATACACTAATGCACAATTGATTTCACGATGGGCGCTCGTACCACCACCACAGCTGAGATTTCTTTCATGTAGTCGGATATTGTATTTTTCTGGGCCACCCTTTGCTGCAATATGTCAGGATATCAAGAGCTGATTTCGACGTTCATGCAGTGACGCTGAGCTGTTTATGAAGCCTATCATGTCACATCATTGTGTGACAGTAAGACATAATCTTATTCAACAAATTGTATGAAAACACTTTGGTAAAGCTGATTGTGTGTCTGAGTGCATTCACTCAGTGCCACAAAAAGTGATTGTGACAAAGAATCTTGGACAACAGACAACAGATTTATGGAGAAATCTTATTTGCTTTAACAAGGAAATGATTCCCACACTTGTAATTCTGCAGTTACTTCAATCAGATTTTAGCTATTGTATTGTAGAGCTGCAACAATTTATCTATTAGTTGTCAGCTATTAAATTAATTGCCAACTAATTTAATAATTGATTAATTGGTTTGAGTAATTTTGAAGAAAAAAAAATCTGATTCCAGATTGTTTATTGATTTATTATATATTTTTTTCAAACTATGTTAAACCTCCCTCTGTCTTACCAGTGCCCAGATCTCCCTGCTCATCTCTCAGCTCAAATCCACCAGATTACATGTTTCACGTAATTGAGCGGGCTCAAGTGCTACTGCTCGAACTAAAGAGTGTACATCTGCATTTACGTTTGCCCGCCACCATGGAAACAAAGAGTACAGAAGCGGATCAAGAGAGACCTCCCCCCTCTTATACTCAGACCAAACTCAGATCAAATGGTAAAACTAGGCAGCGTTGATCAAATATAAACTAAGATTCTGTTACTGTATTGCCTTTTCCCTGCCTAAAATGTCTTCAGAAACATATTTTAGTGCACTGTTTGTCTGCGATGCAAGGGTTTGTGAACAGGAAGTGAGCACCATAGTTTCCTGTATTGTATGAATATCTTTGGGTTGTGAACAAAACAAGACGTCAACTTAGACATATTTTTTTTCCATTTTCTGACATTTTATAGACCAAACAGATAATTGATTGATCGAGAAAATAACTGACAGATTAATCCACAATGAAAATAATAAGTTGCAGCCGCACTGTACAGCCACAGAGTAGTTGTAGTGAGGTGATTATAAGAGATGAAGAGTCATCTGCCTGAAGCTTTTCCTACACTGGACCCTGAACTCCTGCGAGAAACGTGAGCTCACATTTTGCATTCAAAATAACAAAATCTTTCATCTTTGCATGTGATAAGTGACTACCATGAGGACAGGTGTTGGAATCTTGATGTTAAAACCTGCACTGTGTTAACTTCTGTCACATAAGTCATCTTTGAGGTGCGTGGGGTGAAAGCCCAGCAGGTTGCATGATAAGCACCATCTTCCAGACAAAACCGTCGAACCAGCTACGCTCTGAGCTGCTGAGATAGCAGTGGCCTTTCTCCTCTTTCCTCAAGCTTTGTCAGTTTGACCATTCAGCCAGCCAAATGTGCCAACCTCATCAAGGTGCTCAGCTTTGCCCTTTTCAATAATTCATCCCCAAATTTGCAGGGAGGAGTCGAGGTTTGTCTAACAGCTTGCCGTACAAGGGAGTGCTTCTTCTAATTGGAGTGACATGCAGTCCCTATCGGTCAGCGCTAAATGTCATTAGAGTAGCGGCCAAATACCATGTGCTGTTTGAGACTAAGTCACAGATTGGAAGTGGCGGTAAACTGTGACCAACCTGACAGGGATGAATATGATTACAAGTGCAGCACTCACGTACACTCACTGCCAGACACACTTTATAAACATGAGCCATTCACTCGTGCTCATTCATACAAATATAGTGTAAGCCTGTGAGCATGCATTTCTAAATGTTCTCTCTCTCTTTTTTATTTTTTACCCATTTTCTCTCTTTCTCTCACATATTACTTTTGTGAGTTTGTTTATTCACACACACACACACACACACACACGAAACCACACAAATCCAAATGAACCGGAGCATTTTGAGCCCTCTGCTGCCTTCTTTATCCCCAGCTCTAACTAATGCAACACTTTAATAGCCACTGGTATTCTCTTGGAGCTAATTAGAGATTATACAGACGTGCACACCCATAGACACGTGCACAAAATGCACACGTACATACATGCAAACTGCACCCATGGTGCCGTGGAGAGGTATAATTACAAAGTCTAATTCCTGTATCGTTTTACATTATTTATGAAGTACTGTTGCGAGTGTCACACTGACCTTCCTCTAATGATGCTTCGCACACACATACAGGCACTCACACGCACTCCCGTGTCGTACACGCGTCAGGTGCATGCATGCAATCACACGAATACACAAGCACGCAGCTGTAGTCCCGTCATCCCCCCCCCAGTGATCTGAATTTATTCCCACGTTTTAAAACCAACTTTAAAAACCTTCCAAGTTGCTCCCAGCTGTGACTTGGTGGCGGTTCAACAGCTTGAAGGTTGCATTCATTTTCAGTTTGAATAATGTGATGTCGAGAGCCAAGTAAAACTGACACTGTCACATTAAAGACAACCAACTTATTGTTTTCGGAAGGATGGTCGCCGGTGGCACTGCTCATTAGCATTAGCATTGTACGTTTGATGTGAATGGTAAAGGACCTTCATTTAAGATTTCTGACAGTGCTGACGAGGCATTCAGCTCTATGTTTGATTTACCACCAGTGTAGGTAGATTCAATACAAATGGCTGCATCCTGACTGTTCAAGATTGCCAATGGCGGAGATTATGCACTACAGTGTGACATTTTTTCTTAAATCTATCTATTCTCCTACACAAACGGTTTTGTTCGCACCATTTGTTACTATGCAATAGCACAGAGGGAACAATGCTGAAGATGACAGCTTGTCAGATAGGCCAGAACATGCCAGTGGTGGTGGGTGTAGAGAAATAATCCTCATTGTTCCAAGTCTAGTACAAGTGTCGGAACCCACTTGTTTATGTAGGCGTCCTCTGCCGCGATGTTTCAGAGGCTTTGGCCCCATCATACACATATCTAAGTGTGTGTCCACAACAAAGTAGCAACACAAACTCTTTCTTGAACACATACATACGTGACATCAGTGCACACCTTTTCACACAAACATCCTCCTGGACTATTGTAAGCAAACGCATCCTGCAGGTGATTTCCTTCCCATCCTGTCGCGTATGTCATGACAGCTGGACTCAGTGTAAAACAGCTGGGATTTAACTTTGCCCACAGCTGTGAGGGAAAATCCACAGAAAACAAAGGTTAACAGAGGTAAATGTCACACACTCCAACTCACCGCGGCAATATTTTTCTCATTTTGGGTACAGTGGGTATTTCTTCATTTCTGTCTGAGGAGTAATCCCAAAGATATAAAGTCTGTGCTATTTCATATTACCAGTTTGAACATGATATGTATGGTGTAAAATAAGCATGTGGAGAAGACTCATGAGGTGGTGGATCATGCAGGATGGATGAAGAGCAAAAGCAAGACAAATAGAGATGGAAAAGTGTGAAAGCCTTTTTAAATTTTCACCCTGTATGTTCTTTTGCACAACATTTTTTGGAACCGATCTTTTTTCCTCTTGCATTTGCATTAATTTTCTTTGGGTGCGCTATTTTTAGGGCTGCTCCCTCAAAGTCGAAGATTCGATTTATCAGTCGACTGAGAATCCTTCAAGTTGAGCTGTCTTTTTTTTCTAGTCTGTATGCAGCGTACCTTTGGAGATAATTTGGTTCCAAGATTTAGCTGTAGAGTGAATGCTCCTCTCTTTCACACTGCTCTGCTCTCCAGTAAAGGCAGCTGCGGACCCAGACCCGGGGTGAGTCTGAGAGAGACGGAGGCAGCTACACGGAGGAGAGAGGCTTTGCCCAGTCAGGCTCTGCGATGACGTTATTTTCTGCCTTCTGCTTAGAAGTGATGAATTTACAGCACACAGCAACTTAACATGATATAGTCTCTGGCTTTTGTTTGATACCAAGTATTGTCAAAAAATGTAGTTGCATATTTGTAATCCGTCATTAGCTTAGTTAGTATTCATTAGCTTGGAGGGCTAACTTGGCTTGTGTACTTCAGCCCTGAGCGTTAACCAAACCCGGTTCAAATACTTTAATATTTGTATGGAACAGCAAAATCCAATTTGATTGACATAACTCTGAGTTGGGTACAGCTCTAGCTATTTTCCTCCTGTCCTAAGATGATAGATTTCGAGAATACTCCTGCTGTTGCCCTTGACCAAGGAAGTGAGGCTGGTCACTTGTTGCTGCGCTGCAAGTGCCTGCTGCTTCTAATCAGTCGGGATGGGTCAAATGAAGAAGACGAATTTCCCCAAGGGAAAGTGGAATATATCTAAACATCACTTAAAGCCTTACGGAGTCTCTAATGATCTCACACATCTTACAAATGTTAACTTGGATTAAAACCCTCGTATATTAAGAGATATTAGTGACAAACTCTCTCAGCCAGGAATCTTTCACGTCAGTAAGATATGAATCGATGACTCTGGCTGATCTTTCTGGCATGCATGTACATTTTTAGATGCCTTCTGCTAAACGAGGCTCATTTGGTGTAATTTTAATATGCGGTAATGTGTTTCTCCGTCATGCTACAGCACACACACCTTTTCCTCCTTCCAACTTACACGCCCTCCACAGACACACAAACACAAACAAACTTCTATACAGTTTTGCAAGGATATTTTCTCCTCAAAGCACGTCTGAAGTTATTTCAGTGTTTGTATGTGTGCATGTGACTCCTGGGTTGCCAATTAAAACAGTAGGGGATGATTCAGATTTTTTGTCTGCTAATCACACCTGCAACGCTTGAGAGAACAATGGACAAAGGCTTAAGCAGCCTGCATGTCTTTTCATGTCGCGTCTGTCTTGATTTGTCTCTCCCTCTCCCAATCCTGTCACACACCTTACATAAATTTGATTTGCAGGAATGTCTTTCCGACATATTTTTCTCTTGCCTCGTGACGTGACTTATTGCACATTCTAGGTTAACCGCTCTACAACAATAAACACGGTCTCAATTTGTCAATGAGTAGTCTTGTCTAAGAGCGATAAACATGACAGTTGGCCGAGAAGTGACAGGAGCGAAGCGTGGGAAACGAATAGCTGATTGATGCTTCTGAAACAGTTGGTGATAGAGAGAAATATTATGATTGTTTCTGTGACCGTGAAAAACAAAAGCACATTTAGCGAGATTGTTTTTGTTTTTTTTAAAAAGAGAATAGCGGAAAGCCAACCTTAACGCTATCATCATTTATGCCTTAAATTCACTTTGGCAATAATGCACTTCATATGCATTGCCTCTCACTGACTGGATAGGATTTAGATGTGTTCAGCATCTTATTTGAATAAGCTGTCAGCTTGTTGTAAGCTTCACCCAGCCTCTATTTACTGGTCTGGTTCCTCTTGACAGTTTTCATAAAGCATTTTTACAATTATGTCCATTAAGCACAATTTTTCTTTGCGCCGAAGCCCCGTAGGAAAATGACTCTGGTCTAAACCAGACTGTTGTTTGGGGTTGATAAACCTGTGTGTGTGTGCGTGTATGTGTGTGCATTTATTTCCATTTGTATATGTGTGAATGTGCTTGCTTGAGTATGCATGTCAGCCTCATTGTGACTGCCACAGGGCTGATAGCAGAGAGTGGGGTTGACAGTAGCTTCTCCTCAGCCTTGCCTGTAGACCTGGGAAGCCTCGATAAGACACCCAGGCTCTGAAGCCTCTAAAAAGACACATCGGTGTGGAGAGCAGAATGAAGAGATAGGGTAGTGAGAAGCAGGACGAAGAAGGCAAGAAGAAGAACGGAGGAATGTGGGGTAGGGATGGTGAGGATGTGAAAAAAATCCTCCTCTGCCTTTTGGCAGTGGCTCCCAATGAAGTTTTCTCTCTCTGCCATTACGTCAAAAATCCCCACAATCCTTTTAGTCACAGCAGGGATGGGAGAAGCCCTCAAAGGGAGACAGTTACCCGCATACACACATACACACACCACCTTTTTTAAGGTCTCATCTTTGTCACCAATGGTTTGAAACTTCGTTAATTCTATCTGAAGGAATATTTCAGTCTTGCCGGTGGCTGTGTTGCTCATACAGTTTTAAAACTCTCAAAGTTATCTTGAATATCCCAAATTAGGTGTCTGTAGCTGTTGGGCTGAGGCACTGGTTCACATACCTGTAACATGGGCTGGAGTTTATTATTAACACAGGCACTACCATGTGTATTAAAGTTAGATGGCGCCTCACCTTGCCCCCACAGGTAAATGGCGAAGTTCAGCTTGGAATTGCATTTTCAGTGAGGCACTTAAGTCGACAGAAGTCATCCATTTTTGAGAGAAACAGCACGCAACCTCGATTTGAAACATCGGAAAACCTTTCACAGCCCTTTCCAAAGTTTGCGGGATGATGAGCTTCCTTCAGCAGAAAGCATTTTGACCCGAGATAGTGAAAGAGTGGCTTAAAAACAACTCCACTGTTTCAGGAGGCTCAGCAGAGGCTACGCTTCTACTGTCTCTCACATCTCGGAGGCTATCACGACTTGAGTGTGGAGACAGGAAGGGTCAAAGGTGGCGATGATGTGTGCCTGTTGGTGGGTGTGTTAGTATGAGTATGTGCATGTGTGAGCATGCAGGTGTGTGTAGCGCTTGTGCGAAGTGAGTGTGGATGTAGCATGAGATGGATGGGCGAGCAGTGGTGTGTTTTGTATGTCAGTGTATGTGTGCTTTCAGGTTAGAAAAACATGGGTTGATGGATGGATGAAGCAGCTGGGGCAGGGGGAGAGGCAGTAAAGGGGTTGACAATGAAGACGAGAGACAGTGGGTATGTTTTGATTTGGTCATGAAAGACTACAGGATAGCTGTGGAATCTGGATGACACCTGAAGCTTCTTTTCCACCTTTTTTTTCTCTCTTTGCTTGGGCTTCGTTTACTTTTTCACACTTCAAGGATAAAGTACAATCAAAGCTTTCATATCAGTTTTTTTCCCCCTCTGAGATGTTGAAAGAGAGAGAAAAAGAATCTAGGCTACTGCATTGGGATGAGTTGGGTCTGTGATGTTATTTTGCAGGGGTTGGATTTTATTTCAGGAATGCTTTATAGCATCCAGATATTATGTCTGTTGCTGTGAGAAAAATGTGACTTCTGTTCTTAATGTGAGCCAGACTGAATTATGAATTAATGTTTACTCTAAAACTCATGAAGATGGTTGAATTCATTAACACATCATCTAATAAGAATATTATGTTTCCAGTATTGATTTATATCAATATCTTGAGCTAGGAAACAGAAGTTGACAAAACAATCTCATCACAAGATGGATTTCTGCTCTGGAACTTTCAGTTCAATCGCATGATCTTCCTCAGCGAATGTCTTGAAAGAGATTTAAAGTTCAGCTCTGAGCCCTTGAAGGACTTCTCGTCCATGTTGGTTAAAAGTTAAAAGTGATTTCTTTAAATTCCACAATAACTGCATTAAATTCATCTACGGAGGAGGATTTTGTGATACAATCGAAAAAAACAAATACAGCTACTTAGTGGTCCCTGTAGTGAGAGTGTTTTGTCCATCACGTCGATATTTAATGTGGTTCCACTGCGATGCATTACATCAGACAAAACTTTAGACATTTAAAACAAAAACTTCAATATTTCCATTACTTTTAAATTATGTCTGCTCACAAACAATCATTAGGACAACTGAATTATGATTGCATAATAATGCTATTTGACTGAAAGTCAATCAATTCTGATTCTGACTGGAATTGTCTCCCAGCCTTAAATTACTTTCTTGCCAAGAGTTAGAAGAAGAGATTGATACCACTAATGTGTCTTTATGTTAATTATAAAGCAAGAGCTGGAAGGCAAATTAGCTTAGCCTTGCCTAAAAACTTGCAGATGAGACAGTTTGTCTGGCTCAGTCAAGAGTAAAAGAAAAACCTGCTTCTCAGCAGCTCTAAAGATCACCAATTGACATTTTATATCTCGTTTGTTTGATTCATATACAAACAGGAGGGTAAAAATGACAGTTTGTGCTTTTATGTGGTGTTATGTGCTATAGCTCAAATCACAATGTTTATTTACATAACTTTCGAGTGGGAAAATCCTTGTGTCACGTACATTAAAATCTAACGGCACTGAGCAGATGCTGCCTCTATTAGTTTTTAACCACCTAAAAAAACAGTATCAGTTTAAGTGTACACTATATTTAGAATATTTTCACCACCTAACTTTCTGTCAGATAATCAGGCCCCCTAGTGTAGTGGTTAGAACATTTGTCTACCATGCGGAGGGTCCAATCCTGCTGGGGTCGACGTCAGCATAGGCATATGGTCACAAGAGGTTCCCACTGCCAAATCAAACGGGATCAGATTCCTTAAGGAGGCTTCAAGATAAGAGAGTAACTCCGGAATCTGAGCCAAGTCCTCAACAAGGGCGTTGTAGACGGGAGCTTCTAGACATAAAGAGCGAGGAGACTGTCCGTCAGATAATCCTTTCTGATGAATAACTAAAGCTGTTACACTGAAGCCACCAGACTCCACTGACAAAAACGGTCATTTTACGAAGCAGAACACTGAGTTGCTGGTCCACTGCAGTGTCAGTTGTTTAGTGTGTGAGGTAAAGCAGAGCAAATGTTAAAATGTAGCGTACATTTACACTGATATTGATGTTTTTAAGTGGCTAAAATATGTTTTTGCTGCAGCTCTGTCCACAGCAGCACACCGTTTACCTTCCGTGGCGGTAGATTTTCATCTGCAAGCACGATGAAGCTCTTGAGTTTTTGATTTTTCACATGTGTTTGAGTACCCTTTCTTGCGAACTGCAGGTGAACTCATTGTGTAATGTTATGTTATTATTAAAGTAGCTAAACACTAACATCAGCATGCTAACAAGCAGATGTTTTACAGGCATGTTATGTGTGTACCAAATGTCATGGCACGCCATCCAAATAATTTTTGAGATATTTCTGACCGACATCTTTGGAGTCACGCCACAAACATGGCTAACAAAAAGCCCAAATCCATATGTACCTGTAACAAAGCTCAATGATATTGTCATATGTCACCCATCTGTTATGGTGCCTCTAACACCATACGTCATATAATGTTTCCCAAGTCGCACAACAGGCAGCAGACTCATGACAAAAGTTATTCACCTCTGGAGAAGTATTTATGACTTAGTGACACTTAAGGTCTGCCTTGGTCGCTGTCTGCTGTTATCTTGTCATCACAACCACATTGCATTGTGGGATATTTATGCTGCTGTAGTGTCCAGTGTTTGTATACTGTAACATAGACATACTAAAAAATCTCACATACTGTGTTAGCATACTAAATATCATGTTATTGTTCAATTTTGTTCACATTTGTATTTCCCCAAATGTTTAACTGTTCCTTTAATATGACTCAACTAGGTTACAAGTCAGTGTGATTCCTTTCTTTCACTTCAGTTTACAGCTTGGTGGCTGACTCTGACACCTGAGATATACCACAGGCTAATAAGAGGTGATTGTTTAACATGTGACTGAGCCTCACAGCACAGGTTGAGCTCATTATGTTGTAATTCAGTGTTCCCATTTCCAGCAATGCTCCTGTCTGTACGGTTCATGTATTATTTAATCCTATCTGCAGCCATACTGACACACTGCACAGGTATTTAAGGGAGAAGAAAGCAGCACTATACAAGAGCAGTATTTAATTAATTCAGTCCAAGTGTGAGTAGAAAATGTTACACATAGTGAAAGGCTTATCAGTGTCAAGTCAGCACACTCGTCTAGTTGGTTGTAGTTGGAAAGTTTAGTATGTTGCACATCAATCACAGGGTGTAACACAGTGTTTATGTGTCAGTTTTGGTGTCTGAGTAGTCATTTAATTTAAGTGAACTCAGAAATCTGGTTAAACAAACAATTCTCTCCACAAATCTAATTGAAATGTTACCAAATCATTCAGAATACTAAATGAGAAGACTGTGAGTGATTTTTGTTTTTAGTACCAAAACCAACATTTGAAATTTCAGCCCAGTTGCTAGAAGAAAATGTGGCATTATACATTTCTGCAAACCATGTAAATGTTAAATTTGTATGTTTCATAGGTATCATATCAACATTTAAAAAGTGACTTAATTCTGATTGCATGTATATGAGCTGATATCATCTGGACGACACCTAGTCGGGACAGCTGCTAAGCTGCAGACCACTGCATGGTGTCTCCAGCCATGACTGTGCCACCAAAAACAGATGTTGTAAGCCAAAACATGATCTTTTCCGAACTTTAACCGAGTAGTTTTGTGCCAAAACATAACCACATATTGACCAATGTGTTGTTGAAACGTAAGAGATGTACAAATGTTACATATCTGTGGTTTGCAGAAATGCACAGTGCCAGCCTTTTTTTCTAGGAATTCATTTCAACATTGAAAAATAGGAGGAAATTGCATTGATAATAACCCTGAGGAGCATATAGTTTGATCTCCAGCAGAGAACAGAACAATTTTATCATTTTATACTTCAAAATACTGGAAGTAACCTGTTACATTAGTGGGTTAGATCTTTGATAGTCATTGAACATGGTGCAGTTCCCAAGGCTAGTTATAAGGCCCACTTGGAGGAAACTTGATAGTGACAAGGTGTGTTGTAGCCTGTAGACGTTCAGCGAGAAGAGAGGACTCTAGCACAGATCTCAGGCCAGTTAAGCTGTAAACGCACCTCTCCGCTTTTATCTCATGTTTGACCTTTCCTCTTCGTTTAGGCTGAAGTAAAACCCGTGTCGAGGGATACATTTCTGCAGGAAAAAACTGCAGTATAGTGACTCCAAAGATGTTCTGGTGTAAAATGACTCTCCTGTAAGGTTAATGTAGCTTCAGTCAGCTTGAGTTCACAGAGGTTTGACACATATTCTTTTCTTTATAGAATGAAGCACAGCTCATTAGCCTAGAGCTCATTGTTCAGTCTGAGTGCCTCCTGGCCAAAGTCAGCTCAGAGTGTGTCGGTAATAATAACCCCGCCAACCTTTAGATAATCAGCTTTCCCCCAAGAGTCCAGGAAAGAGAAAGACAAGGTGTCAGTAGCATACCGAAGGAAAAAGGGACACTGGATTGGATGACTAGGTGGGAACCTATATTATTTAGTGCCAGCAGGGGAGCACAGATGAGACAAAGGAAGTGAATATGTAGGTTTCCCACGGTTTCAGTGGCCAGCTGTTTTAATAATTAGATCCAAGCAAAGGTCAGTGGTTAATTTTTTTTTGTTACAGTTTGCATCATTCAGGATACAGGTATAAGTAGAAGAGTTAAACCCCCCTAATATTAATGGGACAGAGCAAGATGGCAGGTCTCTCCCCAATTAAACATCTCAGAAAGGTTAAAATATTTAGTTAAGTGAGGGTCAGACACATTTAGACAGAGGTGTGTAAAAGTCACAAGACAAAGTTAGAGGTTAGAAAAGTTCACTTCTCCCTTATGCTGGTGTCCTATTGCAGGTAGCTTTCCTAATTAGACACTTCTTCAAGTTAAGTTTTGCTTTTTCCAGTGAGAGTCTGAATATTTCTGCCGTCTTATGACAGGTAGTTTCACTAATTAGGCCCAGTAAATCTAAAGGTTAAAACACTTAAGTGGAATTTCTGACTTAAAGATTAGGACATGCAGAGGTGAAGGGCAGGCTGACTGTACAGGAATTTGTTGCACACAGTGTCCACAGGCATTTGGAGAATTAGCTCGAGAATCCCTAATCGCAGTGTTTCCTCAGAGGCTTTGTTTGACCACTTTGGGCTTTTTTTTTTCCTTCTTTTTTTTTTAACTCATTCGCTGCTGTCAGAAGGACTAATTAATCTCCTCTGCAGAACTTGCTTCTTGATCTTTGACTTTTAAATCTGAACGGATGGAGAGGGGCTGCAGCTACCACAGTATAGCAAGCATGTTTTTCCAAGTTAAATTAACAAATCACCATCTAAAGTGCATTTTTAGTGTAGTTAAAGGAGCTTATTATAAATAAACTTTTGGATTTGTAGCTTGACCTGCTCTGCCAGCAGGTTGACTTCTTTAGAAGCCAGTTCATCGTTCGTCACACTGTCCAACTGGGTCTCCTTACCCTTTAGCATCAGGCTAATTAGGAGGAGGGAAGTCTGGCTTTGTTGATGCGGGTGGCACAGGGACTTATGGTATTAGTAAAAAAAAAAAAAAAAAGGACCAATAAAGGCGGGGCGACAACTCTCATTCTCTTTTAACTAATATAATGAAGCCCAGTCAGACGCCTCTCTGAGAAGCAAGGGGCAGTGGGAATGTAGGAGAGTGACAGAGGTGGTGAAAGCAGAGAGAATGAAAGAGAGATTGACAAAGATTTAAAGAAATATAGACAGACGGAGAGGTAACGAGACGCTGTCTAACACATTCATGGTCAGAGTTGTTCAGGATGCCTTAATAGCAAATTTTATACCGTACATCGATTTTTATCTTTCCCCAAATTGAGTCCATCTTTTCCCCACCACTTATCTTTAACTCTGGTCTTTGCCTGCCTTTTAGACTGTGAAATGGAGAGTGGTAATTTCCCCCGCTTCTCTCTGTATGTTAATGAAGCGCTAATCTGTTCCTGAGCGAGTGCCTTAATGAGGGCGACGTGGCCCTCGCTCAGCCGGCTAGCTCCCGTTAAGCTACCATTATGGAAATAGCTTGGTACCGCGTGTCGTCCTGGGACCGGACTGAAATGTATGCCTTATTTCCACTTTTAAAGCTTTCTTCTCCCTCCTTAACAAGGCTGGGTGTTCCTCTGAGGGAGCGAGCAGTAGATAAACAAACATGGTAATGACGAGCACGGGGAGAGGCTTCACACACTTTGAGGTCTGGTCGTTTTCAGATGCTGGATGTTGGTCGGGCTAAATAGGCCACACAGGACAGATTGTTGGAGATAGAGAGCTAAGGATCAAACCTCTGCTCTCTCTCAGATATACACCCAAGTCAGCTGCTTCATTATTTATCAACATGATTGTGTTCATATTGTATTTTGCTCTCAGGTGCTGCTTTATGCATCTCTAAGTCTCCGACTGAGTTAAATATGTACACTGAGAAATTGAATTAGCAGGGATTATTGGCATTCCTTTACACCAAATGAGTGCATTCCATTGATCATGTCACATCCTCCTATCCATAACGCCTGCTGATGACGATAACACTGGGCTGGAATCAGAGAAACACCCTAACCAGATTAAAAGTAGGAACAGATGCTGCTCGGAGCTGAACACGTTTTCAAAGACTTGTATCAAAGGATATTATGGCTTTATTCATTTTGCATGTATCTAGGCCAGCCCAGCCCCTGCCACTCCCACAGACCACATATGAAGGGTTGGTGTGGTGGGTGACTATGAAATGGATTAACTTCTCTCGCTTGCTTCACTCTCAAAATTGCTCATCTCTAGGCTTCTCTCTTTGTCCCCCCTCTCCCTCAATTTGTTCTCTTGTTTCTTTCCCCGTCCTCCTCCTCGCTCCCTCTTTGTCTTGTTTTCCAGGATTTAATGTTGTGTGCTATATTCATAAACTCTAGTTTGTCATTTGTGAGTCACTTTGTTGAGTAAATGTGGAAAACAGGGGGTCAGGTGTAGGGCTGTCGCGGTGATGGAATTTCCCCTGCAGTGATTAAAGGTGGCTCAGCAGTGCAATGTGGAGTAGTGCCGTCAATTTTTGTCGGTTTTGCAAATTACTTCATTTATCCTGATTTTAGTGCTTTGGAAATAAGCTTTATTATTAGGCTATTAGTAAGTGTGTTGCTTTTTAACATCATACATCAGTGTGCTGTCCAGATGGAAGGCAGGTAACTGGAAGCAAAGACTACCAACAGCTGTTCTAATCGATCAAACTGGGAAAAAACAAAGGCCACTTTATATCCCGAAAATAGTGGGATGTAAAGGGGAAAAGTAAAATGAATGCACAAATAAAACTCTCGGAGAAATAGCCACAGATGTGGATCAAAAAACTCTGTCTCCAGTCTGGAGAAGTGGAGTCAACTTAAAGCACTGTGTGAAACATGCCTCGAGTTGGATGCCGTTACAATGTGCTGTGACAACTTCTTGTTCTCAGCCACAACCCACATTTTTAACGCCGTTTCACCAGACCTCTGGGAGCAGTTAACAAAGTAGATCGAGAATAGTAGTTAAAGTTAGCTAACATTAGCGAGTAGCATTAGCCTGACAGCGGTGCATGCATGTACAGAGTTGAAGTATAACAGTTACTCACTTGTCCAAAAACAAGATAGCAGCCATTTCAGTCATGGACCCAACTGCACACTAAATAGTTATTGTCCACCAGACTCTTGTGTGCTTTTATCAGCTTGCCATTTAATGTTAGTGACATTAGGAGGTGTGAAGTGCAAGGACATTTGTAACGACTATCGTGTCCACACCCTGCAAAACGGTCAAGTTGTGGGAAAAATCGCTTTTCTTCTCCAATCCAACATGAGTTTCAGTTTCATTCAATACTAGCTGTCTGCAGGGTTATCCAACCTTTTATGTGTTTACTTTGTACAATATTCTTTATCACTTCCTGCCGCCCATCTGAGTTTGCGCATCTTAATAGTCACGTTATTGCAAACAAGCTATGAGGGGCAAGACTTTTTTCCAGCTGAGACACTTTGGATGTGTCTGTTTACTGTAATACGAAATATCTGCGGAAGTAAAAATGTCGGCACAAGGTAGAACACCTACTTGCGCTAGATGAAGGGAAGATTGATGCACGTAGGGAGAAAGGATGGATCTGCCAGTCTGTGTGGGTTCGGTATTAATTTCACCTCCATTGTTGTTGTTGTTGTTCAGCGATGTGACATTTGGACTCTGTAGCATTCTCCTCTGTGAGTGGGTAAAAAGTGACACTGATGAGCTGCTGCAGCTTTTCGATCAATGTTGAACATTTTCGAACTCTTGGGGACCAGAAAAAGTGACAAATGTGTAGCACTCAGCGCAGAATAGATGCTCAGCACCTTGTAACACTGCTTGCATATACTGTATATATATATAGTGCATAGTGTAGATATGCAGCGCTCCCATGAAAAAACAAACAAACAGACAAAATCAAAACATGGATGTAGTGGTTGTGGTGATTGCTTGCCATCTCCTGCTTTTGGCTTTTCAGTAGCGCGGTATTGCAATATTGCAGTTATCGCAACAGCCCTAGTCAGATCCTGACAAGCTCTTCTACAGTTGTCTTCCTTACCTTCCACAGACACTACCTGATGCTGAAAGATGAGATTATGCTCATGTTAAGCTGGCATTGAGCTGACTTTCTTATCTATAGCAACTTCCCATCAACGTACAGCTTTCTTTGAATCCTGTAGTCATAAGCACCACAGTAATAAAACAGCATGAATGAGTGAAACACACTTTGCAGGAGCTTAAAAAGTGCAAGTTTTTTTTTTTTTTTTTTTGGAAGAAACAAGTGAGAGTGAAGTGAAAATGTGTGAGTGGGAGGTTTGGAGGGAAGTTGGAGAGAGGTGTATGAAGAAAAAGAAAAAAAATCTTGCACTTTGCTGCTCATATTACATAAATTCACCACAGGGGCTGAAACCTTAGGATTCCTCTTAAGATGATGAAAAGATGTCTGAGCCTTGTCTCAGATGAGTCTTTAAGGGTGTGCTCGGATTTAAAGACTCTCTGGAGGCTTTTGTTACAAGTTTTCAAGTTCATACATCAATGAAATAGTCATGAACCACACCAGTTTTTCAGATTAAGATTGTCAAGCTTAGGTGGTCGGGGGACTGGTTTGATGTAGGCAAAGCTTAATGGCTCACACGGCTTCCTTACTCCTGCCTCATGTGGAGAAGTATAATCACAAATCCAAAAAGCCCCCCTGCATCTATTTCCTTTTATTATGAGTAGTTATCAGTCATGCATCATGCACTGAGCTTCAAAAGGTGAATTTTGTTTCAGTATATTATATGTGTCAGGAACAAAATGTGCTGCAGCAGAAACTGCTGAATGAAGATGTATTATATATACAGTGGTTTGGGACGTTTTTGATGTCAAACATCAATAAGTATTTCTGAGTCCTCTAAGACATGAAGAAAGTGCCCCAGATTCACTTATTAAAAATTTACAAACTGTTTTGTACATGGCATGGTGTGTGTCAGTCTCTTCCTGCTGCCGTTGGCTCAGCTTTGGGCAGTGCTGGCTGGATATGTAATGTAACCTGGCTGATACACTGAGCTGGATATAAGAACAGTTATTAGCTGAGAAAATGACCGAGGAAACACTCTGCCAACCTAAACTGACATAGTGTTGTTTTTGAAAGGTAAAATGCTCATGACAGGAAGCTTGAATGATTGATTTCTGTCATAATACTCAGGCACCATAAGTACTGTATTGACATGAAGCCATGGCAATGCATCACATCAACCAGAGAAGCACTTATTCCTCTTATATTGGTTTAGGCTTATAGACTGTAAGGCCACGAAGAAACCAGCAACCACAGCATATGGCAGATGACGCATTGCAGACGTGCCGAGTCGACTGGAGGGCTGATCAGAACCAGACTCTGTTTCTATTTGACACTGACCACAGTAGGGAGAGAGGAGGATAGAGGGGTTGAGGAGCTGTCATATTTCCCCCGGGAAGAGAGGGAGAGATTCCCATGTGGTTGAATAATAATGTGGTTCTACCTCACTGGAGAGAAGTTCGAGGGAGCGCGGCGCAGAGAGGGAGGAGAAGAATTGGTCATAGAACATTTGTCATAGAAGTTCACAAGTGTCACTGGCACCACAAAAAGCACTCCAGTGCCTTTAACCCCATAAAATATGGTGGTGTGCGTGCATGCATGTTTTTGTGCTCCATGCTTTCATGAAAGTGTTTTTCATTAAAGTTCGGGCTGCTAAGCAGCGAGAGGCTAGCATGAAGGATGTGGCGATGGTGCGGTAGTCCCAGTCATCGTCAGTTAGCTCACAGAGGCCACTGACAAGCACAGATGTTACCATGCTGCCTCTGAAGCACCACAGATGCATGCACCCAGCAAGATGTGAACCATATTCATCCCAAATTGCAGCTTGACACTCACCCTGAAAAACAGTATATTTAAAAGTGTGGAAGCAACAAGAATGAGTTTTCTACTGACTGTGGTGGTTTGTTTAGTCTGCCTTTATATGAAGACCAGTGGAAACCCATAGTCTTGTCACAAGCTAACAAATGTCTCTTTAAGCTTGTATTTATCTTGGTGTCAAATCCACATACCCACAAGCTACAGCTTAGACGCATTTAAGGAAATGCTAAGTCAATTTAGTGGTAGCTTTTCTTTCAGTTGAAGTCAGTACACAAAAGTCTGCAAGATTCAGTGATTATCTGCCTTGATAAGATTTCTCACAGGAGCCAGTGTTATAGATGGCAGCTTCTGTGTTTAAATAATGATTAATCTAGTTTACTTCTTTATGTTAGAAGTGTTTAATCACCCAAACAATTTGAACCTTAAAACGTACGCATTTGTGGGGCGTTTATTCATTCAGGAATTGTCTTTAATTAGGTATGATGAGTATTATCATTGGGCTAGTAACAGGGAAGAATCCAAGGCTATGTAGCTCCACAGGTTTGGTGGGACGTTCATGACGATTGTGACGTTCACATAATGTAGTAAACGAGCTAAGTTAGCCCTCTGAGCTATTTCGTGCTAACTATGCTAATGACACATCAGAAATGTGCAACTTTTTCTTGCTGATAATAGATATCAAATTATATAAATTAGAAATCATTTTGAGTAGCTGTGAGCTGTACAGTTAAATCACCAATTTTAGGCAAAAGGCAGAAGATAACGTTATCTAGGAGCCTGATTGGGTCTGTCTTCCTCGGGGCAGCTGCTTCCATCTCATTCAGATGGAGTCTGGGTCTGCAGCTGCCTATAGTGAAGAGCAACATGAATGTGAGGAGCACTCACTGTGCAGCTGAATCTGGGAACTGAAACATCCCCAGAAGTACACCACACACAGACTGACAAGTAGAAATAAATAAATACATAAGTAACTGACTGCTAGACTTGCAGTCGTCTCAGGGGTCTCTGACTGATGAAACGTATCTTCAACTTTCAGGGGCCTAATTTGAGTAGTAAGTCTTTATTTTTGTGAATAGTTTTCTCGTCATGAATTCTCTTTGGCGCTTTATTTCTTGTAACTCTCGTTCTTTCTGATTTGTAATCACAAATCACTGAATGTGTTCTCCATTACTGTTTTCACAGTATGACTTTGCTTCCAGTAACAACTTCAAAGGCCAACTGCTGTTTTCAACTTTTACTGGAAGTGTGTGTAGTTTGCAGCAAAGCTGTGCGCTCAATACATAGTGAGGGCAGAGGAGAACATACTTGACAAAGGCTATGTGTTTTAAGACTAAACTACTGCCGTTGGCTGACAGAGGATTTGAAAGAGAAAAGAGAAAGACGGGGAGAGAATAAAAAAGACAGAGACCTTGGATGTACTTGGGTTAAAAATAAGACAAAAGAAGAACGTCTACAACATCCTGCGCAAATCAAACAAACTATTAAAAGTGTAGTGTGTGCACATATTTAAAGGAATTATAGCACATAACACTCAAAACTAAATTAGAATACCTAATGACTAACTGTAGCTCAGAAGCCTCTCTGGGATATTTACTCATTGTCTATGTTCTTTCAGCACAGAGCTATCAATGCATGTTTAAGAATGAAAGAAAGAAAGCCAAGCTGGATAAAATAAGCAGCACAGAATATTTTATTCAGAGAACAGCAAGTGGAATTCAAATGTTTATTTCTGTAAAGTCCCCGAGTGGTGGCCTTGGCTATTATTTATGAATTAGCTGCTAAAAATGTCCAAAAATCCCATTTTGATGCTGTAGGAGGGCTGTCGAAGTGGAACAGCTGAACTTGCATTAAAGTGCATTTAATTTAGAAAAAACTGCGGAGTGATAAAAGTGATAGTTTTACAGTAATGCGTCTGATTGCAACCAAGTTTGCTCAACTGGCAGCAAAATGCATCAAGTTAAATGATTACAACCCAGAGAAGTCTTACATGTCTCAGCTTACAGAAGAGTGGGTATGTGAGTTATTAAGTCTCAGTAATTTAGTTTTTTGGTTAAGTAAGTTAGGAAGTGAGTTAATCAGATAGTTAGATGTAGGCCTCTGCTTCTCATAAATAAGGCTGCAAATGCAGTGTGTGTATGTGTGTGTGTGTGTGTGTGCATGTGTTTGTGTGCAGGCATGTCTGTAGTGAGACTGGATTTGTATCTGCATCCGTGCTTCAGTGTGCTTCTGTCATTCTAGTTCAGTGAGTGGCCCACTGGGTGCAGACAATCCCAGGCTTTGTGTTTATGTCCTGCTGCCATGCTGCGTACTGTACTGAATGGGCTCTGGGGAGCGAGGCGTGTGAAAATCCCACCCTTGCCCACCTAGAGACTGTCAACTCAGTGTGTGTATGTGAGTGTGTTTGAGAAAGACAGTCACACAGAGAGAAAAAGAGTGCTTGTATGTGTGTGTTGTGGTGTATTCATGTGTGGAGGGTGGGAAGTGGTGGGTGAAAGAGGACACTCCACACAGAAACAACCGCTCTCTGTGTTGGACAGTACAGAAGATTCTTTATTATTCTATTATTTCATTAACCAGGGAACCTAATGACCTGACGAATGACCCCCAGCAGAGGTCACTTTGTTCTCTCACACTCAGCACCCCTGTCGCTGAATGTCTGTCGACCTCCTCCTCTTTCATGCTTTATGATCTGTAAATGCCTTGAGACCATTTTAACAACAGACACTGTGACATGTTTAGGTGTATAACATCAATGACGGCTGCATTATAGGTTTATCAGTGTAGGGCTGCTTTAATGGACTGGAGCCATTATTTGTGATCAGTGTTTTGCTATAACAAGTCGAAATATGTGAAAGAGGTCTGTTTTAAATACATTTTTCTAATTTGTATTAATTATATATGTTTTAATTTTTGTAGTATTTACTTCTTTAAAATATCATTTCTATCTCTGTTATTTTGTATATTGTTTTTTAAGACATTTGTATTGATTGCTATCGATTATCTGAATGAAACCTTTATTGCACATGCACGAACATTACCAGTAAGTACATTAACAGTTATTTTCACATATTTATACCAGGTTGAAGTCGAGTGGAAGTCTACAAAGTTATTACAGAGACGGTTCAGAAACAAGTCAGCGCACTCAGGAGTAATTTCCTGTATCTGTGTAACTTGGCTTTAACCACTGCCCTGCCTCTTTACGAGACCTTTGGCAGTTCGTGATGATATCACTCCAATAGGAGAAGTCATCATTAGCACAGATTATGATTCACTGAACTAAATATTGGACCCATTTTTCAAAAGCCACATATCTCCCGAACATTCTGACACTGGAATGATATTGTTCAGACGGACAAATCAGGTGAATTTAACTTTGTTCAAGACCCGTCTCTGTCTTAGCAACACACTCTCTCTAGATCTGGCAAAACAAGTGCTATGATCTTCACTCGGATAATATCATAACTAGCAGATGAACAGGCGTGTCAAAATAAGGAACAAACATTAACATTTGTACTGTATTAAGTGTTGTATTGTTTTGAATCTGCTTTCATCTATCCACACGATGTTTGCAACACTTGAAACCAAGGATTGGGGAAGCTTGGGAGAGATGACCACACCCACTTAAGAGACAGGAAGTCTATACCATTTCATACCATATGTGCAGCTTGTAGTACATTATCTTTTGTTACAGTGAATCTTTGCCTATATCAGTGGTAACTGAGTAAAATGTCCTGCCCTAACAGTTGCAACATCACTAACAGCAGCATGAGGAGGCTATCAATCAAGCTCAAGATTACAACACTCATGTATTATGTGGCATGCAAACTAGTCGTGAGAGTCTGTGAAGTGCTGTGCATTGATCATGGAAACATTTTCGAACCTTAAGATGTGACTCTGAGGGGAGACTTTTGCAAGGCACATTACCAAAGTTACCTCTGTAAAAATTGCCCAGGTGCTGATATTAGAGAAGTCCTTCCCTGTTTCGGGTAAGAAAACATGACAGTTGAGCGTCATGTTTTCTTAAACAGTCTCTCGCCTTGTCTTGCGTGCCAGATGCCACAAACATTGCAGCTCTGTTAATAACAGTTCTGTCTTAAGTCAACATGGAATTTTTCCAGAGTGCCGGCTTATGTATGAAAGGCAAAAATTAATTCTCCCTGTCTTCCTGTCTCCTCCCAGTGATTAATAACTGAATGGATCCCACACATGTGGAGCATCAGCGTCAATATGTGTCACTTGTGTTGTACTGAGTTTTGCTGCATAGCATGTGATGACTCAAGAGGCGGATGTGGGAGCAGTTCGCTCTGGTGGAAGCCTAGTTATGTTCCCATTGTCTCCAACCACAACACAGGATGTGGTGGATTCTAATTGCGGAGGTGGATGGACAATACGCGCACACAAACAAATAATGAACGAGCACAAACACTCAAACTCCACAGACAGGACACAGGTGACTTCATCCATGAGAGAAAAAACCAACAGGCAAAATAGCCATTGTCCTATTTAGCCCACCGCCGAGAATGTTATTTGTTTAGCCCTGGTAGCTACCTGCTGCTGCTCATAAATGTCAAGCCTCATCATTTGTTGAATGAGAGTTTGCAGCACAATTTGACTGTGCAGGGTGTCCCAGTGTGTTTAATGCCTTGAATAAAGGTGCTGTGTGTTTATTAAGCAAGTTTGTTATGTCTCTGTTATTCACAACACGCTTATTGTCTTCTGCCTTTGTCACAGCACCTATTTAGCACAGTGGGTAGCGTTCCCATTTCAGCGAAAGTTTACTGTTAATTTAAAAATGTTCCTCAACAGAGCTTTTTTTAAGTAGCTCAACTATTAGGGAGATATATTTAAACCCTCTCTTCTCTCTCCCTCTGTCTCCCTCTCTTCCTCCATCCATCCCTCCATCTGTCTACCGTATCTGTTTAGGTGTTTGTTTGTGTTTGTGGCCTATCCTCTCCGAGCATGTAGACATATGCCCTGTTCCTCCTCTAATTGGTTCTCTGTATTCATGTGGGGATGCTGAGAGAGGCAGGGAAACTGCAGGCAAAGCTGACTCTTAATAAATGTCAGTCCACAGCCGGGCTACGGATGGACAGCTCACTGATGGGCTGTTTATAACAAGGCGTCACTTAATGCAAGGGGAGACAGGAGCTGAGGCGAAGTTACAGAGATAAAGAAAAGGAATAAATCAAGAGAGGTTGATGCCTCTTGCCAACAAGAGATGGAGATGAGATGAGAGGGGGACAGGGAAAGACATAGACACGCTGATTGTGACATAGCACTGTGTGTGTGACAGAAGGGAGGTCATAGGCAGGCAGCAATTAATATCTGTGTGTGTGTGTGTGTGTGTGTGTGTGTGTGTGTGTACGTGTCTGTGTCTAGATAGCAATAAATTCACAATAATAGGCTGTCCATCATCTGAGTCACTTGTATCAGAATAACATCACGTTGCAATTGAGAGTACATAAAAACTAGTTAGCAAGGAACAGTGCAGAGGGTAAAATAGTTAGCTAACAGTGATGGATAAACAGTGTCAATCATGGACATATAAGGAGACCTGGATACAACATTGGTGGTGAGGTAACATTCATTTCTATGAAAGTTGCTCTGTGACACAAGAAACCAAAATGGTCAAACTGCTGCCTGTAAAATTACCCGCATGACCGGCACTGCTTCCACACTGTGCGGCCCATTGAGCAGGCACACTGGAGACTTAAGCCGGCCAAGCTGGTTACTTCTGTTTTAGTGCTTTGTTATCTTGAATGGGGATAAAATGGCTGAATCCTGTGGCTCTTTTAGACTTTCCAAATGTTATCAGACCAAGTAGATTAAATCCTGATCGTAAAAGGAGTAATTTCACAGGAATGGGATACTCAAATAATGTTATCCACTGATTTAAAGTTACAATGTGTAATTTACGTGGTTGTTTATTAGCAAATATCAACTATTGCTTTCATAAATATATATTTACTAAAGTGTAATGCAATTCACATACAAATGGAAGCTTTCTCATAGGCTTAGAATGATTTCTCTATATATACACAGGCAGGGCGCAGTGTGCTGGAGGCTGCCTTCTTGCATCGCCGTATTTGAATACAGTGGCTGAAAGGGATATACGCGCTTCGCCTTTCGCGTTTACCTACAACTGGAAATGGTTAAGGTGAAGATCAATCCGGGGCGCTTCTGCGTGAACCTGCTTTGTACTTTTATGATTCTGTCGCACTTTAAATGGAGGACCACACATATGTTTTGCCCCGTAAGAGGGAAACCACGCCACCAAATAAAAGAAAAAGATCAGATAAGCGAGGACGGGACAAAACGCGAGGGAATATCGGCGTTGCTTATTCCAGATGGAAAGAACTCCTGAAGGAGAATGATTTCACAAGGGATGTGGAGGTTGCCTACTTTCTGCTAGACAGGTAATTCAGTCTGATATTTTAACCACTTTTCCCTCTCGTCTAAGTTCGAGTGGCGGCTGCGTTTACTTGCTAACATTATCCTAGCCTTGGCTAACGTTATCCCAGAGCTACAGCTAAATGGTTAGCCTAGCCTACAGCCTAATCTGTTGATTCCTCTCGCTCTGCTGCGAAGGCTGCCGCCCTCTCCTCCTCCTCTTCCCTATGGGTAGCTGAGACACACCTCTTTGCCTGGCCGTTCCTGCACCGCCTCTAACATTACCCCCTTGCCCCCTTCCTCTCCCTGGTCTTCCTCCTCTCCCTCTCCCTCCTCTCCCTGTGTCCTGTGGAAGAACACTCTGGAAACGCATATATTATAATCGTACCAACCTATATTTGCCGCACTGTGCCGTGACTACCACATAAAACGTGTTATTTTAGCATTACTGTGCTAATGTTTGCTTGTGTTACCAAAACAATTAGAAATAAAACACTCCTAACATATATCTCACAGATAACCTATATCTCACTGGTAAGCTATAACATATCGTAACATGGTATAGATTCCTAAATAAATATTCACCTCGTCGCTAGATAGGCTTCTCCTGAAAAACTCGAAAAAGTCTGCTGTCTGCGCAAGGCTTTTTGTTCTACAAAGCCACCGTCACTTACCCGAGAGGAGGGGTGAGTGAGTGAGCGCGAGTGAGCGCTGCAATCTAGAATTGGCTGCTGATGTCACTGTTACTCACCATGTTTACACACTGAGGCTTTAAAGATAAAAGTAAGTCAATGGGAAAATCTTTTGGGGCTGCAGGGCATCACGTGACATATCCAGCAGTTGTAATTCCACTGGTTGCAAAGCCCACTTGCAAAGTGCCGTTCTGCAACGTTCTAAAAACCTGCCGGTTCACACCAATGCAGCTAGATGAGACAGTGTATCATTTCTATGCAACAACTATCTGTACTTCCGTTTTGATTTCCAGATTTTCAGGCTTGTTTTGTGGCTGAATATAATTTGTAACCTCCTAAAATATGAATGAGAAAAGTGATAGTGAGATACTGGCTACAGTTGCATTTGTAGTAGTGATGAAATGGCGAGAGACATAAACAAAACAAGCATCAGATGGACTGTATTTATAATAAATACGCCAAAATAATATGACTAACCAGCTCCAATTAATCAGTCAATGAGAATGTGTGTGTGGGAACATACACCGAGCAGCAGCTGCGACTCACTGTCTGACACCGGCACACCATGAGGACGGAAACAGAGGGCTTGGCGGGCATGATTGGCTGTTGAAACAGGTGATGTGCTTTACGTTCTAACACCAGCCGCCGGCAATTTGAGCAGCTGAGTTGCAGGTGACACCATCAGCCTGGGGTCGAGCTCAGACGGCCAGTTCACTGCTGCAACTTTTCTCTGCAACGTTCTAACATGATTTTGTCTCGTCGAGAATCTTTGGTCTGAACTGGACTCAAATGTGTATGCACACACAACACCTACAGATGTGTGTGTGTGTGATTATTGTTTGTGTTGTTGGTTGTGTGAGCCTTTGTTGCATGCTTGTGCATACACATGCCGATGATTGTACAGTACATATGCAGCGTTTTGTGTGTGTCCCGGTGTGTTTTCAGGAACTCATCCTGTCAGGCCTGGAACCTGCTGCCTCCTCTCACCCCCTGTCTCCACACTTAACAAAGCAAAAGCCCGGTTTGTTTATTGTTTTGCCTGCCTTGTTTTTCTTTTGATTGTTGTCAAAGTTCCCACTCTCTCCCTTTGGGTAGCAGCATACACTCCACTCCTCTATGCTATTATTTACTCCCTGTGGTTTTCAGAGTTTAGATAGAATGAGAGCGTTATCAAACGGCACAAACAAAGTTAAGAGGGATAAAATATTTAGACTGATGGAAAGTACGAGGCCTGTTTATCCCCAAGTGTTTTCTCCAAAACATAGAAATTAGGAAGACTGAGTGACATGTTGGCCCTTTCACATGTATTTTGCAGGCCCCTGACTGTACAGGAAGGGTTTTCCATCATGTCATGTCTTGACAGAGGTTTGGAAAATAACTTCACTTCTTCTCTTCTCTTCTCTTCTCTTCTCTTCTCTTCTCTTCTCTTCTCTTCTCTTCTCTTCTCTTCTCTTCTCTTCTCTCTTCGTCATATATTTGGGAGAATGGGGATGTGTCTGTGTGTGTTTGTGTGGGCCTGCATGTGTGCGTGCATATCTGCTTGTGCTCATTTCTGTTATAAATACCAGAGGTGATTGACAGTTTCCAGTGTTTGGGTTTGACAGCTCTTATTTGTTGTAGTCGACAGGCTTTTTAGTGAATGGCTGACGTTTTGAGGTTCCGTGTCTGTCACTGTGCGATGGCTACAGGGCACTGCTGTGGATGTGGATACCAGTTCACGGTGCCTCCCTTTCAGCATCAATGCACAGTGCATATGTGGCTTCTACAGGCTGTGTTTTTCTCAACAGCTCCGGGCTGAAGGGTCATGGGAAGATTAAACATGGTTGTTTTCTGAACTATTGATTTTTTTGTCGTTGTTGTTGACTGGCACATTACAGTTTTGTGTAAAGCTGCTGGCTGCTGAATAATTCCAAGAAACTGACACATAAAAGGAACTGATATATTGTGGACTGGTATAGTTGATTGAAAGAATATCTAAAGCCTTGTTCACTGAGCTTAGGGCGCATGTTATTGTTCAGTGGTACATTTTATCATCCAAATGTTACACGCCTAAAACATCAATTGTAAACACTGGCTCTCTGAACAAAAATCAAGGGTTTGAGACTCTCCATAATGCTAATCATATCTGGGATAACCACCATGAAGGAGGCAGAGGAAAGTAGTTTCTTCGCTGCCTGGAGCTTCCACAGTCAACAAAGAGTCCCATTTTGGAGTAAGAGTCACTCTCTCTTGATTGGAAATCTCTGGCTGCTGCTACTTCTCTCTCCACCTTCACTTACAGTTTAATGCTGCAAGTTGAGTCCTGTTTTCTGGAGGGTTGCAAAGCAGTCTGGGAATTGACAAAACAGTCTCACCCTAAGCCCCATTTAGTTTTTATATTGCTTTTTATTGGATCTTTTTAGTTTGCTAGGTAGGTTGTCATGTAAATGTAGATTTTCATTTTTCCAATTTCATTTCTTCTACAGTATGATTGGGTTGATTGGACCTTCATGTAAGATTGTTTGGTCACTTGTACCAAATTGTAGGAAATCACAAGTAATATAGATGAAATCAAGAAATAATTTTCCTTTATTTCTGTGCTTAAGGGTGCTTTCAGACCTAGAGTTGTCTTGCTTTGGTCCTAATCAGGGATTAATTTTGTCACAAAGTTGTATAATTGCCTAGAGTTGGTTCGTGTTCTCATGGCAGCATTTACAAGAGGACCAGATCAAATACCTTGTGTGAGAAAGCTGCTCTTGATTGGTCAGAATTTCCATGCGGGAAAAATCCAGGAAGTAAACAAAACGTTGAAGAAGAGTACACTTGCAAGATAAATGTGACACTTTCTAATGTCACAATGGAGGGACAACTACGCAGGTTGATTTAAGCGCTGCTCATTGTGGACTATATTGCTGTCATTGTTCATTTTAGTCAAACCATACAGTTTGAAAACGAGGCGCAGCTCCGACTAGAAAACAATGTTTTGATGCATTGGATGTGCTGAATGTGCATATTAAGGCAGTACAGGAGGAGGTGCACATTAATAATCCTCCAGGACTGTAACATGCTCATGTTTAACCCAAACAATGTGTCATGTGACTGCAGTTGGTTCAGATTGAGGTCGGAACACGTTCTCACCACAAACAAACCACACCAGAGTTTATTTGTAACTAGACTGAGACCACCTCTACAAGAAGGTCTCACTCCGGTTGTTTTGGTGCGCACCTGAGTGTGATTGCTGTGTTCACACCTGCCCAAACGAACTGCACATAGGGGGCAAACGACCTTGAGTTCAATTTAATCGAACCAAACAGGGCCGGTGTGAAATCAGCCGTCTCAGTTTGCTCAGTGGCATACAGAAGTTTATACATACTCATTTTTTTCACCAAGATAATCTTCACAAATGAATACCACTTTTATGATTTTTTTAAGCATAAATGCAATTGCCAGAAGTTAAAAACTAACCTTACACCATGGTCACGTGACTTCATTATCACCACCTCAATGAATTTTATGATGTATTTCATGTTATAGAACAGTGTAACAGCCAGTGAACCAGGTGAGAGTGGACTCAGTCGCACAACTCTGGAAACAGTTCAGGTAAAATAACAGTCTTCGCTGGTCAAAATGTAGGTTCTGTACACAGAAGGTCTATCAGTGAAGGCAAACAAATCAAATAGGGATGAGGCAGAGGCAATTAACAGGCTAAATAAAAAACAAAACAAAGAGAAGGACACAGGGAAACAAAAGGCTGGAACACTGGACACACAAGGAGCTCAGGCAAACTGGCACTGAGAGAAAACAAGACACACTAAATACTCTGGTGAGGGGAAGGATAAGGATACACAGGTGAGGCTAATCAGGGCGGGACAGACAATCAGACACAGGTGAAGTCATCAAAAGGGAGAGAAAACACACAGGGGCAGGAAATGGCGTGAACTGAAACGAGAGGAGATGTGAGTTTCAAATTAAAACAGGAAACAACATGTATGAATGAAATAAAAAAAAAAACATAGCCTAAGAAACTTGAGCCGTGACAGAACAAAATGTGAAAGTCTCCAAATTTGTGTAAACCACAGACCTTATTTCAGACCTTTAACCAAAAAGCTATCAAAAAACCCACTGTGCAAAAATGCAGATTGTTACTGAGTTGTAGGACTCATTCCTGAAGCACTCTGCAGCAAACCGTAAGTGCACATTCACTGGAAGCGCTGGTTTTAAGAATGAGGCTCCTTTAATAACTGCATTTACTTAACTATTATAAAAAAAAATTGTTATAATCAGCAGTAAAAGTGTACAACTTTGGGGGATGTTGCGTGAATAACTGTGAAAGTAAGCTATGTTTTGTAAGATAAACCTCCTCCAGTAGTTTTGCTGTGTTCAGAGTGAAAGTTTTAAAAGAAATACAAAGCTTACATGCATGCAAATTAATCACAGTTTATACTAAAGTCCAGTCCAAATGCTAATAATCTGTACTGTGTATATGTACACACTTATAACAGCTAACTGGCTAAGGGAAAACTCAGCAGCATGCCTGAGTTTGAGAAATGCTGCTTCTAATAGATTATGTCATTTTGAGTGTTTTGGGGGTCAATAGTCACCAAACTATAATTGCCTTGTTATGCCACCCTCTTCTTGTTTGTAAAACGTAGGTGGAGAACATATTAGATGTATGCTATATTGCATTTAATTTGATTAGTGTGCCATAATGTGTAGAAAGCTATTAATTAAACCCAACACAATGCCTAGCCCAATTTAGTTTCTGTTATTCTCCTCAGATAACCCTTTAAACTGTCTCCAGTTCCCCCTCTGTGTTCCTCCTCCTCCTCCTCCACCACAGTGACTCAGGTGGCTACACACTAGACAAACCCCCAGCAGTGTTGACGAGGTACAGACAGATGGACAGAAACACTCACAACATAAAAGAGGAGGCAGCGCACCTGTAGCGCTGACGCAAACTCCAAAAATCTTTATTGAGACATTAAAAGACTGTGTTTTGACAGCACAGCTGCCTTCTTCAGACTATCCGATTTTACCGACAGACAGCTATGCAGCTGAACAAATGACAAATGCATGCATCCTCGAGCATACCAAACATACTCTTAATATACAAGAGAAGTGTGCTCACATTTCCTTAATGTCTCAGGTAGTTCTTTTTACAGCAAAGCTACAGATGTGTGGTTTCTCATCGTTGTTTGCTCAAAGGGACAGTTTACCCCAGGATCATAAATTCATATTTTTCCTCTTGCCTGTAGTTTAATATATCAGTCTAGATTGTCTTGGTGTGAGCTGCCAAATGTTGGCGATGTTGGCCATAGAGATGTCTGCCTTCTCTCTAATATAAGGGTAGTACATGTGCTGTAACGGACTGTTTTGTTCAGGGGAATGAAAATATGGAATGGCTTGCATTACACATGGAAGAGGTAAAATTGTTTTTTAAAGCCCCTCTCCAAACAGGACATGTTTTGTTACATCATATCTGAGTATATGATCATTAATGAGAAACTGTCTTGGTCATTTTATGTTTTTCAGTCTCTGTATGTGCTGTTTTTAGTAGTACTGCACTTTTTTAAAGCTCTATCAAATATTTTACTGACTTTTTAGATGCAGTGTGGGTAGTTTTACTGTTGATTTCTTGTTTGCCTGTTTTCTTTGTGTTTTTGCTCCCTTTTGCCTTGAATTTTAATTACGTATTTGTTTTATATAATGATGTAATGTTTACTTGTGTGGACCCCAGGAAGAGTAGTTGCTACCTTTGTTGTTACTAATGAGGATCCAAATAACAGAAGAAAATATGGCGCTCGGCATATGGTACTAAAAGCACACAAAAAAAATACATTTAAAAAGCTCACAGCAGTGTCTCTTTCCAGAAATCATGGCCCGATTACTCAGGATAATCCACGAGCCTCCCGTCCGTCTGTGCGGTGATGTAGTTGGCGGGTGTAGTTTGGTGGAAACAAAATAGTTCCTATATGAAACTGCTCAACAACAAACAAACAAGCTCTGTGGATCATCTTGAGTAACCAGGGCATGATTTCTGGAAAGAGACATTGCCGTTGAGTTTTCAAATGTAATTTTTTGGTGCTTTGAGCACCACAAGCCGAGTGCCATCTGGTTTCATTATACTGGAGAGAAGGCAGACATCTCTACGGACAATATCTCCAACACTCTGCAACTCACACCAAAACAATCTAGATTGATGAATAGCACAGGTAAAAGGAAAATATATATTATTGATTCTGGGGTGAACTGTTTCTTTAACTTGCCTCCACAAAACAAAGCAGTTATGCTGTGAAAACATTTTCATCTCACTTCATTTCTTTTCTAAAAAAAAAAAAAAAAAAATGTTAGTGATGATGAGATGGCACTTTATTCCAGATAGCGGTAATTATCTGTTTGTTGAATATATTACCAGATGTCTCCATGCCACTGTTTTATTTGTGCTGTCACCTGCGTGCACGCCCAGTGACAGACAACACTCCTCATGTCTTCATAAAATAACCCCCGCTGATCATCCTTCAGCAAGATGGCAGAATGCAGCTCAGACAGCCAGAGAAGCTTGTGAATGTGGGCTGGCACAAAGACAGAGAGGAGAACATGCAGACAGGTTGGCAGACATGCATGTATTGTAAGCTAACTGACAAACAGTAATGACACATAGATTGTGGTTGCTGTGAGCTAACAGAGAGACAGAGAAGCAGTCAAGCATGCGGACAAGTTGATAGACCAGATAGGAAGATGGACCAGCAGTCACTCAGCCATCAGGTTTTTGTAAAGATATGTGTACCCATGGCAACATGAGTGTAACAGGAAGGATTGTACTTTTTTTTTTTTTTGGATCAACGATGGTCGTAATATGTGATGAAGCCAAAAAAGCAAGTGTGCTTGTGTGTGTAAATTACAGTAGAGCATCCAGGAAGAGGAGTGCATTTGTTATGAGTGTGTTGAGGGATAAAGGGTTGCCAAAATCCGACAGCTCGGCCTCCTGTGCATGGCGCCTCTCTTTCTGCCTCTTTGTCTTTCACTGTCAAGATTTCTCCCTGTCAGGCAAAAGTCATCGACCAAGCAGCGGTGGAGAGGCTCCAATTGGACAAACTGTCAAAGAGCTCATAGTCACAGAAGACACATAATGTAGCAAAGTCACAGAGGACACATAATGTAACACATCCTCTTTCTGCAGTGTGCTTGAGCTGGCAAGATTACAGTAACCTTTTCTTTTGATGCGCATTTAATGCTGTGTCTGTGTCATATTGAAATCAGAAAAGCACAATGACACGTTTTTATTCTAAACTCACACTCAAACTTGTTCATATTTATTCATTTTTGTCGAGCAGGGATGAAGTGGAGCACATTTTATGCCTTTTCGGATGAAGTGCTTATTGTGGTAGAATAAATATTTTAATTTCAAATGCTGCCAAAATCTGTGGATTTAATGCATGTGTTGAAACATTTATGCCATTTGTGATGCCAAGTGGGATATATCAAAGCTTAAAAGAATGAACACACTTCACAAATTTTGTGTAATTACCATTAGGACATGGAGCTGTTCTGTTTTTGGGGTTTTTTTTCACAGACATAATGTTTATTTTCTGCTAATTAAGACCTGGTGTGAATGAGGCATAATTTCTAGATAAGGTGACAAGCTCTTCATTGTCCACATAAGCACTTAGGTAGCACAGAGTAAAAACACTTGTCCACCACTGAAGTGACCTGGTTCAATTTCCCATCTGTTATGTTTCTGACATGGCCGGGTGCTCCAGCAAACAGTCACCAGTGTTGTCAGGGCAGGAATTTGATGAAAGTAATCCTGTCTTAGTCACTGCACCAGTGAGCCGTTAATCAGCAGGCGTCCGGACACAGAGACACAACAGTGCAGGTACATCTGACACAAAAAAGGTGAAGTTCAAAATTTACTACAACACACTAGCAATGCTTTCCATCGGCCAATCAAGTACTTGCAAAAGCACATACTTGGAGGATTACTTTGTAATATGAGCAGCACATTTCTCTGTTTATAGAGTTGTAAATGTATGTCTTGTAGTATTGTAAATCACTGCCCAGTGCTTCGATGCCTGATAAATATACAAACTTATTGATGTATCACTCAAACAGGTTTCCTGGACCCCATCTTATCTCCTGAATGCCTCCTTTAGGGTGCTTTCAGACCTAGAGTTCACTTACTTTGGTCCGAATCAGGGATTTATTTTGTTACAAAGTTGTATAATTGCCTAGAGTTGGTTCGTGTTCTCACGGCAGCATTTGCAAGTAGACCAGATAAACTGCCTTGCGCGAGAAAGTTGCTCTTGATTGGTCAAAATTTCCATGCAGGAAAAATCCAGGAAGTAAACAAAACGTTGAAGAAGAGTACACTTACAAGATAAATGTGACACTTTCTAATGTCACAATGGAGGGACAGCTACGCAGGCTGATTTTAGAGCTGCTCATCGTGGACTATATTGCTGTCATTGTTCATTTTAGTCAAACCATACAGTTTGAAAACGAGGCGCGGCTCCAACTAGAAAACAATGTTTTGATGCATTGGATGTGCTGAATGTGCATATTAAGGCAGTACAGGAGGAGGTGCACATTAATAATCCTCCAGGACTGTAACATGCTCATGTTCAACCCAAACAATGTGTCATGTGACTGCAGTTGGTCCAGATCGAGGTTGGAACACGTTCTCACCACAAACAAACTGCACCAGAGTTCATTTGTCGCAGGACCAAGACCACCTCTCCAAGAAGTGTCATTGCTATGTTCACACCTGCCCAAATGAACCACACTTAGGGGGCAAACAGACTTCAGTTCAATTTAACCGAACCAAATAGGGCCGGTGTGAAAGCATCCTTAAAGCAACACACCAACACAATGCATTTTATTAATGCAGGGCTATTAACAATCTAAAAGAGGGAGTTTGCATCATCCAGTAAAAATTATAATCTGCTACATGCGTACAAACAAGTAAGCAAACCTTATTTATATGGGACTTTTCAGTGCAGAAGTAAGAATGTGCTTTAGAAGGAAAAAAAGACAAGAGGAAGACAAAAGAGGCGGTAAAGACAATATATAAAAACAAAATTATAAAAGCAGAATTAAATTTAAAAAAAGGTGAAGAATTAAGAGAGAGAAAGAAATCAACAATGATGTTAATTAATGATGGTATAATAAGAAATAAATCATGTTATTGTGCCTTGTTCTGTGGAGCAGAGTCTTCAAATGATATGAGATATAAGACTTCTATAAGAGCATACATCAGAACAGTTTTTGAATTCCCAGTGCACACAGGGTGCTTTTCATTATGCTAACTTATGCTTCCTTGCGTCCTCTCTTCTCTCTCAACCTGGGAATTGCTCCCCCTCCGCCATCATGGAGGATCTTTCAATCCCTTAAGTGTACCTCAAGGACACGAGGAGCAAGGAAGCTTCTGGAGGAGCTTAGAGTGAGGAAACGCAGGTGTATCCTACCCATCTCCTACTACTAAAATGTGAGGAAGAGACACGAGTGAGGGAAGCGAGTAGACATATTAGCATAAAAACACCCGTACAGTACAACTCAGAAACTTCTCCACCTTTCTCCAAGACACACAAAAACTTTCACCCTTGTACACATGACATCTGACTGTACCGCAGAAGATTGATTGACACTTGTTGTCGACACTTGAGCCTGATTTGCTTCACCTCGAGTCTGTCTGGTATGGACTTAGCCATGCATATTTTAAGACTGCTTCACCCGACAGACAGTTTCACACTGACAGAGAGTGTTGTCCCATTTTTCTCTCCCTTTCTCTCTCTGTGAATTTATAGATGGCTTTGTTGTTATATTAAGTTTGAAGTTAAATTTCTGAGTATAAGACAAATTCTTTCTGTCAGTGAATTCTTTATAGTTTGATGTTTGAGATGGTTTTGGTTGTTTGTTACAATGAAAGCTCCCTTGGGTTATCACAATTGCTCATTCTTTTACTTAAGCTCTCATTCTCTGTCATGGTGTGTCTTCACTTTCTCCTTTTCTCTGCCTTTCACTTTGCCGCTCATTTCTCTCATATCTATTTCTCCCCTCCCCTCTTTGTTTTTGTCAATCTCCTTTCCTTGTCATCTTTTACTCCCTTTCCCTTCCCTTATTCCCTCCCCGCCTTTCTTTGAATTCCTTCCTTGATAAAAGCAGTTTCTATAAAGCACTCAGCAAAAAAAAAAAAAAAAAACTCACTGCTTTGACAAGTATTTCATATCCAAGCTGTTCTTCATTGCACTGAGGCAAATAATTGATGAAGAGTGCCTTTTTGCGTCCATCCAGCCCAATTCACACAGACTCCTTGTGGTATGAAAACACCACTGCTCGATGCCATACACATGTGGTCTTATATAAACTGACATTACTGACACCAGTAACCACTTGATGGGATAAAAGCACCGCTTGTTGAAGGTGTCATTTTTTTATCAATTGAGATACATTCTTGGTTCACTCTGGCAATCTCTTAAAGCCTAAAATCATAAAATTGTTCTCCTCTTAACATCAGTGCAGCAGTTACAGGTTGCTGATAGATGACAGACACCAGATGAGTTTCTTTCTGAGCTTTAGGCAGAGTAGGCTGTTTTAGTTTTGCACCTATATTTTTAAAGGGATATTCCTGTTTATCCTCATGGGACCTTGTCCACTTTTGTGTCGCAGTCAGCTGCAGATGGACTTAGCAGAGATGGCTGCCATCTTGTTTTTACATGGATTAGTGTATTGTGCTCTTACTAGTACTAGATGGCACAAAAAATGTCCACAAATGAGGACAACAGGTCTGAGTTGTCTTGAATGAAGTATAAGGTCAAGTAAACCCAAAATGTGATGTCATCATGTGAGGACACAGGGTCTCAGGGGGATATTTATTATACTGCAACCTGTATTTTGTTTTGGTAGTGTTGGCCATTATTTCAGTTTCCCGTATCAGTGTGTTCAACTTTTTATATCTGGAAACAAATTAAAAAAACAGCCAATGGTGGTGCAGAGGGAAAGGAGGAAAGGTTAGGGCATTATTTAAGGTATACGTAAATGTTTGTAAACAATATCACCAGCGAAAATGAAAGTGAAAGTCAACCCCAGATTCACTCTCCTTTACTTTATTTGCATTTTTTTTGGTGCTTTGTTTGTAATTTTTGTACCTTCTTCTTTGATGCATGCTGTCATAGGTCTGGCACCTGCTTGCCACCTGACTTCACCTGCACACTGTGCCCAGGAATGTCCCAAAAATAGCAAAATGAAAAGAAAATACAGGCATAATGCAGGATGTCTGCAGATAAATACACTGCCACACACTTCCAGTGGGTCAGCAGTGTTGCTTAAGGGGGATTACTTTTGTATGAGTCTATACATTGCTCTTGTTTTTCGTTCTGTTAGCTGTGTTGTCACCATGAAATGTATTTAAGATGGATGATGCCTTTCTGCTTCCTCCCACTATACAAAAATAAAGCCAAAATATCCTGGAAATGGGCAGTGCCATCCTGCATCGCTGACATCATTTGGAACCAGAGTCTACGCAGTAGCAATCGGGAAGGGGAGCCATTGTATTGAGGTTCCGCCTATACACCCATCTAACTCAGTTGAGAGCACCACCATTGATTGCGAGTGCAATGATTGGCAGACACAGCTGTCAATCATGACGCCACATCCCCGTTTTATAGCACCATATAGCTAATTAAAACCAAACTTGTTATAAAAATGAACACTTGAACATACATCAGCTTGAGGAGAATTACCTAAAACGACAGAAACAGTCTTTGGGAAAAATTTATTTGACATGTACTTTGATTTTATAGTTTTGACCATGTCCCATCCGCTAAGATGGAGGAGGTGGGCTCATGACCTATACTGCAGCCAACCACCAGGGGTGATCAAGATGTTTTGGCTTCACTTTTCGCCCATCTTTTTTATACAGTCATCGGTTGTCACAGAAATGAACTTGATAAGTCCAATGTTATTATTATCGATAAAAATGAAGGCTCTGAAAATAATACTCAGGTTGCAATAAACCAAAATTTCCTTAGCATTGTGGTATCCCCAGTTTGAGTCTGAGGACTTATGCTGTAATCCATATAGCGCTTCATTCACCAGTATCCCTCCCTGACTTTGTTGGCTCATCTGGGGAATTGTACAAGTAACCTTGTTGAAAGCTATTAGACTTGTACCGAGAGCTGCAACAGATTATTCAGTTCCATCATTTCAGCAGTTATTGAAGGATTCGTTTGGAGAAATTTCCTTGATTCCTTTTGTCAGTTTATTTTCCATCTGTTAGTTTATTCTCTCTGCGTTGGCGCTCCCTTAGTGTGTAGCCTATATTGTAATAACATGCTTCCAACATGCAGTGCATATGGAACACCAGATGCAAGTGAATTTATGATTATCTTCATGGGTTAATCCTGTTTTCTGTACCCTGACACACAGGATTTTGGCACTGAGACAGATAAGATGTCTCTGTATATGTGTGTGTGTGTGTGTGTGTGTGTGTGTGTGCGTACTGGTAGTATAGTGCTGCGATGATGAGGATGATGCATCCTATCCCCATTAGTGTTAGCCTAGATCTGTCAGAGTCTTGTTGGGTAACTGCCTGGCAAAATCTCAACCCTGAGGAACAATGGGAAGGGCCAAACACACACACACACACACAGAGACACAGACACAGACACATACGCCCTTGTGCATATGTTCCCAAGACAAAAACTGATTCTCTGTTTCATACGCACATACCCGACAGTACCTGGAAATTCTCGTCAGAACACACACTGTCAATCTCACATCCACATAAGCACAAACACACTTTCATCCTCAACCCCTGTGTAACAGACAGGAAGAGTTACAGTCTAGTTTGTTGTCTTTATTGTACCTTAGTTTTGATCGACATCATATTTCACACACTCAAACTGCATTTTTTGGTTGCCCCTCGTCTCACCTCTGTCAGACAATAACAGAGACAGCTCAGTTAGCTGACGACTGTTTATTTCTTTTTCCAGCAGCTGACGTTGTTAGTGTGACCCAAACACACTAAAGACCATCAACTCAAATAGCTGATTATGCAGCGCTGGTTTCTCCTCATTATAATATTGTTTGCCACAGTCGAGATCAATGGAGTGACTGAGTGGAAACTCAGATCAGTGCTGTTGGAAGCGCAGGGTGTGTTCATCATTCAACTGATTCGACTGCGTGCCCAATTTGTATTTTAAATCAAATCATTTCCTAACAACATCCTTGTTTACTCTGAGATATTGTTTATCACCTCGTAGAACTACTTTGATGTGCATCTTCTTTACATTGTATCTTGCTCAGTAACAACACTTTAATAAGTTGTTTTATTACCTGTCGTGCAGAGGCTGTCCTTGCAGCGCTCCCCCTGCCGAAGCTAAACTCAAGACTGTCCTACATTCTCCTTGTGCCGTGGAGCTGCTGTGGTGTGGTGGCTTTGACGAGAGATAACAATTTCCCTCTGTGCTCTCCTTTATGGACTTTTAACGTTGCTTCGAATTAATATCTCTGTTATTAATTTGCAGTGACACTTGGCTTCCCTCCACCCACCCAACCAACCAGCCAGCCAGTTAGATTCAAGCCCCAAAGCCCTATTTAGTCTCTAAGCACCAAACAGCAGAGTGGGAGAACTGTGGATTCACTGTACAATCGGACAACTCATGTGTTGTGTCTTTCGGCACAGATTTCTGTCTTTTTGGTTCTTTTTTTGTGTCTTTCTATCGGCCTCTTTTTTTTTTTTTCCTTCTTCTCCCGCCCTCCTAGTAGGTGCCAGGAGTTTGGTGCTATTATCAACATTCAGCGTGACGGCACTGAGTGCACTTTAGGTGGCTACAAGACTGCTGTTCTCCCTCTGTTTTATCCAGAAAGCATTTCACATATTACAGCTATTTTCTCAATGATGGGTGTTGATAAAGTGTCTCGCCATTACGCCCACTCATGGCGGTTGATTATTGTTCAGCTTTCGTTGGTGATGGGGTGATGATAATGATGATAGCAGCAGTCCAGTGATGGTTGCCCTCGCTTTCTTACGTTTTTCTGAGAAACCTCACTTCCCTCGATAGTTTGTAAAGCCAACAATCTTTCAGAGAGGAGAGAAAAACAGCAAAAGGCTCCCAGGTGAACGTCAGAGTGAGCACATAATGATACATTATGTGTATTGTCTTACACCAAATACTTATTCAAGAAGTGACTCAGCATGAAAACAGATCAGAATCAGAGTCAGATTTAACGGCCAAGCGAGTGTATACGTACAAGGAATTTGACTCTGTTTTTTGTGCTCTCAATGTATTTGGGATTTTTAGTGTAACATGTTGCTTTATATACACGAAGTAGGTTGATATGACAGTGTATACGATGTGTACAGCATGCTTATATATTATTAAGGATGATATTAGAATGTTAAATAAGCATTAACAGAAGAAATAAGGAGAGTATTTAGACTATGAAATATATAATTTACTGGTAAAGTGGATGCTTGGTGTTATAGGGTTATTGAGGCCTGGTGTTATGGGTTCATCAAAGGGGAAGAAACTGTTTTATATCTGATTTAGAGATGTCAGTTTTGGTTTGGTTGCTGTTTATAGCCTGATACCCATTACTGATAACTAACCGATGAACTTTTAAGAAAATAATAGAGCTAAAAATGAAAAATGATGTGAAATACAAGAGGCCTTTCATTTTTGTCCAGTGCACCATTGACTCAGTGAGCTTTAGCACCACAATTCAAAGTGCTATCTATTTAGAGGTGGTGAAATTTGAATGTTTTGTGATACAAATGTTTTGCCTTTCTTTTGATTTTTTTTTACTGACTTTGCTGACACACAGCCGGCTAGCTGCATAAGCATGGTGAAACATAGTGCCCACTGCCTACCCTCCATTCTCCACTGCTACGCCAAAGTAAGCCTTGGCCTCTCTGCACTGCACACCACCCGGGTCTGGTGGGAGCTTATGTTGGCTAGCAGCGTAGCTCATTCCGGGATTACCGCGAGTAACCCTTTACAGGTGGCGGGATGGTGTTGCTGTGGAAACATGGTGGCCAACTTCTAGTCTTCCCCCAGCTGTTCCCAAGCGTAAGTGGTTGCTGCAAAACACCTTTAGCATTGTTGAACAATGTCAGCACCACTAGCCATGCAAACACTGCTAATGGTGCTAACAGTAGATGCCATTGCTAAATGGGGTTTGCAGTTCAAAATTGGGCCACTCAGGCTACTCACTAAGGCTATCTGGGAGAAGACTGGAGGGTTTCAAAGCAACACTGTTGTGTCGGGACAGCATTACAAGTGGTAATCGCCAAATAAGCCGTGCCACTAGCTGACATTAGCTCCCACCAGACCTGGTTGGTGCACACTGCTGTCAGCCAAAGAGTAGTAAAATTAATCCATAGCCCAACATGCATTACCAGTCAAAAATATACAGTTAAAAGAGGATTAACAGTTCACCGTTGACATTCCTAGTCTGGTTGTTTTTGCGTACGGTGTCCTGTAGCACCTGCCAGAAGGGAAAAGTTTTCACAGGTTGTGTTCAGGGTGAGAAGAGTCTGCAGTGATGTTACCTGCTTGTTTCTTGACTCTGGAGATGTTATGTCCTGTCTGGAAGAAAGGCTGGCACGAATGTTTTTTTTCTGCAGTTCTGACTGTCCTTTGTTGTCTGTTCCTGTCCTGTTTGGTGGCTGATCCAAACCACAGTGATTGATGTGGAGAGAACAGACGGGATTATTGTGGAGGAGAACTGAATCAGCTGCTCCTGAGGCAGGTTAAACTTCCTGAGCTGGCGCAGGATGTACTTCCTCTGCTGAGCCTTATTTCAGATTTAACAAACTAAAAAAATACTGAATTATAAAATACTGAGAGTATTGAAGCAGTCTTCACAAATCTTAATTACGTATCCCAGCTTTACAAGACTCAAGCTTCCTTATCCAATATAGCGGGGAAAAAAATTGTATTAATATGGATTTAATTCCTGACTTTAAAATGGGCTCTATTTTCTCTTGTCTCTTTTCACTCTGTTGAAATACATCTTGCCATAAAGTTATATAATAACAGCAGATATATGGGGTTTTAAAATGCTGTAGTTCCGTTTTCAAGGAAAGGGGAAAAGAAACAAAAGAAGAAAAGAAGGAACAACAAAAAGAACAGCTCATGTTTTTGCTCGATATCACGTAAAAAAAAATCTAAACACTTACAAATTATGGACATAATATTTTAAACTTTATTTTCAGTACTTCTTATTTCCCCTCAATTATTCTAACTCAGAGTCGATGGAAAAATCCACATGAGGCACTTGTTAGCTTATCTTTCTCCTTATATGCTAAATCTGTGGTTCTCAAGCAGGGGTCCATGGACCCCTGGGGTTCTTTGAGGAAAATGTTTTCATTTTTAATTTTTTTTTATTTAGTACAGAAGTGAGCCTGATGTGAGTAAAGGCTCGTTTATGCTCAATGTTAGATAAGGAGATGGAGACGGATGGAGCCTTCTGTACGTAGGCTGCATATTTGTGAATGTTTTCAGACAGCTTGCGGATACAGACGAAACAGAGCAGATCATGGAGGCAGTGTAGCGTAGTTCAAGAAAGATACAACCAAAGGAGACAATGAAGAATCTTGAATAATGGTGGGAACCAATCGATGATATAGTGGAAAGAGTTCTCTGTCCACATGACAGGGTGTATATAATGGCTGCCGAGACCATCGCCATCTACAATGCTTCCTCTGTTTAAAAGTACAGTACGGAATTAAGACCTCTTCAATCATTGCCTCGTTTGTTGGTGTGGGAAACTTTTGACTCTATCCTCATGACAGAGTCCTCCTCCTGACGTTTACAGTGTTTGACATGAACATATCTATCTATCCTCATATATAAAGGGCGTATAAAGGAGCCTTAAGAGCCATGTTGACTATTCTGATCACAGGTTTTACTTCCTCCATGGTTATCTCCTCAACTGTAGCTGACAACTAAAGAATTGTGCTCTTAATCGTATCTAGCAACCAAAATCTTTTTAATGGAGGTCTCTGGAGCCAGATCTTATCAAATGGGGGTCAAATGTGTATCAGTGTTGTGGACTTGAAAAAGGTTGAAACCATGAAAGGAACCACTGTGCTACATAAATCAGCCTGCTTTATCAGATGAACTAGACTGCGTGTGTTTAAAATATGTCATGATTAAGCGCAGGATAGTTTCCATCATTTTCCTAGTAGTGGGCCTAATTGTCTATATTACATCTGCATGCTTCGCAGTATGTCTGCATGTGTTCACTGCGATGTCAGCGATGGGAATTTATCATCATGCTGCATATAATACAGCCAATGTCTTTTTTAAAAATTAATCCAAACAGAATGGAGAGAGAGTGATGTGAGTTTGTGGACAGTGACTTTGCCTTCGGTGTATTTTTAAACACTCTGATGGATATGACTTAGAGGGTAGTACATACTGGCCAGAGAGCAGTAATAATTAATGAAGGTTTTTATAGAAAGCGCAAGAAAGCCGACTGAAGAAGTCTTGGTCATTATTCTTGTGCATATGCTCTTATTGCTGGTCTTTTATCCTCTGCTGTGTTGTTCTTGTTCTCCTCTGAACTTATTTTTCTTATTTGTTAGGCTGTGTCCTCCCCCTCACTCGTATGCCTCTCTAACCCTACCTCTCTATCTCTCTCTGCAGGTTCAGGAAAATGTCTTTGCCGAGTTTAACCACAAGCAGCTGCTTGACTTCTACAACAAGGTCTGTTATTTGTGTGTGTGGGAGTGTGTGTGTGTGTGTGTGTGTGTGTGTGTGTGTGTGTGTGTGTGTGTAAGTGCATGTTCGTGTCCACTTTCATGTCACGGTGCATGTATACGTCTTTGTGTTTCAGCGCCCATCTTCTGTGATGCATTTTATCTTGATTGACAGACATTGCCTGACGAAATCCATCTGCCTGCCTGTCTCCCTCATACTTTGATACATTTTATGGCCTCTTTCTCTTTTTTCTTTCTCCTTCTGACTTTCTCTACCTTTTCATGTGTGTGTGTGTGTGTGTGTGTGTTTGTGTCTGTGTACCTCTTTTGTGTACTTCTTTTTCCAAACACTCAACCTTTTCTTCTTTTTTCTTCCAGCTTGAAGTCGTGCAAGGCCAGTTGGATTCCCTGACTTGATGCCTGGTGCTCTTTGTACATCCACAAACAACACACAAACACACACACATGCACAGTGTTTTTGCTGACAGCTATGCCAGCTGTTGGAGGCCTAGCAATTCCATTCTTACTCTGATTTATTAGAGAAAAATGTCAGACTTTGAAAGAAGGATTTTCATTCCCCTTTGAGCTCCTTTTACGCAGGTTTATGCTCATAACTTGGAGAGGCCGGTGTGATAAATCTGATTGTACTTTGAATTTTTATGTCTTCATTAAGGAGATGGTGGGGAAAATTACCTTTGTCGACATAAAACGCACTGAAACACATTTCTTAGTCACATTTTCTTCGTCCAGCAGTGAGCAACTTAATGTTTGATTGCCCTGTGAATTAGCTGTAATAAGATGTCAAAATGTGCCAATACTCCGTGATCTTTAAAGTTCATTTGTACTGAAATTAAATGTTATTTTGAGTTGAAACAAAAGGATTTTGTAACTTGGAGAAGGAAGTAGTGTCCATGCCATTCTAATAAAATCTGAAGTGGAGGTGAAATTCATCCAAGCTGTTGTTATTTAGTGAAGGCTCATTATTTCTCATTAAGACCAACCTGGACTGCTGGTTCAACAGATGGGAGTTCTGGGAGGCACAGCGGACCTTCAGTGTGTGTGTGTGTGTGTGTGTGTGTGTGTGTGTGTAAATGGGTGCATGAATATGTCCTTGTTCATGCATCTGTCCTTACTTGTGTCTGTGTGTGTGTTTGTGTATTTTCTCTCTTCCACTCGTGGAGCCAATCTTGCGACGTTCCCAGGCTCCCAGGTGTTGTTCTCCCATGCAGATTAGTAAACCCACCCCTGTCAGATTTACCCAGCGGCTCTGCACTCCATTTACTGATTAGTTGTGGTATGTTAAGCTTTTTATCAAAATAAAGAATTTACTTGTAAAAATGCAACACTTTGTCATGACACCATCAGATTTTAACACCCAGAAAACCAGTTATTCCCCAGTCTGCTTACTTTCTACTGTGTAAGTTTAATTACCTATTCACTCTATGTTAACATAGATTAAAAGAAAAGACAAAAGATGAAAGGGTTAATGCAGTGGCCAATTCATTGCTGACTAGTAACAGTGTACCCAAACTTTACCTACTTAATTATCTTTATACATTTATGGTGTGCTGCCTTTTTACTGGGAAGTTGGAATTTCTGAGTTCCAGTTAGAAATTTTAGCTGAAACGTCACCTGAAGTTGGATTTCTGACTCGGAAATTCAGAGGAACCTCACCATCCCCTACCTCAAAATCCAATATGGCTCCTTGGCGCATCAACAGCAGTAAAAGCTGCAGTAATGCACTGTTTATAAGCCTTATTTATGTCTCAGTAAAACAGTCGTACACACAGTACTGCCCGACTTCTATCTGTGGACATGTTGCTACAGTATATGTATGTGCAAAATACAGCCTAATGTGTTGTTATCCACTGGTATTGCTAACAAAGGCTAACCTGACTTGAACTGGTGTTGCTAACAACATGTTAGCATGCAATAAAAAGTGCAAGATTTTACTTAGTCAGAATTCTATTTGTAATTTTTTACAGACAGAATCTTTAGGTGGAAGAAAATGAAATGAGCATAAGCACTTCAAAGTCTGAAGCTTTGGTTTTCTGCAGAAAAATGGTGGGTCACATGCTTTGGCTTCGTCCCGAGTAGCTGCTCCAAGAAAGTATGTTTCTCAAGGTGTTGTTCATTAGTGAGGGTAACATCAACAGGTGGTCGGTTTGTTAGCAGCTGCGGCGACGTCGTGACGGCTGGTATTGCTTTCACCTTGTGAGTCTGTGTGTGTGTGTAGTCGTGGCAAAAATTGGTCCTGGAAAAACCTAATGTAGCGGGAACCACAGAAGCTGTTTTGAATATTTTGCCAGGTGTTTATGTCTGCCTGTGAACAGATTTTGTCACCATGATAGGGTCACAACTGTGCAAGATGCAGTCCCGAAACTTTAGAAGTGTGTAGTTGAGATAGAGATGAAGGCGTAGTTCATTGAGTGGGGGTGGTGTGAGCAAGGGCGCTGTAACTGGGGGGTAGGAAATAGAGAAGAGGCCTGTAACCCCCCTACTTTACGTTAAGTATGTCATGGTTGGAGTGATCCCATTGTAAGATGGTCTTTAGCTGTTTTACCATCTTGTCGTGGTGAGAAGGAAGCTGAACCTTAGTTTACCTGTCAGTTGACCTACGTTCCAAACGGTCACAGTTAATAATACGGAGAATTAGATCACAGACAAAAATGGTCAAAATGAGTTTTCTTAGTTGTGTGTCTGATCTCACTTTTTGGCAGAACGTGAGGAGCCCAAACATTTGGAAGGAGGCAGCCGTGATGGTGTGTGGATCTGATCAGGATGCTCCCTGGATGTCTTACCTTGGAGGTATTCTTGACACGTCCAGAAGTAGAACACACTAGAGAGATTATTATAACACCTGGGATGAGCTTGAGGTCTTGGAGAAGGACATTCAGGTTACTTTTCTTAGCCCTCTGCCACTGCTTCACTGTCCCCGATAAGCGGCAGAGGATGGATGGATGGATAGATCAAAGAAAATATGAGATTATACAGATTTAGTCTCCTGTATAATTTAAGTTCTTCCTTATCTCTTTGCTTTGTCGAGAAGTGTTCACAGACTATGCTTTCATTTCAAAAACTTGTCCCTCAGTCAGCAGAGTCATTGCAGACAACTTTCCCATGCGGTTTTGTTGCTTTTAGTGTCTAACCTTAGCAGGTGGCAAGCTGTCTTAATAGGATAATTGGCATGTAGAGAGGATATAAAAACTCGAATACAGACTCAGCCAAACAACAAAAATCACTCCCACTTCCACATCGCCTTGTAAAATGGATGAACTCACCACTCACTTTACTATGGGAACACTACTTACAGCTGCCACCCTCAGAGACACTAAAATATCCAAAGGTAGGGTAATACACTGAGAAAAGAGACAACCAACAATTTTCTCCTATATTATGGCAGACTCAGAGTAAACACTGAATAATTCTGAATGATATATGAGTATGCATACATATGGCAGTACATAAAAAACACTCATTTGGACAGAACATACTGACACACACACACACACACACACACACACACACACACACACAGTGGATTTATGAAACAAAAGTGGAAAATGACTCATCGGGTGACTTAACTGTCCCAAAAAACAGTCTACGCCACGTCCTGAACCACTTCTGTCCTGAGTGCTTTTTTAAATTTTTTTTTTTTTTTTTTTACTCCAATTGACAATTTTTGCCACCATGTGAAAACGCCTGCAGCCAGAGGGAGCGCCGTGTTCCACAGCATGGAGAACAGATGGCAAGGCCGAGCAGAGATGGCCGCCTGGAAAAAATAGAAGAGGGAAAAAAAAAGAGACTCACACACTGAGACTCACACAGAGATCCGGCAGAACACAGCACACGGAGTCCCAACGAGCGCGATAGGGGGAGTGTGTGTCTGAGTGTGTGCATTTACGTCTGTAGAGTTGTGTCTCTGCTTGTACTTGTCAAAGCTGTTTGCATGCTCTGGTGTGTGTGATGAGGCACACTAAGTTCAGCTGGACACCACACAAACACACTCGCTGGTTTTTGCTGAGCGACTGGTCGGGGGTTGCTGTGCTTTTCCAGCTTTAATAAGTGTCTAATGGACTTACCTCAGTGTGTGACTGTGGTCCTACAGGGCTGCCAGAGCTTGGCCGCAGATGACAGACACTGAGAGCTGACTTCTAGGGTGCACAAAGGCAAGCAAACAATTGAACCCAGTGTTGACTGCCCACAATGTTTCAGATACATTATAAAACATCTTTTCTTTCTGGCCTAGTATGTGACGCAGGTGTTTTCCACCATTGAAAATTAATTTCCTGAAACCCTCCTGCTGGGTCTCGTGATGTTTTGTGGATGGAAAAGCTTTTTAAACGTAAGCTGTATCCATGATAACACCTGTTGTTAAGCCAAACACAAACCCAAATCGAGTAAACATAGGGAGAGTCACAGGCAACATAACATGGTTTTACCCTGTTAAGTGCTCGGTCACACCAGAAAATGGAAAATTCGAAGCTTAGTGTTGCAGTGACTTGGGGGTTGTGCAGGGGCCACCATTGGATGTGGCCAGTTTCGTTTGAGGCAAAATGGATACGAATGAGAAACTGACGGAGCTCCCTATTCAGCAGGACAGGGTTACATAAAATAGGAAGCTGTCTCAATTTTAAACTCTGCGGTCCGCTTAGACTGTCACGGCTGTTTGCAAGTGGTCACCAGTGCTGATTTGCATTTTACCTAAGCTGAACTCCGTGTGAAAGCACCACACAAATTTACCTGAGCTCCACGAGAAAATGCACCGGCAATTCCATCAAAATGATTGATTTATGAAAATGTAGCTGTGCATGTTTCTTAAAATAGTGTTTCTATCCAAAGATTATAAAGATAAACAATGTTGAATTTTCCTAAAAAAGGGTTTAAAAAGCGAGAAGTAATCCCTGCAGTCATCACTTATGACCCACTAGAAGTGTGAAGGGGTGTATTTTCCAGCAGACACTCCGCCTTCTGCCTGTATTTTCAATTTTTTTTTCCTTATTTTGCTGTGTTTGGGACAGTTATGGGCGTGTGTAGAGCGCTCAGGTGAGGAACTTGTTAAAAGTTAGCAACCAGGTGCCAGGCGGAAACCAGCAGGCATCCATGAGACACAGCGCTGAAAAAATGCTAATATAGGGAGGTGAAACGCCAAACAAGAGTGAATTTGGGGTCAGTATTTACCTTTACTTTTGCTGGCAAGCCTGTGTACAAACCGTTATTGACAACCCTGCATGGTTTACCTTTAAGCTAAGTGGTCACATTACAGTTTAAAGGGACTTCAGTGGAACAGCAAGTGAACATTTCACCTTTCTTTGGCACTTTGTAGGACGTTCAGTCTGTTTCTGCTCCAAGCTGTCAAACTCAGCTTCGTGCAAAACTAACTTATACAAACCTTGCACATAGGGTTAATAGCTCAGCTGCCTCTTATTTATAACTGACTTGTCAGATGATGATGGTTTCTGTGCCGTTTGTGGTCTTTTTTTAATATGCTTTTAATGAGTAAGGAACATGTATCACAGGCCAAGTTAACAACAGGAAGCTCCACTACTACTAAAATGGGGTTATTTCTCTGTTCCCAGGGCCCCATGTTCCCCAGCTCTATATTCTTTAACACATTATGTGAAACTTTAAAAGATGTTCCCCAGCTCTATATTCTGTAACACATTATGTGAAACTTTAAAAGATGTTCCCCAGCTCTGTAAAGGTTTGACATAACATAGGTTAGGTAAGAGGACTGTTATTATGCCACTGAGAGTCATGAAAGGTCTTAGTCTAGATAACTATTACTGTTTTTGTATGGTAAACAACTCTCAGACATAATTAAGCCCTGAATTTAAAACAATAAGAATTAGTCATCCGAATAATTAACCACTTGAAAGAGAGGGCTTCAAAAACAAAATACAAAAAAAGGAGAAAAATAATTATTAAACATTTTAGAGTTGGGAAATGAAAAGCGGTTGAATATTTCTTTCTCCAAACAGTTTAAGATTAGGAAAGAGGTCTAGAATCAGGTAAGAGTGAGAGAGCTCCACCAACCAACTACTGCCATCTCCAAAGGTCAGGGTTAAAGGGAAACTTATTTTCAACCTCTACCCTATTTCCCATGTTTGGGTGTCTAAGTGACTAATGAAGACAACCGTTTTTGAAATTGGTCCTGTATTGAGAGAGCCACAGCAGAGGAACAGGCTGCAATGTAATCCCTATGGGCAGTTAACCGCTGTCAATTTACGTCCATTAAAAATGTTTGTAGTTGACACTGACAGTCTTAGATTGTTACTATGAGTGTCTTAAAACATTACAAAATGTTTTTCTCTATGTTTTGCTGGTCTGTTTGTCTCATTCAAGGAGAAGTCTCGTTCTGAAAACTCGCCACATGTGCCTTGTTACAGGAAAAACAATGTTGAAAACTTTAGTGAGACTTGGAGAAAGAGGGGCTGGAAAGAGTTTGTTGTATTGGAGTACAGAAAGTGAAGCTTAGTGTTATCTTAAAGATTTTCAGTGTCATGGAAAAGTCTGTTAGATTCCAGAACAAGACTTCTCCGTGAGTGAAACTTGGTTAAACACACTAACAAACCAACCCGATCAGTGAAAGGTAAAGAAAAATGGTTTCATTTCTCTGTGGGCTCCTTTCCTTTTCTGAACCTGTCAGTGGCAAAAACAAGCACGTTTAATGGACGTATATTGATGGTGCACAATTGCTCATAGGGATTACATTGCAGCCAGTTTGTCACTGCTGTCCTCTCATTACTGTTCCAATTTCATTAACACTGTAGGCGTCCCCATTCGTCACTTGTGCACAAAAAATATGCAAAAATAGGATCCAGACTGAAAAATACAAAGGGTTCCCTTTAACTGGATAACATTTATGAAATATTTTCACTTGAAATTTGTCAAATTTAACCTGAACACAACAGTAAGGTTGATGTGTGTTGACAGAATATTGAACTGGAGAAGATAGACCCCCAGGAGCATCGGTATGCCTGCAATAAATGTGGTCAGTGACTATGGAGAATTTGTTGTGAAAGACTCATTCACACATGCACTAGACACCTGTATCAAGAGTGTTTTGGTGTTTCATTTAAATGTAGCCACATTAGTGTAGTCATGGTCTCCTACCACTGACGAAATGCTTAAGTGTGTATTTGCGAACACATTCATTAGTGCCTGGGAGGACGTTCTGTGTGTGGACTCTAGACAAAGTGCTGCATGCTTGTGTTTGTGTACACAGAATTCTCCATCTGCGCAGCTCCGCTTGTCTCGTGCCAGTTTGACAACCACTACTTTCCAAAGACAAAGGAGACACGATCATGAGAGTCTTCTGTAAAAGATGAACAACAGCTAAGAGTCACAACAATAGTGTTAAGCTGCACAGATAGCACCAGTCTGCAGTTATGAGCAACAGCCCTTCACAATGGACGAGCAAGCAAAGAGCAGCTAATAAAAAGTGAACAATAGCGGAGCGGTAGTCACGATAAATCTGTGTTGCCATTGTCTCTTACGTGCGCCTGGTTATTAAAAAATTTATCACTGTGCTCTGTAGCAGCAAGTGGCGCTATAATAGGACTCTAACTGAATGAAAATGTGACCGACCTGCTAAACTCTCCTCGGTATTTCCCACATTTCTAAAACTGTCAGGCAGTTTGTGAATAACCAGATAAAGGTAATAGTTCAGTTAAAACATTTTCATGCTTCAGAGGAGCCCAATTTCCCCAGTATTCCCAGTTAATATGAACGACTGACAGCTGAGTTAATATCCAGAATGATGTATGGTAGCCTACAGGGAGATAGTGCTGTGCATCTAGAAATCAGTAAAGGTGTAGCGTGTGCTTGCCACTGTAACTCAAAATACTGACATGAAACCAAGCTTGTTTAACAGGTTGCACTGACTCTATTTTAAATGTGACTAAAATATCTGTGTTATAACTCCTGTAATACAGAATCTGTGTCTAATACTTCTTTTAAATTGGATGACTAAATTATTGACATGTGCTTTGGCACCCAACCAGCCCTGTCCACGGAGGTTTGGAAATAAGTTGGCCCTGCAGTAATTGGAGTTAGAAATGGGGGTACTACTACCCTTGATATACATTAGTCATAAAGTGGATGAAGGTGCCTCTTTTAATCCTGAACCTCTGCAGCATATTTTTGACATATTTGAGGCATTTTGTGGATCTAATCCAAGAGCCTGCTGCCAGCTCCGAACATTAGAAAAACATGTATTAACATGCAAACTGATCCCAGCCCAACTGGCACAGATCAAAATGTGGTCAATCTAAGAGGGGGCCTACGCCCATTTTAAAAATTCATATTATTCCTATGATCTAAGGCAGTACAGAAGTAATACTAAACATGAACAGCACTCTCCCAAATCAAAAACTTAAACTAAAAACCAACATTGTGATGTCATTAAGTATAAAGTCTGGAGCTGCTCCATAGACGATGATTTAGGAGAGATGTTATAGATGACACTGAAAGCACTCTGGGAATGTTCTCAATATCTGAGAACATTTTCTGCGTCAGAACTGAAAACACGACAATAGAATAAAACAACAATCTGTGTGTTCTCAAGATCAGGCTCCCATTCGTTGTCTATGGAGCAGCTCCACAGTTGATGACATCACAAGTTTGAGACTTACTTCTCTGGTTTCTGGCTTTGACGGAGAGGAGCTCATATTCATCAATATTAATTGAACTTTCCTAGGCCAACATATTTGAATTCTTAATTCAGGTGGTTTTGCCCTTTTAAAAGGTTCTGTATGCAACATTCAGAACATTAATACAGCAGCAAACCAGTTATGTGGAGTTATGGTGACCTGGGGAGAGAATGATGTCATACTAAATCTGTGTGCAAGGGCGTAGGCTTCATTTCAAAACTGGGGGGGACATATATGGAACGGAGTGTTTGGGTCTTCCCCCAGGAAATTTTGAGGATCAAAAACTTAATTTCCTGCGTTCTGGTGAATGTTTATTCATCAATTTGTGCATTTTTTCATCAATTTATGGTGAAATTTCTTTAAATACATCGAGAGAAAAAAAAGACTTCTGCTACTGTCATGTTTTTATTAAATATCATTTAAATTAAATATATTTAATATTATTACATTTTTATCAGAAATATTATTTGAAATATTGATTAAATTAATCAAATATTAATTAAGTTAATTTATTAAATATTCTTAGATTTTATTATTTTATTAAACATATCTAAATATTGAGAGGGATGCGTCCCCTGCGTCCCCCCTGAAATCTACACCTATGTCTCTGTGTGTTGTAATCTCAGCTTCTCTGTGGTTTGTTGTGGTAAGCAGGTCCTGCCATGCGTGCAGTAAGTGCATGTGTGTATCCCACTAGCTAGCTCATCGCTACCACTTTGCACTGCGCTCCCACAGTGGTTACCGCTGATATTGGGACGGCGTCATCTCAGAAGCATAGCACCTTCCCTCAAGTACCTGGTTGCCTACTTCAGGTCTGTCAGCAGTGTTGCCGTTGTTAAGCGCTGTTTTTGGAGTTAGCACCATTCCCTGCTAGATTCCCTCCATGTTGAGAACCCTGTCCAGACGACTCATACGCTCTGAATTTCACATAGAGCCCCTTTGATATACAGCCTACATTTAACCCTGAAGATTAACATAAGACTAGAGACAAACATGAAACCCCAGATGGATCATTTCTACACAACAGCCTTTAAAAAACAGCTTGCATTTGACTTTTTACCAGTTATATAAGTCATGTCATCAGGGCAGCGTTGCCCTGCTTTGTCAAGGCTTGACTTAAAAGAAACACCCACTCTCTTATTTTTAAGATACAGGTAGTTTTTCATGAAATCTTTTCATATATCCTTTGAACATTGAACTTCAGTCACTTGTGTTGCTCTGTTAACTCTGCAGTTGTTAACTCAGGCTCCTCTGTGACACTCCCTCTCCCTTTGATTCCCTGTCATACACACTTCTTATTGTACACTCTGTGTCTGAAGCGTCAGCCGTACAATCCACACTGCACGCAAAAGCGTGCTCGCACACTTACAGTAGATTTCTCTGTTTTGATAGTGGCTATAGTGGTCACATATCATTCCTCTGGCTTTCATCTTTCTGCACTGTTGTTTATTTCCAGCAGAATAACGGCATCAAATATTCAGTGCTGCTCGCTATTTGTTTTCCTGCCAAAATGACCATTCTGCTTTCAGCCCCAATAACCCACCTGTGGCCAGTCCACACACACAAATGTTTCGCAAATTATCAGTTTCCCCTCTCTGTTCTAAACTTGTATCCTTTTCAACTATGTGTGTCTGCCTTTTTTTTTTTTTACACTGTTATTATCCTTGTAGAGCTGCATCTTGCTGCAGGGCACAGACAGAAAAAGTTATAACCCCAGTGTCTTCCCTGCATGTTTATACAAAGGTTGCTGACTTGAATGGAATTTTGTTTCATTTTCTTGAAATGAACAGGGACACCTTGCTTCTCCCGGAAACTTGTCTTCTTTTCTCACAGCTCTGTGATCCTACCGACACTCTCCCACAACTTTCCAACTTCACTATCTACTCTACCCAGCCACGAGCCCCTCTTGACCCAGCAGCCTCCACTTCCTGTACAGATAAAGACATTTTACCCCCAGCACTTAAAGCTTCTTTTCTCCTCTGTATCTTCAGGTCCAAAGTGTTCCTCTGGACGGGGGGTTATTATAACACTTTCTGCCTCTGTCCTCTTCAGCCACACTGTCCACTCTTCATTACTGACCCTCAACTTTCTTAACTGTAGTCCTTAAAAATCATTCAACTCTAAACTGCTCTGACATATAAAGTTTTTGTAGTTAGTTCTCTTCATCAACCCGAGACATGACTAGATGAGACATCTGCCGTTATTACAAATCTATTTCACTAAATTACAAAACATGTCACCAGCATCAGTCGTCATCTCATTAAGCACAAGCCTGCGTCTAATTTTCGTTGGCGTTTTGCTTTGTGCTGCAGCATGTCTAAAATTAGCCCATGTCTTTGTTTCCCCCGCCCCAGGAGCTGCTTGTCCATCTACAGATCTGCTGCAGTTATGGTTTTTGAGTTTAAGCTTATGCCGAAGCGTGACGAATACATGGTGGTAAAACTGAAAGTAATAAATTGATATTACTGTAACAGTAATCTGCAACATTTTGCAAGAGTTCAGCATGCTAAAGGGGTTGTCTCTCTCCAGTGGAATGCATGAAATGACTGTTCTAGCCCGTTAACTACAAATCATGTATACTTAATGTTACTGCCAACCACTTTCCACAACATGAGTTTGTTGACTTGTTTTCTACCTCGCAGGTAGCTATTTATTTTATTCATGATAGTGCAATATGAAAATGAACTTACAGAGGCTTGAAACTGGCATGAGATCCATTACACTTGGCAATGAGTCACCTTTATTTTCTTGCCAAAGATACATTTAAGTCCTGTGGTGCTTTCAAGGAAGATCTGACTTCTTACATTTTAGAGACAGCAGCCAATAAGTGCTGCATTCATTAGGAGTAGTTTCAATAAATCAAACTCAGGAGACATAAATGAGCGGTGGACATCATAAATAAAGTATGATGTGGATCTGGGACATACTTTTATTAAAAACACTCCAAACTCAGAGCTTGCATGAGTTTAACAACAAGCACCACCAGCAGCTGGATTCAGTTGAACATTCTGATGCGAGTAGCAAACACCACTCCATCGAGAGACAAGGTCCCTCCTCTTGCTGTGTCCTCAATGGTATCCTGTGTCAAATAAAATATGCAAGGTAGTCAACAGCAAAATACAAATAATTCTTTGATCCTGTTTGAATTATGCCATGAATTACACACATGTTGTTTGTCAGTTTAAAAGATAATTTTGCAAGCCAAAAAAGTTGCTATTTGTAGTAGTACCATTTAGTTTTGTGTGAAACCGCTCAGTGACCTACTCGTCTTGCACAATATGCACAAGTGTAGCCTAATCTTAGCTTGCCTGAGCGACTCCTGATCACTGGATGAAAGACGTGAGGATCAGACATACTTTCTGCATTGAACAGTGGAAAGCTTTGGTCACCTGGAGGTGCACATGGTTCTATCCATAGTACAACTGACAGTCTACTTCAGCCCCCAGCAGTAGACATGAGGGCTAGGAGGTGAGCTTACCGTCCTCCTATTACCGAAATCGGGTGAAAATGAAATTGAGATGATGTTGCTGGGTCTGGGGTGAATGTCAAATATCCAACTTAAATCTAACCTCACCGCGGTGAGGTGGCTACAGCTAGCTGGAGAGCAGTGTTTTGGACTGGGCTGAAGTGTGGAGCAAGAGATTGGACCTGTGCAAACATTGGTGGATGATGACATTTACATTACACAACCCACAGCAAAAACCTCGGAAACTATGAACTGGCCTTCAGTGGGTAAAGACAAATAATAGTCTATAATAATAATAGCAGTCTGGGAAGCTCAGAAAATGACATCACTTTACTCTACTGACGCCTTTAAAACTAGGAAAAGACAACACATAGAATATTACAATATCCAAAGACAGTATATGCCCCTGTATCACAGTATCAATATAATATCAATATATTGCTCAGCCCTGTTCGACAGTTTGTGAATTCACCTTCCTTGTTACTCTACTAATGAATCTTTGCAGTATCATTGGTCTCACTCTTGTTCATGGTATCTGTCCTTTTTCTAATTTGTGATCCCTGCTATTGAAGTTGTTCGATTACACAGTTGCTTCAAGTTTCAAAGCCCAACTCCTGACTTTACCCTTTGTTGGTAGTGTGTTTCGCTAGCTGCATAGCTGTGCACATACACACATACTGAAGGCAGAATACCAGCTAAATACTTAAACAAACTATTTTTGTTTTGTTTTATTTTACGGTACTGACATGAACTAACAATGTTGAAAGTATTGTGTGCTTCTAAGAGAGATTGACAGTAATGTAAAGCTTATGGGGCTGACGCATGCATCTGTATTGTGCCTTAAGTTTTCAAGGTTTTTTTAACTACGGTAAGAAGCTCAGGCAGCAGCAGCAGCAGCACACAGGCTCTGTCATTCAGAGGTCATTCCACTGCTGCTGTCCCCATTGTTCGAAGCAGATACATCATTATCTCTCTCAGACCAACTTCCCGTCCTCCTCTCCATTCCTGCTTTCATTTTTTTTCAAAGCCTTTGCTCTTCCAAACCCTTCCAGCCATGACCATGATGTCTTCCTAAAACTCTCATCTTTCTCTGTCTCTCTCTCTGTTTCTGCTTCCATGCCTAGCTGGCTGCACAGTTGGCAAAATGAATAGGCATACTCATTCAACTAGCGCCTCTCTGTTGGTCCACTGCCCTAGGTGGCAGCGCTGGGCACCCAGCCTAGTCTGGCTCAGTCTGGTCTGGTTTCCACTGCGGAGCCAATCGGGACCTGCCAGGCCTTACTCATGATTCACATCGTTTGCTTTCCCCTCGTTCCCCAACATTATTTCTTTGAGTCATCTTTTCATCCTGCTGCCAGCCGAGATGCTCGGCCAGATGGGCAGATTTTCCAATAAACAAGTTGCGGTTTTGATCTTGCGTTATGATATTATGGAATCGACCTTGGCGCAGTAAAAGTGCACCTGGCCCAAATGAACTAAGTTTGCTACTGTGCCATAAAAAGATGTTTGTGTTTTTTTACAGCTTTCTCTCTGATGTATTATATATACACTGTTCAGTCTGACATACTTTGGTGTGCATTAGTCAGTGGTAATATAGAAGCCTTGATACTGCATGTGTCCTCAGATTTAGTGAAGATTTGTCTTTATTACCACAGTCTGTGCGTGCACTGAGGTTGTGTTGTTGCAGCGCTGCATTTCCCACATATTCCTTATGCTTAATGACCCTGACACCAGAAAACGATCCATGTAGAAGACATCAATATAAAGATGTGGCTTTGTTCTTGTGTTGTAGAGCTATGATTTGGCTCAAAAAAACAGCCCTAACCTAACATGAACCTGCATAGTTGCTGTCCAAGTCCTGCCCAAGCCAGAACCACAGCAGCAGTTTTGGGCCTGAGCCCAATTAAAAACTTGAATTTCCACTGTCACTGAGAAAAAAAAAGAAAAGAAAGAAAAAATGAAACATTTATCACAAGCTAAAGTCAGCTGCAGTCTTTTCAGTGCAGTAAGAAAACATTCGTGACACGATCTCTGACATGTGCTTTCTCCTATCAAATGTTCAGCTCAGCCCGAAACTGTCATATGCCATTTATATTTTAATAGAGGTTGCATAACATTTCTCTTTATTAATGAGAGGCACGAGTCTGCATGGGTTGATATCAACGCAGCCCATTCTTAATTCATGAAATTTAACAGACTAAACGTTGTGCATCTGAAAGAAACAGACAAAACAAATACAGGGAAATTGGAGCAAACCCGACCCAAACCCAGTGGGCTGGGTTGGACCCAGTCAGGTCCAAGCAGGCAGAGAATCAAAGCTCTATTGTAGAGCTTGTAGGATAGAGTCTGTGAGTCCATAGGACAGTAATGTAAGACAAAAAATAATATCAGACATGTATTTTTGGTTTTGATCAGTTGGTAAAAAAGACACAGCCCTTAAAAATGTTGACACACAGATATATTGCTCGTGCTACAGCGCCTTGCACACCATTTCAATCACTGTTTGGTCAACACATTCTGACGCTTGATACATGCATTGTGTCTTTTTAAGAGAAGCTTGTACAGTTTCCGCTTGTTAAACGCATACAGTCTTTTTTAAACTAAACTTAATGTTATGTGGTGTGGAGAAGGTGGACCCAAACGCAGGAGACAGCAGACCACAAGAGCGCAAAAAGATCAGTCTTTATTCCAGGAAACAGCAACTGAACATCACACAACCAAATCATGGATCCAACAAACACTGAACTGAAAACCAGGACTTAATTACAAACTAGTCTGACGAGGGGATGAAGTGCAGGTGCAGAAAAAGGGTGTGGAAGCTCAGGTGAGAGGAATAAAATGATGAGGCAGAGGGACAGGCAGGGAGCTGATTGACTGGGAGAAACTGATTTTTACCAGCACAGCAAGGTGCAGGGAAGGACCTAATGAGGCTAACGCAGGGCAGGTGTGTAGCTGGGTAAATGAGGGAAAGGCACTGATTGGCGGAGTAAGAGCAGAGGAGTGAAACTAATCAGGGCAGGACTGACAAACTGCGCGTTCCAATTCCCATACTACCATACAATACAGTATGCCAGAAAAAGATTTAATATGTACCAATACATAGTGTGTCAAATGCAGTGTTCCAAAAATACCAGCATGTTCTACTACATGCGGTCAGATTTTGCAGTGTGCAAGCCAGCATGCTTTACTGGCTATTCTGACCCACAATCCTCTGCGCAGCGAATGATATGTCACATGACTGAGCTGCAGACAGATGACAGCTTGACAGCTCAGTGAAATCTGTCGGTGGTTGCAAGTATTATGCATATAATAGGAATATTAATTGTTTAATTGAACAAAGTCATCGTAAATATAATCAACTACTAAAGGGCATAGACTAAGTATTTCAGGGTTTATCTCCATCTCAGGTGAGCTCGCGAATGGTGTTTTGCTCTATCTCCAAGGTAACAGATATACGAGCAAGAAGGTCAGTTCAGGGTGTTATTATTATTATGAAGAAGTAGTATGTCCCGAGTGCATGCAGCATTCAATAGTACATACTTTTTAAGGACAGGCGCAGTATGCAAGTATGCGATTCGAAACACACCCAAAGATTAAGGCAGGAAAAGACACAAAGACGTGACATGAAACAAAATCCTAGAGATGAGGCTACAAACAAATAAACCCTGGTTCATGACTCTTAAGAATGTTAGTAAACAATTTAGTTGTTAGGTTTACTTTCTTTGGCTGTTACTGATATAATGTATCATCATGTGACATACATCACTAGCGCAGTATGCCACATATACTAGCACATTGCGTTGTTATTAAAATAACACAGTTGACTTTTGGTTTCACAAAAGACTCAAACAGAGATCTTGCAGGTGAAGGTCTGAGTTAGTTTGACCCATCTACCTCTGCTCCCTTCTGCCCTATGGACATTATCCCTCGTTACAGTACAGTAGTTACCCAGAGTGTCTCATACCACCACTAAAAGGATGCCTAAGTGAGCCAGTATCTGACGCCACGGGCCACTGACCTTGTGTCAGTATTTAATGAGTTGGGAGTGAGACCGGCTTGGTTTGGGGGAGGGGTTTAGGAAAAGGTCAGTTAATGATAATTTTATATTTCTAAAGAGCATTTGGGAAATCTATGGCTTAATCTTTCACCACCACGGTCACCACCTCCTCTCTCTGGACATTTGCTCCGTTCTGGTTCCACACAAAGAAGTCGCGTTCTGAGCATCCGGTGTCTGTTGAAGACATCTCTGGAGTCTAGCTGGCACCGCCAAGACACGACAGCACTGTCACCATGCACTAAACACCCCCTGTCTCCCCGGTCATTCTGTTGTGGCCTTCATTTCCCCCACTTGCTCTGCCTCTTTCTCTCACTCCTGTTATCCTCCCTCCTCACAAATCTCATCATGTCTTGCGTTCTCCGTCAATATGTGTGACATCACTTCTGTTGTTTGTTCTCTGTGTCTTGTCCTTTCTTGCCTCTCTTTGTTCTCAGCGTGTAGCAGTGGCAGACACCGTGGTGGCTGTGTCGTGGTTCATTGTTTGCCGTTCTGATAAATTTAAATTTGTTATGATTAGTGTTTGCATGTGATTCTGGGCCTCCTGACAGGAAACAGTCAATGGCTGTCATTGCTGTTTAGGGTCGTGTTGTGTTGCAGGGTAACGAGCGGTGGCACTAACATGCTGCCATGTTTCTTTTCATTTTTATTCCTCTATTCTGTGCTGTTTGATTTTTGTTGGCTCTGCTGTTACTGCTGATGCGTGTAATCAAAGTTTGCATGTTATTCATAAATGTGAAACTTCATAATTGTCGTGTTTGGTGTCAGACGTGTGGCCTGGCCCAACCCTGACTCTGTTTTGTTTTTGCTGTTATTTTCGTCGCTGTTTTCATTTCTGCAACCAAGTGAAGCATGCCACCGCCCTGCCCTGTGATGTCCTATGCAAGGTGGTACGGGGTGTGTATCTGCAGGGTGTCTGCAGCAGTGGTGTGTTGCGTAAACAGTCTCAACACAGATGGTGCAGCATGCCTCCACACATGGCAGGTTCACAGCCCGGGGAGCTCACCATCCTCCGTTCCTCCCTCTCTCTCTCTCTCTCCTTCCCTCCGTCTCCTGTGTACGTCAATGTCTGTCACTCTCTGTGTTTCTCTCTGTCTGCTGTACCTGCAGCACCCGTCTCTATTGGTCTGCTTCGTTGTCTGTCTCTGTGTCTGCCTGTCTGTCTGCGTCTCTGTCTGTTTATGTCTCTTTCTATTTGTGTGTGCTGCTCTGATGCATATCACCCGTCCTGCAGCTGAAGTGCCGACACAGTTTATTATAACTTTGATCTGACTCTCATAGTTTTGGGCACTATTTCTACTTGCTATGATAACAATGTACGCACCAAAGTAAATGCTGAGATCAGGACACACAGGAACATTGCTACCACTTTGGTTACAGCTAAAAGCAATCGTAAGTGCACCAAAATTGGAGGTGCTGTAATAACCTTTCAGCGCATTGGAAAACTGTTTGCATCCAAATCACTGACAGTCAATCCCGCTGTGTCCTATAAATTACATTTATATATCACAGTTTGGTTTATCAGTTTTGAAGGAAAACATTATTAATGCCTGAATTATGTTCACTGCCAATGTTTATTCAGTGAGGTAAGTGCACATCTGTACGCAAGTCATAGGGAGGCAGTCAAGGTGGATGAATGAGTGTGCAGAGAGCAGGACTTTGACAATGGAGACTGGGGGTTTGCATCATGTCCTGTGGTTAGGGTTAGGAAACAAAAGTACTTTGGTTAGGGTATGGTTTCATTTACACGTTTAAAAAGTAATCACATTGCGTACGTAGCCCCAAGGGGGCCATGGGGTAGAAAAACAAGACTAAGGCAAAACCTATTATATGGCTGGAACGTATGAAATGCGAGAGGACTATTAACTTGAAATGAGGGCTTTTAATTTGAAACAGGAAGTGGCTGGCAGTCATCCAGTCAAGGATTTTTACTTGCCTTGACTTCAGCTCACAGCGCTGGTCCTGTTGAAATAATAATTTACCAGTAACTCAATAATGCTGAATCTATTACAACTTAAGTAATAATAATTAAAAGAAAGCTGAAAAAAAATTAGATGTTTCCCTCATAAAACAGCAGAATATCAAGTCATAACCGACCAGTCTAATGTGTGTTGAGGTCTGTGTGGTTATACTGCAGCAGCCTGGTGTTATTTTCAGGCTAGTGATGAAGGCAAACAGTGAAACGTGGGTAGCAGCCGTGTATCAGTCAGAGCAGCATCCTCAAACACCTGTCCCCCGACAGTATCTTATTTGTATATGAATTATTTAACTCCTAATATCCTTTTGGATTTGTGAGCATCTAAATACTTGCTGCAGACGTGCTGTAACAATGGATTCATGCTTAAAATATTAATAATTTATTTCAAAAGTGACATTCAATGTAGTTAAAGCAGGAAAGTCTGTTAATCAGTCTGTTTTGATCTGTCAATGAATGTGTTTTATTCAGTATGTCCACAGCTGCCTCATAGACAAGTTTCTCCTTCACTTCATAACATATCTAGATTGAAATGAAATGCAGTCATGAACAAGTTGAAATCTACAATATGTGTAGTCACCAGTTTTACACCTTGCAGGCTTGTACAAAACTCCCACCACCGTTATTGGCTTTCCTGCATTTCTTTTTGCTTTGGTCAGCTCAGTGATAGAGAAAGGAGATGAGGAAATGGAAAAAGTGGGAGCTTGTTTGCTTTTACAGCATGTTCAACCTGAGATCTATTAGTTTTTTGGGGGGGCTGTCTTTTGCCGATGTTTACATTTCATTTCATTTTGCATATTCAAATACTCACATATGAAACTCAGAAATCTTACGGCTAGCTAAATAAATGTCTCTCCTATCTAAGGTAAACTATAATTTACGATATCCAATGATCCAGGCCCGCCAGAACAGCTTTCAATCTCCTGCTGAATTTTCTCAGATACATCCTGAAAGTGGTGTTTTCGTTTTTATCGATAGCACTTTAAAGCAATCAGACCAGTGCTGCTTTTTCCTCCCTGTGATGGAGGAGTGAAATGGAGGGATGGAGTTAGAGGGTGGGAAGATATGAGAGGAGGAGGAGGATGAAAAGAGGGAAAGTAGGACAGAGAGATGAGTGACTGTTGCAGCCCTCTGGGTAGTTTGTAGCCGGAGCTCGTCTTGTGTCGGACCTGATGGGGAAGTTCTGCTCCCCAGTTCAGTGAACACGGTGTGTTACAAACCAATTCAGCCAATTCAGCACAGATGTCCTGCAGTTACGCAGAGGGAATTAAGTTTTCTGTCATGTGATGAATTCTCTTCCAGCACAACTTGCCAAGTCTGATTAGATGGTGTCAGGACGGACCTTTTATTTTGTTGTTGACTCTTCAATTACGACAATGGAAGAGATCCACAGAACTCCTCTGTGTGTGTATTATAGGCCAGGTTTTCACTGCCAGGCCAGCACAGAAACCACAGCACACATCATGTTCACATTTGACCTTCTTTGCTCTACCGAAGGGAATACAGAGTAAGACAACTTGGTGGTTATTTATAAGCAGGGAATATATCAACTCAACAACCAAAGCACTGAATCATGTGATGAATCATTCTGTTTACGGTCTGTTTTGAATTAGCAGCCTAGTTTTGAACAATATATCTCCAGCCCAGACATGAGGAATTGAACCATCCTTTAACTAATCAACAAAAGAGCCGCTGACAACATAATTGATTGCTTCTATGTGTCATTTATAGGCAAAAATGTGAACCAGTTTTTGATTCTAACCCATCAAATGTGAGCGTTTTCTCATTTTCTCTGTATTATATAATGTTCATTGAATATATTGGCTTTTGGACTAACAAAGATAAGTAATTTGAAGAGTTCACCTTCGGGCCCTCTGACTGGAATTGGACAATTATAACTGATTAATTAATTTAACTGATGATAAAAATAATCATTAGTTGCAGTTTCTTTAATTTTATACAGCTGTCATGTCACCAAACGTAGCCTCAGCATAATACATAATTAGTTTGATGCCTTTGCAATATATCATTGATGTTACTACATGTTGCCTCATTTTCTATGTGGTGGAATATTATTTTAAGTTTATATTTAATAAAATACACAACTTTGCCTTTCTTGAAAGCACCCAACTTTAGGAACTACTGCTATAGTGTGTTCACAGTAATATGAGACAGGATGAAACTTTATTTATCCCGAGGGGAAATTGCTGGGCAGTAGCTGCAATATAAAAGTGGAAGAAGTGCTAATATAAAGGGTGTATAAAGATAACAATAACAATAATGCAAACACAAAAATGTCTACTAAGAGAATAAGGTCCTTAAGAAGCCACAGGGTCAATAAAATTAAAGTATAATTTTAAAAAATGCACTTAAAGGAGCTGTGTTTAGGATTTAGGAGAAATCGTTGGCAGAAATGTAATGTAATATTCATAATTATGTTTTTATTAGTGTATAAGCACTCAACATTAAGAATTGTTGTGTTTGTTAGCTTCGGATAAGCACTTCATATCTACACAGGGAGCAGGCCCCCTTAAGAGAGTCCGCTATGTCGTACTGGGGGTCGTTCATATGTTCCCAGGACCCTGTGTTCCCCAGATTTACATGGCACATAATGGGAACATGACAAAGGGTCTTATGTTCCTTGAGTCCTATGTTTCTGAGCTCTGTAGAACAATCCCAGCTCTGGATTTGCTTGATATAACATGCTAGGGTTTGGTAAGGGGACTATAATCATGACTCGTAGGGGTATAACTCCTTAATGGTATGTACTCTACTCAGTGAGTTCAGCCCTGAATATGAAATAACAAGAATTTGTCAACCATTCTGTTCTAGCAAACACCTCTTGGTGCAACTTAGACACATCATCAGTGACGTATCCTGGGGTCAATGGTGTTTCGGGTCTTTCAACATCATACAGCATCACCCAGGCGACCCAGGCCCTGGCTTGTGTCTAAGTGGCTTTAGTTGTCCATGGATCTCCCTGCTTGATCTACAGCCATCTTGACACCTTTTCTGCGGCATCAGTGATGTTCTTGATGGCTGTCCTTGTGTGCAGTCCCTTCACTCCCAGCATCTTGAGATGACCAATGACTGAAGCAATTAAAAGAGAGGGAAAAAAAGATGAAAAAAGGTGAAAAAATAATGTTTAAACATTTCAGGGTTAGGAAATGGCACATGCCATCTCCACATGCTCATGTGCCAACCATGCATGCAGCCTATTGCAGTTGCTCCTGCTCATTTTCCTAAACTATACCGAATGCAATTTTCTTTCTTTCACAGGCTACTTCTTATTGTTTTTCTATTTTCGTATAATTAAATATATATATAAAAAGCTCGGAGTAGAGCCTCTTTTCCTTTGCATCGAACGGGTCAGTTGAGGTGATTCATCTGATCTGATCAGGACGCCTCCTGGGCGCCTCCTGTTAGAGGTGTTCCAGGCACGTCCTACTGGTAGGAGGACCCGGGGCAGACCCAGAACACACTGGAGGGATTACATATCTCATCTGACCTGGGAACGCCTTGGGGTCCCCCAGGAGAAGCTGGAAAGCATTGCTAGAGAGAAGGACGTCTTTGCTTTGCTTGGCCTGCTGCCCCATGACCTGGCCCTGTATAAGCGCATGAAAATGGAAATGGAAATGACATGTTATATTTCCCAATTTTAACCCAAGAATCATAAAAGAGTTCGGGTTAAAATTAAGAAAGAGGTTTAGGGGCAGTTTAGTTTATTTGTGAAATAATTTCACTTTGAAACATCAAACTCGACCAAAATACAATATTTGATGTGCGTAAACAGAATATTGAACTTGGGAACATAGATTCATTCCTGTTGCGCTGCTATGTTTCTGCAGTCGCCCAGAACAGACAAACTGAACTCTGGCTCTAGAAAGGGCCTTTAACGTTTTTAAGTTACCTGAAGGCCACCATAGATTCTCTGACACACTTGGGAAGAGAGGAGTGAGCAGAAAGGTATTCAGTTGGCTGCAATCTGCAACCTCCCTGCTCAATGCCACTAAATCCTTCACACTGGTCCTTTAAAAACATGTAAAACATGTAGAAAAATGATTTTGCTACTGAGAAGAGAGAGTTGAACTGGATGTGATCTGGAACAGGAGCAGGCTCGTCCAAGCAACATGCTGTAGATATGAGATGACAGATCAGAGGTCAGGGCTGTGAGCAAAAAGGAAGAACTATTCACTTCCTAACCTGTCACTCCAGATCTGTGTTCAGCAGGGCGGTGGTGGTGCAGCAGCCCTGCAATACTTCAGCTCCCAAATTCTACTGTCTGGAAAAATGCTCTGTGTTTCTTCGGCAGTGACATTAAATGAAGCGCAGATGAGGACAGAGGTAGAGTGGATCCAGGGACAGCCATGTTATTATTGTGAACACCACAGTAATACAAACTGACGTGCCTTTATTTATTCCTGGTTTTATTTTTCTTGTCTCTGTATTTGTTTTTCTGCAGGTATCTTAAGGTGAAAATGTAGTAATATTAAATTCTGTCTTCACGACTTCTCTAACTTTAATATATTTTGTTCAAAGCAGAACAATAGTAAACAGAAATATGAAAAGAGAGGCAGAGAGTAAGTTGATTTTCTAAGATTAAGATTCTTCTACAACACTGCACTCCACTACTGGGCTGTTTTCAGTGGAGGAAGATGTAGTCAAGTAAATGTAGTAACATGCAAAGGTCAAACCATGTCACAGCCCAACCTTGAATTAGTGCTCTCAGTTCTTTGGTTCAGCGTCCAGTGTAGATTAAAATAATTAAATAAGCCAGTGTGTAGTCTGGAAGAATTATCTGGACTGAAAATGTGTTACAGAAAGTCTCCTCTTTGACGATAAAGGTCAGCCACCATGGAGGTTTTTAGTAAAACTGTCACAGTCTCAAATTGGTAGAGCAGGAAACCATTTACACCCTGTAATTGTTTGATTATTTTTAATTAAAATGTAATCAGACACTCGCCAGTTATCTTTAGTGTCACTGGCTGTGCAATGGACATGTGTCACTATGAAATATCAACACTCCCAACTTGTCAAAGAAGGCAGCTAGGTCAGTGACCCAGTCTAGCACCCTTCTGGTGTCACTTTTGGATGTTCAGGGATGGCATGTCAATGCCTGTCCGTTACATGATACAGTGTCCTTTCAAAATAAACTTTTGTGTTCAAAGGAAGAGTAGATCTTGTCATCAAAAATACTTTAGTTTTAGGCAATAAAACTAACGAGTTGTATGTCACGTGATGTTAACTGTTTTAGGGCCTGTGTTCAAATAGTGTTTTTTCTGAGTGCTAGCATCTTTTCTTAAGTTCTTCCCAATGAGGAGAGAGCATATGCAACTGTGTGTGGCCAACTAGAGAAAAAGCACTGCAACCGGTGTCTTTTTCAAAGTGCTTTGACCGGTCGGAGTACTTCGAGTTGAACATCTCTGAACTTTCAGAAAGGCGCAAGTCTCATCACTGCCACTTCTTCAGCTACTGTCTATCTTTAGCTGAATAATATGTCAGTGACAAAGTATCACAACAAAGACTGCAAAGCCCATTTATGCGAGCAGATTGGCCAGTTGGTCACTGAGGGTTGCTGGTGAGTCTTGTGCCTTTATCGCTGTACCCGTTATAACCTTGTTGTTAACTGTGTGCTCCATCCTCTGTTGATGAGCATTACTTTAGCTACCTAGCAAAAAACGTAGTTACGTAGTTTGAAAAAAAAAACATTAACTTTAGATTTCACATTTCACATCGGACACAAACAGCAGTCTCCTGAGGGAAAGTTATGTTTGTTTGAACCATCCACCACACCTCCTTACCACGTTACGTAAACTTTCTTGCTCTCTATACTACCTTATTGCCACAGATGGGTTTGCGTTGGGCTTTTTTTGCAAAGTTGCATAACAGCCTAGAGTTGGTTCGTGTTCTCACGGCAGCATTTAGAAGCGGACCAGATAAAATGCCTTGCACAAGAAAGCTGCCCTTCATTGGTCAGAATTTCGACGTTGGAAAAATCCAGGAAGTAAACCAAACGTTGAAGAAGAGTACACTTGCAAGATAAATGTGACACTTTCTAATGTCACAATGGAGGGACAACTACGCAGGTTGATTTTAGTGCTGCTCATCGTGGACTATATTGCTGCGGATCGAGGTCGGAACATGTTCTCACCACAAACAAACCGCACCAGAGGTAATTTCTAAACAGACTGAGACCTCTTCAAGAAGGTCTGGGTCCTGTTGTTTTGGTGCACACCTGAGTGTGACTGCTGTGTTCACACCTGCCCAAACAAACCACACTGAGGGGGCAAGTTTGATTGAACTGAACCAAACAGGGCAGGTGTGAAAGCACCCATACAGACACTACAAGTGTGCCTTGTGTGTCTGTATCACACCCAGGGCCACCAGGCAGACCACCATGTTTGACGCCCTGAGATGAGATCAGGCTGAAATATATATGTTCAGTTATTAAATTAATGTATTCAAAGTGTCCAGTGCTCCTGAGTGTCTTGAGTGTGGTGAAAGTGGTACTTATCTGTGAAGGATCCAATCTTCCTTAATGTCTCTAATTAACTTTAGATGCACTTAAAGTAAAAAATGGAACAGTGTGTGGACGGTGTATTGCTTCCATAAGTTAACTTATTTCTAGTCAAATGAGATCAGATGCCACTGAGATCATAAACATGGAACCTTCAACTCAATTTCAACTTCAAGTCTGAGAGTCCTAAAAGAGCCTCTCCACTGATTTAGCATTGCACTCCTGTAATATTGTCGATGGAGGGTTATGCTAGTAGTGGTGAATGTAGCTTTGAGCCACTGGCCTTGAGCAGCGGTGAGGAGCATGCTACAGAGATCTGGCAACCTCATGTCTTTCTCATTCTGCACCACCAGATTTTTTGTTTTCATGCTTAAACTTACAGTCTTCAGCCCTGGCTGCTGTTTTTCACACTTTATCAACAATTTATCAGACTTCACGCAACTCCCTCTGGAGCCACAGACGGCTCTATAAAACGTGTTTCACATATGCAGTAATACTCCCCAAGACCTGTAACCAGACCTTGATGTGTAAAATCTCTGGAGTTAACCTTTCAAACAGGGGGATTTGTAGCCTAAAACCAGACACTTATACAGCTACACACATCAAATGTCCGTCCCTGATAGGAAGCTGTGAAGAAGCAACAGTTGCTACAGAACAATCGCAGTTATAAAGAAGCTGATGCAACAGGGACGGCAGCAGGAATAACAACAGATGTGGTGATAATAGAGTATGACAGGACTGGCTGTGCCGAAGTTTTCTTTTTAATTTCAGGCTTTTATTGCCTCTCTTTAAACCCCACTGAGCAGGATTTTGAGCCTCAGGTAGCTTTGCTGGTGAAGAAACAGGATTTTGATGAAAAGAATCCGGTTCTCTTTATCATCCTGTCTGTGGCGGTTGCAGCCTTTGAGGAACTTAGAGGCTGTAAGGCTTTGTGTTAGTGTTAGTAACACCAGGCTGGATGGCTCAGATGTCGTCCATAAATGTTGTTGCCATGTTGCTTGAGGTTGCAGGTCGCTGAATGATGAATATAGAAATATACTCTGAGGAATTAAAATGAAACAATTATCATTCTGTACTGGGACTGTCATCGAGTTTGTCAAAATTTTATGTTAGCATGATAATTAATTTGTTCAGTTAAGGGTCATGAGGGGGCTGGAGCCTATCCCAGCTGTCATTGGGTGAGAGGCGGCATACACCCTGGACAGGTCACCAGACTATCACAGGGCTGACACATAGAGACAGACAACCATTCATGCTCACATTCACACCTATGGACAATTTAGAGACACCAACTACCCTCACCTGCATGTCTTTGGACTGTGGAAGGAAGCCAGAGACCTCAGAGAAAACCGACATGGGGAGAACATGCAAACTCCACAAAGAAAGTCCCCAGCCAGTCAGTGGATTCGAATTTCAAACCCTCTTGCTGTGAGGCGACAGTGCTAACCATCTCACCACCGTGCCGCCCTGGAATAATAATCAGAAAGACAAATTACTGATGAACAGTGTTGTAGTACTCCCAACCACTCTTGGTCTTAAGACCACTTTTTAAAGTATTCACCTTGGACTCACCATTGTTGCTCGGCCTTGTCTTGGTCTCAGACAAAGAGGACTTAAGATTATATTTCAAGACAGGTCATGAACACAACTGCAGGGATATCTCAAAGTTACCTGTGCAAAAAGTCAATAAAGATGGTTACACTGATTTCAGCTTCTCAGTATTTATATTTGTTGGCACAAAGAAACAAAGGAAAATTCACACACATAAATTCCATGTGTAATGCATTCTGATTATTTTATCAAGACATTTCTCATGGTACACGTTAACATAGAAGCACATGCACAGTATGCCAATAAAAGAGGTGAATGAGGAGGAATCTTCATGTGTTTTCTGCCAGTGTTTTTATGGGACTCTGTATTTCTCAGATCAGTTTGATGAGTGCCAATGGTTTGCATGTTCCACATTTTTAAGTGTTTCATGCAGTGTGAAAGCCAGACTGCTCTTGTCTCAGTCTCAAAGTCTTGGTTTTCCCTCTTTCTTGATGCGCTCTGGTTTTTGGTTATAACTTCAGGGTGGCTGCAGGTCCTTTAATGTCTGAAAAAATGTCTTAAATTCAGATTGGATGGGATTTAAATGTTTTTTAGTCATGTCATCACGAGAGTTTCCAGTGTTGGCGCTATTGGAAAAATTATTTAAAAAGGGAATCACTACTAAATGCAGGAAACAGACTTTGACACCTGTATGAGTGCAATGCCCCTGTTTTCGCCCCCTCTACGCATTTAGATTGTGCAATGAATTTGCATCTTTAAACTAAAGTCGTGCTAGCCAGCCTGCTCATTAGTTTGTTTTGTCTGTGCAGAGAGAATCATCAGAGTCATTTCACCTTACTGTTCATTTTGAACTGTCATCGATGTGTTTACTTAGAAAGCGTATATTTTCACTTTTATTATGTATTTCCATTGCAAGTTTGGTCATTTAATTTAAAGTAGTTCAGACACTCTGAACTTGGTCTCAGTTTCGGTGGTCTTGACAACAACACTGCTGATGACTAAGACTTTGATTGGATTTTTATGAAAAAAGAAATGATGTACAGTACAGGCCAAAAGTTTGGACACACCTTCTCATTCAATGCGTTTTCTTTATTTTCATGACTATTTACATTGTAGATTCTCACTGAAGGCATCAAAACTATGAATGAACACATGTGGAGTTATGTACTTAACAGAAAAAGGTGAAATAACTGAAAACATGTTTTATATTCTAGTTTCTTCAAAATAGCCACCCTTTGCTCTGATTACTGCTTTGCACACTCTTGGCATTCTCTCCATGAGCTTCAAGAGGTAGTCACCTGAAATGGTTTCCACTTCACAGGTGTGCCTTATCAGGGTTAATTAGTGGAATTTCTTGCTTTATCAATGGGGTTGGGACCATCAGTTGTGTTGTGCAGAAGTCAGGTTAATACACAGCCGACAGCCCTATTGGACAACTGTTAAAATTCATATTATGGCAAAAACCAATCAGCTAACTAAAGAAAAACGAGTGGCCATCATTACTTTAAGAAATGAAGGTCAGTCAGTCCGGAAAATTGCAAAAACTTTAAATGTGTCCCCAAGTGGAGTCGCAAAAACCATCAAGCGCTACAACGAAACTGGCACACATGAGGACCGACCCAGGAAAGGAAGACCAAGAGTCACCTCTGCTTCTGAGGATAAGTTCATCCGAGTCACCAGCCTCAGAAATGGCAAGTTAACAGCAGCTCAGATCAGAGACCAGACAAATGCCACACAGAGTTCTAGCAGCAGACCCATCTCTAGAACAACTGTTAAGAGGAGACTGCGCGAATCAGGCCTTCATGGTCAAATAGCTGCTAGGAAACCACTGCTAAGGAGAGGCAACAAGCAGAAAAGATTTGTTTGGGCCAAGAAACACAAGGAATGGACATTAGACCAGTGGAAATCTGTGCTTTGGTCTGATGAGTCCAAATTTGAGATCTTTGGTTCCAACCGCCGTGTCTTTGTGAGACGCAGAAAAGGTGAACGGATGGATTCCACATGCCTGGTTCCCACTGTGAAGCATGGAGGAGGAGGTGTGATGGTGTGGGGTGTTTTGCTGGTGACACTGTTGGGGATTTATTCAAAATTGAAGGCACACTGAACCAGCATGGCTACCACAGCATCCTGCAGCGACATGCCATCCCATCCGGTTTGCGTTTAGTTGGGCGATCATTTATTTTTCAACAGGACAATGACCCCAAACACACCTCCAGGCTGTGTAAGGGCTATTTGACCAAGAAGGAGAGTGATGGAGTGCTGCGGCAGATGACCTGGCCTCCACAGTCACCGGACCTGAACCCAATCGAGATGGTTTGGGGTGAGCTGGACCGCAGAGTGAAGGCAAAGGGGCCAACAAGTGCTAAACACCTCTGGGAACTCCTTCAAGACTGTTGGAAAACCATTTCAGGTGACTACCTCTTGAAGCTCATGGAGAGAATGCCAAGAGTGTGCAAAGCAGTAATCAGAGCAAAGGGTGGCTATTTTGAAGAAACTAGAATATAAAACATGTTTTCAGTTATTTCACCTTTTTCTGTTAAGTACATAACTCCACATGTGTTCATTCATAGTTTTGATGCCTTCAGTGAGAATGTACAATGTAAATAGTCATGAAAATAAAGAAAACGCATTGAATGAGAAGGTGTGTCCAAACTTTTGGCCTGTACTGTATGTTTTGAGGGCATTTCAACAATTGTTTCTTGCATTTCTTTTTAGAATGCGTCAGCTGGCAAAGTTATTTTTCATTTCATTGTAAACTAAACAATAGTGATTATACAAGTCGGAGGAGGCTTAGTCATCTTCTCCTGAGGACTCTGCCTGTTTGTGACATTGTGTGTATTTGTTTGTGTGTTTGTGTCAGTGTGTGTGTGTGTGAATGCCAGGGAGTGAGCGAGGTCCCACACCTGCTGAACCGACCAACCTCATTCATGTTTCATTACAACCCTCAGTCCTAAAAAAAATCTAATCTTTAAACTCAGAGAGAAAGAGAGGAGAACATCTTATTCTTGGGACCTTCCTAATCCCTTTGACTGCTCCCGTCAACCCCCCACTCCACACACACTCATATAGACACACACACGCACACACACCACATGGGCTGACTCTTCTGAGCACGATGCCCCCCATCACATCCACATTATTACACAGCAGCTAATCCTGTTTCCCAAATCCCAGTACCTTGGACTCCACTGAGAAAATCCTATTGGTGCTGCGCATTTCTCCATACGCTTTAGCATACAGGAATCCACTGTCCTCCAGACTGCCTTTGTCTCCTTCAAGCCTGCCTTCCCGATGTTTTCTCCTGTAAATCACCCCCTAAATCCCTGCACCCCATCCATAATCAACAATGTCTCAAGATTATTATAGCACGCATTGTTGTGCAGAATATCTCAGACAGACACAAAAACACACAGACAAAGGGGACATTTGCCGTCTTTCTCGGCCTGCCTGCCTGCCAGCCTGTTGTTTTGCTGTAACTAACTTAGTGGTTTATTTATTGCTCTTTTTGTTTATTGATAGAGTTATAGTTAACAATTCATGAGGCTGTATTCTTTGCAGCGAAACTCGAGTGTTTGTTACTCAGAGAGAAGAGAGGATGAGCTGTCGGATCACCTCCATTCAATCTGTATGGCTCACTTTATAATTAATTGTGTGACGTGTGTGCCTGCAAGAGCTTGCGTATGTGACTATGTGCTGTGTGAGTGTGTGTGTGTGGAAGTGTAGGGTAGTACGTTGTCCAAATGTGTGATAACTGACAGGCTTTTCTCAGCAGCCAGATGATGCCTACTTCATCGTGTGTAGCAAGGCAGCTGCTCCAAGACTCCTTTGCCAACAGCATGGATTAAGTTGTCCGTGTGTGTGTGTGTGTGTGTGTTGCAGAGTGTGTGACGAATATTCCGTGCTCTATGCTCAACTGAATACCTGTAAGTGCTTTAGTGGCATCGTGGGATTTCAGTAAGGTTGCATGTTTAGTCGTGTGCTTGCAATTAACCATCTGTCTCTCAGTGTATGTCTGCCTGTAGCTGTTGAGGTATTCATATTTGTGAGTGTGTGTGTGTGTATGGGAGAGAGGCTCTTATGGACAGAGGGGCAGATTAGAGAGGTGTGTGTTTGTCATGTGGTAGGAAAGCATGTCTGCTCTAATGAGATTTACAACAAGACGAGGTAGGACCACTGCTGCTGCACGCTGAGCTAGCTAACATGGCACACACAAGAACGTAGGCTTGAGTTTTTGAGGTGGGGGCACAGTGAAGTCAGAGATTCTTACATAGGTAGTGTTGGGGAGTAACAATTACATTTACGTACTACTGAAATTGTTGGTGATAACAAAGGGGTTACATGTGAAGATACATAAGCGTAATATTCATTCTGTTGCTTTGCATTTTCTCACCTTGCAGAAATGCCTATCTCTTGGCATATTTCCAGACAACACTGGTCAGCAAAGCTGTTTGGACAAATTTAAGTGTGACACCATCAAGGTTAAGATGGCTTACAGCTGTCTCTACATCCAGACAGGATCCATTTATATGGCAGTATCAGCCCGTTCTCATATTCAGCTTGTCAAATACCACCGCTTTGCCGGTGATCTCAGTATCAGATACTGACGCACAGAGACACCTTTCTCAGTGCTAGTGTTGATGCAGCGTGCAACAACTAAACTTGTCAAATACCACTGCTTTGTCAGTGGATGTCCATGTCGGATACCAATGCACAAAGGCACCTTTTGCAGTGTTTATTTTCTGCAGTTTCGAACTCCGCCGTCAATTACTGTAGTTTAAAGACCCTATAGGGATGGCAGTGGGGGAGGGGGTTGGGTCAAACACACTTAGGACATTCACACAGGAGCTCGCTGTCCATTTCCTATGTGAAACCAACAGTCAGTGAAGTTTTAATAACAACTTGGTGCGATGGTATGTGTAGCATGACGTTACATGACATTGATAACAACCCTACTTATTTTAAGCCAAGTCATGATGTTTTTTTTATCTTAACCTAACCATGTGCTTTTGTTGTCTGGAAAAATAAAGGTAAAAACAGGTAGCAGGTACAAACCAGATATTTTAACTATGTTGTGAGTTTATTTTACAAAAGCCTGGGTAATGAGCTGAAACTGTACATTTCCTGTGACTGATTGGGTCTCTTGTTTGAATTCGCACTGCTTCCCGTTTTTCCAGTCAAATCAATTTGTCGTGCTCAAAGCAACCCAACTCTTCCATATCTGCAACCTGCCTACTACACCAAAGTGAGTGGACATGTTGCCTTACAAGAATGCCTTGCACTGCTGGACATGAGATTAATATTTTCCTTCTGAAATAAAAAAAAAAGCTCTAACATTGCTCTACAGTGTGAAGCTTGATTACCAGCAGTAACCACGTGTAACCGCAGTCAGTCACATTAGAAAAGTAATCGAAAAGGAGTCAAATATAATCTGTCACAATACTTTGATGAAGAAATTAAAATAGTTACATTACTTATTACATTTTAAAAGTAACCTTCCCAACACTATATATAAGTGTATACAAGTAATATAAATGTTATTTTCTTAAGTTATATAAATGTACATTATCTAGCAAATAATAAATTATGATTAAATTGGTTGTTATGCTTTCCATGATAATGTTAGTGTATAAATAACACTAAAAATATCAAAGAATGTCTGACAGGAAAATCTATCTGGCATTTTCAATGTTAAGAAAGAAACTTTTAACTTAGTGATGTTTCATTTCTGTCTTTACTTCAAAGAGTCTTTTATTTCTTTGATAGATGGTCAATTCTAGTGTCTTATTTGGAGAAAAATCAGTGAATAAAATTAGCTAAATTTTCATCTTTTCCCAAAATTGCAGAGGAGTTGGGGGAGTTGAGTAGTGTCTGCTGTTGGGCAGCTTGTGTTTTGCCTGAGAGGCAAAAATGTCTGCAAATCACTCGCCTTCTGCTTGTTAAGCCAAAATGCTGTGAGCACAAAGTAATAACTGAAAGCCACTCAGATTAGCATTTTAACATTCTGATCAACTCAGAGCTTCTCCCATCTGGATTTTGGCAGTTGGATGGTCAGAGGGCGCAGTGTAGTGCTCTTTTAGTGATTGAAAGTGAAACTTTAAAGGTCAGAGGGATGAAAAAAAAGGATTTGAAATGTGAGGGGGACGTGTTTGCCACCATCTGCAGTAGAAATTGTGCTCAGGGACACACACACACAGATACACACCGAGACACGTTCACTCCTCCTTCATTAACCTGCCTGATCCCTCTTAACCTGTTTTCACTCAGAGGTCTCAGATAAAAACAAGAACAACAGTTTTCATCTCAGTAAAACCCTGCAGGTACAGCTGATTCTCAAACAGTGACTTTAGCACACTAACTTGTTGAAGCTAAAACATTTCATCGACCTCTGCAAAATTAATTAATTGGGTTCATGGCAGCTGCGATGGAGGTACAAAAGCCTCACTGATAACCGGTGGTAAATTGAGGAAGATAAATGGCCGTTTGAACTAAATTATATCAAGCCAACTTTGCCTCTCTATCATTGGATCAAAGCAACACTAGCTGGTGTCAGCTATAATCAAGTTATCACTTCCTTTGCATTTGGTTGTTAGAGATTTATCACACGTGAAAGGACCATGTAGTGGTTAGAGAGGCTGTGTTTGTGTGTGTGTGTGTGTGTGTGTGTGTGTGTGTGTGTGTGTTTGTCTTAATCAAATAGAAAGAAGGATTCTCTGAGCTTCACCCCATCCATCAGTGCTACCGTGCTGTGGTCCTCTTCACACACTTGTCACAATATTTACATGATCATGAACTATGTGAGAGATGGTAAAAGCTGCTTTGCACTTGTTGTAAATGAGCTTGTCTCTGAGGAGTAAACATAACTGAGTCTCGCTCCGAGCCTGTGTATGTGTGTGTGTGTGTGTGTGTGTGTGTGTGTGTGTGTGTGTGTGTCGGCTAGTGTGCATGTCTGATCAAATATTTCAGACGTAGCTATTTGTTCTCTCAGGCTTAGCAGATGCGTGGCGTGCAAGTAATACAGGGTTCATCATGATGAAAAACACTTTGCAACATGCATGATTACCACCCATTCAACCGGTATGAACAACTGTAATCGTGTGATCCATCGACTAATGTGCAGCATGTGTGGGAGCCATGTGTTTAAACCCAGAGGGAACGCATGCTGATGTGCCGGTGTATGTTTGCAATATGTTTAAGGCTCTGCTGTCAGCTGTTTATGTTGCTGAGGAGCTTCAAGGTGTCAGTCTGCAAGGTGAATCTGTTCACAGAGACATGCTTAAACTAGGGATGTCAACAGTGAACCGTTAATCTGTTAACTAACAGTTTTGATGGGTTACACATGACGGCCTGAAGCCTGGGTCTTTAACAGGGGGTGCTTCAGGGATGTTTTTCTGTAGGCTGACGTGGAAGCCAACTGGATTTTTTCATTGGATTTTTGATGATTGCAGACAATAAGCTCTGTGGCAAAGAAATGTTTATGATACGTACATGTTTTGTTCAGCAAGATAATCTTGACAAATGAACACCACTTAAATGATTGCTGGAGCTTAAATGCATCACCAGATGTAAAAAGCTAACGTTAGGCTATAAAGGAACCACACTGGGTTGCATAATTTAACATTGCCACCACAACAAGGCTGTAAAGCAATGATCGGGGTGAAGAAGAACAAGAACAAGAACAAGAAGAAGTATTTTATTAATCCCCGAATGGAAATTCAATTTGTCATATACACGCAAGCCTGAAATACACACACAGGACCCATACATGTATTAAATGGAGAGATGTCAGAGCGGTGCCTTTAAGGACACCTCAGCAGTGCCCAGGATGCAAACTGGCACCTCTCCAGCGACCAGTCCAAAATCCATATTCGGTCTGGATGGGGACTTAAACTGGCCACCCTCCGGTTCCCTATGGACTGAGCTACTGCCACCCCCAATGATGATCTGTTGTCTCAATCAGCCATGTTTTAACAATCACCTTGTGTTAGGACACATAAAAGCTTCAAAATTAAAAAGTGGAGTATTTAATGATGTATTTCGTGCAGGCATCTAACCAAAAACCCATTCACTTCGAGACAAGGGAGCCAGGAGTGGTAACATGCTAACTCATTTCTGGATATTTCATTTTTAACAGAAATGATCCATAACAATTACTTAAATTTAGTTTAGTTTATTTCGGTCATTTTCCAACGTATAAAACAATGTACTAGTAGATAGACAATAAATAAACATTAAATTAATGCTTTTTTTTTAGCATCATAAAACAAAACAAAACAAGACAGGACTGAAAAGGTGCAGGCTGAAGCCTTAGCTCATTTCACCCACCCTTTTAACATTCTTTGTTTTTATCAGCTTATTTTCTTGTTACATGAAAGTGAAACTTTGTCAGTCTCCACAATACATTCAAGTCGGTTGTACTTGTAATTTTCAGATTCAATCTCCTGAACAGGTCATTGCTAATAGCATCAGATATTCTGTTGACTGTTTCTCAGACTGGGATGCTTATTTGCTCAAGAAGCACCCTGGAGGCAAAGTTAATTTGTTTTCCTGGCCTTCATTTAGATGACTAAGAAACTTGTTTGAATGAGTTGTTGCAGTGAATTACTTTATTGTTTGCATGAGTTTCTGCAGTCTGTTTTCATGAGAGATAAACTTAAACCTTTCCTCTCTTTTGAGGTTGGTGCTATGTGCTGTTAACTAGATTGAACCACTTTAAAAGCCTCTGTCGCAGCTTTTAGAGACCTGAAAACACCTGCCCTTTGACTCTGACTCTTCCTGAGGCATTTTCTGCACTTAGATGTTAGTTCTGTATGCGACATTCAGAGCATTAATCCAGCAGCAAACTTGCTATGTAAAAATATAATGGAGCAATGTCGTTCTAAGCAGGGAACTGAAGTGATGTGACCTCTGTGTGTGTTGTGATGTTCTCTGCTGTTTTTGTTGTAGTAAGCTAGTCTAGCCGTGTGTGCATGATAGTGTATGTATTCCACTGGCTATCTGCTGCTTTGCACTGCACTCGTGGCAGTTACTGCTGATATCAGGATGTCGTTGTTGTGAAAGTGTAGCACCTATAATCTCCGGTTCCCCCTGGTTAACACCACAAGCTCTGTCAACACTTGCAGCTGTTAGTGCTGTTTATGGAACGAGCACAGTTAGCTTCTAGCAGCTGTCTCAGCTACCTCCATGTTGAGAACGGTGTCCAGACAACTCATATGCTCAGAATTTCATAGAGCCCTTTAAAGAAGGATGTCTGTAAAAGAAATAAGTCTGTGAGACTGTACTGAACACAGTAGTACAAAATACTTACATCACATGCTAATGCTGCGTTCATGTGCCCCTCGGATAGTCCCATTTACAGAGTTGGGAGGTCATTTTTCTGAGTTTGGTATGTTCATGAACTTTAAGCCGTAATGTGGAAACAACATGGACGCCACAAAGAAGATGTGTTGTATTTCATTGCATTTAAACAACATGTCAGTAACAGTTTGGAGCTTTATAAAGTGATTTTATCCCAGACTTGTGGCTGCACCAGTACATCACCTAAGACCACTATATTGCTTTACTAACGCTCAGAAATAACTGTTTGAACTAATCTAGGTCACTCTACGTGGACAGCAACTAAAGCTTACAACCTAATACCATATTACAAATCACAGGTGAGCAAAAAAATGGATATGCAATATGTGTATTATAACTTCAACCAAACATTCAAACATTTACCTGCCATATTTCTGCATATATGACGTCAACCTTTGTCCCACCAACTCTTGGGGGCGTTCATGTGAAATTTTTCCAGTTGAGAACTCATTTTTCTTATTATTCACTACATGAATGCAGGGTTACTTCACTAAGAACCATGAATGTATAAAGAGAACTGGATATGGCGTTGGAGCCGGGCCCCGTTCATTCTATGGAAGTTGCCTCAGTGGCGCATAAAGCCAAAAAGCTTGATTTCCATGGTATGACATTACCTGGATCCTCCCCATTATGGGAACCATAAAGCAAGCACAGAGACTTCCGTCACCTGAGCGGCTAACTTTCGGTTTAGCCTTATGCTTGAATGGAGATAAAATGATTTGATTGTGAAGCTCTTCGAGACTTGCGGAATGTCATCCGACTGAGAAGATCAAATCCTGATAGTGAAATGAGTTGTTTCGCGGGGATGTGACAGACATCTCTTTTACAATGTTTATCTATGGGAAAAGGTCTCTTTGGGCCACATGGCGTCATGTGACAGTCCCGGAAGTTGTATGTCTATGTTTGGCCACTGTGTAAAATCAGCTTCGAAACACCAAATGTAAACCTGCTGGTGATGCTACAGGAGAAGTCAGAGGATAATTAATAGTCCTCAGGTAGCAAACCTCTGTGGACCAACAATATCTGCACAAAATTTAATCCATCCTGTAGTTGCTGAGATATTTCAGTCTGGACCAAAGCGGTCCATGGAGGCATCAATAAAGCCTCGCTGCTAGCATGACAAAAAATTTCAAGACTTGTTTATATATCTTGTAGTTTGATTCAGTCTTCATTATACTTCTCAAAACCACATCCAAAAGCACTTTTGTTTGTATCAATGATGGGTATGATGGTTGTGAAACGGGCACAGCTGAACACCATTTGCAAGACCAAATTACCCATGAACACAGCCAGAATAGCTGGAGGATAGGTCTAATCAAAAAAACTTAAGAAGGAAGAGAGAATGGAAACACTGTGTTGCATTTCTGAAAACAGCCCTGTTCATATGAGCATCTGAAAGCTATCACATTACTTTACCCCCACCCCTCTCACATTCTTTACTGTATGTCTTATCAATATTATTGGCCTAAGATGTGCTCCATCTGGCATTCATGTTTTTATTGTTATGACAAAACAGCTCACGTTAATTCCCATGATTCTATAAAATCCATGACACACTGAGTAAAGACGTCGCTAACTTTCCAAAGGCTAAAGTAAACTCTTCCTGTTCACCACCGTGATTTTTTCCTGTTTCAACACAGCAGACGTCATGTTTTCTGTGTACAATGTAAGGACGTATACTCCTGGGTGCTGCAGGTTTGATTCCAGCACACAGACTTTGTTTCATGTCTCCCTCTGCCCATCTTCCCTGTCACTCTCCCCCATGTTGTCTAGTATATAAACGGAGATGTCTCAAAATAGTCTATCTCTCTTGCCACACAGCATCAGCTCAGTATATCCGCTGCATGTAAATCCATCCAGTTTCTCCTTTATCTGTAGGCCGTGATTCATGTGTCAAAGAGCTTGTGCTTTTTTTCTTTTCAAATACAAAAAAATGTCAAAATGGAGGAGTCAAATAGGAGTCACAGCTCTATGTTTTATTCATTGTAGTCTCTCTATACGGCCGTGTTTTCACTTATATAGCTGTTGTTTTCTGAGAACATTTTAGAGAGCAAGTCTATGCCAATCAGTCCTGAGTCCTTCGCCATCTGCCGGTTTAATGATCGGAGGATGGTCAGATGTTCTCAAGGGAGCAGGGGCCCTCTCTGGGCTCCAGGCCTGCCTGCAAGGCACCCTAACCAGACAGAGGCACCAGACAGCCTCCTCAGGCTACAGCGTGACCCATGAAAGACTCCCTGGTCCAATCAGGCAGCATCTTCTACAAGAGTAACCCTCTGCAGTGTTTGGACACCTTAGAGTTTGCTTATTATACTAAACTTTACCAATCATGCTTTTTATATTCAGAAACCTTAAAAATCATTTCATAAAACCCATGATAGCATGATTTTAATCGCTCTGGTCCCCTGAAAATTGATCAGTTTAATTTTGAATTTGATGCTAATACATCTCCCAAAACTTGTTTCACGTCTCACACAGATTTGCATTTATCAGGACATTTTGATTAGCGTCTGTGCAAGGGCTGTAAAACAAAATATTTTTTCAATATAGCAGAGACTATTAAAGACCTGCTCTTTCATAGGACAGTTGGAGTGATTTTATGAAGTGTTTTTTTTTTTCTACTTGAGCAATAAAACACGTTCCATCTCAGTAACCTCGATAATAAATCCACTAAAAATGAATTTAATGCAACATAAAGTCACACTGTGCGACAATTACATAGAACCAGTGTCATGTTTGATAAATGGAGACATGCTGTATGTAAATTCATTATGTGAGGTGAGATATATTGCCCGAACTGTATATTAAAATATAAGATTACCAAAGGGTGACCAGCGAGGTCTGAGCCCTTAGTGTGTGGAAATGTGTGCGTGTGACTTATCCATTAAGAGGTTCTGATGTTCTCACAGTAATTCAGCTTTACCCTCACCATGGTACATCTCTATCTAGTGAGTGTGTCTCTTTGTGTGTGTGTGTGTGTGCCTTCTCCTTACTATCTCCACCAGCCAGGAAGACACTTAACATCTGGAGAGGGACCCAGGTACGTTGTGATAAAAGCCTCCGAGGAGATAGAGCAAGAGAGAGAGACAGTACACAAGGTGTGTTAGTCTGTGTGCACAAATTGCAAAGTGAGGCTTCTGTGTGTGTGCGTGTGGGTGTGGGGGAGGGTGGGTTTGTAGTGAGATACGGATATAGATACAGATACACACAAGAGGAGGGCAAACGTAGAGGTGGTGCAAAAGAAAGGCATCTTGCTATGAGTGCTTTGCTGGAACCGAGCTGGTAACCCTCAGCGCCGTCAGCACATTAAATGGATGAGGGCCAGCAGGCATGTAAATGGGTGGACAAGATGAAAGGCCGGGGATGGAGGGGTGAAATGAAAGATGAAGAAGAGGAGGAAGAAGAAGGAGGAGGAGAGGAGAAGGTGAGCAGGAGACAGCCAAGAACAGCTGGGGAAAATGGGAGGGATGAAGAGAGAGGAGATGACCCCTGGGGAGCCTCATCTCCCACATCAATTATGGAAGAAGTGTGTGTGTGTGTGTGTGTGTGTGTGTGTAGGAGAGAAAGCAAAAAAATACTCCTAAAGCTGGAAAAACAGCTCAACGAATAGTCATCTTCATCCAACCCTCTTCATACAGACACAAACACACTACTCAACCTTATCAAACTCATTCTTTGGAAAACACTTATTAAATAATAGCATAAAGACACAATAGATAATACAGTTATTGTAGAAATGTCCTATTGTATGCACTGGGGAAGAAGTACTGTAATGCCAAATGAGAAAAATACTCCATTACAAGTAAATATCCTGAATTCATTTTTTTATTAAAGTGAAAGTATGTATTATCTGTAAAATGTACACAGAGTATCACAAATAAAGTACTCATAATGCAGAATGGCCAATCTAGTACAATCTTGAGACACTTTATTCATACTCGAATTTTACGCTGCTTTATACTTCTTCTCCACTTCATTGTAGACAACCCTGTCTCCTAGAAATTACGCCTGTATCTTATTAAACTGCTTCTTTTATTATGTTGTTGAAGCCGTAAAATCGCTGCCTGGATTATGTTCAGAGACAACGTGTCTTTCAGGTAGTGAAATGTTATATTCGTGTACTGTGGAAGGAGGTAACTGGGGAGGATCTTGGGCATACAAATTGCAGAACCTCATTCAGACTCCTGCCTTGTGTTTCAGCAACAATTAAACTCTGGTTAAGGTTAGGGAAAAGTCATGAGCTAGTTTAAATGTTTATTAAAAAAGGTAATAAGAAAATAATGCTGTAGTTACTAGGAGTGGATGGTGTATAACAAGATTGCCTGTTCTCACTGAAAGCAATTGAAATACATCGTCAGTGAACATTTTACTGATATGTTCTGCTTTCCAGGTGTCTTAATTATTAAAACATGTTAACTGTCATTCATTTTCCATAACTGCTTTTCCTATTAGGGGTTGCGAGGGTGCTGGAGCCTATCCCAGCTGACATCAGGTGGGGGTACACCTTGGACAGGTCGCCAGACGATCACAGGGCTGACACATATAGACAGCAATTCATGCTCAGATTCACACCTCCTGTCACTTTAGAGTCACCAATTAACCTGCATGTCTTTAGACTGTGGGAGGAAGTTGGAGTAACTGGAGAAAACCCACACTGACACAGGGAGAACATGCAAACTCCCCATAGGTTTGAACCCCCCACCCCGGGCTCAAATCAGCAACAACGCTAACCACTACACTGCCATGCTGCCTGTTCAAATGTAGTTATTTTTTTGGGGGACAGTTCTGTTTTAGGGTGATATATTATACTTCTTACTCCACTATATATTTCCAGCAGTAGTAGGTAGCCTAATTTTTAGATTCAGATTTTACATACAAGACCTATATTGAGCTTAGTAGAAGTATAACGTACATTTACATTAACACAAATACAGTTTACATCATTGATAAATGTTTTAAAGAAGAGCTTCCCAAATCTAAAATTGTCACCCTTCTTGTCAGCATTCTGAGAAATAGAAACTCATCATTCAGCCGTCAAAAAAATAAATAGAAATGTAAAGTACAGGTCAAATGTGGTGAATTGAAATCCATTACATGGCATGGCGCCACATTATGGTTTTCATTTGCGGCAGCTTTTTGCATAAATACCAGCCATTGATGTCATCACTCATGTGACTCCACTTTCACAGCCCTGACCTGTCATTGGCAGCGGGGCTGTTAGCAGAGCAATGAACAAGCCTTAATGGTAGTCCCCATTCACAAGCAATGCTCAAAGCCAGCAATCACTGCCTGAAATAAAAAGCTTTTTAAACGTGTGTGTGGGATGGGGGAAGCGTGGGGTGAAATTGGAACGGGTGTGTGCATGTATATGTGTGTGTGTTTCCACGTGACATGCCTCCCTGCTCGTGTTTCTGTGCGTTTCCATTCGTTGCACCTTTGCTGATGAACTGTCAGCGCCCTCTCAGCTTCCACTCCCTGCAGAGGTCAATGCAAAATGTCAAGTGTGACGGATGCTCCCTTCACGAGATGTGCGACCCTTGACCCCTCGTGTAACAGGGCCAGGCCCAAATAGCATTAAAAGTCCATCCAGTGTGGGCGTAAATGCTTCTCATTATAGAACAATTGGTTTCTTGGTCCAATAATCGCAAATGGAGATCAGTACACAGATTTGGGCTATTCATCAAGTCTCCTCCTCTCATGCATATTAAGGAAGAATCAGATGGAGGCTATCACTCCATTCATATTCATGCGGTAAGATTGAGAAATACTGGGGAGGTGGTCATTTGAATTTCAATAACATGTCAGGCGTTTTAAATTTGAGAATTAAAATTCCAGATGAAACCTTTTCCTATAACCTCATTTGACAGTTCATCCAGATCCCAGAGAATACATTTCCAGCCGTTCACTGAAACCATCAGTGACCTGTCAAAAACACAGCCTGATCCCTCACCTTTTAACTGCTAACTTTGAAATCATTCATCAGTTTGAGGATGATTAGTCTCTGTGTGTGTGTGTGTGTGTCTGTGTGTGTGTGTGAGAGAGATAGATAGATAGAGAAAGAGGGGGGTACAGTACAGTATGAATTTCCATCTGGACCGACAGGAAATCAATGTGGAAGTGCAGCAGATTGTGCTCCAAACCTGGATGCGGCTGAAGTATAATCACCTCACCACTGACCTTCAGGGCTTTTGAGAACACACACACACACACACACACACACACACACACACACACAGGCTCATACAGCACAGCATATGCACAGCAGCAGGCACATGTACCGTACAGCCATGATGGTTGGGCTTACTAGTATGCAGTACACACACCCATAAACACACACACATTATTGAGGTTCCCTCACACACACACACACACACACACACACACACACACACACACATACATACAGACAGACACATATTGTTGGTTTAAGTCTCCTTTGGGGGCACTGCATTGACCTATAAATTAATTCCCTGTAGACCTAACCATCGCATACATACACAACACTAGTGAAGGAAAGGAGAAAAAAAAAAAAACACTTGACAGGTCCATAGCTGTCAGAGACTTCCCCCACACTGTGCTTCTTAGAAGATGACACATTTATTACAAATTTATTGCACAAAAGCCTACTTCCTTATTTTCTTTATTCATAGGCCTATATAACATCAAAAAAGCATCACATATATTTTTCAGTGCTACTTGTACGAGAAAGGGGTCGCTCTTAGCAATGAAACCGCAGAGGATTATCAGCTAAATCTGCTCTATGAAACATTTCAGCATCTCTCAGTTCATTTACTGTTTTAGTTACTCTCACTGCTCTGATAGTGTCGTTTTCTGCTGCTGCAGCAGGCAGGCATTTTTTTTATAGCAAAAAAAAAAAAAAAAACACTGTACACTACCTGCTCAGCACCAGATATCAGACATACACAGTTAGCGACTAGCTCGTAAACATACTGACGCATTTAGGAGCTATAGAGACAGATATTTTCCTCAGGAGCTAGTGGAGAACTAAAGAACTAAATTAGAGACTCAGTACTGAACTTGCATTCATCAGGTGGCCACAAACATGACTCGCAATGAGTGATAACTTTGCTCCGTAACTGCTGGATCTGTAAATAAGTAACTGTTTCAACTTAAAAGGGGATCATTTTTCAGTGACACATGCTTGCAGATATTTCTGCTGCTACCAAATGGCCAAATAAATCAGTTGATTTAGGTTTGAATTTAACAACCTGGTCTCACTCTGAAGTTGTGGAAATTCAGGGCTTGGGCAGTGACTTGCAGCGTCATAAACCAACGAAAAAAGCCGTCCTTTAACGTTGTCAGAATTTTAGCTGTTCGCCCTTTTAGTTTAACAACACCGGGTGGCGGCAGGGGGAGACGTGAGCAAAAATAAGGTGGCAAAAGTTTGAGTGGGGTGAGTGGGACGTGTGGTGGATAGGTTCAACAAACAACAACTTTCACCTGGGGGAGCGGTGTTGGCGTCCAAACCCAACCACGTATTTTTGTTGACTGACTGTATAGAAATTTTCTGTGAATACGGAAGCATAATTAGGAAGAAGACAATGCATGTAACAGGCAGAACTTTAAACTGTGTCCCAGAACGTGAACAACTAATGCTCGCAGGGTGCCTTTTACATCGTATCAGGACATAGAAAAGTCCATGACAAAACATTGATATGCGACAAGGTCAGAGTAAGAATATGTTGGATTTAATATTTGGGGTGATACATTGTACCTGCATCCTAGCAAGTTACACCCTTATCCCAGCAAAATTAGAGTGTCCATGTGGGTTTTTTAAACACAGGTAAACCCCTTCCCCATTCCCAGTAGTCCCTGAGTTTGTACTTGGCTCTGCTGTAGACAAGCATGCCTGTTTATTTCTGGTGTGTCACGTTTAATGTCACGGACAGGCCGGAAAACAGTTGAGTACAGTGGAAAGCAACATGGAGGCCAGTGAAAATGTTAGTGGTTACTCATCTTTTAAATATCTCTTCTGTTTTTCTTTTTATATTGTACAATAAAGTGATTACAGAAGAAGAACAGACAAATACAGGAGCAATTAGTCAGCCAAAAAATTATGTAAAATAAAAACAAGACAAACAATAAAAAAAGGAGGAGACAAACTTTAGATGAAGTTTGAGTGCTGCTTGCATGAACATGGATGGTATGTTGTGGCAGCACGTCATTGCATAGCGCCAGCAAAGGTGCTAAAATTAGCTCTTCCACCTATGTGTCATATTGCCATCACTGCTGACTGAAGCCAATTGGAGCTGGAGTTGATACAGTAAATACAAATAACTACTTATTTGTGATCAACTCAGCTGTATCGTGGTGTTTATGATAATATGCACCTGAAGGCAGCATCATTAAGTCATTGTAATATCAACCATTTTGGCCAGACAGTTTTTCAGTCTGCTCACTGTACAGTATAACAAGCAAAATGTAGCTACACAAGTTTGACAGGGGGCAAGGTCATGAGATGTGGCCAGCTTATTACCTGCCACACACACTTTATTGAGTCAGCCCGGCGGTCTGATGTGGGATCAAACATCAGCGCACATTGTTATAACACCATTTTGTTCAGCTGCTTCTAAACTCGCTGCTGTCCCACAGGTCCAAGCTGTTTAAGCTCACATTGAATGCAGCTGCAGTGAAAACAAATAGAGGGCACCAGTTTTGTCCCTAATTAGACAAGCCGTCCCCAATCAACTGGTTTAAATTCCAAATTTGTCCCCAAATGTTTGAAAATTCGGAAACACACAGACGGTAGGAACTCATCCCCCCGGAGGCCTGACTGATCTCTGCAGCCCTCAGAGAAGAGAGGGCCAGACCAGCAGCTGAGACCCCACTGATTATAGTCCAGAGAGGCAGCAGGGGACAATCACATGTGTGTGGCTGTGTTTGTGTGTATGTATGCATAGAGGTTACAGATATCCTGCAGCTGTGTCCCATAGCTCTGAGGTTTAAGTGACAGGTTGGCGGCTGGGCTGATAGGCAGGAGGAGGAGAGAGATGCAGGGTTGTGATAGTGGGGTGCAGGGGCGTGGAAGAGGAGAGAAGATGTGAGATGATGCAACGCTGGTGGGGGAAGGTGAGGAGGGAGGAGGAAACAAAGGATCTAGATACTGTTAGAGGGTGAAGGGCAAGAAAAAGGAACCTTGAAGGACATATACAGGCTGTGAATATGTCTGCTGTCTCAGTCCACGACTGTTTATATGTTACTATATGCTTAATGTGCAGTGTAGTTCGAGTTAGAAAGAAAACACCAATTATTTTAGCCGTAAAGGGACAGTTCACCCTAAAATCATGTACACATTTTTCCTCTTACCTGGTGTGAGCTGCAGAGTGTTGGAGATATCGACCACAGAGCTATATGTCTTCTCTTCAATATAATGGAATTAGATGGCACTCAGCTCTGGGATTGGTATCGTTATATTTTATTGACACTGCTACAGTTATCGATGCTCCTTATTGGTTTGGTACTTTATCGATACTCTTTTCAGTTCATTTTCATTACTAAATAATTACTGTTTAGAAAATATATTAATTCAAAAAAGAATAAATTCAGGAGTAGACTTTGACATTTTAAATATAACTAAATGTGAGCAGCAACAGTAATATTTACAACAGCAAAGGTACTATATAAATAACATTCCTGACATCACAATACTGAGTGAAGTGTAGTTCATCAGTCACTATCAGCCATTCATCCTCTCCTCCATCTTCCTCGCTCTGCTGATGTGATTCACTGTCTGCAGGTAGAGGGAGGAGGGTCTATTCATCCCAGCCAGCACATAAGTTTACAGAATCTACCAAATTTTAAGATAACTGGCAAACTAAGCTAAACAATTAGACTACATACAGACAGCTTCAATTTTAGCTTGTTTGTAACAATTTGCCATTAGCTGAGCTAGTGCGCTGTGGTTGTGTGAGATATAACAGCAGTGGATGAGAGACTGCGCACAGAGCAGATTGAAATATCACTTTCTACATGTTTCTGCTTGTTGAACAGGTGTATTGATAAAGTGTTGGCTTATAAATTCCGTTTTTTCATTGCACTTACAGTAATGAGTGAAGTTGTCGTCAGCCCAAATAATTTTTGAGTTATCTTCACTTCCTCTTCCCTGTGGCTGCTCTGCTTTGATGTTCACTGACTTCACTCTGTGTCGTATGTGTGTGTTTCTGTGGAGGTCCGGTTCAGAGAGCAGAGGAGAGGCTGCAGCATGAAAATAAATTGCACTAATGTTAAAGTACCAATAAAAGAACTGATAATGTTAGAGCTTATCAATACTATGGTCTTTAATAATTTAGACCACGGGCCTGTTTTAGACCAGGTTTTGGTACCCATCCCTAACTTGACTTGTACACCCACCAACCGTATCAATTTGCAGAAAGAAGCCTGCATCTACTTATGGATGAGAGGCTCGTGCTTGTGCTAGTGTGAGATGTAAAAAATAATTGTGTATTGTTAGCTAGCAGTGGTGCTAGCTGACCTAGCAATAGATGCACACTTCCTTCTGTGCAGTGATGCAGTTGGTGAGCAGAGGTCATTTAATTCAATTTAATTAATTTAATTTAATTTAATTTTTATTTAACTTTTATTTCATTTATTAACTCCAGCTACAAGCTCAAGCCATGAGGATGGACATCTCTCTGGCCAGTATCTCCAACACTCAACACCATAAAAATTTTTAGATTTATAAATAGCACTACTAACAGGTAAGAGGAAAAATATGTATCATTGATTTTGGGCTGAACTGTCCCTTTAAATCTGAGATTGTCCATACAGTATGCAGGGTTTTTTTTCAAAATCTTTCAATTTGACTATGTAATGCTAAATATTTACATGTCTAAAAAGAAAATGAAATAAAATAAATAAATAAATAGTATTATACAGTTTATTTACAGGATATATAGCTGAAATCAGGACATATTAGCTCCTCAATTTGAGATTTTACTGCATGACATCAAATGAACAGCAGTCAGTGTTTGATATAATTAAAAAATGTCAACATCAGCCTAATTTATTGGCATGCTGTTTGTGTTTAAAGTGTATTTACAGGTTAATTTACAGGTTAATATGGGTTGAATGAGGACATCTCTGTTCCTACTTATTGTCAAGGTATACTTTCCTTTTTTGACAGTGTGTGAATCTGTGTGTGCGTTGCCTGCTGGCTCCTTTACATACAATATGTGCGTGTGTGTGTGTGTGTGCTCAGCCGCACCCAGGCACACCAGATGGCCAGTGCTTTACCTTCTCCTCGTCACACATCATGTGATTATGGCTCCAGGTAATCTGCGCAATTATTATCAACACAGAGTTGTGTGGTCTGAATTAAATATAGAGACGCAGCATCATGGCAACAACAGCAGGGTGTGTGTGCCCCACCAAGGACCACACAACGTCAGCACGGGCAGGAATAAAGGTGAACCTGCGTGTGTGAGGGAGAACAGAGATAGTTTTATTTTTAGAACATGCCTCATTGGGTGTTAAAATCTCAAAATGGAGTTTGAACTGCTCTCACATTCCAGGTGTTCACAGAAGCAACTAAATAACATAAGTGGGAACTATTTTAGTGCTAGAATCGAACTTGCCATCTGTTTTTCCTGTGAAACAGATGATTATACCAGCTCAGAAGTATCAGACCCAATTAAATCAGTTGTACATTCAAAGTTTACGGAAGTTCAAGCGCAATTCATGTTGTGTTGTTTCATCCCTTTTTCTTTAAAAAAAAAAAAAGTTTTTTCAGCTTTTGAAGCTGTTAAGTTGAAAATTTCACCCATGAATCTTGAAAAAGGGCTAAATTTGTGTTGGAAAATGTGATGCTGGTCTCCAGAGAGGAGGTCTACAGCTCAACTATCGCGCAGCAAGGAACTTTTGGGGTTTATTTTATATCAGTGTTTGTGAATACGTCACTTCCCCACTATTTGACCGGCCTGTTAAAAAAATCTCTCCAGATGGCCAGTACTCCTCTGGCTCCATGTTTGGCTTCCCTCGCTGCAGAGGGCTCTGATGGCTCTGACGGAGGGAGCAGCAATTAGCCAACCTCTCCACAAAGCCTCAGCTGCGAAAGGTAAATTAATTGGACGGACATTATGACAAGCAATCAATTTGTTCAGACTGGGGGCATCTTCAGACTGGGTTCAGCCATTTCTCTGTTTTTATGCAATGGGAATACAGGCTCTGATCGAATATTAGCCAGTTTCACATGAGATTGCTTGATCTTCAGTGGCCTCTTGAAAGGTGATTGCGTCCTCCAACTCCAGAAAAAGACGACACAGTAAACACACTCATAACCACACAAAAAGTGTGCAGCTGTTTGCTTCAAAGTAGGACACTTCATCTACTTCTACTTTTTATGCTCTGTTAGACAACATATGGTGGTGAATGTGAGCACACACGGGAAACAGAGAAATAAGGGAATCATTAACCACATTTGAACCCATGACCTTTAATGATACTGGTGCATATATCAAGTTGCCAACAGGACATCCCAGTGGTGATTTGCTTCAACTCAAATACACATGACTTAGTTTCTCTGTAACTGAATAAAAGGAACTAGTTTTGACATGTGTGTTCTGTTTTGCCTTGTCAGGATTCAGTGATGCGCAGTTACAGCACAGACATGCTGCATGTGTCATGAGGATGTATAGGCAAGGACTGTGTGTGTGTGTGTATGTGTGTGTGTGTGTGTGTGTGTGTGTGTGTGTTTGTCAGGCGACCTTGACCAACCACCAGGCTGTAAGTCACAGCTGTGAGCTGATGGATTGTACACAGCTCTTCATCCCAGCTGATATGAGAGCAGAGGACACTGAGCCAGCTCAGTCATGGTGACACCACACACACACACACACACACACACACACACACACACACACACACACACACACACACTCAACCAATCAGTAACAATGCCACTGATCCAAAATTGCGTGATAGTGAGGATGCTACTTCAACCTCCTCTACTCTGGTGAGGAGTGGCGCCCTTGGTCAACATAACTGTCTTTCAGAGCCTATAGGGAGCTGAGTTTTAAAGCGAGAGTGAAGATATTGCTATTATATCAAAGCAGAAGACCTAAGGAACTCATTGCAAAACAAAAATGCAATTCTGACAGAAATCTCCAAATGTCAAAAGTTCCTGAAAACAAATCACAGCACTGATTTTTCTACAGCGTTCCTCAAGGTCTTGGTGTCTTAATGTGGTATTTTAGAGGTTTTTTGACCATTTTTTTTGTCAGTTCTCAAGTGATAAAAAGCTTAAATGTAGCCCTAAATCTGTGCAACAAAAGGTATCAACCTAAAAATTGTTGCAACAACTCATGAGGCATAACTGAGCATGGGAATGGCGGTCATATACTTCCATCATAATCATCTCAGTCCTTATACACTCTAAACTTTGAATAGGAACCTAACCAAAACACAATGCAGCTACCATATTTATGACTAGAAAAGCTTGGGCTGCATCCAATTAATCATCAGGTTCCCAGCTTTCAGATAATGTATACTACTTCTATGTGGAAAACACTGACTTGCTATCTCCCTATAAAGATCGTGTGTCCCCATACAAAAGACAGAAATGGTTCCATGGTAGGGAGTGGTGATATGGAAGTAATAACTACCTAACTATGATAACAATTAGTATATATATTTATCACTGGAAATGTGCTATTCATATATACAGTGTACCTCAAAAGTTTTTTGTCAATACATGTGGACAGTGTAATAGAGGGAGTCAAGTTCATAACAATATAAGACTGGAATAAGACTCCGTACTTCATATCCACCAAAGACCCTGAACCTTAAGTATTCAAATGTTCTGTTGTATATCTCTTACAGTCCTCTATCTGTGATGCTAATTACAGAGAGAAAAATGAACTCTGCATAATCTCTTGTTTAAATAAACAGCCAAGAGGACCCAGGAGTGCTGTGTATGAACAACATGTATAACCACATGTTAAACAATTCAAACACAGTACACGGACAACGACTACAATAAAATAATACATCAAAATACATCCTTATCCTCTGACATCAAACATTACATTAGCATATAAAGTCTACATACAGTACACATGTTCTGAGCAGTGGTCTAAAAGATCTTAAAGTTGTTTGTATGACATTAAAAGCTTTGAGCGCGATGTGCTATTTTACACACAGCTCAGGCCAGTTGCATCATCAGCCTGTTTATGAACTGATTTTTTAATGCTTAGTTGTATAGGGAAAGTATTTATTGTATATCTTACATTTTTATACAGAGGAAATAAACATTTATGACAACCACCCCCATCTAAAAATAAACACAAACAGTTAAAACCCTAACCCAATAAAGACATAAAGTGAGGTATAATCATATAATCTTACACTCTAGTACATCACAGTTCCAAATAGGACAAATAATCCAGAAAATGAGATGGAGCCTTTATGTGATTTGTTCAGGAGCAGCCAGGAAACTGAACCCTCAACAAGTCTAAAGAATGGGCCCCACATCGTAGTGAATTTATTTCTTGACCCCTGACTGTATGTCTTCTAGAGTTTGATGTGGCAAGAATATGAACAGTCTGAAGGCTGTGAAAAGGGCACACAGAAGATTTCCATTTCAGCAGGATTAAGTGTCTGAGGGACAAGTATATAGCACAAACTTAAGCCACATACCACAGCATTTATAGCCTAAAGTATTTTGTGATGCCTGTCCCTATTAGGCATGGACAAATGACTGCAAACTGCAATTTGAAATTAAAGCAACTGAGCATCAGCTTTCACCTCAGCTGTTAAACCTGGACCTACTAATGATGATGTTTTTAGAGTAAAATCGGAAGCTTGTAAACAGCAATATTTCCATCCTTTTGTGGTGTAACTCCACGCTTTTACTACCATAGCATCCATTCTTCAGCCCATTGCACATGTGTTGATAATTGTGGTGCTGCTGTCCCTTTTAGTCACCATCTAATCCTTTTATCTGAAGCACTTAAGTCCGCATCTTTTCAGGAAAGCTGCGATAAAAATAAAGTCATTATTAATGTTTATCATATAATGGGCAGCTCAGTAATTTGTTGCTAAATGGGTCCCTCTATAACCCCTCTATATCCTCTCTACACCTGCTATCAACTGCTTAGCCAGCTTCTTCTCACATTTCTTAGTGCTGCAGTACTTCTGCAGGCTTTTCTAAAAACTATTCCTCTGGGGAGCACAGAGACTGCTTTCAGTGGCCACATCTGTGGCTCAGTAAGATATCCCCCTTTTTTCATATCAGAACTGCAGTTTAGGACGACAGCCACCACTACACACAGCTACGCCTGCATACACTCACAGTGAATGCTGGGCTGATACCACAGAGAGGCTGTAATGTGTGAAGATATGGGAGGAGGCTCATCTGGCAGTGGGGAAGTGCTTACACAGGCCTGTGGTTCAAGAAAACTGTTGACTGACACAAACTAAAACTGTCCCATATGCACATATACTTAAAAGGGATATAAAATTATGAGCGTCTCATCTTTTAAGGCATCCATAATTCTGAATGTGGAGACAATCATCTTGTATTCTAACACATCATTTTTTCATATGTGCTATAAATCAGGGCAATGAAATTCTCCTTTTATGTGCTTACAGTACTCGCTGGTAATGGCAGCAAACTGAAACTGCATCACATCACAATATTGTTGATGCACTTTTATAGCTGTCACTTTATACCCACAATATCTCTGTGCATTACCTGTGATAATACCACATCCATGTACTTGAGTTCACCCGTCTTTTGCAGATGCTCACCTCGAGATTCTACAAGCAAAATAACATCCGGCGCCCTCTCCGCTCCTCTCCGTACATTAAAGTAAATGCAGCCTTGTGGGCGTGTTTCAACGCAACCTAGGTCCTCAGTCCGAGGCCGACTCCGCTCGACTGTGTCAGAGCCAAAGATGTTACACAAGCATCCGTTCTTCCCACGTACTGTAATCTTTTTTTCCTCACTCCTGTTGCTGTTTTAATACACAAAGCTGGGGATGCTTGTCTTTTCCATTAGCTGTAATTCCATTCAAATATGAGCTGCTGAGGACACATTAAAAAGAATTCAACCATCTGGGTCCATTCTTCCACAGAGCCATAGATAATACTATTGTAAAGATGTTTTACTTTGCACCTAGTCTGACATCTGGCTTCATTACAAGCACACCAGATGATATACAAAGTGTTTAAAAAACCTCCTCCACCTTCCTTTGCTGTAGATTCAGATAAACTTTCAACAGCAGCTATCTATCCGTCTTTGTGTCAAGGCTGTCCTTTTCGAGCTGCATCTTGGATATGAAAGTGAAAGGTTTGGTGAGAGAAATGATTATCACACCAAGCCTTTTCTCTTTTCCATCTGATACAGACACAAACATTGATGTCTGAATCAGGCAAACTAGACAATCTCTCCGACAACAGTTGCCAGGTGTTACAAGGTCAGACAGTTTTGTCTTTGAGCTTGTACACCATCTGAAGTGATATAAAGACAGTTGGAGACTCTTCATCAAACCAATGTGATGAAAAGGTTTAAGGAAACATGTTTATCTCAGCGGTGATGTGACCAATAGATATAAAAACATAGATATCTCATTGACTGATGGATTGTGCGTCAGCGTGGCTGCCATATTGGAGAGAGCAAGACGTGCCTGTGGGCCTCAACAAGTGCAAGTAAACAGAGGAGCTGCGGTTTTTCTGAGATAAAAGCACTGTAACATTTCCATTTCTCAACCGATTGCAATCAGTCCTTTTTATATTCAAGGGTTTGTAATCTACTTGTAGTAGCACACAAGAACACATTTTGTTGTGGTTGCCTTTCTGAAATGAGCAGTGGTGAAAGGTACTATATTCTGTTATGATCAAAGAGTTAATGATAAGCAGAAAGTGTTGGCTTGCATGTCAGCTGGGTAAAAGGTTGTTTACTTCCACATTAAATTATATTTTATAGGGACATTTCCACAAGTATTAACCAAGGAAAAAAAGTCAAATCGATGCTTGACAGATGTGAGTTCTTACAGTTCCTTCCTACAGTTGATGATTAATTATTTCCCACCATGTAACCTTAAGTAGTTTAGTTCACGTGGGTGTAACAGTCTAGCACTGATTAGAGCCTATAGCCTATAACACTTTTTTCCTTCTACATGTAGATCATAAACTCATGAATATAAAAACGACTCAATGAAATCAGTTGAGAAATATAAAGTGCTTTTTCATCCAGATAAAATGCAGCTCCCCTGGTTATTTGCATCTTGTTCCCTCCAACATGGTGACAATGTTGGCAAAATCGCTGCAACGAGCTTACACAGTCAATGCCGCGTCTGTATGTCTATGATCTGACCCGCTCAGCTAGTGTTGGGGGCAGCTGATGCGTGGTGAAACATGCTCACAAGTCCCTCTGTGATCTCTGTTAGATGTTCTTATTTTCGGGGTATGGTTGCTGAAAGAGACGTGTGATTGCACTCACCAGCCAACATGTCTGTCCTTACTTTTGTGTCTGACAAGCCCAAACAATCTCCCACGACAACAGTTATCAGCAGCCATCAGGCGCCACGTCTTCGCAGTTGAAGTCCTGGTTGAATGACCATCCTGTGAGGTGGATGGATGATGGCTATCTTTGGGAAGCTGTCATGTTTTCATTTTCAAATGCGGGTCCATTTTTCATTATCACAAGTGCAGTTCATACCAGCATTGATGCCTCTGTCTCTACTTTCTATTACTGGCACTTTTTTTCGGTGGTCATTCCACAGCAGAAAAAAAAAATTGTTTTGGACACAGCGGCATGGCTCTAGGGATTGCAACGCCGCTCTATCCGTCCACCACTTTTGTCCAGAAATATTTCTGCTATCTCTAGTGGTACAAATTGTTGTGCAGACATTCATGTCTCTGGAGGACAAAAACTAATGAGTTTGGTGAGCCCCCTTTTCCTTCAGTGCCACTGACGGCACTTCTCATTTGTGGTTTCTTGCAAAATATTTCTACAAGGATGAATTGCCTCGAAACTATGTGTTTTGTAGATGATATATGGAGATTTAAGTATTAACATCATCATGTAAGTATTGTCATTGTGAGCATGTTAGCATGCTGACATTCATGTTTAGCTCAAAGCAACTCTGTGCCAAACGACAGCTTCACAGAGCTGCCAGCGTGGCTGTGGACTCTTCCCTGTTACTGACATTTATACACACACAGTCTCAAGTTAGGTGTATATTTATAATCATTTTCACAGTATATGACTATTTGTACGCCTGTTGGGAGAATCTATTTGTCCATTTAAAATGTCTGTCCTTAAGTGGTCTTAAGTGAAGACAATGAATGTCTTGCAGAAACCACTTCATCAGGCAGCTATTATGAAAAGATCCCTTTGCTTTCATCCTTTACCTAAATTTCCATTTCATCCATTCGTTAATGTCTCGTCTCCTGGATGACCAGCACTTAGGGAGAGGTGTAAAAAGTAAACATTCATGAATCTCTATTGCCGATGACACGCTCATTAATTTTGCATGCTTGTGTTAATCTGAAGGCTTAAAAAAAAAAAAACTCTGATGCAACAGCAAGGGCAAGAGCTGAACAAAATAAGTACACAATGAAAGATTATATAAAATAAAGAGGAAGGACGGGACGAAAATAAACCCTGTCGAAGCATAAAAAAGCAGCTCTGTTCTTAAGTGAACTGAGATGTTACATTGGAGTGGAAAGGCAAAATAAAGTCTATTCTCTCATTCAGGGTAAATAGATAAAACCCTGTCAGTGAATGAACAACTATATGGAGACTTTCACACGTGTGTGTTTTCACTCCTGTGCCCTGTCACAGTGGCCTGAGAGAGTGGGAGGGAGGTGAGACTTTTAACACGCTACTCTTTTGACCTCCTCCTCCTCTCACATTTTTAATGACTGCAGGGACACTGAAACAAGTTCTGGGTCAAGGACCATAGCGGAAGTTCTTCAAATAAGGATGTCTTCAGTGATATGATCCATCGATGAGGTTACATGGGCGTAATCTATATGCTTGTGATGCTTTGGCTTGAATGAGCGAACAGCCTTATTTTTTATGTTTGACAATCAAATACTTTAAATGAGTTTTGAAAAAATCTTGCTGTGGAATAAAAATAGATTTTGGAAAAAGAACAAACTATACTGGGGCGGCACGGTGGTGTGGTGGTTAGCACTCTCGCCTCACAGCAAGATGGTTGCCGGTTCAATCCCGGGCGTGGGAGCCCTTCTGTGTGGAGTTTGCATGTTCTCCCCGTGTCAGCGTGGGTTCTCTCCGGGCACTCCGGCTTCCTCCCACAGTCCAAAGACATGCAGATTGGGGACTAGGTTAATTGATAACTGTAAATTGTCCGTAGGTGTGAATGTGAGCATGAATGGTTGTTTGTCTCTATGTGTCAGCCCTGCGATAGTCTGGCGACCTGTCCAGGGTGTACCCTGCCTCTCGCCCGATGTCAGCTGGGATGGGCTCCAGCCCCCCCACGACCCTCAAGAGGAAGAAGCGGTTAGAAGATGAATGAATGAATGAACAAACTATACTAAAAGCTGCTGATGCTCCTGAAATAAAAGTGAGTTGGGGTAAACTCTATTTGTGAAAAGAAACAGGATGAAATAAAGTTTTAATTATTTATTGGATCATAATGTTTTATTTACTTATTTAAAATTTAACATTTTGGGTCACAGAGAATACCCAAGCTTAATAATGCATTCTGATTACTCTTGGCCGCTGACAGTAACCACCTGTTCTGATGGTAAAAATGTCCATAACTGTTCTGACGGGCCACATCTGAGGACGAAAAACCTGCTGGAAATGAGACAGGATAATTATTTAAATGGTGATAACGACCAACACTTTTGGAGAATCTTTCTTCAAAGGCATCCATGTTGCACACATGAAAAGTGACAGAGGAAAGACTGATGGAGAAAACTGAACTGCTGCATGAGCGGGTATGAATGTTGGATTGTTGAATTCAGCCAGTGACTGTATGGAGATGGACGACATGACAGCTCTCCTAGTTGAAGCCAGAACGTCTTGATCACCCCTGGTGGCTGGCTGCAGTATAGGTTATAAGCCCCACCTCCTCCATGTTAGAAGATGGAACATGGGCCAAACTAAAATTTGCGTCAAATAAAATCTTCCAACAGGTGCTTACTGTCGTATTAGATAGTTCTTATCATGCTGATGTTCAAGAGTTTGGTTTTGGTCATTTGCTATTAAAAAAAAGGGGTTTTCATGTCATGACTGAAAGCTGTGTGCCAATCAGTGTGAGTCAGTGTGGCAGTATGATACACACCAAGCAGCAGCTATTTCTGACGTCGCTGGCCACAACTGAACATGTCAAATACCACTGCTGCATCAGTGGATGGCAGTGTCAGCCATTGGCGCACAGCCACTATCGTCACAGTGGTATGAAATGCACTGGCTGCTGCTATTTCTGATGCCGCCAGCAATAACTGTGATATAAAGAGTAAGGGGAGGGTAGGCAGGAGGGATGGGTCAAACACACACCAGACTTTCACCTGAGAGCCTACTGTTTGTTTGCCATGTGAAACCAAAGGTCAGCTGAGATATTAAAAGAACAATGTCGTGTGATAGTGTGTGTAGCATGCTACACCACTATGACGTGTATGACGTGACATTAGTTAATAAGAACCATACTTCTAAACCTAACTAGATGCTGAGATGTTGTCCGTAAATGTTCAAAACCAACACAGAAGGTTATCTAGCACATCATATTTTGACATTAAGATCCCGTAACAAAGCAGGCATATATGACAAGGCGGAATGAGAATGGGTGGTGTGCTCATGATCAATGGCGCTGTTCGCAATTGGTCGCACAGATGGGGTTGCTACTTCCCAGACTCTGGCTCCAAATGATGAAGACAGCAGCACTTGTATTCAGGACATTTTGGCTTCATTTCTGGCAAAGTGGCAGGAAGTGGAGACGCATTGTATACCTTTACATACAGCCTACAGTTTCGGCAAAGATACAAAACTTGGTGGCTGCAGCTCCCCTTATTCTGAGGACAGACAGATCCTCAGGGGAGGTTTTAAACACTGTTCATCCACTTCACATCTACTTCAGTTGAAGCACTTTGATGCCTTTAGAGTACTTCACCATTTTAAAGGTTAAATATACTGTATATATCAACAGAAAAAGATATAGATTTCTCAGTAGTAAGTGAGAACTTGAGGGGATGTATAGGTTTGCACACAAGCTCAAATGTTCTTTTGTGCTCCCTCTTATTGGAAGATAGAAAGCCAGGCTAAAGCTCTTGAAATAGCTTTCAAATTGATATTTTTACAGCAACTGTCATTGCCACAAAATCAGTTCTGCATTCACTTTTATTCAAGAAGGCCACAGCGATAGAAAGCAGTGGAGCTGCTCGGGTTTACAGCTTTGGGAGGGAGTTGTTTATATGCAAACGCACTGATTAGTCTGTCCTGTGCAAAATTAACAACATATGCGCAATCATAAATCTGATGGCATTTACCATTTATATCTTTGTCACCCTAGTTGTGACTCTGGGCTCCTCATGGGATGACACCATTACTGGGAGCTGCACTCCCATAAATTCTGACTTTTTGGTTCTCCGTAAATTATCACCACATTTTCCTGCTACTCGCTGCACCTACGCTGTTGGAGGAAGACTACATCACACCGAAGCCTTTTGCAAATACAACTCACACTATTTGTTCCAGACTATATATACCAATACGGTGTTCTGATCGGGCCAATCGTAGCTCTGAACTGTGACTATGAAAATAGCAGGCATGTTTATGGAAAATGTTGAAATGCCCTGAAACGAAGGTAATTGGATGTAGCTGTGTTGTTGTGATTCTTGCTCCTCAAAGAGGCTGACAGCATTGAGAAACCAGGTCACAGATTATTGTGGTGTAAAGTTGATTGGCATCTTCTCTCAACTTTTTAGGGGTGTTTTCTCCTGGCCACTGAAACTAAGTTTCTCCACACAAACACACTTTTCACAGGATTATCCTTGCACTCCTGGCAATATCAGCCAGTTAGAGCCTCATGCTGTGTGTGCATGTATGTGTGCATGAATGCATGTGAGTTTGACTTTTCTCTCTTGGTGGTGAGTCCTTTTTTTTGGGTTATCTCTCCTTCTCTTATGGTCATTATGCTCTTAGAGTTCTTGAATACGTGTGTGAGCGTGTGCACGTCCAAATGTGCATGTGACCGGCAGATGAGGAGCAAACTTCCATCCCAGGTCCCCGAGCTCCCCTCCAACATCACCCGTGGGCTTTGTTTTGATCTCCTCGCCAGTCATTCTCCTCAGCCACCTCTTAAGCCCCGTGCATGCTGCACTGTATGTGTGCACGCGGGGCCACAGGGATGCATGCACAGTGCCCCCTTAAGCCTTTTGTGCTCCAAATTTACACCGTCTTGCCCTTATTCCCACTGCCAATTTCTCCCCTGCTCGTTCGTCTATATATGCAGCGCAGGGCTTATAACGGCAGAACAAGGCTTGGCTCTTTTTCCTACTCACTCTGCCATCAGAAGTCTCAGAGGTATACTCCTCTTGCTGCTTCTTCACAGCCCAAGGCTTTTTTTCAAAGCATGAGAGACAGTTGCTCTCGCCCTCGTTCCCGTGAATCCTCGCTGAGAATCTTCTGCTGGATTCTTCTCGGTTTCTGAGAAGTTTGAGCTGAATGATGCATGCTTCAGTGCACTGGAAATCATACAAGGGTAGGCTGTTATCACCACAACAGTATTCAGTGTGCAATGCATCCCCTCAGTGAGCCATCATATCATAACTGTTCAAGGAAATTTTAATGGATTTCTGGTTAAAGTTCATGAAACAAATGCAGATTTCATTGCTAATGGAGTACTCGAAACAACATTTTGAATTTTGTATGAATGTGGGCATTATAGTTCTCAGAAATATGCATTAAGATACACTTACATAACCATACATACACAATGATTGTATTGTAGTTTGTGTAATCTGCTCAGTTTCACTGAGTATATGTGGATAATATCATAATTTAAGCCCCTCTATCTGTTTTAATCTCTGAATTTTACAACTGCACTCTGTGGCTGTCAGGCTTCATGACTCAATAGCAGCAGCAGCAGCAGCAGCAGCAGCAAAATGAAGGCCTATTTCATTGTTTACACCTTCACAGGTCTCTCCATTTCACAACAAGGCCACCTAAATGCCTTAAAGGTACATTTAGTGCAGCTTAAGTGCTTGGGTTGTGTTAATGTGCTTCCTACAAGGATAAAATGTCTCCAGTGTGCCTTTATGTATTCGACAAGGCAATAATGTCTGCTCTGCACTGAATTTTGGCCAACGTCCAGATTACTGCAAGACCTAATCAGCTTAATATGAAGTGGAGCAGATATTGTTGAGTGGACAAGACACAAGGTGCAGTGTGAATGATTGTTGCTGGCTGTTAAACTACAAAGATCCTCAGCAAAGCAAAGATTACCACTGTGATGCTTTATGAGCACTGACTTTAAAAAATCATTATTTAATAGCAACATGCCACAAAGGTTTGGCTTTGTATACCATCATAATACTTAACAAAAGTGCAGATACAATAACGCTGGCTAAATTCAATCCTGTTATTTTTTTTTTATTACATTCTGGTTCATTGTGAAGAGCAGTCTGTCGGGGTGGGTTTAGAGCAACAATGAGCAATGCATCTCCCCTGGAAGCTTGTTTTTCCTCAGAGTCAAGGATTAACGGCATTCATAGAGAGAACCGGTGAACACACACACACCCACCGACACACAGCATAACACACTGCTGTAGGGGAAACCTGGCAGACATACAGACAGACACACTGTCAGGGTCATAGTCAGGATTTTACAAATACTGAGGTCACAAATCCAAGTTCCCCAGTCGACACTTAACAAAGCCCAGCCCCCTTTAGTTACTGTTGCTATGCCTGTCAAGCTTTCTATTTCAGTACTGTGTACTATATATGCAGTTTACAATGTAAAGAGTGACAGAATTAGGCTACCACCATATATATATTTTTATTTCAGACAGAGGTAGACAAAAACAGCCTCTTATTTTATAGTCAGGGACTGCAGACTGAAGTACCACTGTTGCTGACATATTTCAAAAGCCGTAGCCAGCTAGCTAATTAGGCTAACTTTAGCTACATGAATTGAAAATGCTGCCTACAGCTGATTTAACAGTTTCTAGCTGACAAATCTCCATAAACAGATATCTGCATACATATGTTGAATATGTAGGCAATGGTACAAGATTTTGGTTGCCTTTCAGAAGTGTTTTGGTTTTCATTTGTAGTCCATTTGTAGTCTAATTAGTATTGACCAATCATGTTTGGATAGCAGCTAAACAGTCTGTGTGGAGAGCAAAAGAGGTGGAACACGTTGGCCGAAATGCAATCTTCGGCACCACTTCAGCATACTCAATTGGCCAAAAAGCCGCAGACAAGGGCCAACAAGGGTCAACGGTGTGGGACAATCTGCAAATATTGGGCCACAAATGACCACTGATGGCCCGACATTGGCTGATGACTACCATTGCTTTGGTGTGTCAGGGCCTTAATGTTACCCATAATTATGATAGCATTCAGGAGTGGATGTCCTAGGCACAAAGTGGTCTGAGTTCAAATATTATCCGAGGTTATTTTGAATAATTTCTCCAAATTGTACCTCCCTAAATGAAGGTCTAAATGTGGCCTTCTCCACTTCGCCAGGAATAAACTGAAAGAGAAATATTGAATCCTTTTTGTTAATTTATCAGCCTAAAAGTAATCAAATTTTAACCGTCCAAAAGTACTGATATCATCTTAAAAAATATCCACCGTGAGTGAATCTTTGATTTTAAAATGTGAACTCCTGCTTGGTACTTTCAGTTATGGCCCTGTGCTGTGTACAGACTGAACAACAGCCAGACAAACACACACACACACACACACACACACACACACACACACAACAACAACCACGACACACAGACTCCACTATGAAGCTCACATGTACTTAAATGCTGACACATTAACGACAAACCAACCAACATGGTGAACGGCCATTAAGGGGCCTATTGACCTCCATTAATGACTCATAGAGAGCCATAATAATTCTCAGTGGACACATTACTCAGGAGTGTGTTATGTGTGTGTGCTGCATCTTCCTGTATTTTGACTTTATTTGAATCTGTGCAGGCTGTTTTGACAAGGCAAATAATTATCTCTTTCCATTTGTTTATCTGTCTATCCTTTGTGCTTTTGTGTCTCTTTCTTTTGTGGCTGTGTCGTTGTGGCTGCAGCAAGCGATATTTGGCAGACAAATGCATAAAAATACTCTAGGATGTGTGCCATTAAGAGCAGCGGCAGTATCAGTATCAATGCGGGGATAATGATGGGACGGTGAGGATTAGCGCATGGCTAAGCTTGTTGTGACCACAGATTGCAGGGCACTCGAAATGAGCACTGCCGGGCCGCGGCCAGAGTGGATTAGAGTTGCGCTGGACTGGTGGGGGCAGGGGCTGCATGAATGACTACATGGTTTACTTAAAGGCTGGCTGGAGGGTTTTAATGCCTGGATGACTGGTCAGCTGGTTAGCTGGCTGGGTGGCTGCTGGGATTGTTGTAAGTCTGGCAGGCTGCCCTCTGTAGCTGTTGCTGGCAGGAGAAAGAGCTCTTGGATCGACAGGTCGTAATGTCAGGTCATGAGCCAGAGTGACTGCTACTGATTTACACTGGAAAGATTTGCAGCACACAGTGTTTCTACAGCAACTGCTAATCAAAGAGCAACTCATACTTACTTCTAGATTACCACATGTATTAAGGTATTAGTGTATGAAGCTGCAAAAGCACAGCAACACTGCAGCTGCCTCCTCAGGATTCTGCACTGGTAGAGCATGCAGTGACCTCACGTAATTCTTTATTGACAGGTTTCTCTCCCTGGCACTCTCAGTTGCATCTCTGACTGAGACACTGCCCAAATAATATACAATCAGTTGCCAAAATCAGTAGGTAAGCTCAGGGGTGGATTATCAGACAATGGACCCTTGGCCATAGATATACAAAAGTCCCCCCCACCTCTCCTTCACTGGTGCAAAAAGCACACACACTTATGAGTTGTTTAGCCTCTTGTTATGTCATTGTTTTGCATCTCTTTGTAGTCATAATGCCTCTTTTTGTGTCTCTCTGTGGTTTTGTGTCTCTTTGTAGTGGTTTTGTGTCTCCTTGAGATAATTTGTGTCTGTTTTAAGTAATGCTGTGTCTTTTTTGGTCGTTTTTATGTCTCTTTGAGGTTGTTTTGCCCCTTTTTGTAGTGATTTTATGTCTCTCTGCAGTTCTGTTACATCTATGGACATTTTAAATCACTTCCTGGTCGGTATTTGTTAATTTGAGTGACATTTCGCAGGCCCCTCTTACATTTCGGGCCCCTGGGCCTATGGCCAGTAGGCATGTTCAATAATCCCTCCATGGGTATAATGCTAATACTAATGAGGTCCAGACAGCCCTGCAATAAATCCAAATTTGTTCAAGGTTGTGTCGTCCAGTTTTTTGTGCAGAGGTAGTGATTATTCTTCCTGATCATACTGTAGGATGTAGTTTGAGCTGTCAAATTTTATTGCATTATACTGAGAGGGGTTTCTATTATATACGCTGTAAATAGAGTGGACAAAAAAAATGAACATCTTTCCACTGGTAGACTCAGGGGGGTCAGGGGAGTGACTTCCAGTGGAGAAAGCGATGCAGTGCACCATTGAGGGGCCTAAAAATGGAGAAAACAGCCCAACATGCTACAAAACTTTCTATGTGTTGCTGTCCAGCGCATGCAACCGGTGCCTTGTTTAGTTTTTGGCCCCTGCCACTCAGACAGACCACCCCCACCACTGCACTTCTTACATAAGCACTCCTAATAAACTTGCAAATGAGTGTTTATTATTTTAATGATACCCCAAAATCATGCAAAACAATGTAATTGTTGTTGTTGCACTGAAAAGAGAGCTTGTGTAGTGGAATTAAAGTATGCATGGACAACTTTGAACACGGGAGGTCAGCTAAGGAGATTTATTAGATTAAATAAATGAATATATTGTGATTAACTCTTGTTGCAGGGAAAAAAGGACTGGATCACACAGACTGAGTTGCAGCCTTTAGTAGTACATGTTTTCACAGTACTTTATCTTCCTCAGAGTCAAGCAAACACAAACACATCGTCAACCCAAATGTAGCGCGGCAGTTTTTATTTAGTACTTGCTGTCTTTTCCCTTCTCCCAATACATTTTAGCTGAACATCACAATCCCCTGAGTTGATTGTAGGGTTATTCAAATCACCTGTTGACTCCTCAGTAAGAATTGACAGCAGCTTGGTGCAGTTCCCCTCTGGGCCAATCAGGGTGTGCCGACACCCTTTCTTGTGGGCATAAGAGAGGAGGGAAATGCACACCCAGGACACTCTGATCCTTCCTCAACTTAGTACAGACTTCATGTTGGCAGATTCTGTCAGCCAGACACTGTGGTCTCCAGGCCTTTTTGAGACAACTCTTCTGTCTTTTCCTGTTCTGTCTGAGGGGGCTTTTGTGAATTGTGAAACCTGGGTGGACTGAATATTAAAGAATACCTTTCCACTAGGTCACCTATACCTGGGCAGTTCTTAGTGTTTCTGTGCAAGAGTTTTCACTTGCCAAATGATAATGCCTGCAGGCTTTATTTTGTGATTTTGTTAACTGATTTATTTTCATTAAAGCACAGTATAACTCCTACCCAGAGGTGGGTAGTAACTAGTTACATTTACTCAGTTACCGTACATCTACTTGAGTAACTTTTTGGATAAATTGTACTTGTCAGAGTAGTTTTAATGCAAAATACTTTTTACTTTTACTTGAGTCATATTGTTTTAAAGCAACAATACTGTTACTTGAGTACAATATTTGGCTACTCTACCCACCTCTGAGTACATAATTACATATGTATATATATACATATATATAGGAATATATTTGTATTTCTTGTGCCTTGATTTATGTTATGTTTGTAAAGATTTAATTTATTTTTGTTTTAGTTGAAGGGGTATCGTTTAAAATACATGAATTTGCAGATTATTATTTTTGATTGACTGATTACGTTCATGTCCTTATTTTACAAATAAATCTGACGTTACTCAACAGTTACTCAGTACTTGAGTAGTTTTTTCACCAAATACTCTTTTACTCTTACTCAAGTAATTATTTGGATGACTACTTTTTACTTTTACTTAAGTAATATTGTTCTAAAGTATCAGTACTCTTACTTGAGTACAATATTTGGCTACTCTACCCACTTCTGCTCATCACCCAGCGGTGGTCTACGAGGCCACAAAATCCATTGCGACATTTGGACAGTGAATTCTTGTCACTGTATTACCAATTCATTCCATTTTGCCATTTTTAAAAATGTCTTCTTCTAATCCAACATTCATATCTCGCTTGAACTACGATACACTGCCTCCACAATCTCCAGTGGTACTGCTCCATTTCATCCGTGTCAGTTAGCTTTCAAAAACCATGAAAACATACAGACAAGATAAAAGCAGATTCCTCTCAACACGCAGAAGCAACTCAGATCTTGATCAGACGTTATCTGGAATTATATAAACAGAAACATTTCCCATTATGCCATAAATTTAATTTTAATATAATGACAGCAACATGCTTGTTTTTATGTTTTACTTGTACTGTTTTCCATCCACACATCAAGTTTGTTGAGCACTCTAAGCAAAAATAAGGGAACTTGTAAATATCTTTAACACTCCATACACTAACACTATAATATTACATGGACACCAATATAAAGACAAATGAGGAACATAATATCTATTCTCTAACTAACGTGTGCAGAAATAATAAAACCACTTAATCACTCTGGGATTGTGGTTCATATAACATTAGTGTTGAGGATTAGGTTGCATGCACTGGATGCCTCCTGACTGTCCTGACAATGACACTTCTTTATCTCTGGGTCTATCAAATCTCTGCACACACAAAGGATTCACCTGTTTTGACCCCTTACACACTGACCTTTGAGGTCATGAAGCCACACACTGACTAACTCTGTGATAAAACCAGCTCACACTAGATACTATTGTGCCCTTGTCATGTTGGGAAAGATTTAGGGGTGAATATCTGAATCTTGATCTCTGAGCTGTACAACAACACATGTTGCCTGAATGGAGACTGCACAATGCGCCATTGTGGAGGCAGCGACAGGCCTCATTAGCTGCACCACATCCTGGTTATCTGATCTCCAAGCCGACTTGTACCAACGCTTGTAACTTATGACTCAACCCGTGGATCAAAGACACGAGTTGTCAAGCTACCTGCCAAAGCCACATTTACTGAGAGAATGAGACCACGTATGTGCTAATGTATGAAACTGGAGATCTTTATGTGATAATAAGAGCTGTTCTGGTTAGTGTAAGTCAGCACTGATGCTCTGAGGGGGATTAGATTTGTTTTTAAGATCTGTGCCAACCTGGAGACATCCAGTCATGGCGTTATGATGCGGGACAGACAAAGGCGCTTTTACGTGGTATTATCACCTTTTATCTTTAACCAGGTTTCTCCTCTGCATTCGGTAGTTTATTTTCATCCTCTGCCAAATCCTACATGTATTCTCCACACAATTTACATAACATGCCATCAACTTTGACATTTAGTCACAACCTTCTCCAGCTCAGTGCAGACGGGACAAGTTTAATTTGCAAAGTATCTTCAGAACTTGAAAATGAGGTGACTGTTAAAATGAGGTGGCTCTTATTATATTTTCAAAATTTAAACTGACATTAACAGCAGAAACAAGGTGCTAACACAACACTGACTTATTATCACCTTATAAGGTGGCAATCTTGTTAGCAAGCTGTTAAAGGGTGACTTCAGTGTCATTCAGCCTGGACCCTGTTTCTCCATGTTTTTGTGTCTAAGTGACTAATGGCAGCAACAGTTTTTTTTTTTAAATTGGTCCAGTATTGGCAAGAGGGCTGCAGCCACAAACAGGCTGCAATGCTGTTTGTGTATCATCAATCTACGTCCACTATAAGTGCTTGTTTTTGTCACTGACAGGCTTGAGTTGTTATTATAACTGTCTGATAACATTATGGAAAATATCCCTACAGAGGTAGACCTTTTTGTTTAAGACGATCGTGTTTGTTTACCCAGAAACACCACGGCCAAACCCACCAGACTCCATTTAAATAATCAGTATTTATAGCGTATAGAGCTAACAACTGGGTGAACTAAGGGTTTATATCCACCAAACCAGAGATGGTAATTGCTGGAGCAGTGGAAAGACAAACCAAGAGGGACTTTGAACACTTTGAATGAAGAGGTTTCACAATAATAAAATAAGTATTTATCTATATTAAGTCTGGTGGGTTTGGTGGTAGCAATTTCGGGGTTGTTCCTGTGAAACAAAAAGTATCTTACTCTTGAACAAAAAGGTCTATTTTTGTAGGGATCCTTTCCATACTGTTATCAGATCATTGTAATAACAAGCTGAGCTTTCCAGTGGCAAAAACAAGTACTTTTAAGCCCTGTTTCCACCAACCACTTTCAGTATGATACCTTTGAACCAAAAGTAACCCTTCAGACATGGTACCTAGACCCTAGCGTTTCCACTGCAAACAGTACTCTTAAATGTGGGCGGGGTTGTTGTCACTCACTGCTCCGTCCAGCACTCACTGTATTTCCTCATTACCAGTGACACAGATGGAAGTCTGCACCTCGTTTATCGTCCACAGAACAAGGCTGCACGCTGACATTTTCAGAACAAAATAAAACAGGCTGCAGTGAGAGTCTCTCTCCATGGGGTATTTAAAAATAGCAGGTTTGTGCATTTATTCCTTTTCAGGCAAGCTCAGGGGTTTAGTGTTGAAGTAGCCCACAGGAACAATGCGCTGTGCCACATTTTTTTTTTCCTCCGAGTGAGGATTAGAGTATATGTCGTTAAAATAACTTGGCTGAAATTAATACATATAAACGCTTGAAGATCCACTCATTACTAAAAGTGTATGTCATATAAAAACTATAGCAATGCTCAGAGTTGTCATATGGAATATTTAAGGTGTCTTGATGGATTCACGTCTTCAGCTCATGCATTGAGTAACATTACAAGTTAACGTTCCACCTTAAAAGTCGTCTGCAGTCGGACCAGTGACTTAATCAATTCTCTGACTACAGCTGCTGCAAGAGGTAGCAAAACTTCCTTTCATTTTATAGTTACAGTTTACTAATACAACTCTCCACGGTATGAACAGTGGTTACATAAGCATCATACCAGCCAAAAATTCAGCCCTGAGCAAGAGTGACCGTCCGCCACTGACCAATCATTGGACTGCAGTGTTCACAGTTGCAATTGCTGGTGTGCTTTTCCCCCAATTGGTTACACTGCAGCCTGTTTGGGAGCTGCCAGCTGCAGCCCTCTCACTTAACACTGGACCAGTTTCAAAAATTGGAGTTCCCATTAGTCATTTAGACACATAAACATGGGACAATAGGGTCCAAGTTGAAGAAAACCGAGGTTACCCTTTAAGTTTAAAATTGAACCGAAAGAAAATAAACTATCACCCACTTTTTGGAATCCCTCCTTTGTCTTGCAATTAACTTCAGAATAGTTTATTGATTTCCTATATGGGATTAAATGGATTACCCCGAACCTTCACTACACTTCTGCTAATGCCTCTGTGGACAATTATGTATTGTAGTTTTAAAGGTGATTTAGAGTGCCTCCTGTACTAGTCTGCCAACAGAGAGCTGCCCCCAATCTCCATCACATTGTATGCTTCATTTAACCGACAGGATCAATAGTACAATGGAGGCCTCATACCCTCATAACCTAGACTTATTTTCACTTATTAGATATTAAGTTAAAAAAATCATTTTCACTTCACTTTAAAGTACTTTCATCCACACAGACGTGCTATGTATCTGAAGGAGAATCTTATTCTGAGAAAAGTTTCTTAGATCTCGAGGGGTTGATGGAGGTTTTACAAGCAAAGAAGAATAGTGCACTTGAGGTCACGAAAGTACAATATTTTCCTAAAATGGTTTCTCAATTGAAAGAACCCTAAAATCCTTTGCAAAGCTCTGGTTTGGTTTTCCCTAAACAGCATTGCACACAATTCAACAACTGAAGCTGTTCCTTGTATAAAGATATGTATTACCACCTCAGGCAGAGAAACGAGTAGAAAAAGTCAAGGACATATCACAGTCTTCATGACAAGAATTTTATTTTCTTTTTTTTTTTTTTAATTACATTTTGCATTAAATTAAAGAGTTTTTTTCTTTACAACATACATTAAGCTGTGAATCAGATGTTAAGGAAGTGGAGAGAGTAGGGCAAAAAACTTTGTGACGTCACAATATTTTACAAGCTTACAAAGTTCAAAAGGTTGAGAAGTTGAGAAGAGAGTTGATTTGCATCTAATAGCAGTGTATTATAACAAGGGTGAAAGACAAAAAAGGCACACACCAAAGAACCTCACTGTCCACAGCAGCCTTCACAGTCAAACCCAGTCCAGTCATTAAAAATGTTCAAACCCCACTGACATCAAACGCTCGATGTTACAGAATCTCAAATGCACCCACAGCTAAATTTACTCATCTACACAGGATGTGGACATTTAACCTTTTGACCTAGACAGACCTGGATTTTCGTGTTCACATTCTGTGTAAGTAATTCTCCGAGGTGAGCTGCCACAACTGAACATTTCAAGACAAGAGATATTTAGTCGTAGATCAGCATTATTCCAGGCCTGGGAAAGTTGCTGGGTCATGCACTCCTCGTAATATGTGAGGGTGTTAAATAGGGCCCTGTAGAGCGCAATAACCAATCTACAATGCAGTGGTGCTCTGGAGTAAACGCACCCCTTCTTACTAATAGTGGGTCAATTGCACTTTGAAGATCATATCGCCTTAAAGGAGCAGTGTGTAGGATTTATAGTGGCTACTAGCGGTGAGAACTGCAGACTGCAAACAGTTGAAACTTCTCCCATGTGCCAAACGTGAACTCCTGCTTAGGATTCCTTAAGAGGTTATTATCCAGAAGATTTTTATCGGGAGCTGAATTATCCGCAGAGGTCTCTTCCTCTCCTCTCCAAATCTGTTTCATGTTAAAAATCTGTGTTTTTCTGATGGTGTTAGGTTCATCACGGAGGTGCTGATAGCTACAGTAGCCGATGCGAACCCACAAATGGCTCTACATAGAGCCAAGGTTTAGCTTGTCCATTCTGCACCACTGTAGAAACATGACGGACACCGTGGATAAGGGCGCGCTCCTAATGTTGCTCTAAATGGCTTATTTCAAGGTGACAAACACATGCCGATTCTTATTTCCAGGTAATTACACACCAAAGAAAAGATACTTACTATATTATATTCCATTTCTGCCAGTATATCCCCCCTAAACCCTACACACTTCTCCTTCACTGAGATAACTGTCTCAGCTGACCCCAGAACCTGTTTCTGAAGGGGCAGCCTCCTCCCGGCTCCTGCTTCGACCTAATCTGTTGCACCTGACCCCGTCATTTGCAACCTTACCCTGCAAGCATCTATGTACACACGTTAGTCAGGTCACAGATCCTACACGGTCCTTCTCACGTCAGCTGTGGATTGAGACAAAGTTGGCTTTTCTCCATTGAGAAACAAAATTGCTTGATATCAAGAAACTTTTACCTATCTACACATACAACACTAAGGGAGTGCTCCGTTGATTTAAGTGTCGGGGGAGGGTGGGGGGTGATCAATAAAAATCCTCAAGTAAAAAGGGAGTAAAAGCGGATAAAAGGTCAGATTAGTCGAACTCTCAGCCGTTCATAAGGCTTTGATAAGGAGAGTTAGTGAAGCAAAAATAAAAACTAAACTTTCTCGAACTGTTTTCTCTTACAAAAAGGGGGTTAAATAAGGTACTTTTTTTTTAATATTGATGTTTTTAAAATGTCAGCTTTCTTCACAGGAACCAGCCTGTTTATGCAACCGCCTAACAACTGAGTGTTACGATGCACACAAGCAGTCTAGAGCTGTGTTAGTACACCTCTGGGTGCTTATGTGTATCCCTGCACTATGTGTTTGCTAGTGTTGCATTATTATTGCAGTGCACCAGAAAGATACCCATACACTGGCCTTCTCAACTAACAAATGTTAATTGTTCAGTTAATCAATCAACCATCACTCCAAACCAACAGACAGCAAAAAAAAAGTAAAAACAAATACCAGGACTTTAAAATTGTATAAAATATAAAATCAAAAACACTCACAACGTCTTCATCGACACTGCCAGCACAACATAAAGGGTTGCTTTAATTAAGCGCATTAATGGCACAATCAGAAATGAACCACAAAGATGAGTGTGTATGCGTGTGTGTGTGTGTGTGTGCATGTGTATGTGTGTGACAGAGAGAGTGAAAAAAAGAAAGGGAAATCCTCCTTTCCTCTCCTCCCTCCGGACTGTAAGTGTGTTATGTCTAGGGACCAGAATTACAACAATAACACCTACATTCTTTAATTGCATTTTTATCAAACCAGGGAAATATCATGACGTAAGAAAAATAAAAAAATACTACAAGGAGACAAAGTTAACAGCTATTAAAGAAAACATTGTCACTACTTTAGGGTGTAAGGCACAAATTTACATGTGGAAAAAGAAGCAGGCAATACAGATGATTTTGTAGTTTTCTTTTTCACCTGCTCATCTGCGCGGCGCCGCTAGAAAACGTTCCCAGATGGAGACATAGCGCTCCGTTAGCTTGCAGCGTCACTTACAGCTTCTTTTTAATGTGTGTGTGTGTGTGTGTGTGTATGCAGATTCCCGTACTGTTGCTGCAGCTGCTTCTCATATATTTTGCAACATGCAACAGTGAGCTTTGATGGCACCGGTAAGCCAGCAACCAATCAGGACAAATGTTACTGACTCACACAAAACCACAGTGCTGATTGGGGTGGGGGGGGGAGGATGCTCATTGGAGGAGTGAAAGGGTAAGATTCAGGAAGTCTTTTTTTATGATTGGTCTAAAACAATGGAAAGTCTGGTCCATGAAGGTAAAAGTCCCTGTCTGGCACAGTTTAAATAAATATCTCCTCCTCTTCACAGAGGTCACATATATCTCAAGCTGCAGGTCCCACTGAGCGCACAGTAAGACCTAATGGACCTTCAGTCATCAAGAAAGTTCTACGGGCTCCAGTTTAATGACTTTAAATACGTTTTTTTTCTCACACTTGATTAATTAATATTAAAAGATCTCTTCTCTGTCCTCCCTCTCTCTCTCCGAGCCTAGAAAGTCAGTCTTTTTTTTTTCAAAAGCACTTAATAAAAATAAATACAACAAGCTATTAGTATTAACAGTCATGTGTTATTCAGTAACCAGTACAGTAGAAGATTCCTCTGGCCAAGGCTTTCGGTCATACCCAGGCAGGACTTGATTGCTGTAACACTGAGAGGCTTTTTCACAGTTTCTGACAGAACTCAGATCAGCCGTCTGTCCTTTCAGTCCGAGCTCAGTCTCTCTGAGTGCTCGCTCGCTCAGATTTCCCAGTCCTCAAGGTACTGTACAACGATTATTCTCCGAACCCCCTCGCACTGTCTTCTTGTGTGCTTTTTTTACCAGCGTGATAAAGTATCAAGTCAAGTCCCGGTGGCCAAAGACACCACAGACAAGAGAGCCGACGTCTTGGATGCTACAGGGCGCCGTTGGATGAAATATTCAGGACAAGCATCATCTTCTTCTGTTTCAGTAGCACATGTTCCCATGTGTGTTTACAGAGGAACTGGGAGCCAGCCAGAGCGTGAGCTCAATGACGGCAACAAATGACGACAACCATTTGTAGAATATTTACATATTTATATAAAAAGAAAGTGTTTTCTTAAAAAAACGGTGTTGCATTTTTCACTGTACTGTACACCAAAAACAAACAAACAAAAAAACACTAAAAGGAGATGCAAGTTGTACAGTATTCCCTGTTTTTTCTCCCTTTCAGAAAAAACCTTTCACTACTGTCCGTTCACATTGGACTGACTGGCTAACTAGCTGACTATGTGCAGGAGTCACTGGACTTGACTTTTGTTGAGAGTGAGACTACGGAGGGTTTGGGGGGGACATCAGGTTTGAGATATTTGATGCCCGTTCGAGGCAGTGAACCGTAGGAGCTCATTCCAGGCTGCCGTGACAGAGATATGCCCTGTGCTGTCATTTGTATGGAGTCCACCCTCTGAGGTGCAGGGGGTGGCGTCTCCACTCGGAAGCTGTGATGTCTCGCCAAATGGGAGGAGTTAGATGAGTTGGTGTTGTGTTTCTTGAGGACGGAGGATCCGGAAGCGCCGGATGCTGATCCTTTCCGGAGCCCGTAGACTGATGAGTGGACCTCCAAGCGTTTGCCCATCTGTGGGACGGCTGGAGGGACAGTGAGAGAGGCCTCTCGCTGGGGCACACGTGGTGGCAGCACACCATCTGGATCCACCATGGTGAGGTTGTGACAAGGGCTCTTGACTGTCTTGTACTCCAGGGTGGCCCCCTGGTCGTCCATGACACCGTGGCCCATGCCATGGTCACTATGGTGGGGCTGCTCCACGTACTCGTGCTGGTAGGACTGCTGGTGCTGCTGCAGATGAGGCTGGAGCTGGTGCTGATGCTGCGGCAGTGGCAGGACTACCACGCTGGGAATGTGCCCCGGCGAGGCCCTCAGGGGCAGGTCTGTAGAGATCACAGGGGAGCCCATTGGTGGCATGTCCTTGGTGCAAGCATTGATGAGGTTCTGGTTCCTCTCCCACTCCCGGCTGCCTCGGCTGGGCTTACGACGTGGCTGCATGGGGGTGGACTCAGGCGTTGGCAGAGCAGCGAGATCCAGGTGGTGCTGGTCTGCTTTTATCAGCATCTTACCATTCGGCGTCAGTCTCCCGTTGTGCATCAGAGGGGTGAGGATTGCCTCGGGGCGTCCGTCTTTGGCCTGTGTCTCAAACAGGCCCGTCAGCTTGGTCACACTATTCATGGACCCCCGGCGGGAGTGGAGGTGGTGGCTGTCCTTTTCCTTGCGGCCTGTCAGGTCCATGTCTCGCCGCCGGTGGTCACAGACACAGTAGACAATGATGCCAGAGAAGATGGCGCCCATGGCAAAGGCAAGGATGACAGCGATGGCCAGCAAGGTCACGGGAACTAGCTGATCACGACCCTTCTGGTAGCTCTCACGGATCACACCTGCAGAGAGACATGGAGATGACATTCAGACTGGCAGACTAAAAGAAGGACAGATCATCCTGCTGCTGCCGCTGCTGCTGCTGTGCACTGTGGGAACTTGGGAAAGATGCTTATTATTAGACGAACCAAAAAATAGAAAATGATATTGGATTACAATAATCAAAAGACATTTTCTGGGTAAAAAGATTTAAATCATTTCATGAAAAACATGCAAATGAAGCTGGGTTTATCCCATCATGAGGAACACCTTTTCAAAACAAGCACAAATGGAAGCTCGAAGTAGCAACATTCAATATTTCCCGAAAATCCAATCTTAGACTGAAAATGTGTTTTGGAGGGGTGATTATGATTCACATTTTAAATCCTAGATAAAACCCTCTGCTGAAATGAAAAAAGATATGAGCGCAGATAAAGGAGCTGAAATACCCAAACCCTTTCTTCTCATAGATGCAAATGGGAGACTTTTCATAAATCTTGGATCCAATCTCATGAATCACAGAGAATACATTAAAAAGCTTCTGATTAGGCGCTAAATCCAATGAGCTGTGTCATCAGTGTCTTATGAAAGCGCCACTTTCAAAGACTGGCAAAGAAGCGCTGCGATACGGCCAAATAAAAGATAATTCAATAAAAGCAGCTATGAAGTACTCTAGCGGTGGGAGAGTGGGAGCAGCAGGTTGTGTGTAATAAAATGGGGTCAACAACAATCTGCGCACGCATACACACAAGTGTGGACATGTGCACCTCCCACACACACACACACAGACATGCTCACACAGACATGCTCACAGATGATAACCTCCAGCCTGTTGATGAATGTAGACATCTAATGCAGCACACTGTTCCTTGGGTTAAACACACCAGTCCACAGCAGAGAGATTTATAATGCGTTCACACATGACCTGTGGCCAACACAGATCAGTTACCACAGACAGGGATTAGGCAGGTGGACTCTATCACGTAAAAAGCTCCCACAGTGCACCTCTGGTCTTGATAACGTGACTCGGTTACACGTGTGTAGTCTTATCATGGTATATATTATTCACCGTACAGCACATACAGTACATGTGGAAGATTCTTTTAATTCTCTGAGGTCATAAAATCCTGCAAAGCTGCAAAGTGCAAAGAAATGGGAGCTTTCAGTCACTCTGGGGGATATAACTTAGAGGAATAACCTGATATTTATATGTATGAATGGAATTCAACTTCACATAACCCATTATGCTATTATGTGTGTGTCTCCTCTACAGAGGAGGTGTGTTTACAGTGAATCTATGTTCTAAAATAAGCACCATGTGGGTGATATGATTTGTATAACAGCTTTCAGAAATCATTTTCATTTACTAGGAATTTACATAAAAGGTGGCGAGAATGGATGAAAATAACTATGACTGTATCATTTTTTAGTTTCACTTCCTGAAGACGCGTTCCAGTGAAAATCAAGTTTTTAACCTTGTTAACACGTCCATATGGTGTTTTCAAGCTACAAGACTTTTCATGAGCAAAATATGCAGTCAGCGCCATGTCTGAGCGTTTCCGCCTTGGAAGTGCACCAATGACAATCTCAAAAACACAGATTCAAACAGTGTGGATTTCATATGTCTCCTATCTAAGGAGCCAGGATTCAGGGTTGGAGTCAGAGGGAGCCAGGAGGAGTCTGTTGAGCTCCCATGAAAGCAGCAAAATCATACATCTGTGGGGTCGCTGATACATTATAAACAACATTTATTTTAGTCCCAAAACATTAGGGCTGTTAAGGTTCATGTAATTGTGCCAAACCAGACATGATATGTAGATTGATGCACATACATAATATTGAACAAAAGTCCACAAGCGTGAGCTCCACCCGAAACATTTGGCTGTAGCATACGTCACCAGCACTATGGTCAGCACAACAGGTGGACTGGCCTGAGTTATCCCGCTATGGCGAGTGCAAATTAAACACTGGAGCTTGAAGACTAGCTGTAGCAGAAGCTGGATGGTAAATGTTTGTATGAGTGTTAATTGTTCATTTTTCTGTCTTTCTGTCACAACAGAAAACCTAAGCGTAACTGTATTATTTATTTATTTAGTTATCTCTGCCCTTGAGGTTAGTTATTTTAGTTATTTTAGAGACCCCCACAATGCTCAGATCATAACTCCAACCTGGGGAAAGAATGCGAGAACAAGGAGCATCAGAGGAGATGCCAGGCGTAGCTATGTATCATTTTTTTGAAGCTAAATTTCACTTTCAAAGGGTCATGTTATCTTTTACTGTTAAGTTTCTAACATTGTAGAAAGCGATGAGCAAAATCGAAGGTGAGCAGGTAAGCTCCAGCAGCAGGCAAGCAGCAGGTGGGGAAAGAGGCGGGACTCGTTTGCATATACATAGATTAGAACATACTAAATAAGGGAAAGATGTAGAGCTACATCTCAGCCATTTTAAGACATTAATGGATTCTTTTTTTTTTTTTCATTTAAAAAATACTTAATATGTAATGCTGATGAACAGAGATGAGTTTTAGGTCTTTAACAAATGTCAGGAGAGGAACTTTAAAGCTACACTGTGTAGGATTTAGTGGCATTTAGCAGCGAAGATGCAGAACTGCAAAGTATCCTGTGTGCCAAGCGTGCAGAAAAACTGTAGCCGAAATGCAAATGGTCCTATCTAGAAAGAGTGTTTGGTTTGTCCATTCTGGGCTACTGTAGATCAACATGGTGGACTCTGTGGGAGAGGACCCGCTCTGTATGTAGATATAAATGGCTTATTCTAAAGTAACAAAAACACAAATCTTAGTTTCAGGTGATTTAAAGTCATGAAAACATTGTTATGAATATCATTTACCATTTCTGCTAATAGATGCCCCTAAATCCTACACACTGGACCTTTAAAGATTGTTTTTATTGACTTGCATTTATAACATGCTGTTTTTATGACTCTACCTTGTTTATGTCTGATTTTCTCAACTACAAAGTCACTTTTAAGAACTAAACGTATTATGAAAAAGTGACCTAATGTACTGCATATAAAAATAATATTACAGATATGTAAATACTAAACAGCTTCTTGAACATGACATTTAACGTGTCTGTTTTGTTTGTCCACAGGAAACTGACAAAACAAAACATGAAATTACCTCAGTATGAGCTGCAAAAATCAAGGTTTACAGCGACACAGTCTTCCAAACAATTGTCAACAAAGAGATCATTGCAATCTTGTCTTACATGCTTTGTTTTTATGAGTCACTTCACTTTTCTTGCCGATCATCATAGAAGGATTTCAGTTTGCTGTGTAATTTTCCAAAAGAAGATGCCACAAAATGAAGTGTTAGTTGCAATAATTCTGTAAAATCCTGAAGGGGCTGGGTAATCGTGTTTAGGCTTTTCAGCTCGTCTGTGTCACCGAGGATGCATTCGGAGAATATCTTCTTTCTGTGTCTCCTCAGCGAGACATAACACAGACACAGAGACAACATGGTAATCTGTTCTCATGGAACTGAAATCCAGACTCTCTTAAACTAACATCCATAATCCTCGCTCGCTGCAGTCATACTTCATTAGTCCAGAGACATGACTTAAATCACGTTTTTCTAGCTGAAATAAAGCACTGAGCAGCGCCTGAGTGTCTGCTTTGACTTTCAATCTCAACCTGGATTAAAAAAAGAGCAGTTACTTTTGCTCAGATCATTCCTCATTGATTGTAAAAACAGAACTTCACCTTTCTCTTTAATAGAGTGCTGACAACACGCAGCTCAGCCGTAACTCATTTAATGTTAAACAAAAGGTTTAAAAACGTCTCTCCTGGCCAAAATCGTTTCTTATCAAGGACGTGCCCTGCTGTGTAGATAGAGTGAGAAGTGATGAGTGCTATCTGCAGCGAAGCATTAACGGCTGACATGTGTTATGCTGTGGACTCGTGTGACCAAATGGCCGGCCTGTCTGACGAAACATCTGCTTCTCATCCCGTACAGTAACTTCTGAGAACGAAAGAGATACGTTTCCTCGCTGCTATCTTTCATTTTGTCCTCACTTAGATCTTTTTTTCCCCACCTTTTGCTACTTCCCTCCTTTACAGAAACAATGAATCACATTTCTGACTTTCTTCTTGTTTCTTTCACACTGCTCAGCCTCCATATGGTAAGTGTCCTATTCAGTGGGAACTGGGAAGACTGCAATTATAACCTTGTGGTCTTTGTGAGTTATCATCCTTTGGCAGAGACGACAATGGTGACAGGTGGCATTTGAGAGCCGCCGGGTTAAACGGCTCTACAAACAAAGCGGAGGAGGAATACAGCTTCACTTGAGGTGAGAAGCCTTGACAATCTCCAAAAACCATTTACGTAAGAAAATGAAAGTGCAAGCATAAACAAATACTTTGGCAAATCTCTCTTTTTTCCATAATCCTTGTTAAATGTAAATACATTCATCTATCTCTGTCTACAGTGCTTACATGCTGAGAGAGCGAGTCAAAACTGTTATGAATTTTCATGACAGTGAATTTATCGCAGCTAAAGGTTAACCTCCTTCGACCAGGGATTTGGATTTCACATTGAATAACAAAGACGGAGGGGCGCAGAGCCAAACGGGTGTCCATTCTGGTGAAGGAGGCGAACTGTGGGGCGAGATCTTTGTCTTCTATTCTGGGTCCGAGAGCCGAGGTTAAAGCCCTATTTAACCTGCACGGCATGGTTCTTCCTGTCTGCTTCTTTTTTTAAAAAAAGGAACCTTTCATTATTTTTCTCACTTTTTCTCCCCTTCCATCCGTCACTCATGTCTCACACACTTACACACACTTCCGGAGGGTACTTAGCCCAAGGCCTCGAGTAAAACACAAAAGAGAGAAAAAGAGGAAACTTTGAAGACTTCCATCTTTCATGTGAGGAATTGTTTCTCATCCTAACATCAAAGAGAATGTAAGTAGCCACAGAGGACACGGGAGCTGCCTCTGTCGAATCACAGGACTTGAGGGTTTTGAATCAAGGTGGCTACGCCGCTCATTTTTCCGAGGCCCGTTTATGATCTTGGCAAAACTTTTCAAAACTTTCACGGCGTGACCTTGAAAACTATCAAAGTGTTGCTAAAACCCACGGATTTTCTGCTTTAGTCTCATCTTGTTGAGGTTCTGACTGTACAGTGACTTATAATCATCTGGTTTCAACTCCTGCCTCGCCCCCAGAATGCATCGCAAGGCATCCTGCAGTTCGACACTTCTCTCAGCGGTTGAATTGATTTGAATTTCACACCGCCTCGGGCCTCAACATTCAGATATTAAACACATATCTCAGATATTTCTCGCTGTCAAAACAGCCTGGGTCGGCAACACTTACTTGTAAATCAGAAACATTGTAATCTGCTGTGACTGGAACTCGTGAATGCTCTCTCTCAGTCTGTCTGACACACATAGGCACCCTTACACTCGTTTAATCTCTTCACAAGCACCAACTGACTTAAGCCCACAGAGCTCGTCTTTGTGTTGGTGTTGGGGAAACTTCAAAGGTAGTTAAACATCACAGAGGGGTTACTGAGAGGGCCATAACCTCTGACTACGAGACACTGTTTGCAAAATGATAAAAATCTTAATCAGACTTAACTGCACTCACTGATGTGTCACTTGTTGAAAGGCAGAACAGCGGACTTTGACAACTAATGAAGTAGAAGAAAAGATGAAGGAGAGGAGCAGAAAATGTTTACTGCCTCACATTCACTCTGCCTCTGCTGCTGCAGCGAGAGCTTTAGAAACTTCTTATTAGCTTTCAGGGACTTGCTTGTTGTCATCTTTTTAAAAAGGACATTGCTGTTTAGATGATGACAGCAATTCATTAAGTTCTATTTAATCCGCAGTTAGGATATTATCCCATTAAGGCTTGTGTATGTTTACGTTCGAGAGGCACTCGCATTAATGGTGTTATTCAATATTAAAGCATTCATCAGACAATCGAGAGTCGGTGCACGGCATACTGATGAGCCAGTTAAGATATAATTAAAGCCCTAATTATATCATTCTGCTCCTCAGGTATTAACACCGATGTACTAACCTATCCACCTCCCTGCATACAAACTGTAGTATTTAATACTCAGAGGAAATCAACCTGAATTACACGTCCCCAGGAACATTTTTCATCAGCTGTTTGATGCCTTAAATTGACACCAGCACTGTTTGTATTAATGCGGGATAGACTTGTTAAAAGTGCTGCCCAGCATGAATTAAACAACTAAAACAATCACTCCAATTATTTCTGAATTTCACTGCTCTCACATGTTGGCATATTGAAGACAGCAGCTTCCTGACACCAAAGGTTTACTGTCTGTTGAGGTCTTAAATCATAATTTATAAGAACTGTGGATTTTTCTATGGAGAAAATCTGTCGTCTGCTTTTTTTTTGTACTGTTAAAGCAACACTTTGCCAATTTTCAGCCAGCTTTGTATGATGACAATGTGGGCAGTATGTGTAAATGAACTGTGGTAAACTTTCCTCCATCTTACCTGCGCCCAGTACTCTCATCCCCCAGATCTGCTCATCTTGTCTGATAAGTGATCAAACAGTGAAACTAAGCAGTACTGATAAAATGTGAACCAAGATTTTGTTACTGCGTCGCCTACTTCTCACCTTAAATATTTACAGACACATGTTTTAGCCAACCATTCAACCGTAATTCAAAACCATTTCGACCACCTGGCCACCATATTGTTTCCAGCATCACAACGGACAAGTTTGCATTACATCACCCACCAGCAAAAGGATTTATTGATCCTGTGCAGCACAGTACATTCTGGTAGTTGTATGAAAAGAACCATCTTTCCAGTGGTGAAATACTTCTTTAACTCCTGCATTCAATCTTGATAAGTCACTTTTATATAGACCGTGACCCACTCACATGTATTTGATCATGCTATGACGGCTGAAAATATGCGGCAAGCTTCTGACTTCTGTGGACGACTCAAGTGACGTGATTTGTAATTCATCCACCTTTAAATGCAGGCATAATTATTCAGATATGTTTTAGTATAAACCGGGTCCCACGTCGTCCCTCCACAGAACAAAGACTCAGCTTGTATCTACTTGATGAGTGGCTCACTCATGGACATGGTGAACGTGACCATTTAAAATCAGTTCAAAGCAGAATAATGACAGCTGAATGTGGGTTAGACGAGCTTCACAAGCACAAAAGGATGAGCTGCAATGATATGAGATTCAGTCTCACGTGGCCAAAAAGACAAAGCAAAGCTTTTGTATGAACCAGCAAAGGCAAGAGGTCTTGCTGAAAAGCATAACCAAAGCATTAAAATGGAAAAGTGAGCAGCAAATGTGTGTAGAAAATAAAAGTGGCTGAGAGAACAATAAGCTAATCAGTGAAGGAAATTATGGCTTATAGCTTGACGTCAGTAAGGGAAGTGCGTAACGTCGGGAAAACATCCAGGCCACTGTTTCTATTATGATTCACAATGAGCCACAGTGAATTCATCTGCTTCACAAAGGCCTATCACAATCTTTGGCCAGCAAGAAACAGAATCCTGCTGTTAATACACTAATGAAGGTGTTATAATGACAGGAATATGACTCGTAGGATTACATGACTAAACAATTACTTTATTTTTTTCCTCTTTGCTACAGTGCTCAGGCTTCCTGTCTTAAAGGACCACCTCACCAACTTTTAACCTAAATCCTATCATCCTTTTTTTATAGGATTAACCTAAATCCTATCACTCTACTGCAAGGACATATGAAACTACGAACATTAAATTACCCAATGCGCTCGCCCTCGCAGGCTCCTGGAAAAACTTCACCAGCCAAATGCATCATCTGACAGTGAGCAGAGTTCATGTTAAACTAAAGCGTCTAATCTTGTCGGCTCACTTCCAAGGACGGCAAATTTGAAAGGAGACAAGTCTCCATAATCAGACAACCAAGAAATCCTTCTCCTGGCTTTTTTTTTTTTTTTTTCGCTCAGTTGAGGTAGAAGAAATAAAGCTGGAGTGTAATATGTGATAGTTATATACTGACTGTGTTTAAGAGAAATAGCTACTAAATGCTCTCTTGTTCCAGCTGGCACTAGTTGTTTGTTTTGGTTAAGGTTGCAGAGCTAAAAATGGGGAAAAATCAGTGGTTAAACGGACCTTTTCCAAACTACACAAGTTGACTTTTTGGGGTTTTTGGTCTTTTCAACAGTACAGACACTGTAGGAAGGTTTTTTCTACATAGGCTGCACCAAAAGACGCCTGAGAGATCGTCTAGCTGAGCATAAATATGCCATTGAGCACATTAAACCTATGGTTAGGGGTGGTGACAGAATACAGAGACTTAACCAAAGGGAAGCTTTTTGGATTCATCAATTGAATGCATTAAAATATCCTGGTCTTAATGAAGATATAGACCTTACATGTTTCCTTTAATGTTTCTGTGATGTTTAATATGTTTATCATATCTTGAACATATGTTGAATACTGGTTCATGGGTATATTATTAAGTTTGACTGATGTTTCTTTTGGTTATGTTTTGTGTGTTTTTCTTGTTTTCTCATTCTCTACGATTTATTATCATGGTTCATTGGCTTCACCTGTCATGTCATTAACTGTGTCATGTGATAGTTTCTTATTGGCTGCTGCTGCTATATAGATGAAACCACACCTTGGTGCATCTGTTTCTCCAGCCCTGATGAAGACCAACAGTGGTCGAAACATGTTGGCTTTTTAATGAGTTGGCCATTATATTAAAGGCTTTTTAATCTAATCTTTCCTTCCTCATTCTCATTTTTGTTTGGAGTGCCTGGATTCTTTTCCTGTTTGCAGTACAGACACTGTGTTTGCAAATTCGCCAGTAAAGCTAAATTCAAACCCACATTTCAGCTCTTCTATGAGCATGTAGTCGAAGCAGTAGAGGCTGAATTCATTGTATGCGTTATGTTCATGCTGTACATTGTACGGAAGTTTGAAACCAGAATTTCACTGCACAAAAAATGCTATTTTCTCTGCTGGTATTGGACGTATTTGACAGGTCCCCCCTCCCATAACTACAGGTAACATTCAGGATTGACACGGCATCCCCCAATAATGATGGTGAAATCTTCCCCCAATTGCCTTCCGGAAAGTGAGGTGAAGTGAAATGCTCAAGCTATCAAGACTTTTTGGCAGGGGAAAAAAAAAAGCGCAGCCTCCCTGTGTGAGCTGGGGTCATACTCTCGCTCCATAATACCAGCCTCACCTTGGCACACAGGTGTCAGAGAACTGCCTGCAGCTGAAAATAACCCTTGCAGAGCAGCTGTCAAACAGCTGGTATCACCATGAAATCCATGAAGGGGATTCATACCTCTCAATAAACCACAGAAGCTCTCTTCTAATGGCAAATATCATTGAAATGTTTTGGAAACATGATGGTGGAAAAAAAATATTGTGGTTCCTAAGATTTTAATTCACAAATCAAGTTTCTGTTTATCAAGATGTAAAGGCAGCATCATCTTCAGTCAATTGACACTTGTAAACACTCCTCCTGCAAATCATAATGAGTGTGAGAATGCACAACCATCTCTGCAGACGGCCATGTCTCCTAGAAATTACATTTGTGTAATACTAATTTGCTCTCTCAATTACAGCGCAGTGAGAAACATAATTGCTGGATTATTACTGCAGGCAACATCTTTATCAAATGTGCGACATACAGTATGTATATACGTATGTAGGTATACAGTATTTACCACATGCAAGTCACTGGGGGTGTTCAAGGTGGATTACGGGCCTACAAAGTGCTGGGACTTGACACCAGAGAGCTGGGTTCACATCTTGGGTGACAAAAAGTGTTTGGGTTTAAGATAGGGGCAGATTGTGGTTTTGGTTAATTAAATATTAAAGAAGTATTCACTGCTGGAAAGATGGTCTTTTTATATAACTGGTCTGTCTATGCAGTAGAAAGATGCAGATAGTTTTGACATTTATGCTACATGTCCAGAGAAAAAGGACTGTGGCTTCATTTTTGTTCAAAACTACAACTACAAGAATGCACTGTGTCCAACAAATGAGCCCGGTCTCACTGCAAAATGTGAAATATGGTGCTTGGGCAGTGACTTGTGGCATTAGAAACCAACAAAAAAAGGCATCCTTTCACTTTGGCATGATAAGCAGCTGGTTGCTGTGATAGTTTAACAGTGCCCGGCGGCGGCAGGGGAAATGCAGCAGGACAACAACAAAAGTTGAGGTGGCGAAAGTCCGACTCAGGCTGGTGAATGGGTCCAACAAACACCAAGTTTCACCCGAGAGAGCGGTGTTTGCATCCTGTACAATTCTAAAGCCAAACCCTGTTCTTTTTCCAAAATCTAAACCTTTTTGCTGCCTAAACCCAACCATGTGTGGTCAAATTACAGTGTTGTACCAACCTAGTGCTTTTATTTTGAAAGAGAAAGTGTATCTTAAAGAAGACAATGCATTTCACAGGCGGAACTTGACATGATGTCCCAGAATGTCAACAACCAACGCGCCCAGGGTACCTTGCACGTTGTATGTGGACATGGAAAGTCCATGAGCAAACGTCGATACGTGACGAAGTTGAGAGGTGAGAATGTGTTGAATAAACCCTCCCGCTGCTGGATGACGTAATGCGAGCTTGTCCATTTTTTGACAGGAAACGATATGGCAGCCGACTGATAAACAATCTCAAATAATAGTGAAACACTAAGCGAAAATATGTTTGACAGAAATAGACAACGCAGTAACAGAATTTTAGTTTCACTGTTTGATCCAGTTTTTTCAGCCTCCACTTTTATAATACAGCAAACAATATGGTGCCCACTTCCTGTTCTCATATTACAGGAAAAAAGTGCATTAAAATATGTTTCTGGAGACATTTTAAGCGAGACATAGACAATACAGCAATATCTTTATATGATCAACACTGTCTGGTTTTACTTTTTGTTTTGAGTTTGAGAAAAAGAGAAAGAAAGAGACGGGTGGTCTCTCTCTCTCTATCTGCTTCTATAACCTTCATGTCCATTGTGGCAGGCATACGAACAGGAGGAAATATAATCTGTAGTCGAGTAACAGCTCGAGAGCCAGCGAAAATCCACAAGATGACGCATTTTGAGCTGGGAGAAGAGCAGGGAGATGTGGGTGCGGGTAAGATGGAGGGGAATATTCCATGGTACATTTATTTACCCATGCTACCCACATTGTTATGTTACAAAGCTGGTGGAAAATCAGCTAAGTATCCCTTTAAAAAAAGTAAACATATCCTGTCTGATGACTATTTCAGTATCTAACAATGGCCCTCATTTTTTCCTAACCTTAACTAAGTGTTCTGAAGGGCCTTAACACGACCCTAAACAACATCAGCACTGCTGATATGATCAGTATCAACATTTCCTGATGATTTGTCATCAAGTTAAAACAATCCCAGTGTTTCCTCCTAAATCTATTTGCTGTTGCAAGTACAAAGTAGATATATATCCTGATTAAATCTTTTTTATTTTAGGAGACAGGGTTGCACCAGACAGTTTCAGCTGAGATTAGTCGAGTTAGCTGGGTAAACATAAAATACAGAGCTCAGACAGTTCAGGGGTAAAAAATCGTGGCTCAGTATGACAACAGATGACTGAGAGGGACAGAGAGAAGCACTGTTGTTCACTCGGCTCAGCTACAATATCTCACTCCATCTTATATCCTCCCTTATTCCCCTTTCTTCCATCTCGTTTGTTCAGTTCTGTCTTTCGGCCAGTTTGTCTACCTCCTATCTCTGTGCTCTCTCCCTTATAACCTTCGCTGCTACATTATTGTCCTGTTATGTTTAATAAATCTTTATCACGTGTGCTCCTTTTTTCTCCGTCTCTCTTGCCTTCTCCCCTCCCTCATTTCCCATGTCTCTTCCCCTGTTGCCTCTCTCCATCCCTCTTTTCTTCCACCTCTCCCCTTCCCTTCTACCCTGGATAGCTGCTGTAATGAACCCATAAATTGGAGCAACACAGCGGTGGCTACAGGTCGGGTTGGGGGAGGGTGGATGTAAGGAGGGGAAGGGAGGAGTTGAGCCTGACAGAGAGAGAGAGAGAGAGAGGTAGAAAGAGGAGAGAAAGAGAGCAAGGGGGGGGGGGGGGGTAGCAGGGCAAGGATTCATTCCTGCAGACAGGGGAAGAGATATGACTCCAGTTGGAGAAGAGACAGACTACAAGGGGAGAGACGGAGGAGGAGGAGGAGGTGCTGGAATGGAGGAGGAAGAGAGACAGAGAAAGGCAGGGGGGAGGGGCGTTGGGGGAGGAGGCTCCATAAATTGGTTTCAGGAATTAATTTGCACTAGGTAAGGTATAGCCTTGGAACATGCCATCCCAGTCAGATGAGAGGTCCTGTGGAAGGGAGACTGATCACAATGGCAGCAGATGGTGGAAAATGGCGGGGCTGGAGGGGGGGGGCAGGGTGAGCGATGGGAGGCGTGGGGGGAGAGGTGTATGGTAGGTTGACAGGGGTGGAAGAAAATATAACAGAGACAGATGAGGCCTGGACAGACAGACAGACAAACACCAAGCTCAAATGTACTGTGAAACACAAGCGGCCACCTGGCAACTGCGATGGTCCCACTGGAATGCCGGATAATGATGCTGTTGGGTGCTAAATACCATCAGTGTGTGAATACTCATCACTTTGCAGCATTTCTAATTACTCTGGTGGTGTCAGGCTAATACATATTGGCAGCACTGTAATATTCATTAGCAGATAAGATTCCACAATGTCTCAACTGCAAATGAAAAAGTTGGGGAGTAATTGTAATTTCTTTTAAATCACAAACAAGCTCGCAAACGACTTTGGATATGAGCTGATGCATTTTCACTCAAGCATAAACTTTTTTTTTTTTTTTTTTTACTTAATTTGAGAGATTGATGGTATGGTTGAATGTTTATCCCATATTTCTTCTGTAAAATCGGCTGCATGTATTTATCTCTATGGCATTAAAATGGGGGAAAAAACGAGTCATTTTCTAAGTTTCTGACTCCATAATCATTTCTCATATATTGATTCCCATTTCACTTTCATATGCGCAGTTTGCTAAGTTTTCACAGTACAGTTGACACCTGAAGCCAATAATTCTGAGGGCGACAGGAAGGAAGAGGAGGCAGGATGGGTGGAGCGGGAAATGAATACTGTTGACTGTGGTGCTCAATTTGCCATGCTGAAAAGCATTAAGCTGCATGGAGGCAAAACTGTGCTTAATACCATCAAAGCAATCAAAGGCAGGAAAAAGGCAAATATATAAATAGCAAACTAAAAAAGAAAAAAACACGGTCACAGACCAAGCCATGCAAAATATCAAGAACTGCTCACAAGAAACCAACACAAGAAAATCAAACAAATCTCATCAGAGCTGACTCGTATAGAAAAAAGGAAAAAGAAAAGACTGTTGAGCTGGAATTGAAATAGAACTGATAAATACTGAAACAAGCCGCAAAGGTGTCTTATTAAAATCATAATAATAATGATCATACAGAAAAAACACCAGGAAGCATTGTTTTGAAATGTGAAGCCCTGTTGCCGTTACCTGAGCTTGGGACCCCCTCACCCCCCAACCCCCCCCAAAATAAGGAAAGGATTCCTGGATCTTTTATGATCGCAGCAGCATTCAGCTTTTGTTATGTATGATTCTCAAAGCATAGCATTCCTCACCATTCCCCGTGAGGCTTGAGTTATATTACACCTGCTCAGGTAAAGGCAACAAGGGGAGCGACAGCATGTTGTGATGCTGGCTGTAGGCATGCTGTCTGAAGTCTCTGCCACCATTGTGCTTGGATCTACCCACTGGTGCCTTACTGCTTCCAGCTGACATTCACTGCAGTCACTGCTTCTGTTTACTTCACAGACAGGTGATACTGGAGTATGTACTGTGACAGACTAAACCACCTTCTTTTTGCGTTTGTAATTATGAGAAACGGTATGTTTTTAGCTAGCTCCAGATTGTGCGAGTCACATCACTGTGTATCTGATGTAATACATATGTATACCTTTTGACACAACTGCTCTGAGGGTATTTCCAGCATCCTCAAAGACTCTTTTTATTTTGTCAGCAGGAGGTGGAGGGGATGGTAGATGGAGTGGCACATAGGTTAGACCACTGCAAACTACTGTTCAAGACCAACAAACAACAAAACCAGTTTTGTTTCAGCAAGTCATTGCTGTTTCCAGCATTTTTGTTGCATCATAATGTTTGTTACGGTGCAACAAACATTTTTAAATTCAGATTGTTGGAAGGACAAATCCTGGAAAAACCTTCAGACAACCCAGTCGCCAGGAAAAATGTTGGCATTATATGTTTAAACCACAGATATGTTACATTTGGACCTTATTTGGTGATTCGTTGAAACTTTACATTTTTTTTTTTTTTTTTTTTTTTACTGGAAATACCCAGTTTTGGGGCACAATCTCTGCCGGAAGAGCAGCAATGCCACGATAAGAAACAGACGCTTTTTGTGCCACTATCCCTGGCAATGGATCCCTAACAAAAACCCACATTTGGGGGCTGAAAAACTGCTGAAACACAGCAATGACTCACTGAAACACGGCCTGTTTTGTTGTTTGTTAGTCTTGAACAGTGGTTTGCAGCTTGGTGGGTGTCTCACCTATTGTCACGCCATTCACCATCCCCTTCACCTCCTGCTGACAGTCAGCTCATATACCATGTCATTTTAAAAATATTGGTTTGATAGGTTTGCAGAAATGTACAATGCCAACATTTTCCACTGGTGACTGGGCTGCTTCAGAACCGCGGTACGTGATGCCAAATTACCCTCTAGCTTTGCCAAAGATCACTGGGTGTATGTTTTTGGGCAAATTGGTGCTGTGACTTGAATGTAATGTTAATACATGAAAGGCACAAACTGAGGCTGGTTTACAGCTTGAAAAGACACACTGCAGCACATTCATTTTTATTGACAAAAATCTCCCAGTCTTAGCTCATTAGCTACTCTGTTTTTCTCTCTGTCTCTTTCTCTATTTACAGTGTGTCTATAGAAAGTCCCTACCTTGCTAGCACTCATGATGAATCACCATTATTAATAATCAATATCTCCTCAAGGCCATGGTGGTGCTGCCTTTAATAGCATGGACCATGATGTAGCAGGGACATGTTGCATGTTGTTTTATTGGGATCTGTAATAGGTCTATCAGTTTTATTAAGGGACAAACATGTATCAGCTGCGCTGCAGTGACCTTTTTTTTTTTTTTTTTTTTTTTACTTCCCCTCTCTGATGTGTGTCGTCCTAATCGTCTCCTTCCCTTCTCTCCTTTCCTCTCTGTCTCATTTATCCAGCGAGCCAACCTTGAGGCGCTACAGCATTAGGCAGGTTGTTAACACAGGAGAAAAGGGCGTTCAATGTCATGTCACTGTGTCGCAAAGCATGACAGAGCCGGCGCCCGGGCCATCTTCTCCAGGAAATAAATACATCGCCATTTTCCTTTTCAGAGTGTAATGGTCTGGATATTACATCTCCAGTGGGACATTACGGTCCATGGATAATAAATCCATCCTACAGAGTGTGTACAAGTGTTTGCGTGTGTGCACATGTGTCTTAATGAGCCCAGACTGTGTATGTGTCTGCATATGTATGCACCGCGTAGGTGTGTTTGCGTATGTTTCTGTGGGGGGGTTACGTGCACAGTGTGAGGCAATTTGTCCCCCAGAGAGAAAGTGATCCACTATCTCTACACCTCGTCAGCTGGAAGCAGCCAGGCAGCCGTAAATCTCAATTACACAGACCCCTCCCTTACCCTCCCTCCCCTCCTCTCCCTCCCTCCCTTGCCACAGGTGACAATGGACCAAATTGACTGCTCACTGTTGTGTTCCAAGGCTTACCATTGGCTTCGGGCTGAGTCTGAGAGGGCACAGCTACGTAGGGGTCCTCCCCTTTGTCTGAGCTCATGGGGGGGTCCTTCCGCCCCAACGGGCCCTCGGCGGCCTCGGGTAGGGCCGAGGTGGGGAGTGAGAGGGTGTGGTGATGATGGCGGTGATGGTGGCCTGCCGGACACAACACAGGTTAACCAACGCTCGAGGCAGACAGGGACAGGCTGAGCACAGGCCAGCAGGGGCACACACACACATACACATTTATTTCTCCTTTGAAGCATACACACAGACACAGATACACTCACACACACACACACACGAGAACAGCTGCTGGGCTGTGTGAGGCAACAAAGTGTTTCTCCCTTGTGACCCTGGGCAACTCATTAGCAAATGTGTGTGTGTGTTTCTCAGGATAGACGTGTCCTTTCTTTTTTTTTCTGTCATTCTCTGCCTCTCCCTCTCACTCTCTCCCCTCCTGTTCTGACTGACATGTCAAAGCTCCGTCGGGCCTGTCAGCGCGGAGCACAGTACAATCGCATTGCTCCACGATCACCATAGGGTGCCTACTTTTGATATGAAGGACAAGAGACAAACTTTCTTTCCATAGCTCCTGTTGAGAAGTCTGCCTGTAACTTTTCTTCAACTGTAAAGCGCCTCTATCTTACTTCATGCTCGTCACCGCTTCCTTTCTCAAGTTTTCTGTTACTTTAAATCTAACTTTTCAATCAATTTATGCACAATGTTCAGTTTGATTTGACGTACACTGCTAGCTGTAATTCATAAAGTTAGTTTGAAAGCTGAAATAAATAAAATAAATATACTATTTCATAATTGATCAATCATTTTAGTCGAGCCAAAATGTCACATTTTCTCTAGTTTCAGCTTCTCAACCGTTAACTGTCGTCTTGTGTGACATTTATCTGAATATCTCTGTTTTGAACTCCATCTTGGGCTCTGGGAAAATGTGCTTATGATAAATTATGATTTCTGTGACATTTTATGGACTAAATAAATCAATTTATTGTGAAAATACTTCGTGGATTAATCCGAAAACAATCATTAGTCGCAGCCTAAAGGCCCAGACACACCAAACAGACATCAAAGAATTAATGGTGACGAAGGCCAACTGTTGCAACGCCTCGCGTTGCATGTCTCGGCCCAAGGTTGCACCTGAAAAACAATGCAAAGACTACAGCTAACAGCCAACGAGCATGTACCTTCTGCACCTGTGTGAGAGGAAATAACTCTCCGTACCAACAGGCAGCAGTCATCCGTATTAAAAAAGGAAACCTCAAGATTGACAGGATGGATTTAGGACGCTAGTTAGCCAGTTAGCACCTAAAATAACAAGTTTGTTTCAAACTCACACCCTCTTGACTTAAGTTGTTTGATTGCTATCCTCACTTATATTTCTCTTGCTGAATGGCCAGTTAGAGAGATTTAATTCACTGATGGGCTCCATCGCATCAGACACTGATTCAACATGCCGAACCGTCCAACAAACAGCCGACAAAGTCCGACAAGTCCACACAAACCAGAGCTACAGACACCCACCGACGGCCTGCCATTGATGGCGTGACCGGGCCCTTAATTTATTTCTTCTGTCCTCTCCTGTCATCCCTCCTTTTCTATTCTTTGTTGTCTACTTTCTTGTCTCCTCAAACCTTTCCTCTCTTGCTTCCTCTCTACTACCCCGCACAGTCGCTAAGCTTTATTTAGCAAAAGCCCTCAGCAACATGGCGAGATCAATCATCAGAAATATGTCATTAACAGTTAATGAATTTTCTCTGATTTGACTCCTCCCTGTAATTAAATCCCTTAATGGCTAAATGAACTGCTAGCCAACAGTTGAAGAGGGTGTCATAACACAGCCAGAAAGTTACACTGGAGATGAGACTATAACAAGAATAGCTCACGCAGGATGTCTCTCTGTGGAAATGTGAGTGCTCTAACACCTTAAAGTGACAATTGCAACAAAGTACTCTTTCATCTGTGGATGATGGATCATACTTATCTCCTCCCCGTCTATCACCGCACGTCTCTCAAACAATGTGTTTTCCTGCATCCGCCTGCCCCCCCCTTTTAAAAAAAAATCATTTCCTTTCATAAGCAGAGTTTGTGCATAAGCTTTGTCTGACTGTTTATTTTTGAACCATGCTAATCACATTACCATCCCACATGCTATCACTTAAGCCACCCTACACAATTTTGCACAAGCTACGTACAGTATTTAACATAATGTATTTAAGCCACACGTTTAAGAAAAAAATCCACCCTAGATGAAGAGTGACAACACTTTTATCAACAGCCTCTGTGGAGCTCAACCCCCCAATTCCCATTTTGACACGCTCTCTCCACGGAGGTGGTGACAGCAGTGTGTGTGTGTGTGTGTGTGTGTGTGTGTGTGTGTGTGTGTTTTGCAGATGTGCGAGTGCCTTTTCAATATATGTTTATGCTTGTGTTTGAAGAGGGGAAAGGCATTTCAGGGGGCTAACGTTGATGCTGCTGGTAGACTACACACAACAGACACCCACACACAACACCACCACCCAGAGCCTCCTCCTCCTCCGTGTGGCGTGGCAATCATTAAAATGATTTATTTAACTATTGGCCCAAGGCTGAGAGATTAGTGTGACAGGCCTATTTTATAATTCATTCCCCCACCGCCAGGGGAAGTGCAATTCAGGCAGATGACACACATAGAGAGAGAGCTCGGAGCCTCAGAGCTCCTCCACGGATCAGGAAAAAAAAAAAAAAGCCCTAAACTGCCGACGGATGCACATCCCTCTCTTTCTACAGATTAAAAGAGAGGCGAGGATGTCTAGTCTGGAGTAGAGGAGAGGAGAATGAAGAGGGGGCATTTATTTATCTTCAAATCCATATCAACCACTGACAGATAGACAGAGGGGCTGGGGCAATGGCTGAGACTTTGTTTGGGGGGTTGTAAACTGGGTGTTGTCTGTGTGTGTGTTTATGTGTATGCGCCTGGAAACACACAGCCAAGCTTGTGGGAGCATATTCAGCACTATAGGGGTGTACACCAACACAGATGCCTTTTTCTGACCCCGCATCTCCAAAAGGAGGGAGGGATCACAGTGGGGGTACAGCCACAGGGGGGTGAGGAGGGAGAGAGCTGGGCTTTCTGGAAAGACTTCAAAATATCTATTCTTGTCATTCTGTATGGATCTGACTGTTTTGATCTGGCAGCTGCGAGGTATAGGTGCATGTGAGAGAGAGAGAGAGAGAGAGAGAGAGAGAGAGAGAGAGAGAGAGAGAGAGAGGGAGTCACTGAAAACCAAACTAATGCACACTCCCATTAGATAAAAATAAGGTGGATATGTGGGTGCGATGGATAAGAGTGACTTTGCTGCGGGCTAATCACATCTATCATTCTATAAAAAGACCTGAGTGATGAAAATGTTATCAGTTTGTGATATGATTAGGAGAGTATTTGCGGGCAGAGGCCAGCACTTAAAATGTATGTGCGTCTGTGCATGTTTACATTAGCCTTTTTGTATTATCGTCGAGCTTGCAGAGAGTTGGTGCCAGCTCCACATGCTTGGTGGTAGTTGGCAGAAACATATCTGATCTTTCCTGACTCCAAACAGGCTAGTTTAATCTCTCGCTCCCTCTCCCTCTGTTCACACATGTCCTGCTTAATGTGCACACTGAGGCATTTCTTCACCATCAAGGCTTTAAACCACCAACAACCAGATCCATCCAATTAGCAAAGCAAAGGTCAGGGCTAATCGATGATATTGCACGGGGGATAAAAAGGAGTGGGCAGCGGGAACAAGGAGGGAGAGGAGGTCTAATAGAATTAATAGCATTAAAGATTTTTAATTCTAAAATTCTGATTTGTAATTCTACGTTCTGTATTCTAAACACCAAAAGGGGCAGGCTGAGGGGGGACACTATGAGAAGTGAAATTGACCGACCATGCTTTAATGTGTCATTACCTTCGTAACTGGAGGGAACGTCTATCAAAGAGAAAGGAACCAAATGAATTCAGTTAAAACCATGAGTCATTAATAACCTGCCCTTACACATGTGGGAGGAGTTTTCATTTCCTTGAGAGCAGATGATTGATTGACTAGATGAAGAGGTGTGTCTGAAGTTAAAGAGTCAGGGGAGATGAAATGCGGCTCCTATCTTTTATTTGATTGCCTCTACAGTATATGTGGGATACTTACCGTTCAGCGCCACAAAGGTGTCTGGAAGGAGAAGAAAAGAAATGAGGGGAAACTTGTTATTGCTTGCAGTAAAGAGAGCTTACGCTTTAACATGATCAAAAGCCATGACTTTTAGAGTAATTCAGAATCGACAGGCTGCTCGATGTTCTCCAAACTTTAAATCAGAGGTGATCTATGGCTTCTGCAGCTAATGAAGGTTCAACGCTATGGCTTCCCTTGACTAAACAGACTGATGAAATTGAAGGGAAAATGTGCTGCCTTCATTTTCTCTGAGTAAACAGTTGAAATTGAGATGAAATGGACTAAGATGAATGATCTGAGGTCAAATTGTTTTGAAGTTTCTCTTGCAAAACGAGCGGCTCAGTGTAACATCAACACAGTGTCACATTTGACAAATTCAAACAGTTGTTCTGGACATGAAAAGATCAAATATACATTGTAGAGTAAAAGAGGCCTTTCAAGACTTTTAAGGCTGACTTGTTCTGTGTTTCAACATGAGCCCTGTGACGGCTCACAAGTGAATTCCCTTCCCTGTGTGTCGCTGAATGTTTGTGTTGTGCTTTCGTAGCAAGAAGGAACCCAGTCTTCGCCCAAGTGGACACAACACTCTATTGACCGGGGGACCAGAGGAACAGCGGGAGAAGGACAGAAGAGGATGAGAGCCGAAAGGGACAGATGGATGGAAGAGGCTGAAAGAGAGGATTGTGAGCGGGGAACAGACGGGGAGAAAAAGGTGACAGCAGCAAAGAAGGAAACGGAGGGCCGAGAGAAGAGGGAGACTGACTTAACAGAGAAGAGAGGAATGGTAGGGGGGTATAGAATAGAGGAGGAAAGATAAGAGTGAAGAGGGCCTGCTTACTTTGGCAGTCTCCCAGGCCATCTGTGTTACCATGCTCCACGTCCTGCTCAAAGGCTGATCTGCGGGGAACAGAGACATCATGGTCAGCGGTGGAAAACAGGCCAGGCCATGCAGGCTCACCACACCTAACAAAGTAGCAAAGCTATAGGAAAGCTTACTACAAAAACACCCCCAAACACAGTGTACCCTATGCTTGCACACAATGTAGGCTTCAGAAAGCCCTATACTGGAACAAAATCAAAGAACACCTAGCAGGTGCCCTGGAGGCCTAAAATCAGTGGTTATGAGAGATGCTGGCAGGCTAGTAAATCCATAGTTGGCACAGGACTCAATGCCAGAAGTGTTGATATAAATAGATTCATGTTTTATTTGACTGTAATACAAATTGTTATCTTATGTTGTATAGCCACAAAGGAAGGGTTCATCATTTTGGGAAATATGTTTATTGGCATTCTTGCTGAGAGTTAGATGAGAGTGATAAAATATTCAGGTGGGTACGACAACAACACTCTCTCATATCTAACTGACAAAATAGGCGATTTCCACTGCCTTGAAAATGACTTTCATATTTGCCCAGAAATTGATGTATACTACAGTTCTAATAGTCTCAGTTTTAAACACATCCTTAACGTCGTAAAATGGTTGCAGTTCCACTTCAAAACTACCTGGTTAGTTTAAGAGAAACATTATGGTTTGGTATGAAATAAGTACTTTTGTCACAAACATAAAATGACATATGTCACATGACACACAGAACAGTCAACACATGTCTCTAGCATAGCATGCTACATGTACTAGCATACTAGGCTATGTAGTTATTAAAAGAAGTCAAGGCTGACTTCAGGATGCGGCCTCCTGGGTGAAGGTCCTGTGTTTGTTTGACCCATTGTCTACCTTATGTGGACTTCTTCAATATTTGTACAGCATTACATTTTTTGATGCTTTTTATGTCATGACACATCATCTCCTCCTTTCTCTAAAGGTGCCGCTAGGTGGGTTTTGTTATTGGACAGAGTCAGGCTAGCCATTTCCTCCTGTTTACAGTCTTTATGCTATGCTAACCTAACCTGCTGCTGGCTCCAGCTTCATATTCACTGTACATGAAAGTGGTATTGATCTTGGCAAGAGAGTCACTAAAAATATTATCCAAGTGTTGAAATCTTACTTTAAAAAATATGGATGAAATGTACAAAAAGTGAAACTGCTTTTATGAGAGCTTCACTTTGTTCAAGTCTTTCTCCTATTTCACAGTATTTGACATCATAGTTCAGCGAAGATATGAGGCTGTAGTCCCAATCACATGGGCGAAGACCAGGGCAGTGAGGGGTAACCATGCTTGAGGGCCATCATATGACACAGAGGGAGAAAGAGCGGGTGTAGAGAGTTTCGGAGATGTTATTTTCTGATGCAATCTGCACGGAGACCTGTTTTCTTCCTGAAAGACCACCAAGCAGGCAGTAAGGAGATCTGTGAAACAGAGCGGACCAACTGTCAACCAGGATCACAGTCACGCATGACAGCTTTTCACAGTCCTCCTCAGCTCCCCCCATCTCACTAGTCCTCCTCCTCCTGCCTGTCCACCCGCCTCTCATCTTCCTCACCCTCCACTGGTCACAATTATAGCATGAAGAAGAATGATTTTCCAAAACAGCATCATCCACCCCGTATCCCCTGATCAGAGTCGAAAGCGTGAACCCGACAACAAGGACAGGAGAGCTTCAGGAGGAAAATACAATTGAATTTTGGCTTTTCCTTTCTCAGATCAGAAACAAAGTCAAAGTCACTCCTTCATGTATATTTATATGTTGGAGATTATTGAAAAATGTAATGTATTCATTTATTTACTATTCATCTTTCCCTCTAGTTTCACAGAACCTTAATTGGGACGGAGATGGTAAATTTTGCCCTCTTGATAACTAATTTCCCTTCAAAAGCAACCACAATAACAGCCACACAAACAACAACAACCGCATCCTCTTTTCATATCTGGGGGTTCATTTAATCTGCTTATCTGATTTGCTTATCATACAAAGTCATAATCACAAAGCAGACGCAGAGTTGCACAATTAAACCTGTCTGAGCACAAATGCCTCCCAAGCACTCTTGGTATCTGCCGGATTTTCCTCACAGACTTCGCCACCTTGCACCACCCTGCTATGAAATGTTGTTTGGCCTCTACAACACCAAAACACTGGCAACCTTGTGGTCATGGTTTCCATGGTTGATAATAACATTACAGACTATGGTGAGACTGTGTTGAGATGAAGATTACAAGGTTTAAATCCCATTGGTCTCGAGATGAATTAACAATGAGTAGTCACACTACAGATGCAGCGTCTGGGCCGTACTTGGCACATATGAAAGCGATTGAACTATAGTATGAACCCTCAGTTAAAGGGTTCAGGTCCACAGTGGCTGCATTATAGCAACAGAATTGCAATGTGTTCCAGTGTGACACTACAGACGGTTCAGCTCAGGGTTAAGATCCCACTGCAACCGCATGATGCATATTTAAATCAGACTCAAACTGCACTGTTCATAACTGGAGGCAGCATTTTATATTATCTTGCATCAGATGTGATTATTATGTGAGATGTGTGGTTGTACTAAAGGGGACTTGGTTGCTGAAATGCAGGTCAGGCATAATAGCATTAATAATTCATATCAAGAGTGAATGTGCGACCAGGGACCTAATACACTGTACATACAGTGTAAAGTAAGTATGCACAATGCTTCCTCAAAGTCTCCCATTCATTTTGATTCATTGCTTTGATTTAAGAAGGAATACCTGCAGTAAACTTGGGCTTTAATTAACGAGGGTTTCACAAGGTAATAAGTCAGTATATGTGTGCATATTTAATCAGTGTCTGACCCCAACCCCTGACCCAAAGATGAGTCAGGTCTGGTGGCTCTGAAAATGGCTTAAAGGAGCTCTATACGATATTAAGAGCATGAATATACTAGCAAACAGTAGTGGAGTAATAGCATCCTAAGCAGAGACTGAAGTCCCACTGTGTTTGCGTGTGTTATAATCCGAGCTTCTCTGTTAAGACCCTGACACTTCAAACTGACATCAAAGAACTAGTGGCAATGAAGGCCGACTGTTGAATTGCCTCACGCTGCCTGTTTCTTTGCCAAAAAGTTGTGCTTGAACACAACACAAAGACAACAGCCAGCTGACAACTAGCAGGTATGTTCTGTGCCTATGTGAGGAAATAACTATCTGTGCTAGCAAGCCGGAAACCAGAGGATCAACAGGACCGATTCAAGATGCTAGTCAGCCAGTTAGCACATTAACCCACAAGCAGAAGTTGAATGAACAAATGATATTTATTGTGCGCTAGTGAACATAACACATAATACTGAGAAACATTTGTGCTTAAGAGCTCAGTGACTAAAAAAGAAAATGGTTTCCTCATTTCTGTTTCTCTTTCTCATGCTCTGATCTGAACTGCCAATCACAGTGATTTCACTTACTAACGAGCTTCGACGAGCTCCACCAGCTCCGACGCTGATTCAGAATGCTGCATCGGCCATAAAAACAGCCAGTAAGGGCTGACTATTGCCGCAACCGCAAACCGCAACAACTAAGGCAACAGATGCTCACAGGCAGCTGGATATCGACTGATGGTCGACCGTTTGCTTGGTGTGTCAGGGAAACTGGTTGTTGTGGTGGGCGGTGAGAATGTGCATGGGAGTCCCTGCGCTGGCTGATTAATCTCTGCCACTCTGCATTGTGCTTGTATAGGGTAACCGCTGACAACAGGACAGAGGTGGCACAGAAGCTTAGCGGCCACCCCCTCGATTAACACTGTTAGCTCTGTCAGCACTGTTGCTGTTATTAGTGCTGTTCACACCATTAGCACCATTAGCTGCTAACCGCCAGCTCAGCCACCTCCACCTTGGGAACTGTGTGCAGACAACCTCTGAATCATCCTTAGGCTATACTCTGAATGTCATATTGAGCTCCTGTAGATAATTAACTAATAATTATTAATATGCCGATCTGTTGTCAGTGAAACACACTCATGTACATAATTTACATAATGACAAACATATAAAATCACAAGAGATAATATGCATGAACAGGGGGTGACTGGGGACCATATTGCAGGAGACCAGAGTGCATGCTGTATATGGGCAGTAGGTATGAGAGGCATAACTTCACATGGGAAAGCTGGCACGCTCGCACTGAGGCCAGATGGAAGAAGAAAGGAGGGGAAGCATGCAAGAGAGAAAGAATATGTCAGAGGAAAGATAGAAAAAGAAAGGTGGATAAAAATAGACACAGACAGGGATGGGCAGGTAAGAAGATAGATAGGTTGCTGGCTCGGTTTACAAATGGACAAGGAAACAGGAAGAGGTGCTGCAGCAGGGGCATTTATCTTAATGAGGACAAGAAAAAGTAACCGGTGTTAAGAAAGAGAAGTCCCTTCTCTGCAGGGACCTGTTTGTATGAGCAAACCTTGTTATTTAACACCAAAATGCCTCTGACTCTCCCCTCCCTCGTTTCATTCCTCCTTCTGTCCAGCCTGGCAAATGCTTTGAATAGCTCACCACGGACCCATAGATCCTACCGGCCCTAATCCACCCCCCTCTCTCACTTAGAAATATTGTACAGTAAAGAAGGGAGGTCATCTGCCCTTTTAATGCCTCTGTGTCGGCCTCAGCTCCAAAGTGGAAACTCAATCAGAGCAGTCCACTGCAGCTTTACGGAATAATAATAGGATAGTTCTCCATGTGTGTTTTTCGAGGACAAGTTTTGTGTGCTTGTGGGTACGTGTGGGTACGTGTGCCTTTGGTGCATTGGCGTGCCAGACCAATCATTTTGCAGCAGGGGGGATCAAATTCATTCAACGTCAAATAGCCACTGGAGCACTGGTCCTTTTGTTATGACTTCATCTGTAAAATGTTTTTCCCACCACAAAACTCCATATGCTGTTTGTTCAGAAAGCATAATCTGGTTCTGTGTCATAACTACAGCCACAAATTATAGTTACCGCGACCATCAAGCTTTCCCCAGCCCTGCGTACCCAACCCCGAGCCTGGGGCAAACAACACTTTCCTTCCATTCATCCTTCCAATAGCCCTTTCAGCTGGAGGAAATTGCACTTACACACCATAAAATTAGAAAGATCACAGACACGACAAATCGAGAGAGGAATGCCACCAGGCATGACAGAGACGGTGGAATACCGTTTTATAAAAGTTGCTCGGAAAACACATGTGCGTCTCGGGATTTTTAAAGTGACAGGCATCATTAATTACTTCTCTCACTATACAACACAATGTATGACTGTGTTGTAACTGCAATGAAAGGTCTTTCACAATTAATTCAGGCTTTGGGGGACAAACATTGACTTTAGAAGTCCCATAATGTAAAATTGATTCAATTCCACAGATTTCAAAGTAATTACAGGCTATACGCAATTGCAAAATCAGAGGAGCTGCTGGTTCTTGAAGTCTTTCTCTGTAAATTCCCATTTTAAACTTTTCTTTTGATAAGATCCTAAATGTTCCTAAACATACACATTAAAGGCACATAAAGTGCTACTTAGGAAACTACAGTAATATCTCTATTGTAGTGTAACTCTGCGCCTCATGTGCAGAGACATGGTCGAGGGAGATTAGCCGGCATAGTGCTGTGTAGCTCAGTCTGAGCCACTTTGTTTGTTTCCCATTTACAGAGCCAGGGCTGTGTATGATCACCAGATTTTTTTTCAGTGCACACACACAACGAACAGCTGGCGGTCCATGAGGAGATATTCACTGAATTTGACAAAAAAATGTATTGGATTAGAATCAGAGACTGCACCTTTTTTGTTACAGCCAGCAGTTTAAAGGGACGGTTAACCCCCAAATCAAAAACACATATTTTGCTCTTACATATAGTGCTATTTATCACTCTAAATTGTTTTGGTGTGAGTTGCAGATTGTTGGAAATATCCGCTGTGGTGATGTCTGCCTTCTGTCCACTAAAATGGAACTAGATGGCGCTCGGCTTGTGGTGCTCCAAGATAATCCACAGACCTTGTTGTGAGCAGTTTCATGTAAGAACTATTCTCTATCTACCAAACCACACCCGCCAACTGTATCACCAAGCAGAAAGAAGTGTGCATCTGCTCATAGATGAAAGGCTCGTGCTTGTGACAATGCAAGATAATGGCATCCTCCTTGGCTAAACTGAAACATTAGCTAACTTAGTGGCGCTACATGAGTGCTAGCAGTATGCACGCTTCCTTCTGTGCAGTGATACAGTTGGTGGGCATAGTTTGGCAGAAAGAAAATAGTTCCTACATGAAACTGCTCAGAACAAGGTCTTTAGTAACAAGGTCATGATTTCTGGAAAGAGACACTGCTGCTGAGTTTCTCAAATGTATATTTCAGTGCTTTAAGCACCACAAGCTGAGTGCCATCTAGTTCCATTTTGTTTGAGAAAAGGCAGACATCTCTGCGGTCGATATTTCAAACACTCACAACTTAGACCAAAGCAACCTAGATTGATAAATAGCACTACAGGTAAGAGGGAAAATATGAATTTGATTTGGGGGTGAACTGTCATTTTAAATTACAGCAAATTTGTTTTGGAGAACCAATCATGCAGCTAAATGGATGCACCCATCACTCAATTTACTTTTTACGCCTGTGCTTCTTATATTGTGACAAAATGTCTCTTTCTGTGAAAAAAATCTATATACTGATCGTCTTAGTTAACATGTTACTTACTTGGGGTTGCCAACCGCTTGTTTGCAGGCGCCATCTGACACCCATCCACAGTACGGGTCTCTGGAGGCTATACAAGACCTGGGTATAACACACATACAATCAGCCCCTCGTCATGTTGTAAAGTGGAATAGTGTTTTTCCCTATCAGAGGAAATCAAAACCATTTTGCTGTTTGTCAATGACAATTTCATGTGCAACGATCAAACTCACTTCTTGCATCTTCCATGTCTTTCACAGCGAGACAGTGGCACTTTAACCACACAGGAGGTGAAAGCGACCCACAAAGCGTGACTCTTGCTGTCTATCTGCATCCCGATGATGCGCTTGTCCTCCACACCATCTATACTGCACCTGGTGGAGAGAGAAGAGGATAAAACATGGATTATCATGACTTTCCATCAACTACCTGGTTATTTAGGGACAAAGTCCTAAAAAAAGTTGGTGAGGAGAGATGTAAGAGGCCATAAAATAAGATTTAACAGTTCATTTAAAGCGATAAAAAGAGGAAGATTAAGATGTGGCAGCAGAGAGACAAACTGTGAGGTCAGGGAGAACAGAGATAAAGCCGGACCTGAGAACATGGGGTCAGAAACAGAGTGGGAGATAAAGAGAGATAAAGAAAGGGTGATATAGATACAACAGATAAACAGACAGATGGGCACTGTGAGCAGTCAGCAATAACACTGCACTTAACTGTAAAACCCACTAACACTAACCCATTCCTCCCCCCTCTACTCCACCATTCTTCCATTCCTCCATCCCCGCTAGTCTTCTTTGTCTACTCTGCCTCCTAGGAGCACACACTCTAATCCCTCTGGGCGTGTCAAGCTTTCTATCCCTTCTCTCCATCCATTCCTCTCTCCATCCCGCCATCCAGCTCCTGGGATTTAATCTCCCCTTTCGCAGTGCTCTGGTCCCGCATTAACGCTCTCAATTAGGGCTTAGAGTCCATCTACACTGGGTAATGCACGACAATCGGGCCAGGCAGGCAGGCAGGGAAGCAGGCGGGCAAAGTCACTTACTGTATATGCGACTAAAGCCAGATGGCTGGCAGCCGACGAATGCTCGGCCCAAGCCATAGAGGCAGCGAAGAGGAGATACAGAAAGGAGGCAAGAAGGAGACACAGCAACGAGAGAGGAGAGAAGGCAGGGGCCTGCCCTTTATCCCCTCCATGCGGCTCGTCACATGGCCGAAGCATGTTGGATAATAAACAGTGGTAACCTTGAAAGCCCTCCTGTCATGCCATCGCTATCCTTCCCTTCTTCTCGGCTGTCTAACACAATAACGTATTCTTCGCCGTGCTTCTTTCCATCTCTCCTCTCTGGGCCTCTCTCCTCTGTTCATTCTCCCTCCTCTGTTTGTGCTGCCATTCGTTCCCCCTCATCCATTACCTCTCAACTAAATATTTGCTTTGGCAGGGTCATACTGTGGCTGATTTTTCCTTATTCACTTCTACTCCAAATACACAACAATGCTTAACTCGCTCACCCCGCTGTACCCAGTGAGCGCACTCACATCCATACATGCACCGAACAGCCGTGTAATGTATTAGCGAGGGATCCCGGGCTGGCTCTGAAGACAAACACAGACCTCGGTGTGCGAGTGTGTGTGTGTGTGTGTGTTTCCTTTAATCAGCCAGCGTTTTGGAGGAGCTGGGCTCCGCTGAGGTTGGGAACCACAGCGCTACGTTATCCAGAGCCTTAGGGTCTACGTCTTTAATTTAGTAGCTGCGGTTGGGCAGAGTGTAACCTGATAAAACTCTTTTAAATGATAGAGTAGCCATCTGGCTGGCTGGCTTCACTACATAGCTTGGGTCGGGGGAACTGACTGGTACTGATGGAGCTGGTGGGTTGGCGGGTTGGCCGAGTCTGGAGATGGTTGGAAACAAAACCACACACACGCTCTCTCTATAACACACACATATGCAATAACTGACCTCCCTTTGTTTTTAGCAACTGTATCCATGTGTTGCTCTATTTCTATTCATCCCTCTCACACATCCACACGGACACCAAGACCGACAGTACGTACTTGTCCGGGTTGTAGACGTTGAGTTCCTCCAAAAACAGGCTATCATTGAGGAAGCCACTGTTCATGTTGGCCAGGAACTTGAGGATGATGCCTTTCTCGGATCCCAGGAAGACCACTGTGTGGTTCTTATGGGGGCCGGCCTCATTGTCCACCACGATGCGCGTCAGACGGTACCTGGAAAAAGGAATACCAAGTAAAACTAATTAACCAATCAATCAGTCAATTAATTAGTCAGGTGCCTGCCATCGGAGGAGCAACAGATGGTGATGGAGAACACCAGCAGGGATTGAATGTAAATGATTTGAACTCTATCCCAGCACAGTGCTCTCTCTACTGGACCACATTTATAAAAGGGGTGAGATTAAAGGGGCCTTATTTCCATATTACAATGTTGGATTTTCATATTAAAGGTGGCTAAAGTTTCAAATAATGATACTTTCTACTTTTGAGACAAGCTGACATCAGCTCATGACAGATTTCTTTATATGGTCATCTGCTCCAGGCACACTACTGTAAGAGGTCCATCACATAGCCTGCACTGCTACATGAAGCTGCATGCTAACGTCAGGAAAACATATAATTTTGGTAGGCGATGCTGGTAATTTCTTCCCAATTTCATACCATTTTCCTGCTGGAACATGTCCGGCTGTGAGCTTTTATTGGTGATTTTTCACAGTAAGAGGTGCCACTATTCTCTGTTATAGTCATTCCCTGGGCTGCAATGATGGTGAAGAGACGCCAAGATATGGAAAAGCTGGAAACGCACAGACCAATTATAGCAAGCTGGGCTTTTCTGGGAGGGGGGCTTAAAGAGAGAGGTGCTAAAATGGAGCGTGTTTTTGGAACAATTAAGCATGCGAACTTGTTCTAGTAGAAACCTAAAATGCATTTATAAACCTGAAAAAGCATCATAGGTCCTCTTTAAATTTGTGTCTTGCAACTAAAAAAAAAAGTTGAATTTAATTCCCCAAATAATAATTATATTATCAATCAATCAATGGATGTGGCCTCCATCATTCACGTCAGGTATCTCAAACAGGATAAGGCACAGCAGGGGAGATTACGTGGTTTTAATAATCTCATTAATTGATTGTTATTTCATTAGAAATTCAATCAGATTGCCATAGGGCATGTCAGGTCATCCCTGAAAGAAACACACTACAAAAACAGCAGACAACAATTGTGAGCTCTACTTTCTTTTCTAACTGACAGCTGCTGATCACACAGTTTCAGCACCAGGTGGATGAAACTCAATTTTCATTTCATTATTTAAAAAAGAATAAAAAAATCCCCACACCAAGAAGATTCAACTTAGCAAATCAGACACCTGCCTGTCAGTGTGTTTTGGATCGTTGCCCTGTTGTGCTTGCGGGTGTTATTTGTGATCAACTAACAAGAACAGGTTTTAAGAAATAGCTCTTGAGGCTATTTACTTTTACCATCTGATTTCATTGCATCACAGATGCCAGTATCCATCTTTCAATTAGTTTCGGGGCCAAAAACCTCTTAAAGTTATCAGAAAGGTACATATCTGCACATCAGTGTGTATTATGCAAATGCTTGTTTTCATGATTTTTTAATTGAAGGAGATGGGATTTAAAGATTAAACATGAAAGCTTATCAGGAAATCTAGGAAGCCCACTTTTACCCTCATTAATGGTTTTACTGATGGTTCTCTTTGCGAAAATGGGTGAAAAAAGGACCAGGATTTATTTTGGATGCGATAAATATAAATTCAGCTTCACAATAGAGAACAGTTTAGACCATGAGCCCATTAAAACAACAAGGACGCATCCTGTTATCCCATCTCCCCTTCTGTTTCCTTTAAATATCTCTTAAAATGCTCCATGTCGCCAGCTTTATCCAATCAAAAATAACAACAATCTGAAGGTCTATTGTGGTTTTGATCTATTCAACCATAACAGCAGCTCCAAGGACTGTGTCAATGGGATTTGATCTCGGAAAAATAATACAATCTCAAGGACCAAGACATTCACTGTCTTTCCTATTCAGGATGATAAAAATCTCAAGAGGGGGTTCTTCTGAGTGTCCCCCCCCCCCTCTCCATTTGATTCATTGTGCCCAGCCAGCTGAGGTCTCTGCCACAGCACAAGTCTCAGGACAGAAAAGCTTTTCAAATTTGCAGCAAAAGCTCTTGCTGGATATTGGGGTGTCCTCTCCAGGGTGTAACAAGGATCAAACCCTATTACTGATTTTCTTTCCAGTTGACTTCAGCTCGAGGATGGTATTACAGTACGTCAAAACTGTGACAGATATCATAAAAGGCCTCACTCCTCTTCCACCCCGTATGGCTTCATGATGCTTACATAATGCTTTTAACTACCTCTGACTTGCGTGCAAGGCTCTGTTCACTGCGGTGTCATTTCAAATCAAATGAAATGGTCTGATTGCTTATTATGTAAAGACGGAAACAATGTGTTATTCATAATATGGCTGTATGATATGGAGCACTAATGAACAGAGGGAATTGTAGGGATAACCTTGATGAAAGCTGTTCGTATTCTGACTAAGCCAGTGCGGTATGTAGGTCAGACCTCAGCAAAGTAGCAGCAAGATGTGATACGATGCAAAGCATTTGTCAGAACCTATGAAGAATTCTTAATGTAGCTCATCTTTAAAGTGATGTTACCACCACTGAGGCCTGTCAAGGGTCTGGAAAGCAGTCCTAACCTTAAATCTTGAGCAGCTGCAATTCAGAAGCAGGTCCAAATTAAAAGCTAGATTTTTACTTTTTACCAAATGCTTTGTCAGCTAGTTTAGCCTTGCCGATGGGATGGCAGTGTGCTGTCGTATTCCCCCAGAGGCTGGCTGAAATGTCTCAGCCTAGTGTAGCTAAAAGCCAGACAGACCTTTATGATCAAACGGCATCAGCCACAGTGCACTGGCTTTTGGGAAATGGGCTCAACTCCAGGAACTCAAGAGAAAAGCCAGCATCAGTACAAAAAAAAAAACAACTTTTCACCAGCATCCTCTCTTTGAAATATCCTCAGAGGGTCCAAACAGGCAATTTGCAACAAAGGCTGAACATAGCTGAATTCTTAATAAGGGCTTATAAGTGTAAATATGAAATGGCTAACACATAAAGAGAAACTGAGAAACTGTTTACTCTGTCTTCATCACGTCACTATGCGGTCACTCTGGGAGAGAGATAGTAAAGTGTAGATCAGTGTTTCCTCTATTACAGCGAAAATAGGTCAGCGGCTGGTTGGTGGTGGAGTACCACTGTGTTTTAATGAGCCTGACTCTCAAAGCAGCACTTCACGTAATTATTGTCCTGGGCTGAAGAGGCTCATAGACCTCTCATGACAACAGTCTTTGGAGTGTGTAATACTTACCGGACCATGGTCTTGAGGAACCAGGGCCTGTTGGCAATGGAGGGGACGGCCTCGTCCATCAGAGGATGCATCTTGATGAAGTTGAGTGTGTCGTCGGGGAACTCATTGGATACCTTGTACCTCTCCATGGATGGAGTGCCAGCACAGTTGCCAGGCCTGCAAATGGAGAGGAGGAAGAGGAAGGCGGTGAGGAGGAGGGATGATGGGGGAGGAAAAAGTAGTGAGAAGAAGGAGGAAAAAGCACAAAAGGAAAAACTGCTGCATTGACTCTGGGGGGAATGAGCAATTCTTCACGGACAGAGTTCCTATAGACGAAAGAAAATTCTACTTCCCTAAAATCAATGAGAGTGCAGCCTTAAATTACTAAACTCTCATGCCAGGAGGCTTTGGTCAGAGCAGAGGACACAAGATGTCTTCTTTTCCCTGGACTTGGGGTAAAGCACTGAGACATTCTATCTATCTGATCCTTTTACAGGGAGTTGGTGAGCTGCTTGTAAAAGAGAAGCTGCTTTTGATAGCATATCCCCTTTGCAGGCATCTCACCTCTGAGAGCTTGTAAAATCCCTTTACTGCGTGGTCTTTGATACCCTGCCACACCACATAATCCACACCAGGTCCTAGAAATATTAGCCAGCTGGCCACTGAATGTCTGACACTGTCAACATGTAAGGACCGAACTCTAAAAAATATATACGTGTGTGCTCAAGAGATGCATATTCATCTTTTTTCAAGTGGTGTTGTGTAGGCATGAGTAGAAAGGGAATCCTTCAGCCATTCTGTGCATTCCTACATCCATGTGTACCATGTCTTTACAGAGAGCTTTAACTATTCACCATGCACTTTCTACAAAAAATTCTTTTGACAAATGAGTTCAAGTCAGTTGCTGCTAATGTTTAATTGACCTCCAGATTTATGGTTAAATTAAGGGCCAACATTTGTAGAACCATTTGTCATTGTAAAAAAAAAGGGCAGCAACAGCAAGTGCTATAACATTTGCTTTTCCATAGCTACATTTATGTCAGTGGACATATGGAGAGCAGAACGGAAACAGACATCTCTTAAATACAAAAAATCTGTAAATGATTCAGTATGAGAGTCTAACACATGGAAGAACAGTCTGCTTCGGGGCCAGACCTAGGTGGCATTGTTACAACTCTCCGTCTGTTTGCCTGCAGATAAAAGGTCTGAACGCAGCAGTGGATGAGAAATGAAATCAATCACATCAATCGCTTCAGAAACAATCGGATATTCGCAACGCCTGACCTTGTGGAACACAAACAGGTAATTACATGCTAATTGAGCAAACTCTCACATATACGCTAATGAATGCAAAGAGAGTACAGGACAGGCTCTGTTCTGGTGAGGAACCGCCTTCTCAGCCATATGGGAACACACACACACACAGGGTACCAACAATTATCGTGGCCCAGATCTTTGTAGTAAATCTGCTTTTTTTTCTGGAGGATAGGAGAGCAGCTCTTAGCGCGCTAATTAGCAAGCAATAGATGGGAGATTGATCAGGCTGGTGCATTTGTGGAATTAGCCAGCCATCTGTAAAATGATCTCATGCTTCATTTGTTGATACTGAATCCTTCTTTGATGCAGCTGCGTGTGGGGGAGAGGTGAGGTAATGGGTTGGGGGGCGCAACTGTGGAAAGAGGTAATATCTGTGCATACAGTATGTGGGTGTGACGCAACGTGACGTAAGATAAAAGCAGGGATCTATGGAAAACTGACGTAACGTGTGATTGAAGTGTGGTGATATTAACACATCGTAATTCAACAAGTTGCACACATTGATTAGGGGGCCATATATCTTGTGTGTGTGTGAGCCAGGAGCGAGAAGAAAGAGAGGAGGAGAGAATGTGTGAGTGACTATACTGAACGTGTGTGCGACTGTGTTAAATCCCATGTGTGTGTGAGTGTGCTGTGGTTAATTAACTGCTGTTGTACCTTGGCTTGGGAACCTTCTCTTCAGGAAAAGGCGTCCAGGTGGAGTCTGGGGATTTCTGCTCTTTGAAACGCCCTGTGAACGTGTTGGCCACCTCCGCCATGTCATAGGCACACACCGCTGAGCCTGGAATACTGCCATGACACACACACACACAAAAAAACCTCATACAAACAATCCTCTCAACTAAACATATCAAAGAAACACCTTGCCAAGTCTGGACTATCACCAAGAGACAGAAACATGGACTTACAATCCCCTTTCAGAAGGGTTAAATCCCTCGAGAATGGCTCATTTAAGCTGTTGCATGCTCACACTGGGTGATACAGTCAAGTTTTCCATGCTGTCGAGGTTTTTGCCAGATAACGAAAATAAGAGGTGTCAAGTTCTTTATCCACACTTATTTAACAAAGACTTTGCAGTTTCCTCCATTTCTCTAAATAGCGCTAATTAATTGTTCTAATTCCAAGTCCATATACCAGAGGTATATGGTCACAAGCAAGTCTTAAGTCTTAACCATAGTCTGGACGTAGCTACCATTACATCACCCATTGGTTTGTGCCATTTTGAACCCTCGAGTGCAGCATTTTGACAGTCCATGTCTTGGCTTTCTGAAGCCAGAAGTGACCATATTTGGACAGTAGGGAGGAGCTGTGGACGAGCGAGGGGTGGATCTAACTCTTACGCCCTCTTGACACAGAGATCGCTCTATAGGACTACTATAAATTCGCTTCTTTTCGTCTTTGCATTTTTACAGAGAACCAAATTGACGGCAGCATCATACCACTCCAGTGTGTGATTTCAGATAGGTGTGCTTGAAGGTAAAGAAGTTCCTGGACCTTATTTTTTTTACCAGGTGTCCGCTTTTCTTCTTTCTTTAAGTTAGCTGCTAACTGCTATCAGCTGCTTTTTAAATCTCCCGCAGTGGGTCACACTCGTAATTCATCAGCAAAATGTCACACCTGTGCCACCCATAATCCAATTCGTATTTTCCGTTTATGCGAGGTTGTTTTGGTGATGTTAATTCTTTCGATACCACCTTAAAGGCGAGACAACTCTGTCCTCCCATTCCGCAATTGTGCCTTTTATACAGAACAGCGAGGCGACATTACGGCATGAAAATTCCACCTTTAAGAGGTAGTGTAAAAGTGGTAACTTTAGGGCCTTAATAAAATGTAAATGGGTGAGTTTAAAAAAAAATCCATCCCCCATAGTTTTCAGAATGTTGAAATTATCTGTAGAGACCACAGTCTTTTTGTAAATGGCTGTAAACATACTTATTTCTGCTGTAAAGGCATTTCAACATAGGAGTCTGTGGGGATTTATTCTGTTTTGGAGCCAGACTCCAATGGACATTCGATAAGCTGCAGTTATTGCCTCTTCTGCATTGGCTTCATTTGTCAACCTGGGAGGTTGCTGCTTGGTCTTAACCTTCAAGTCTCAAGGAAGTCCCAAGTTACTGTGGTGAGATTCAAGCCAGTCAATTCGAAGCCCTGCTATAAGTCAAGCCAGATGAGTCAGATCATTGCTTAGGTCAAGCAAGCTGTAAGTCAGATATGAAAGTCTGATGATCTGGTCATACATTAGCTTTCTATATAACATTTCACCATACAACAAATGAATAAGATAGTAGTGATGAATCAAGTTGGATATTGTGGTTGTCGTGTCGCTAATTTCTGTCCTACAAACAGTACATACAATTGTTCTCTTCTTACCCCCTTCATTGACAACATAACCCTTGAATCCAAATTTTGTTATTATAGGACTAACCCCCTCTATGAAAGCTGCCTCGTACGGTGGCCTCTGCTGGTCTGCTGTGTGCTATAGGTTGCCAGGTATGGGCGCATTGCACTAGAAATTACTCAATGATGTCGCAAAAACAAAATGTAACTTCTCACTATCTAGAAATGCAGACAATCAAGAAAGGTCAAATCCTTTCATGTTTGGTCTCAAATCTAACTCAAGTCTCAAGTCGAGTCTTTTATCATTGTTATCCAAGCAGGTCTCAAGTCCTTAAATTTGCAACTCAAGTCTGACTTGAGTCCCCCACCTCTGGCAATGTTATTGCATTGAATAGTCTATGAGCTATAGTGTCTGGGCCTGTTGAGCCTCATGAGGACACACATTCCCTAACCTTTCCCTCCAACACTGGGTTTCCCCAGAGGCCTCAAGGCATCAAAGTTCATCACAAGTCCACTGTTGAGCAAGAAATACAGACAACAGATTATCTTATTGCCAGTCATTTAAGGGGAAAAACACCCGTCTTGTGATAGCAGCGGACCCACTGGCCTCTTTCCGTCTGTGAGGAATCAATGCATAGCAAATTGCTGAGTCACTTCTCCATTTTTCAAGCATCTGCGCTCATAAATTCGATTTCAAACTAGGAATTGTTTATCCTTTTAAAAGAGAAATGTCTCTAGGCTGGCTGGATTTTCTAGCTGTTGCATCATGGGTTAAACTCATGGAGACATCGGGGAGACAGAATACACAAGGGCGGTATTATAGAGCGCAAGGTCAGGGAGTTGTTAATTCTTGGCTTAGCTGCTAAATTACAGTAATTGCCCACTGTATTGGATATGTACAGAAAGTCAGACAGTCATATGCTTGTTTATATCAGGCTGCTAACAAGGCAGATAGATGGTGAGCGAGCCAGCCAGTTAGCGAGCGACTGGGCCAGGTAACAACCCAACCAGACAGACAGACAATTAAACGGCACAAACCCTGAGTGCTAGTGCCTACAGTCTGAATGTGCTCCCTCTAATTTCACCCCCTGACTATGAAATGGAAAATTAATGCCAGGATCAAAACCAGCGCTTATAGAAATTTTCAGAGGCACTGCTTCATTGGGTTTTAATGTCCATTAACCATGCTCAATTGCATTGTCACAAGCAATTGTCTTATCTGCTAAAAAGCAGCCATAAAATGGAAAATTACAATATGTGCGAGCTATCAGCCAAGCTCTATGGCTTTGTGGTAATTTTCAATTTAGATAACAACTCCCCCTGCCTATGAATATGAAAGCAGCTCGGAATATGAATTGTAAAAAGGGGAAAATATGATTAAACACCTGCATGTCAAAAGGGCAGCACAACTGTTTTGACAGAGGATGTAAATGTTGACCCAGTAGTCTCTGGAATTACATGTTGCCAAGAGGCACAGCGGGGGCACACGCTAATAACATTAACAAAGGTCAGACTGTCATAATGTTGATGAATTGAGGGCATTTTTAAAAGCATCAAACCGAGAAAGATGATCGGGTTAATAAATGGAAAGTGCAAAACAGTTGTTGACACACGTGAACTCATTTGAGACGAAGGAAAAGAAGATAGCTGATTAAAATAACCTCAAATCACTTCCATCTGTTGCTGCCCTCAAACCTCTTAAGGTGCTGATTTCTCAAAGCTTTATTTAATACTCCATTCCTTAGTTACCTGTTGTACGGTGTGGAGAAGGTTGCCATCACCACGTCTCTTCCATTGATGTGGATGACATCTGTCACGGCCTGCAGGATGTTGAAGTAGAAGTGGGAGTCACCGGGGATGGAGCAGTTTAGGCGAGACTTGAGAAATGAGGTCCACTGCTTCTCCAGGACACGGGGTGAGCCGCCGCGGTCGTTCTTACAAACCCTGGCCACCCGAGGAAACACCACCTGACGGGACACATAGTTGAGACGTTACATTGAGATGAGTAGCTCTGAGATTTACATAAACAGTTATCTGTGTCATGTCTGCAGTCTCTCATTGCACTCCTATAACAGTGTCAGACTCAAGATGGACTGCTTAAAAGACAATGATCAAAACTGGTGCAGCAGAACATCTTCTTCGACAAAACCTGGCACCTACATTACCCACAATGTAACTCGCCTGCCAACAGTTCAGTCGGAGATTCAAGTGGGCTCGTAAGGCTGCTAACCTTCAGCAAAGATGAGGAGCAGAGTACAGAGTTCTGGAAAGCTCACTGCTGTCTAACTCCACCACTAGAAGTTTTTCATTTTCAACCAGTGTTTCCTCAAGCGACATCACTTGAGGTAATTTCTTAATTTTTTTGTGTACCAAGGCTTTACACAACTTATTTTCACATGTGCAGTAGTGCTCCCCAAGACCTGTAAACAGACTTTGATGTCAGCTCCCCTTTAGGGTCAGGCGTTGGTTTAACAAAACTGCGACCAAAGCACTTTGTTTCACACTTTGTCATCTTTTGGATATGAAATAGTTCCATTTATGCATCTGAAGAGCCTCTTCGAGTTTTATGTTAAAGGTTGTAAGCATAATAGGGCCATGATTTCCTATATAAAACATGTTTTTATACCCAGCAAACTCTACACCTTTAATTTCTCACTGGGCATTTTAATGAGGATATTACATTGAGAAACAGTCTCACCCCAATTTAGTACCTGTTCTGGACCTTTTGACAACACTGTATCATCCATGCTACTTTAAAGCTTTTACACCAGCATGGGTGAGAGGTCTGTCAAGGTTAAGTGGGTAATCTGTTATATATGCTGAAACTGCTGCTTTATCTTCACAGTAGTACACCTGACAGAAAACAACCAATCAAAGCCAGGAGGAGTCTCTAATGCAGTGTCAATAATTGAACAATTGCTCGCCAACCATGTGTCTAAACTGTATACAGAGTCATTTTCATACTAAAGAATGATTAAAAAACCCCATTCATTGTCTATGTAAGCAGCCATGCAATGCATTCTGGTACTGGCTGGGCTATATTATGCAAATCAGGGGTGATAAGTGCACTGGAAACTCCCAGAAAACTTTTATATTAATCAGTGCCAATCTAAAAGGACGGCAGATTCAAAGTCAGCAGCTGCATGGCTTATTTCTCGCCTGTTTTTAGAAACACATTTTGGTGAACTTCTTAATATTTGAGAATGTTTTCATACGAGCCGCTATGTTGGTCCGGTTTGAATTCCAGGAGCAGACAGCCCACGGAGAAGTGATGCAACAAAAATTTTAAAAAAAAAGACACGTACCATCGCTCAGTCAAGCTCAGTATCTTCAGTGCACGGCTTTAGGAGCTTTGCAAACACAATGGCTGAGAAACAACCACAAGCAACACAAAAACTGCCCATCCTTGTTTTGCCAAAAACTGCGTACACTGCAAAGACAACCAAACAAAAGAAGACAGAGGATGAAAAGCAAGCATAAAAGAAAGAGTTAGAGCATACTCAAGCCGGCATTGGTTTTGAATTCTTTCAGGTCATGCAGCTCTCTCCACCTGAGCTACTCCAATGTTTATCTCATTTTAGCTCTGGCTTTCTTTTATGCCTGCTTTTCATTGTTGGTCTTCTTTTGTTTATTTGTCTTTGCAATGTACGCTGCTGTTGTCGGTGCAGCGTGTGGACGAGCAGCAATATGTCTCGTGTACTACTGTCAGAATATAGTGACAGATTAAGCAAATATGACGAAAGTTATTTTTTCATTTTAAGGCTGAACATTTCCATGACAACTGGACAAACTCCCACTTAAAATGAAGATCATTTGAATTGACTGAAAGTGCCTTCACAGCTACTAAATGGACCTGATAGTGAAATTGTTTCCTCAACTGCTGTTTCCAAAATCATGGAAACATACACAACAGTGTTTTAATCCAACATTTCATCACTTTATAGCAAATTAAAGACACAGAAGAGTAAATTGGTGTGTTTGATATGCTGTTAAAGAGTCAGCACCTGGCAACAGAAAATTTAAAGTATACAGCTTCAAATAGGAGCCGGCGCTGTAATTACATCCCAGCCGTAAGATCACACAGTGAGTATTGTAATTAGTCGTTGTCACACTATACTTACCAGCAATAAATCTAACCCTGACCTGAAACCGTGCCTCAGAGTAAACAGTGCGAATGGGAGCGAACATGCATTTAAACCAGAGCTCAGCACACACACACGCGACTGCAGACAACCACACATAAACACACCCTCACCCATGCATACATCACAGCCGATGCAAAAATGCATGCGGGAAACACACATGCTCATTCACTCACACTGTCAAACACACCCACCAACATGGGCCTGCTCCCTGTGGGATTATAGAGCATTGAGATTACAGAAAAAGTCTTACACAGAACAGGTGAGAATGTCAAACTGAATGTGGAAATACGTCTGCTTTACATGTAGCAGTTCAGTTTCTCACATTTCTACTTGTTAAAGATAGCCGAACACTGGCTTATCTGTGTTTTACCTGCACACACACTCACATAAACAAAGCACAAATACACAGATCACTCACACCGAGCAAACACCTCACCCAAGGCTTGTTAATTGACTTGTGTAATGAAATATTTATCATTCTGCATTTTCCAGATAACAATGTAACAATCCAACATTAAAACCAAAGCAAACACAAACCTGCCACAGCAGATTGATCAATTTGCCATAAAGCACAAATGACTGCTTACATTGTCAGGGAAGGCCAATCTACTTTATAATAATGAAGAGATATCATTCACTAAATGTTAAATTGCTCTCTGCACCATCAGTTCCACCACCACACGCATAATTATACTGACATTGCTTTCAAAACACCCAGCAGATTGAGAGGCCTGATCTGTATTCATGCTCGTATAACACATGCCTGTCACTTCTGGCAGAGAATCCATTATTTCTGTGTTTCTCGTTACCTCCGCTCTGTTCTTGTCCCCTCTCTTTCTCACCCTCTCTTGTGTGTTTCCTTTAATTTATTCAGAAGAATACATATTGAGCGATTCATTTCCATAACGGATTTTCTCCTACCTGGTATCCAATTAAACCCTTTCAGAGTCCGAAACTGAATTGAGAAGATTAATAGAAAAATGCCCGTTACTGTAACACCTGAGGAGAGCCTGTTTCTCCTTCAACCTTTTCTCTTCCACTCCGTCTCATTTCTTCAGAGACACTCAGGTGGAATTCCTCCTGGGAAACATTCAGACGATAGGTCAAATGGGAGCATTGCCGGACGGATGCGGACGTGCAATTCAAGCGGTATATTTATATTTCAAAATGGGATCTCCAGACATCCACAGATTTTTCTTTTTGGATCTATTTTAGGTCCTGCATCCTGCCCAATGTTTATCTGTTACTGGAAAATGTTTGGCCACTTTACAGCTCCTGAAAGCCTTCTTCCAGTTATGTGATACACCCATATCCTGTTAGTTTCCTCAGGCGTTTCCCGATTCTCCCGGTAAATAGGAAGTCACCTCTGATTATGGTTCAAACAATAGCAGGAGAATAGGGCCTGTACTTACCTTCCCCATTGTGTTGTACTCCATAGCAATTTCCCGAAAGAAGAAGTAGATGAAGTCTCCGTAATCGACTGCCTGAACAAAGTAGGGCTCTGCAGGAGGGAAAAAATAAAACAAAATATGAGTCAAAGTGACGTTTTTAACGTGACAAAACAGTTCTGACACCATATTTCACAGTAAACAGCCGGAATTTCTGTCATATTATGCAGAAAAGCGCCGACTGTGAGCCTTGAGTGCCTCAATCTATCATCCATCATATCAGCGAAACACTTTGCATGCAAGGAGAGAGGGATCTCTCTATTGAGTTTTGACAGGCTGGACTTGTGCTTGTTTCTCCCCAGGGCAGAGCAATTTCCTGGCTACATCAACTCTACCAGGGCAGGTTGGCAAAACGACTGTGTCAAACAGAGCGTGCAACATTAGCATAAGTGCTCCTGCTCTTCATACCTATATTCATACACAGCAGCACATATACACAAATCATAAATCACAAACACATGGTCAAGCAAGCATGTCAAAACACAAGTTTGTTTTCTAACTTGTCAGTCAGCTTGGCGCTTTCCAACCACGGAGACTTTGTGTTTGTGTGTCCCCACCACTCACCTTTCAGCCATTTGGAGTCGTGTTTGACAGTGCGCAGAGTCGGGCTGTCTCCTAGGCTACGATAGATGACCGCATCAATCGCTAGAAAGTCTGTTACGGTGGCCGAGTACAGCTTGCCATCTGGAGAGGGAACACAGAGACGGAAAGAGCAATAAGAGGGGAAGACAGAGATGGAGAGGGCAGAAGAATGAGGAGAGAATGAAAGAGAGAGTGATAAAGGATGAGAAAAAGGTGAAGAGAGGAAAGTTCAGTCAAAAGAAAAATGCAAAAAGCCACTCAGAGATTCCTGCTCTCTGTGGCTGGATACACAAAAATGTTTCAGATGGCTCAGACCTGGAAAATGAATGAATCACACACACTGAAGAGACTCTCTGATGGACAACAAACAAGGCTCTACACACACTTAAACATGTTGCACATTTGTAATTGCTCACTCTCGCAAACACACTTCAAAAGCACAAACAAACAGTGACGCCCTACATGCATACGCACAGTCTTAAAGCCCCACAGAAACCCGCAGTCACACACATGCCTGCACATATGTACACACACACATGCTCCACAAACACAATCCACCACCAGCATGACCTCAGCCTGCCTTGGCTATAACCACAGTGGAAACTCAAACTACATAATTGAAAGGATAGCAGTCAGAGGAACCCTCTTGATTACTCAGTGCTTCCAGCTCCTTCCAAGCAGCTCTGCTACACATTAACTGGTCAAGCAAGGCGTTTACTCTCCTCCTCAGCTTTAAACAGGCAGGGACAGCTCATCAATACTGCCATAAATCGCTTCACAGCAAATATGAATGGGGACTGAATGTCTTTAGCAGTGTGCGGGTCCGTTGCATCAGAAGTATCTCACTCCGCCAACGGAAAGCTGACTCATTCTGATCCCATCAGTTTGTGACTTATTTAAATCTTGTGCATTTCGAAAGAAAGTGAACGAGAGATAAAGAGGACGACAGAAAAGTGCAATAAAAGCGAGAGAAAGATGATTCTGCTTTTGCCGTTACCACAATACCATTGATGTGTTTCCAAAGGGCTCTGAAAAGCAGCGAATTCCTGACACAGAGCAAATGTGGCCTCGAGTTCAACGAATTGCTCTAGCGCATGTAACACAGACCCAGCTTTCATTCTTGACATGTTGTCGGAGTATTGCCATCAGAATAAACCGCAGGGTATTAAGAACAATATTAAATACAACCACAACTAATCCCCTCGCTCAAATAGACTCAACTTTCCCATCTAGCTCAAACGTGTTCCAATGTTTAATACATGCAGATAGGAGAAAATTAGGATGAATGTTTTTGCCTCATGGCAGTCAGTGAGTGGTAGTACTATCACACATACTTCATCTATTTTCACCTCATGGAAACTTGAGTTTCTGTCATGTTAAGCTGCAGGAGAGGACTTGAAAATCACAGTGATGACATCAAGTATCAAGTACTTCAAATACAGACAAGCAAACTGATCATTTGACATATACAGATGGCCAAGGGATGTCAAAGGTTAAAATTTTTGACCAGTTATGCATGTCGGTCAGTCTATAGGTTAATTTTGCAACTGTTTGGTGTAGGATCTACGTCATTTGGCAATTCTCCCTGACCCAGCAGCATTGCTGTGGAAGTATTGTGTACACCCTCTAGTCTCCCTCGGTCGACCCAGTAAGTAAGTAACTCAATTTTGATTTACCTGTTTGTTAACTATGTTAGCTCTGTTAGCACTGTTAGGAGTGTCATCACAGTTAGTAGTGCTAACATAGTTAACAATGCTAAAGCGGTTTTGTGGCCCAAAATGTAGGCGCTTATTCATCGGGGGGACCTGGGAGAGGACCTAAGGGTGGCCTTCATATATCCACGATAACGGCATCCCGCCACCAGGACGGCATTACCATTGTAATCAACATATGCAGTCCGGAGTGGCTAAGGCTAACTACTGGAAACCAGAGGGTGGGCAGTGGGCACTCTGTTTCCGTATGTTAATGCAGCTAGCTAACTGTGTGTCAGCAAAGCCAGTACAAAGTAAAAGAAAAGGCAGAACATTTACATCACAAAACTTTAAAATTTCACCAACTCTAAATGCATAGTGTTAAGAAATTTGGTGTTATCTCACTGATTCAATGGAGCGTTGGGGGAAAGGAAAGGCCTCTTGTATTTCATGTCATTTTTTTTTTCTTTAAAATAAATTGTTAATTGGTGATTAGTTACTGACTAATTGGTGTCGGGCTATCGAAGCAAAATTAAACAACACTGACATTAGTGAAGATGCATTTGATCTTACCAGCAAAGAGGGCAACATTGGCATGCTTGGCATCATATGGACAGCGTGCCATCCCACTGATTTCCTCTCCCAGAGCCTCCAGGGTGTCCATCTAGGGTCACAAACGAGGTGAAAGGTCAACAGAGGGGTCAAGACAATCTAGTGTTGTCAAACAAAACAATGGTCTTGAAATACAACTCAGACAGGAAATATTGTCTCACAGTTGGAGGAAAATGAGAAATGAGCTCAAATGTCAAAACAATGACACTCTGAAAGCACTGCTAAAAAAAAATACTGTGTTGAAGTGTAGAAATGTGGTGTGAGTCACAATAAAATTGTCACAAAAAAGCTGTGGTACCCAGCCCAGGAGTGTGTCCATCTGACTCCGACCTGAACTAATATCCCGTGGATGCCACTCTGGTGTTGTTCGGAGAGCTGTCAAAGCAGCCCATCTGGGAGTATCTGGGAAACTGTCATGGAGGGAGATTACCAAAAACTGACATTTTCCACATCAACATGTTCCACAGCATGGGTGGATGTGGTTTGCTTCCTCCTGCCATGCTTTATCCTTCAACTACAGTGGTGTTAAAGAAGAGTTTTAACAACCCTCAAGACGGATCTTTAACCCATGTTCTGCTGTGCTTTCCCACCCTGATTCTTTAAGTTTGTGCTTTTGCTGTGAAGACGAAATAAATGGGCAGAGTAAAAGTGGGTGAGCACATGGCCTTGAGCGGGGAACGTGAGAATTTTTTACTTAACCACAGATGTTTTTAAATAGTATATCATACAGTAGTCATTATTTTATACTCTGTCTTGTGCTGAGCTTTTCCTTGGGCAAGACTTGTTCCCTGATACATTTCAGGAGAAATTCTAGTTTTAATTCTGCACCTAGACAATGGAAAATATGGCTTTTCTTAGCACTGGGTGTGTAGTTTATCCAAACTTACTGCTAATTTTGTCATTCACTCACTCACAAGTCCCATTTCCATGTGCTATTTAAGGCCTCGTCCATTGTTTAAGAAGCACCACCGGTGTAGTTTAGAGCTTAGTGGGATGATCTCTGTGAACTGGAATTTAGACAAGATTTTCTTGTTTTGCGCCCAGTTTGGTTGCAGTGCAATTGACAGGGCATGGCAGAGGATCAGATGTGGGTGAAAGGTCAGTAACATCCCACCATGGGATGGCTTGTCTACCCCAGCATGCCTAAGGACACTCTCACCCCAGATAAACACCAGCGATGCACACTTACACACACACACACACACACACACACACTCAAGAGAGGAGGGAAGAAAAGCCATGCTGCACTGGCCAGAGGCCGAGGTCAGGGAAGATTACTGAACACACTGTTTTCCTAGTTTACAATACATAGTCATTTTTCTTCTCTATCTCTGTTTCTATCTCTACTCTACTTCCTCGCTTCCTCACTTTCTCCCTCCCTCTCTCTTGACAAAGAAGAGCGTAGCTTGCCAAGGCTGCAAACTGCTTACGCCGCCCTTTCTGGTCTCTAAACAGGTCATTTTGTTTTCTATTCCTGTCTCGGCGGAAACGGTTATCATCTGCCCACTAAAAAGGTCACACACACTCCGGCGCAATGCTGGAAAAGCCTGCCAGAGAAATTGTTGAGGCTGATTTGGCAGGGAAAATTACAAGTGACCTTTTACAACAAACACAGAACCAGCAGCAGCAGCACCAGTGCATTTCTCGATTTCTCGTTCCTTCTGTTCCTTCAGAAATTATAGCATGATAATATATGGAGGCGTGCCGGTTTGAAGATATATATTGTTATTAGACAGGAGAGACTGTAATTATAGATTGGGTTGAGTTAATCATAAGGGATGCGAGTGGTTGAAGGTCAGGTGCGTCCACTGAATCAGAGCGTCTGGGTGCACAGAGCGACGGGGTAACTCAGCTAAGCTTGAAACGTCAGCAGCTTCTGTGTCAGCCACCTAACACAAACAGTCCCTCCTTCTCTGACACATCACAAACACACACTCGCATATCTCTCACGCCACAGCAGCTACCCCCACCCCTCTGTCTCCTCAGTTGATTTCACCGAGGCAGTGACCTCTGTCTACTGGGCTTGGCTGGCTGTCACTGATCTATTCCTGCCTTTTGAACAGAGGAAGACACTCCCAGCCCGGCCACTGATACACGTACAACTCCAGTCTCCTGTCAGGTTGGCATGAGTGGAGAAACAACAGCCGGGTGTGCTCACTTGCATGCTCTAAGCCTTGTCCAAAGCAATATCCAATATTTTAGAAACGGGCTATAGCAATCCATAAAACTGCCACGCGCAACCACAACATTTTTAAACATTACCATAAAGAAATTTGATGTTTAAACAGCCAGATGGATTTTTTTTTTTTTTTACCTTGTTTACCAGGCAAACCTTATTACGCTGTCAACTCCACTCACTGCAAAAAAGAAAGAAGTGCTTCAGCTTTGTAGGAGCACAATTCAAAGTAATGGGAAAGGCACCACAGCGCTGTCACACTTCGTCAGCACTGCCTTAACAACACACTGTTGGGATTTACTGTAACTTAACAAATGTACAGTAACCTTGGCTCAGGGTGCAGTGTATCTATGAATTAATTACTACAACAGCTCAACGGTGCTTTCCATAGGCTATACGCTAATTAATTCGACAAACACAATGTAGATCCAAAACATGCCCATCAGGAGCGTTATAATTGGTTCAGCATTGGCTTCAGCACTCAGGGTGAGGGACACGTTCTGCTTCTGTGTCTCTGTTGTTTGGATGAAGACTCTTTTATGGGCTTTATTTATCATTGCTGAGGGATTCATGAAGTCTGACTGAGGACAAACTCAGGGTAAACTGAGCCACTGTCCCATTTACTGACTGTTGGCTTGAATTTGTTCTTGCTTGTATCATAGGAAAGAAATCTAATTTTCCGTGACAACAGCGATTTTAAAATAATCTTGGTGGTTTACCTAGATTGTATGTACACCCAAGAAAAATAATGCACAAGAAGTCCTATATAAACTGCAATCCAGGAACCATTGCACTGACTGGAGTAAAGAAAGAAGTTGTATATAAAGCATAATGTGAGTGTATGGAGGATGGTGTGGGTGGTAGATGGGTCAAAGTAACACAAGACCTTCCCCCAGGACACCAGTGTTCGAGTGAACCGAGTGAACTCAGAGTTATTTTAAAGCACGTCGTCACTTTTTGACTCCCTACTGTGTTTCTTTTCCTATACCTAACCTACATAGCTTTACTTTCTCAAACCTAACTTACGTAATGTTAAATTAAGTACGAGTATGATGATACCCAACCATTATTGTTTTCCTGTACCTAACCTATCTAACTTTACATTAAGTACATGGGGAGGAATTTTGTTGAGTTGCAGCCTTTAGCCTCGGTCATTAAAAGGACATGGATGACAGGTATGCTCAAGGTAACGGGTCAGCAGAAGGCCTAAAGAGGCCTCGAGGCCAGGCTACTTTACCTTTGTTACAAACGCACTCCATCTATCCTCTCCCAGTTGTGGCGGAGGGAGTACAACTACCCAGATAAGGGTGCCTAGTCGGCTTTGTTGCCATAGCTCCCAAGGTTAAGTGGTGAGAGATTGCCCTGTGCTCTAGGCTCAACAGACAAGAGTTTTGTAAGAAACAGTCGAGATGATTTGGCGCCAACCAATAGAAACTTCACATAGCCATAGATCGGAACAGAATAACCTTATTTGGTAACGTGGAGTAACTCGCAAGGGAATACTGTTTGGGTTAAATGCAAGAACTGGGCAAGGACACCCTCAGAATCTCTGGACGGCATACACAGTGTTACACTTGTGATTCTCTTCTATTAAATCATCAGCTCTGAAATTTCTTCAACAGTATGTAACGTTACAACCAACCATGACTGTCTTCCAACATCTACATAACTTTACTTTACTTTAAGTATGTAACATGACAGTGCCATTCATAGGTTAGTAATTAGTTAGATATCATACAAACCACTGTCAGTGCATTTTGATTCAACATCATCAGAATCATTTTATAGGATATCGGATACAGGATATCATACAAGCGGTTGTATGAGGATACACTGACCTGGTTAATGGTTTTGTCCTGATTGTTGGTGTCAGAAAATGTAGTCACAGACAGATTAATCATAATAAACAAAAAAAATAAAATCCCGGCATGTTTATACACTTTCAGTTTGGTATCCCACAGTTTGCAGCTGAATTTAATCCCCACACATTTCTTTGTATGCAAACCATATTTCCACCTGCACAACCTTCTTCATCTATAAAGGTCAAGTGCATGAGTTCACACCTGGGCCAGGAGCGGTTGTGTAAACCAAACAAGGACACATCTCCCTGGGAGATTAATAGTCATGGCCCATTTCTCTGCAACCTGTTTCTAAGCCCTGGGAGGATGAACCCATTCCCTGACCACCTTTTACAGGAGAGCACGGAACTGGAGTCGTTGCAGCTGTTGAAAGAATTGTGTTTTTCCAACCAACTGTGGAAGAACCTCATTTATCTGGCGCTTCAGCTCCTACAATGATTGATCTTTTAGAACAAGAATGCCGAACAAACATTAGACTAAATGACAATAAATGGATCAAATAACTAATTACCTTTTACGCTGTATGCTATTGTCTTTCTTTGTAATGGATGTTATGTAAATCCTCTAGAAAAGCTGTTGTATAAAAAAGGAATGTGTGGGTGTATTTTCACCCTGTTGATTACAATAAATTCCTCTGTGTGCTTTAATCATAATTCAAACGCAAAGACTCGGCACAGATGAAATTTCCCAGTGCACCTCAGTCCACCAGTATCAAGTCGAGGACGCATCACCTGGGACCCACTGCCTCCAAGCCTCCCCACTGATTCCCCCGGCATCGCCCGGCAACAGGCGATGAAACTGACTCCAGTCATATATCAGCCCAGCTGGATGGGGTGTTTATTATTACAACACAGCAAGGGAGTGACAGAGGGAGAAAGCAACAGAGGGAAAGATGGCGGAGTGGTGGGAGCAATGGAGGGGGAGAGGAATTAAGGCTGGCAGGAGAGGAGGAGGAGGAGGGAGGGAGGATGAATAGAAGAAGGGAGTAGGGTGTTGTGTGGTGCCCAGGGAGAGGACTGTGCCATGGCTGCCAAGGTGTCTGTCTGTGTTTTTTCTGTAAGCATGCATGCGTGTGTAAGTGTTTGTGTTGACAGTACCAACAAGGTGAGGGGCGGATAACGAGATGAAGCTAATGAAGAGAGAAAACTGGTAGGTTTGTAAAAAAAAAGAGGGAATCAAACAGAGGTAAAAATATAAAGAGGTAAGCAGCCAGGGAAGGTGTAAGAACAGAAGACAGCATAGGGTGTTGCTGGTTTGGGCAGGAGCCCTTGCTGCCCCCTCTACCCTCAACACCCCCCCACCCTGCTGTCTCCCTCCACCTCTGCTCCCCCTCCATCCCTCCCGCTCGCCCTTGCAGTGTTGTTGATTAATGTGGGATGAGGCTGGCCCCGAAACAGAAGCTCTTTTCAGCGCTGTCACACTGGGGAGATGGAGAGGCAAACTGTGGCCAAGGTGGATTTAACCACAAACACACACACACAAACACACACACATGTACACACACTTTTGACCAAGCAGAGTGGATGAGCCCAGCACGCCATCAAAGGCCTGGTATCTGCCCGGTGAGGCTGCCAGCCTGCCTGCAGTACACTGTGCCTGTGTGTGTCTGATGATTTTGTAAAATGTGTGTGTTTGCCTGTTTGCACAGTTGTCACTGTTTGCATGGGGGCATACACAGTTCTGTTTTTCCCCTACACATGTGCCCAGGCATTTGTACGTGCATTTGCATGTTTGCGTGGAGTGATCAGAGGTGATTTGACAGTGCAAAATTTTAAATGCCATCAAATGATATCTCTTTCCTACAGCCTTTACATTTAATCTGAATTTAGTCATGGCATATTGATTCAATTATTTCCAGACTGAAATGGCTATTTAATTCAACTAAAATAATTACAGAGCATTCGGTGGACAAAATTTTTAAAGAACAGAGCAGTTGCAAGCACATTAAACCGACTCACTAAAATATGCAAGGGCTGATTGGGCTGAGCAAATCTGAAACATGGAAAAATGTTTTAAAGAACACTTGAATAAATCCGTTTTTAACACATTGTTATGGACAGATGTGCTACCTTTCACAATATGACTAAATTGTTTTCTTAACCGACATATATTCTGAGATTACATTAACATCGCCCATCATGTGCAGTGATTTATGCACAACATGCATTGATTTTTATGTTTGCACAGACAAGTGTGCACGTGTGTGTATGCATGCCCATTTCACCAAGCCTCACGGTGTTTTACAACACGTCCCTTTAACTCCACCAGACTAGCTGCAATATCAGTGCAGTAACAGCTAAAACACAAACCTTGAAACCATAACCGGAGGGGCTATAAAAGCTAACCACGCCTGATAAATGCAGAGACATAAATTCCACTTTCCCTGCAGGCGAAGTCAGTGAATTGAAGGATGTCCACTCTGTGTGCTTAGCATGCCGAACCACAAATGCAATGGAGCGGCGGTGTCTTGTTTCTCTGGTAAACAGATCTAGTGAACCAAGACAGGAGAGTTTTCCCCACAGGCCACCTAGATAACATCTCCGTGTGCTGTGACCATCACATCACATCCTCACAAACCAAACAATAACATCCTTCAGGACTGAGTCGTTCTGTTTGTCTTCCTGAACGCCTGCATGATGATGTTTATATCTGATTCCTGTGGATGGCAGCTCATAGCTACTCTGCAATATCACTCCTCCAGATATTTGAATGAAATGACAATAATGCTGAAACCCAGTTTCCTGGGCATTTTCAGGCATACTGTGTGCCTTAAAGTTTGCGATAGGGCTGTCCTGAATACCAGTTTTTGGGCATTGAAGCGTCAGTGAGGAAATATTTGCAATTAGCTGAAGCTTGGATAAGCGTCAGGGGGTAAATGAGAGGCAAGGAGATCAGTCAGTGCACCTAAAATAATAATGTGACAACTAGCCACTCTGTTAGCATGCAGGTCACATATTAGCCATAACAGCTACAAAAAGGAATACTTTACAAGACACCTGAGCTGTTACTTACAGTTTTCAGGGGATTTGCAAAGCTTGTTGTAGAATTGTAACATACAGTACCAGTTTTTCTTTGGCATATCTTGCACTGGACTTTTGGGATCATCTTCACAAATTTTGAAACTATTCCACTCACTTGACATTTTCAACATCTTGCTGGTGTATCTGTAAGTTGGTCACATGCGGTCAAACTGTCTCAGTAGTGCTGGACGGCTAGTGACTGGCATGAGATAGGAGAAAGGTGGAGTCACAAACTATCACTAAGTTTGTCCATGTCCTTTTCTGAGAATGACTAAAATATTTAATGTTGATGCATAATGAATAATGCTGGATAGCCTCTTTTTTTAATTCATGGGCTATTTGACAATTTTTTGGGTAAGTCCAAAATACATTTTTAAAAAACAACGCATCTGAATACTGATTTTGACATCAATAATCAAAGTTTCGAAGCTCCAAAGCATTTGGGTCAGCCATAGTTTGCTACAAGTTTGACAATTGCCAGTTACACTCAGCTATTTCTTTCCAGTTTCATGTTTTGCTATCAGGTCAGCCCAGCTGCTGTAGTCTTGTGAATGAAGATTTACTCAATGTACAGTAAAGGAAGCACTGTTCACTTTTCACTCTAAGGCATCAAAAACATAAGACTTATGTCACTAGGGAAGGAAAAAATGGGACATTTTCAGCAGCAATTTGAACGCAGTCTGTCTGTCTGTTTTTTAAGTCTGTCTGCTTGTACAAACAAAAATCAAGTTCATTTGTTGGTTTTTCCGTTTTATTTGTCCATCTAATTCCCTGTGCAGGTCTTCCTTTTTCTCTCTATGTCTGCCTTTTCTTGACATCTCTATTTGCGCCCATCAAATCAATCTTGACGTCTACCTGCTCTCTTTCTCAACTCAAGATCATTTAAACGCATCTTCACAAGGTGGTTTTGCTTTTCCTGAAGGAATCTTGAAACGATTCCAGACATGCCTGCATGAATACGGCGAGGCCGGCGTCTGTTTACAAGGGAAGGCTGAATCGGATTTCAGGAGTGCGCCTTCAGTGTGTGTGTGTGAGTAAGTGTGTATGCAAGAAGGTATAGTTAGGTTTCTCTGCTTCTTAATCGAGCGTGTCAAGGTACACCTGGAGATAAAGACATAGGTGGAGGGCCTGCTGAGTTGTGAAAGTCATCCGTCTATGTCCGCCGCTTCATAGCTCAGCCATCCTCCCCTTAACTCCTGTAAGGTTGGGGTTGCATGTAAAAAATATCCCTGAGTGTGTGTATGAGTGCATAAAGAGGAAAAAATAAAAAGAGTTTTAAGAGACCATATGTGCACAGTATGTATGACGAACGCTGTCACTGCGGTCAAAAAAGGGCAAAGAGCACCAAAGAGCTGTTTTTCTGTGAGTGTATGTGTGTGTGTGTGTGTGTGTGTGTGTGTGAGTCTCTACCTTGTAGGTTCGACAGGAGGGGTTGAAAGCATTTGTTCCACAGACAAACAAGGTGTCATCATTTTGCTGCAGGAGGACTTTGATGAAATTGTGACACTCATCCTTCGGGGAGCGCGGGCCGGGAGAGGCAGAAAGAAAGAAGAAAGCAGGTTCATGGTGATATTAGTGTCTTTTATATTAGACTCTTTCACACTGAAAGCCACATGTGGTTTTTAAAACAAGACGCTCTTTCTTTTCTTTCTTTTGAAGTACAGCATGCAATGCTTTACAGACAAGTGAGAAGCATGTGTGCCAAATATCAAGCATATAATCATTTAATGAAGCAGCACATTAAGACATATTAATGCACCTTTGAAGAACAATAATTAAATTATTACTCATTTTTTCACTTTTTTTTTTGGAGCGCACATTAAATCAAGATAATTATATACTGCTTTTTGATATGAAGTTTCTCACTCATATAAACTGTGATAGCAGAATATTATATGACGTGCAGGGAGGGTGTTATTGCACCTGCAAGTTCTCTATGTCTGTTAATGTGCTTGTGCACGTGTGTGTATGTGAGGGAGAAAAAAACAACAGAGAAACTGTGAGAAATTACATCTGGTGCAGCTTGTCTGCGTCATATACTGTGTGATCCGCTAAGTGTTCTCAGAAGAATGGGGTGATATTTGTTCTATAAATGAAGCTAGGGTGAAAGCACAGAGGTTGCAGGGTTGTGCGTTTTAGTGTGTGTTTTCTCTACCTTATGTTTCCCTTTCATTCTGCAAGTGTCCACATCCGCCTGTCTGGACTTCCATGTCATTTTCTGGGAAAAAAAGATGGAGGTAAAGGAGTGAGTGAGAGAAGGAGCAGGAGAGAGCCAGAGAGTAAACAAGAAGAAAAAAACAGAAGGCACTACAGAGCTCAATAATCGATCTATACTGAGATCAATAATCATCATCTGAGATTCTCCGCAATTGATTCCCCTAATGAGGCACCTGCTCCGAGGTGAACTTTATTCTAAGCACTGATTGGAGATCAGTTTACCTCCTTGAACTTCTAATTCTCTGCCAGGGAGGAGGAAATACGATACTGACCCCGGATCAGAACAGAGTCTGTACAAGGACAGATCCCGCCTCAGAGCTGAGAGCTCATTTTGGTGGATTGATAGGCTGGCAATCCTTGTGCACACACACATACACACTCATACACACTCACACCGCCTTGGCCTGTAGGTCAGCGCAAGCCAATACCTGCCAGTCAACTGCAAACACACAAACGTACACAGCCTCTTTCACTGTCACACACACTTATCAGTCAATGCTAAGTTATATCTGGTATCCAGCCACACACATAAACACACATTCAACACTTTTCACCACCACCCCCACCCCACCCTTGTGTGGCCTAAGGGTCAGCGCTGAGCCGCTGGTTCAGACCGCCACATACCCGCCACTGTTGTACAACATGTTTGGAGCTCGGCCACTGATTAAAGACCCTCAGTCATCAATCAATCTGCGCGTCTCCCATCGGCCTTTCATCTGCAGCCTGCTCTCATTAAGACCCACTCGGCGGGCTTTGACATTGAAGTGGATGAGGTGGAGGGATGGCTGGTTGTTGTATACACGAGAATGGCCTTGTTTGAATTCTGTTTGAATGCATTATGTTAAGGGCAAATGATGCCAGCGAGGAGTGGCTGGGATGGAATGGAGAGTGGGTTATTACAGCCCAGGGCCTGTGTAAATATGAGGCGAATAATCTAAAAATACACAGTGGGATCTTCTTCCCTTCTGCATCCATCTTGTGTTTCTCGCCCTTCTGCAATTCATCTCATCTTACCCTCTTTTTCTGTCCTGTCTTCCCTCACTTCCTCTACTGTCCTCTCAGCTTCCGTTACACACCCATCAGTCCTTCCACTGTCCCACTGATGAGCATGGATGACGCAAGCGGTTTGCTAGCTGATTGATTGGATAATCTTCTTAACGGGGTCAGCACGGCGAGCACGGCAGGCTCACACCGGTGAGCGGGTGAGTAAGACTGCTGGCAGGCACACGCATACACCCACGTGCGCTCACAAACACACTCAGAGCCGGGTTATTAGGGTTACGTTGTCAATCACAGCACGCTGAGAACAACACGTCCTCAAAGAGACAGACGTCTCACTCACCTTACTGAAAAAGATCTCGTCACTGTTGGCAGTGTCTGTGTCCACCGTGTATATGTGATCCCTGTGAGCGGGTGAGGGAGGGCGAGAGGGATGGGGAGAAAGGGGAGAGAGAGATGAGAAGATAAGAGTCAGACAGCAGCAGACAGTCAAAAATTCAACAAACAATAAACCCATTTCTTTTCTTCCCCCTGCAGGCAGCAAACAACGTCAGAAAATGGGGCTTTGTATAAACTTTGTTCAAACTTCAAAAAATGACAATAAACAAAAGGAGGCCAGAGCTATTTGCTCTGTCAGACAGAAACAGTCAACAAAGGTTTAGAGCGCTGTGGCGCAGGCCCGGGGACAAAAGCCTCTTTGTCCCAGAGAAAGGTCTTGAGGGGGGGTGAGGGAGGAGGGGAAGGTTGAGACGGGAGGTGCCAAGTCACTCAGAGCTGTTCAGGTCAATTAAGCCTAGTGTTTGAGCCACAGGAAATCTATACTAACACTCATTATAGCTCAGACAAGAAGACTTGTGTGTGTTGGCCTGGAAATATACAGACTTCCCCTGTATTACACAGTCCGGCCATATAGGCCCCAGCAGGGCATATGGAAGACATAAAATCCACAAGGGTTAACTACATCTCAGACAGACGGACCGGCTGGTGGACTATGCTACACCTACTTACCGTGGAGAATTAGGGTGCAGACAGGGAGAGGGTGGCTGCGGTTGTTGGGGGGGTGTGGGTGGGGAGAAGGTGTGAGCGGAAGAGACAGAAAGAAAAGGGGAGAGCCAAAGGTGACCGTGCCAAAAGATGTAACTGCTTTAATTTGTTAGAGATTAGCTGTTGAACGTGTTTTTAATCAAAGTGTGTAACAGTGGCATCGTCAGACTCACAGCTTAATTACGTTCCAGCTCCCCAACCTGCGCTCAGCCAGTCAGCCTGCCTTGCTCTCTCATTAACTAAATCTAATAAAGTCTTTGGAGGAACAGGCATCTTGAAATGAATCCACTTATATCGCTTTCCTGGGGGCCACCGCCATCTCCTCGAGGATAAAACACAGTCTACTGTACATTATCAGCCACGACGCTTAAATTGAATAATTAATCTTTGAGAGCAGTTGAAATTAAGAAAACAGCGCTGCGTTCGTGGTGGGAGAGGGGACACATTTCCGGTGAGGCCACGGGCGAATTCTCTGCCTGTTAAAATTTTTTCTGTGTTTTCTGTCATTTCCTTCCAAGTCTACACTGGAATTCAAATCTGTCAAAGTTATTGCACATCACACAACTCCTCTTAAGTACACCATGTTTTATTCAGTTAAGGTTTTCAGCTATCTTGTCTCAATCAGGGTGGTGTGTCATATAACTTATAATGACTATATGTAGATACTAAGAATTAAGGCTATCACGATACTGGAATTTCTAACCATGATAAAGTACCTTGAAAAATGTTGACTTTGGTAACCATTTCCAATACCCCAGGGAAAAATTGAGATTAAGGTCATCAAAAGAAAAATATAACGTGGCTTGTTTTTTTCTTGGTTAGTAGCAGAGAACAGCAGAATGACGGTAAACATTAGCAACAAGAGAGAGCTAGAAAACCATCTTGAGTAACCAGGTCATGATTTTTGGAAAGAGACATTGCTGTTTTTTGGCGCTTTGATCATAAGTTGAGTGCAATCCAGTTCCATTATATTAGAGAGAAGACAGACATCTGTGGTCGATATCTCCAACACTCTGCAACTCACACCAACACAATCAAGACTAATAAACAACACAAAGCATCTGTCCTTGTAATCTATTAAAGACTTAAAGTTTGAACATCTATTTCTAAACACAAAGCATCATGTTTGTTCTCATTTTTAAAAAACATTTTCATGTATTATTCAGCCATGAAGGGAGAAAAGGGAAAGTAGGAGGTCAACGGCAGGTCACTGCGATGCATGCCATGCCCTTGCTTGATTCAAGTTCACTTGCATGAGCAGATGCCAGATGCTGACTGTCACTGTGCAGTCTGCCGTGACTAAAAATCCAGAGTTTCAGGCTTAAACCTCAAACTGTGCTGCAAAATGTTTTTCATTAAGTCTCTCTGGTCGCACTGCCATTTCACTACTCTGGCTAATTGATCTGGATTGAATTTCCAGGGTTCCTGAACGGCCCTTCTGTGTTCCAGGGTTTCTTTCACCTTGCTGCCAGGGTAACAGGATACATATCATGCGGCTACAGTAAATTTGATTATTAAAATGGCAACTTTAATTTGTCAAAGATAAAAACAGTCACGCTGGAGAGAGAGGACAGACAGAGATGAAGAAGCATTTAAATGGAAACAGAGAGATAAAAAGGTGATAACAGTGATGGATGATATCAGTATAGTGCTCAGCTCCTAAAGTTCCCCGACTTGTTAATTGAACTTCATTTATATCTTTATATTAAAATTCAAACTTTATATTAAAAAGACAAAACTAAATCAAAAGCTATTAAACCAGAGGATTACTTGGCGGATTTAGTGTAATCCCATGGGTTATTTTACTGCCTGCAATTTTAAAACAGCTCATGAGTAATCTGTAATTGACTGCTCCATAATTTTCGACAGTAACCGTCCCAGCTATGCTCCCTGTCTTGTGCCTCTCTTGTCCTGGTGCTGACAGCGTCCTCGAGGGACCGAGGCCTTCCAGCCGCAGGGTTGTCGGTTCCAGCTGAGATTAGAGGGAGCCAAGCGATGAGGCGTCCCTCAAACATCCTGGCTTGAGATGGAGAAGGACAATGGAGCGGCTGTGTCTGTGTCAACACCAGCTCTCTAAACACACACATGTGCAAGAAGACCCCCCTCCTTTTACCCCAACATGCTCGCACAAACACACATGCACCCTTTCCCCTCTTCAATGCTGTACCTGAACTCATATTACAACATATTCACTGCCCTCTGGTGTGTGAGTCACATCTATATAACTTCCTGGTGAGGACGGAGAGCAAAGGCAGGGTCTTAAAGGCACTACACTGGTGGCATTGTATGTTGTAGACCATTAACTACAAATGGAATATAGTTAACATTATTGCGGACCATTTTCCAAAGCAAACCTGAAGTCTTAAAATTGGCTTCCTACCTTCCAGGCAGCGTGTGGTTTCCTTTTATTTAATAACCTATGAAAATCAACTTGCGGAGAGTTGAGACCTACTTGAAATACATAATCCATCACAGCTGACACCTCACTGCCTTTATTTTCTGGGCGAAGTCATGAGGTATGATCTGACGTGCGACATCCTTTACCGAAAAGCTTCTCATTCACACACTATTATTTTTTATTTTGGAGTTATTGGATAGTGAAACTATGCCTGCAACTAACATTTATTTTCTTTACTTTTTTATTGCCCTTATCAATCAAATAATCCACTAGCTACAGCAAAAAACAACCTAAAGATATTCAATTTACAAATAAGGAGAGCAGAGCAGCAGATCCTCACAGTGGAGAAGCTGCAACAGAAGAATATTTGGCATGTTGGCTTTAAAAATACCTGAAACGATTCATTAGTTAATAAAACAGTTGCATTCATTTTCTGCCAGTTACCTAATTTGGTTTATTTTACTTTCATTTATTTTAGTAATTTTCCAGCTCAAAAAACTCTAATGCACACAAGAAAATAAATGAATAAATAACAGTAATTAGTCATTATTTCTGAAGCAGTGACAAACCAAAGCAGGTTTGTAGGCTAAAGCCTTTGCTCATTGCACCTACGTCTTTTACATTAATGTTTTTTTACGGTGCTCTTTAGATTTATGCAATGAAAATGAAATAAACAAGCAAAACAGAATACATGCATAGCGTATACCCGAAAGTCCAGGAAACACAAGGACATAACATACTGTAACGTCCAGTAGATTATGTAAAAAGTGAGATTAGCGATTAGTTTCTTGCTCTAACTGCCCACTCTAACGTCTTGAAGGCCAGAGCACTAATGTGGAGCCTATATATAACTTACAAAGTGTGGTCCTACAAAGTATAACCCACTTTCAACTTAGTGGTTGGAAATATCAGCATTTCATCTTTTTGGCTTTTTCAAATATTTCCTTGTTTTGAGTCTTCAAATCCCATCCCACTGACCAAGCAGACGAAAGCCGAGGTCAGATTTCAAGACAGATCTTACCCGCTGAGAATAGTTCAGACTAAACAACTGGCCTGAGGAAAAGCTGCCATCCTGTTAGGGCAAAACCGTGGCAAAGAGTAATGATACGACCTAATTCTATTAGGCAGCAGCCTGCTTCCATTTGCACCGAGCAGTTCGGTGTAAATAAGAAAATAGTGTTCTATTGTTTATTGTTTCCTGAAGTAGAATCAATTTACATTACAGATTTACACGTTTATATTTCACTTGTAAAATGATTTATGAGGGTATAAAATGCTGTATGAGTTCTTCTACTTAATTTGCGTGCGAGGGGAACTAACTCAAGGATTTTAGATCAGGTGAATTCTTTTTTAATAAAGTCGTGTAATAACTCATACAACAACTCAAATGCAGAACAAGATGAGTTGGGAATCTTTTACAATGTTTTCTCTGCAGTGTGTAAATAAAAATACTTGTACATGCCAGTCCGTTTATTCTTTTCCTCTTCACCAACTCCCTCTAACTGCTGCCTCAGTTAGTCACAATCCCTCCGAATACCTGCGTATCCAACTCAATAGTTCACTCTCCTTTCAAACACACATAATACGCTGCTCTCCAAAGTCAGAGCAAGAATTGGTTTGCCGTACTGTACTGTAATGAAGCATCTTTCACCCACTCTGCAAAGCACACCTTGGTTATTCTGAAGGGTTACCTCACCTAAATTCACCTAAAATGCCCATGTGAGGCATACCCAAATTTACCTATTGACCAAAATTCACCTAAAACGCTTATCCAAGGCATATCCGAAGTATTTTGACAGCTGTTCTTGTTCCATTTTGGTACATGTACATGCATGGTCTCATTTGAAGGATAAACCTCTAAAGGTTTTGCCCGACAGTCGGATTCACTATAAGTCCTTCTGTCATTGAGTTATATAAGCTTCAACACACTGAAATAAAGTTTTTTTTATCTTTGCCTGAATATTGTCTTCAAAAAGATGCCACAGATGACTAGGACTGGGAGGTATTAGCTGGAGAACACAATGGGACAATGGCACAAAGCCTCACTCAGTCTAAGTCAAAGTAGGTAACAATATCACAGAAAATAAACATTCTACACATGCCTTTCTAAGGCTTTGTCCAGGCGCGTTTCCAACAAAAAGAGGGTATAACAATGTACAGAATGGGTGAATGTGAGTGAAAAACAAGTCAACAAAGACAGAAATATCTTTTAAGAAAACCTGAATTGATAAGACAACAGAGAAGCAATTTGCTTATCATTTATATGTACATTTATAACAGTCTATGGTGGCTGTAGAGAGTTCAAAGCTCCTCTTGAGGTGAGAAGTGTTATTGACACATAAGCAACTGTGCTCATCGCTGGCTATAGATTGGCTATGAGGCCTTACAAAGTAAGGTAGGGCCTTTGTTTCAACACACATTAACCATGAATGTAATAATATTTTTGGACTAAATATCTTACTGGATTTAGATCATCTGGACCTTTGGGAGTGTATGAAGACTGCATGAGCAGCATTTTTGTTGGCATAATATCGATCCGTGGATAACAGTAACGCTTCATAGGTGAATTATTAGTTTGTTTGTTTTAAACTGGACATCATCAGTTATATTGCCATTCACTTTGTCACTAGTGCCCCTTCAACACTCATCACTGCAACCTGTATTCTTCAGTTAACTGGCCATCACACCATACCAGGTGGCAGATCCACTGGTATCAGTTCATTTATAAAACTATTACTAGCAGAACCCCTTCATATCTACAATCACTACACAATATCTCCAACAATAGCCACAGTTTACACTCTAGCAAAGTCATTAGTATGGTCAGTGCTTAAGTCTGCATCTCCTTTGGCTGCCACTCATTCCACATTGCTGTTCCTAGTGATGATGATGTATCCATGTTTTAATGTCTTGTATCAGCTTGCCTCCTGTCAGTGCCTCTTTGCCAAGTTGTCAAGGTAAAATAAATAGAAAAATACATTTATATAAATTTCATGGTGAATCTTAAACCATTCACATGCCATGTTTCAGATTGGGTCCGTCAAAATTATCGGGAAAATTATCTTCTATTTATTTGAACTACATCACAATTAATCTGTACCAGGAGTTTTTAAAGTCTGACACTATGCCCATGCCTGAGGGCTACAACGTCAGCCCCGTTTTTTAAGCCTTTATTTGTTTATATCTTGGCAAACTGACACCATATGCCAAATTAGCTGGTGGCAGTTTATAATGTTCCCACGAATGTTCAAAAAACTATCACCGGATTACTTTGATGGAAGAAGACTAAAAGATATAAGATTCTCAGACAAGCTCTTGAGTTATAAGGAACGTCTTTTTATTACTTTTAAGCAGATTTATGGACGTTAATTTGCAGAGGACATTGGATCTCTCTCTCTCCGCCCTCCCTACAACTCTCCAGCACTCCCCTGGGAAGCCTCACAGTTTGAAAACCTCTGATCTATGCCAACCACTGGACTGGACCCAAATCTAATTGGTTTAAATAAGTCTCAGACTCAAATTTACAGTCAGAGTTTGTGTGGTGTGACCAGGCCTTCACTTGGACACTGTTCATTTCATTTACTGAAATCCAACAAAAGATGTTTTGCTGCCCGTCATTATTCTGTTTCCCATCATCTCTCAACTGTAAACCATGAGGATGGCGCAGCGCTTTTACACAAAACATGAGGGTCTATTTTTTGTGGCTGTGCTATGAAATTGGAAACACGGTGAGATTATGAGGAAAACAAAATAACAAAAGCCTTTTACAGCCAATGAGTGCAGAACATTGGTTGTCAATGTGAATCACTTGGCGTGGGTTCAGCATTTCCCGAAATTCTGCGACAAAAAATGTGTGAGTAGAGTGGAAGGTATGTAAATATCCTCTTAGACACAAATATGGCTGTAAAAGGATGGATACAGACGGAGAGAAAGGGCTGAATGATCAAGGCAAGACAGTAGACCAACTGAGCGCGGGCAAGAGTGTGAGATTGAGTGACATAGAGGGTCTCCAGCGGACATGTAGCCATGCATAGCCATGAGAACACAGGGGCTTTGTGTGGAAGAATGTCGTTTTCATAACAGCGCATTTCTTCTGGGGTGACGACGGGCCAGCTTGGTCCATCTGCTGGGCCTTTGTCAAACTATCTCGCACCCTTTTAGCAGAAAAGAGAGGAACCCGATTAGCATGCACCCCGCACCTTTTGCCACCACCCCTCTTTCCACAAACTAAATGCCTGCACGTCCACCCTCCTCTCTACCTCCCACCCCTTTTCTCTCTCATCACCCTCTTCACCCATATTCCTCTCTCTTCATAACTGGATCATGGGTGGTAGAGGAGGGTCCATTGTACATTGTTTTGGCTTTCCCTGGTTCAAATCCTCTTCACAAAGTGGATGGGAGGGAACCGAGGAAGCCAGCAGGCACCTTTGGGCTGTGAAGGGAGTTGTTCAGGTCCTGAATGGGCTCAGGGCACCGAGAGGCCCTCGCTGATGTGGTGGCATGAAATACAACAAGCCAGGGTTCACTCACCCCCAAGCCGAGGCAGGTTGTTCTTTTCGAAGGTTGAAGTTCTCATTACGGTTTCTCACATGCGCTCCACATCTCCTTTTGTGTGTGTGTGTGCATATGAGTGTATGTGTGTTTTTGTGTGGCTGGGTCAGTTGGGTGAGGGGCACATATTGAGCTTGCACACTTAGCACCATTAGACAGGCATGCATATTAACTGCATAAAAGACGTGGTTTATTTTACATTTATTGACTGAAATGTATCCATTAGTCTTAAAATATTTTTCACATCTCCAGGTTTTTCAATAGAGGGCCAAGTAAGTAAGGGAATTAGTTATTCATGCTCTTGAGGTAGAAATATGTGCTTTTAAAGACCCCTCTCGCTGAAATTTTTAACGTTGTTCACATCATCGTGAGGTGTCTTTTATATGTAACAAGAAATATCATGAGTGAAATAATGCCATGGCTGAGCATTTCCTTTTTTGGCCAGCAGCATACTAATGACACTCTCCAGGACGTGGACTCAAACTACCTGGGTTGTTACGTCACAACTCTAATGCTGTGTTCACACTACGAGTGACAATGCAACAGTGGGACCAGCTACATTATCGTCTGGTCACGGTTGAGGTGCTGCTCAAGTGCTCGTCAATGTAGTTACATCGTCATAATCTTGTGTGTCTTCTACTTGCCACAAAGCAACGCTAAACATCACTAAAGGTTGTGGGCCTATTTGATAAAGAAAAACAACAGCTATGCTTTTGATCAATGTCTGAGCCCCACTTTAACATCACATTTCACTGCCCCATTGCATCCCTGTGTGCAACGCAATGCACAAAAAGCTAGCATAGTGTCATCTTACTAAGCTAAGTACGACACTTAGAAACAAAAGCATATGATTGGCTGACCCGTAACTGCATCTTTGGAGCGCTGAAAAAGTGCAGACCAGCTCAAGTTTGATTTGTAGTGTGCAGCGACAAGTGTCAGGCATCAGTTTGTAGCTTCATGTCCCCGGCTTCAAACAAAAATGACTTGTAGCCTGTTGCTGTGTCACTCGCAGTGTGAACACAGCATAAGGAACCAATCCTGTAAGTCGGAGCTTTATACTGGCAAAATGAGGGGTATCAGAGGAGTCGGAGAAGTCAGGTGTAAACTATGTGTTATCATTTCACAAGTCAAGTTTCACTTAAACTTGTCAGAGGTGCAACAAGGTTTATCTAACATCAGCAACACATTGCTATTTGATAACATTGTCAAACTGAAGGTTCACGTTATCTATTACTGTTCACAGGCAGAGGTTTGGGTGTTAGATGAGCAGAGATGAGGGTCAGCAGGTAAACTTGAGCTGCAGGTGAGTGGCTTCATATTCATAGGTCTGCACATACTAAATAAGGCAAAGGTTTGACTATGACACATTTTAAAGGAGCTTCAAACTGCATCCAGAGCAATGATTTAGAGTCTGATTCAACTCGTCTGTACATGGTTCTCAACAGCGTGAACAGCTATGTTAACCTGGAGGGAAATTGGAGGGTGGGTGCTATGCATTCACAAAAACACCTTGGATCAGGACACCATTAACAGCGGTAACTGCTGTATGAGCACAGCGCAGAGCATTGGGGATTTGCTAACCAGTGGTATATACTTACAGGTGCCACTAGACTGTCTAACAGCAAACAGAGAAGCTCAGATTACAGCACACACAGTGTGAGTGTGACTTCATTTTCTGCTCAGGACACCATTACTCCACTATATCTTGACATAGCAAATAGTGGTTTGCTGCTATATTCATGCTCTTAAGGACGTATACAGCTCCTTTAAGGCAGGAAGAGATGTTTTTCATTTTAAAAAACTCTAAATAGGGCCGATGTAATTTTTATGAACAAAGAAGAATTTTTTAGGGTTCAATCGATGCCTGGAGAGGGAGTTTAAATAACATAATTTTTGCTAATGAATTAATTATGTGCAACTAACTGAACATACCCTTGAGCAATATTCCTTACATTTTATTATATATTAAAGGGGTGTCATTGATTACACCACATTGTTTTTCAATGCACAATACCCTCTGTATATGTGCACCTGATAGCAGCCAATCTAAGCCAGTAATGCTGAAACAAAATACACTGCAGCACCACAGCTGTATAAAAACAAGGAAGAAGTATTTGTATGGGAACCTCAGTATCAAAACACAACGTCTAAAATGCCACAAACACTCCAGCTGCTCCTCCCTAACTAACCTGAGCCACATCAACCTGTAAATTCAGCTCCTGCTGTTACAATAACTTGACACTAATTTGAGAGCATGAATATATGAAGTATATTTTTCCAGGATGGACTGCTAAAATTGTCAAAGCCTTCAGAGAAAGAAAGTGTTTTACATAAAATATGTTTTGAATGGAAACTTCTTCCAACTTTTAATACAGGTGATTACAACTACTGGAGCTGAGAGCTTTGTTTCACAGTGTGGACGTGGCTGGATGTCGCTGGTGCTGCGAGGAGAGGGAGAGGAGGCAACCGTGTAATCCCAGTCATTAGTGGGTTTTAACAGGATTTGGTGCAGCTACAATAATGGAGACTCTAGTGGCCTCCACTGCGAGACCCAAAGAGACCCGACAGGGAAGAACTACGGCCACAGAGGCTCGACTGTTCCAGAGGACTCAACTGAGAGAAGGTAATCTGGATTTTTGAGTGTGCATGTGCCTTTGTGTGATGTTTGTGTCTCTGTGTGAGTGCTAACGGCAACCACAAATTTCGGTTTCTCTACTCTCACACTGATCTTTCTCCCTCTCTCTCTCTCTCTCTCTCTCCCTCTCTCTCCCACACACACACACACACACACACACACACACGTATACACATTCTCTCTCTGGTTCCCATGCTTCCCAGCTTCATAGAGGGGTGTAAACAGAGTGTGGTTGGTGTTACCATGGTGAAAGCCGACTGAGGGCCAGGAATGGCGACTATGCCCTGCATGTGGAGAGACCTGGGGCATGCTCGCTAGGCAGGCTATACAGTAACACATTCACAGACACACATGCACAATTATGTAGGAGTGTCTGTCTCCGTCTCTGCTTGTTTCGTTCTCCTCGTTCTTCTCAAATCTGATCTCAAATGGAAATTCTACTTTTATACTACCTGATTTTTCATTATTTCTATTCGTAACATTTGCTGAGATCTTGGAACGTGGTGACATTGGGTGAGAAGAGGTCAAACAAGACAAGAAAGACAAGCAGTCAGACATTGACATTTGGCTCTTTTAAAGATTAAGCCATTAAGCCTCCTCATTTATATATTTTGGAGTGCCTAGATTGCCTTTCTCTGTATTCCATTTTCCACGAGCACTCAACCTTATGTTTTTAATCTACTTTTGAATATACAGAGCCACCAGTCATCTCTTTTTCCTCTGTCAGATAACTCAGCCCATTTCTGTGCGGGTGCCTCATTCCCTGATATATAAGTGCATCTATGAGTGGTTGTCTGTTATAATTTCTTATTCAACTGTTCTTTGTAATGTGTTATGAGGACTCTGATGAAGGCCACAAACCAAAATACGTTGTTCTCACAATGGAGTTGTTGTTTATATAAGTGTTGCTGAAGTTTGATCTCTTCAGTTGATGGAATTCTTGCAACAAAGAAAGTCCACACTCTAAGAGACTAAAACCTAAAGTAGTTCTCACAAACACACACACACACACACACACACACACACACACACACATACACAGTCTGTTTGACTGTTACATAGCAAGTGGCTTCAATCAAACCCATTGATTGAAGCCACACGCACAAACATGTTGGCATGATGGCATTGTACGTCTCTACATATCACTGACATGTTACATTTTCATATTATCATATAGTGGATATAAGGTGTGGTTAGGTTTATGCACAAAAACACTTTGTTATAGTTAGGAAAGGATCATATTTTTGCTAAAAAATACTCAGATTTGGGGGCACAATCCCTGCTGGAAGAGCGGCGATGTCTCTGTAAAATACAAACATTTTACGTGCCAGTATCCCTGCTGGGAAAAAAAATACCTACATTTGGTGCCTAAAAAGCTGCTGGAAAAGCAGCAATGTCTCGGTAAAAAACAGGCTTTTTGTGCCACTGTCCCTGCTGAAGAAAGAGACATGGGTCGCTAAAAATAGCTACATTTGGTGCCTGAAAAGCTGCTGGAAACACAAAAGAAACTTGCAAACATCAACCAGTTTTATTGTTGGTTGGCGAAGGTGTCACGCCATCCCCTCCGCCTCGCCAAAAAAAAGGCAGCTCTTATATTATGTCACTTTAGAAAAGTTGATATGATATGTATGAAATGTGCAAATGTAACATTTGTAATTTGCAGAAATTAACAATGCCATCATTTTCCTCTGATGTGTGGGCTGCACACACACATCGAAGAGGGACATGGCATGGCTTACCTTGGCTGTACACACACACACCTACACACCCATATTCATTGCATACACTCTCTCTCACACACACACACACACACACACACAGATATTTTCCAGAGATCAGAATGATAAATCTCCCGTTGCCCTGTGATGAATTCCCTCTGAATGCTGTACATAGTGTATCCTGACCATGAAATATGGACTGCTGGGATAGGAATGCTCCTGCGTCCATCTCTCACTGCATCAGAAACAGTTTATTGCTTTTATGGGACGTGACTCTGCTGCTAAACACCTAAAGCACGCATGACGGCAGACACACATAAAGCACCGAGCTAGTACATGAAAAAGTTTTTATGTTTGTTACACGTACTTTAATACACATCATGTCTCAGTTTATAATGAATAATGTACAGCTGATTGCTACCATAAAAATGTATGAAACAGCAGCTGCACAGAAGCCGACTTGCTAACAAGGTTGAATCTAATGTTCATCAGCATCTTCACAAACAAACAGCTCTTGCTATGATTCATAACTATTTTCTCTGTGAGCGGCTGCATCTGTGATATAAAGAGAAACTTGTTATGAATCCCTCTTTTTATAAGAGCAGATATTTCATGAAGAGCGAGAGAAAGCAGTACCAGACTGAGCAGTCCAATGCCTGTCTTGTTAAAACTGAACAAACAAAAGGCTTTTTGATTGCCTGCATATGAAAAGACATCTGTCTGAGTTCTTATCAGGCCGCACTGTCCCTCCGGATAATACACCTGATGGAAACTGAGTCATGGAATGAGAATCAGAATATTAAGAGTCTAAACTAGTCATGTACTGAATTCATAATCAACGTTCAATATATATGAATCTAAGAAGGCTAATGATATTTTGCACTTATTGGAAAAGCCACGACCTCATCAGCGGAGGCCATTTTCCTCCATAACTGCCCACATATAATGGTTGAACACAAGACTGCAAAAAGAGTGCCTGATTCCAACAAATCAATACATTTCATTCAAGGCTCAAACCCGTGGATGAATTATCAATCAGTGCATCTGTTGCTGAGTTCCTTCGTTGCCAAAGACTTGCCTCTTTCCCTCTATGGATTAAGCCACTTTTGTCTATTTACAATTTCATCAGTTGCTATGTTTGTATGCATCTCACAGCTTAAAAATCTTGTGATTTTATTGCCAGCGCCAAAACAGGAGCCAAAGGGATTTAATACACTGAGCAGCCATTCAAAAAACAGCCTGAAACAGTGTTGAGCTTTGGACTGTGTTCACAGTGGCCATCTGCAAGCTGCTGCGCACCAAGAACTGAGCCTCGCTGGTCTAGAGGCATGATGGCAAAGCTGTGTGATGCTGGCCCCAGAATAAACAAGTCATTTGACTGGACAACCATCATAAAAGCAACTACTGATGTTGCCTAGTTTTTTTTTTCCTGCAGCATTGTTCGTTGTTTCATAGCTCTGGACTTGCTGGGTTGACTGCTGGCTCGCTTTCACATTGATTTCTGAAGTGGTGATTGTCTCCGCTGTTTGCCTTAAACTGTTTGTCATTCAACTTTTACATGTCTTCATCGATATCCTGTTAGCAACGATGGATCTTCGTGCACTGGCCATCATTTGTGGGTCCATGTTATTGACTCCAACATTCTTCTCTGTGTCAGGATCAATGGCGGTCGTCCGGCTCGGTCTAATCCAAGGCAGCCATTCCAGTTATTCAGGGGTCACATACCTCAGGCCATGTGTCAGAATTCCGGTCTGCTTTAAGCAAGTATGCAAGTGTGGCACCGACGCACCAGGTGACCTCGCACATGCACGCACAAACACAAACCATTGCAGGCACGATCACAGGCTGCCGTACCCAACGGCAACAGGCACACCGACACATGTTTGCCATCGCAAAAGTACCTCCATATGCACATGTACAGCTACATATCACACTCAAGAAATCACTTTCAAATCCATGCGACAACTGGTCGGCATTTTCTGGCCAACACACACCCTCTCTGTCTTTCACACACACTCTCACGAACACACCCCTCCAATAAACCCTCTGTCTCATTTCCCTCTTCTACCCCTCAGGCCCCTGACACCCCATGGAGCAGGTGGGCGACAGGCAGACCAAAGTCTCCGGCACCCCACCACACACACATACACAGATACACACACACAAACAGGCTCTCTCATTCGCTCTGTTTCCTTTTCCTCTCTCCACACACCTCCTCTTAATGACCACAGATATGTTAAAAAGCTCCCCCACTTAAAGCAGCAGCCTCCCTCGGCCACTTAATTTGACATGCTTGGGAGGAAAACAAAGAAAGACCCCTATTGTGGCTTTTAACAGTATCCAATCAACCCTGCCACTCAATTAGCCATGGACGGCGCAGAACAAACGGAAAAGGATCCATTTTATTAAGGCTGTTTAAATGCTGCTGTAACATTACACTGTACAGTCTCTGAAGGTAAACCTGCCTGTTTGTGCTGCAGACGCGGACCTGATTCTTTTTACAGTTCCCTCACTTTGCCGTGAGGTGAAGTAACATGAACATTTCTAAAATAATGATGACAAGAGAGAAGACAAAATCAATATCGGTTTTCGCCATGTCTCCAGATGGTGTAATTGAGCTATATTATCTCTGAAAGATGAGTCACTGAAAATTAAAGGCACGCAGGTGAAAAACACATTGATGGATAGACATGAAGCAATAAAGGCAGGTGACAGACGAGAGGGGAAAAAAACACAGCCAGACAGAGAATCAAAGAGTTTTTTAGAATCGATTCACGAGGGCAACTAGGCTGCCAACAAATAGAGTCAAAACTTCTATATTAGTGCGGTATTACTGTTTATTGACAGCACACAATGTGCATCAAGGCTGTCTGGATGGTGCATTTAAAACCCAATATGTGGATTATGTCAAGTAGTCTTCTCTTTGAGATTAGTATTTAAGTCATCTGTATAATTGCATGTGTGGGGGTATGTTTGTGACTGTACGTCTGCCTGGGTGTTAAATGAAAACAGGCCACTAGTCTTCAGAGACATCATGCAAGGTTAAGGGGGTTTTAGTAGATGGCGAACCCAAAATAGAAAACAACAAAGAGGTAATGGGAGAAAAAGTCCAGACTTAAAGTCTCAGCATTTTGCTCTGAATTAGTTCCCCCTGATCCCAAAAACTTTAAAAGAAAACAGCACAGCAGGGCTCCAAAGTTCAGCTCGATAGCAAAACTGCTGTGGAACACTCAGCCCTCAGCTATTATCAAGTTAAAAGGGGTTCACAATCCTCAACTGGCAACAATTGATGACAATCAGTCATAGCTGAAACTTCAATCAGCTACTGAAAAATGAGATGGGACCATGGATTCAATCGTTCTGGTGGAACGTCACTTGTGCGATTTAATTAATCCTAATCTACAGTGGCCAGCACTTTTATTCTACAAAAACAGACAGATGTAAATTCAAGAAGACGCTCCAAATAACCACAAGTTTTACTCCTGTCAGCCTCTGTCTGAAACTTTTGCTCCGCAGGTGCATGACTCTACCAAACAGTCAAGTTGCAGTTTACATCCATGCCTGTCCTGACTCATGTACAAATACACCTTCAAATACATATGTTGCTTCAAAGAAGTTACAGATTCTAAAACACTGAGGTTTCACACATCTTCCCTGCAGCAGCACAGATCTATACAATCACCAGTTTCAAGATGGACACCCAAGATTAGTGTCACCAATTCAGTATCTGACCAAATGCCTCCCCTTCTGTTCCTGAGTTATGATGCTGAATAATGGCCAAGAAAGTGTTTTTGCAGAACATTATGATGTCACAGTGAAGCTGACCTTTGACCTTTTGGATACAAAAATGTCATCACTGTATTATTATATCCAATTAGACATTTGTGTGAAATGTTGTCATAATTAGAGCGTGAATTCTTGAGTTATGGCCAGAAACGTGACTTGTGAGATTTCACTGACATTGACCTTTAACTACCAAATTCTAATCAGTTCATCCATAAGTCCAAGTCCGAGAAATTCTCTCATGGCATTCTTGAGATATTGTGCACACAAGAATGGGACAGACCCAAACACATAATGCCTCCGGCCATTGCTGTCGCAGGCACAGAGGCATAAAAATCTGAACACACAGCTATTATCACCCACCTGGCGGCGATGTATAACGTCCTGTTCATGATCATGATGAGCTGGATGTCCAGTTTGTGCCGCTGCGTGTTGTTCCTGCCAGGTTTGTGGCCTACAAATGCCGGGTACTGCTTTGTGTCTGTAAGGAGAGGACAAAAATGAATCCCTGCATGTGTTACATTTATAACTGCAGTAATTGTAGTAATATGAACATTCTGAGTTTGGGTTTTAGGTCAAATGTCAAACCATGTGTCTCAGCTGGATGAGAAAAACGTCACCACAGTTGCTGGCTGAACTCCTCCCGTGACCATAAATTGTAGGCTAAAACTGTGTTGCACTATGCCATGCAATCGTTCTATTGTTAGTGGCTTTGGATGAAAGCACTTGGTTTGAACAAATGCTCTGATAGAGGAGCAGGTCTATGTGAGGTTGGCTGGTTGGCTGGCTACTCTCTCAGTTCTCCTGGCTAGCAATGTTAGGTACAGCATCAGGCCCAGAGAGAGTCGGATGGGGCAGGACAGATGGAGAAACACACAGAGAAACAGAGGAAACAATGACCGTATCTTTGTAGCCTGCAACAGCGTTTACACTATCACACACAGCATTAGGAGCCCAACAGAAAAATAGCGGATTATCCTTTGATGTGGGGTGGGCTCCGTTTCAAATGCTGCTTTAAGTCCTTCATTTTAGTGTGTGTAGAGGGCCTATCCTTGGGCGCCAAATTACACTCCATGCCACCAAAATCCATTCAGTGTAGGGGGAGGTGGGGGTTGCAGAGGAAGCAAGGGTTGAGAGGGATGTGGAGGAGCAAAAGGATGGAACAAGAGAGAGAGATACCGAGGAGGAGGATTTGCGAAGTGGAAGACAAAGAGGAGAGGGAAAAGAGTGCAGGGAGAGAGCAAGGGAGGACTTGTAATGAGTGGAAGGACAGTGTGCAAGAAAGAAAGAAAGAAAGAAAGAAAGAAAGAAAGAAAGAAAGAAAGAAAAAGAACGAAAGAACAAAAGAGAATGAAAGAAAGAAAGAAAGAAAGAAAGAAAGAGTGAAAGAAAAACATACTTACAGTTGCCGTGTGAAATGCTAATAGGCTCGCTGTCTTCAGGGAAGCCCGCCCCGGCTATTTGCAGTAGCGTGAAGTAGAGTAACAAGGCCTCTGACCTCATGGTCGCACCAACACTGCTGCTGCTGCTGCTGCTGCTGCTGGTCCTCTGCTACAGATTTACCTCAGCCTGTACAAAGGGACACAGAAGTGGCAGACAAGGAGAAGATGGAGAGGGGTGAAGGGAAAGAGATGGGGGGGAAAGGAGACAGGGAAAAAAAAGCAAAGTTTGTCAAACAAATCTGTTTTCACCTGACTGCCTCCTCAATTACTTTCCCTCTGCGGTTTCTGCATTCTTTGTGTGAAACAAAGAAACACAGAAGCCTGGAGGAGGGGGAGAAAGCGAAGAGAGGCGGAAAAAGAAAGGAGTTAGTCAAACAAACTCAAGTCCACCTGAATTAGCTGTTTGTGCATTTTGCACAGCCCGTTGCAATCTGTCAGAGATATATTTATATATGCATTTTCGATGACTCAAGGGAGCTGCGTTGCAAGCGAAACAGAATTAATTGGATTATGTTGGTAATATGCGTCATAGATCGATGTCAGGCAGAGAAGATCTCTGTGCCTCTCTCTTCCGCTCTCTCTCTGTATGTGACAGGGTCTTAGTGAAGTGAGAGAGCTCTTGTTGAGATTAGCCTGCTGTAAAGTATCAGCAGTACCTGGAGATGGGGTGGGATGGCATGGCAAGTACCTAATTTCCCACTTGTCAGTCTCCTACAAGGGTAGCAATCCCACATCCTAACTCCTACAGGCAGATGACTACCGCAGGCTGATATGGTGCATCAGTTTGGCTATTAAACTCTCCAATTTATTACAGCACTGGTTTAAGAACCACCCGCAGGCTTGTGTTTCCCTTTCTTTCCTCTTCATCTCATTTCTTATTGCACTTGGATTCTACCTTAAAGGTTCAATGTGTAGCATTCAGGGGGATATACTGGCAGAAATGAAATCTAATATACTAAGTTTATTTTCTTTAGCGTATAATCACCTGAGAACAAGAGCCATTGTGTTTGCGTCACCTCGGACAGAGCCTTTAATATGAAGTGAGGATCAGCCACAGAGATCGTCATGTTGCACTGCCATGTTTCTACAGTAGCCCAGTAGTAGCATTTTTGCATCAGTCACCGTAGTTAGCAGCCCCTCAGCAATTTAAGTATTGGAAAAACACTGATTTTTTAAACATGAAACTGCTTTATTGAGTGTTTTCCCCACTTTTAATCACTGGTTTTGTTTGTTTTGGAGCGGAAGAGACCTCTGTGGATAATTCAGCCCCCTTAAAAACCTCCTGAACAGAGAACATTGAAAATCATAACCATGAGAAGTGTGAGCTGGTTGCAATCTGTAATCTTCACTGCTAGCTGCCATGTAATTCCCCTGAATCCAACACACTGTTCCGTTAAAGGTCCAGTGTGTTGGATTTAGGGGCATCTATTGGCAGATATGGTATATAATATTCCTAATTACTGTGTTTGCGTTGCCATAGAATGAACCGTTTGTATCTACATACAGAGCATGTACTCATCCATGGAGTCTGCCGTGTTTCTACAGTTGCCCTGAATGGACAAATCAAACACTGCCTCTAGACAGGGCCATTCTCGTTTTCCCCTTTCCATTTTGGCCACCGTAGTTCTCCTACACACTTGGCACATGGATGAAGTGTCAGTGCTGCAAACTCATCCCGAGATGCCACTAAATCCTGCACACTAGACCTTTAAATGCCAACTGTTGACTCTCTGTGCCCACCTGATAACCTTGAAGACTGCCTGTTTCCTGGAAAAGAAACACCTGGGTGTTTTTTCTTGATCATTTACCTTTTAATCTTATTAAACACAATGTCCTCAACAAGTTAATTTTCTAATGTAATCTATACGAGCCACGTGAAGTGGATTTTATAACAGATGTCCTAAATTGTGTTGATCTCATGTCTTCATTGCGCAAACCATGGCAACTGAGCCTTTTTCTACTGCAGTTTGTGGCAACAAATTACACCCATAAATCATCCTAGACAATTATTGCGTCTGTAATCTAATCAAGAATAAAGCATTTAATTTGCATAAAGCACGCTCTTCTTTTTTTTCCTCGGCTGAAGCTGCAGGGGTGAGATGTTGCCGGGTAGACAGAGTAAGGGATGCTTCAGGGATGAAGAATTGAATAAAATAGTCGATTTCATTTGCTTCAGTCTGATAAAAGTTGTTTATCCCACGCTGTATTTTCATTCGCTATTGTATGTCCGAGGGGGGGGAACGAACTGGGGGGAGGAAGAGAGGGAGAGAGAGAGGGGAGGGAATTACTTTCTCTTTTCTTTGTCATGTCTCTCTCCCTCTCTCCCTCTCCCTCTCTCCATGCTCCTGTGAATCTCATTCAGGAGAGGAATGAAAACACTATTCACTGGGAGAATCACTTTAACACTGAGGAGAATACCAATACTAAAGCCTGGATACGACCTTGATCTCACAAGCCGCTCCGCTCTCCTTCCTCCTTTCTCACTGCTTGGCCTACTCCTCTTATCCTTACACTGTTTTATTTTTTTTGCACTGCACTCTATATTTTATGAAGAGAAAAATACTAAAATGGATTTTCCCTCACCCTCACCTTTATCATACGGCGAAGGTTGACCGTGCTTCTCTTGCGCTGTGTGTTCCAACTTTCTACAAATTGTAAATAAAAATGGGCTTTCTCTTTCCTCTATAGAGTACAGTAAACACTTGTGGAGGTTGTGTTTGCCTTCTGAACTTTGACCCAAAGTCCTCTGGTAATTGACTGATTGATGAGCAGGAAGTGGCATGAGGCAGAGAGGCTCACCCTGAGGGAGCAGCAAATGACAAATGGGGGTTGCACTGAGCAAGAAAACAAGATGTGATCCGGCCTTTACTAGTCTAATAAAAGGAATTATTCTGTAATTATATTTCTAGATATGACTTAATTATGTCAGAATCAAATGTGACACTATAATAGCTGCTTCTACTGCAGCATGTGAATGTAGATGCTTTAGTGTCATTAAATGAATCTCATGGGATTGATCGTACTCCAGACATTTATCTTGCACGTGCTGAAAATCGTCCGCCGCTGAAGGCGAGACACATCCTCCATCTATATCAATGTGGTGTAATAGGATGCTAAAAACTGTTAGCCAATCCATCTCACACTGCCTCCTGTGATACACAAAATAAATTGAGCACAAAACGACTTAAGTGAAACTCCTAAGCCTTCCAGTGGCCCTTTCATTACCAGCTGCCACACATGGGTAACAGGAGGGAGCGAGACGCAGTCTGTCTTTACCGAATTACGCTCTTTTTGTGGAAGAGCAAATTGCCTCCTTGTGTGTGAGTGAGACTGTGTGTGTGTGTTAAATCCTGATCTAAACTGCTACTGTCTGTACAGCACTGTAGTCTGCATGTTTAAGCACACAAACTGAGAACATCAGGATCCGGGAATCAAGGCTTACATGTGCTCAAACTTCAATTATAAATTACCCACTAGCAAAAACCACACTTGCGCAGGTGGAAGTGTGTGGATTTCCTCTCTTGTAAAAGCTCTCCTTGAAAAGCAACCAAAGAGAAGACATAAAGCGCAACAGTGGAGCCCTGTGCCTCCTCCTCAGGCTTTTAATAGATAACATTTTGAGAACCTTAGCTGCTATTCCCTTACACCTCCCGCACACTCTCTGTGATAAAGTAGCTGGCAGTGCGTGTGTGTGTGTGAGTGTGTGTGGAAGCAGAGAGGGGAGAGTTAATCAAGCTGGATGCTGGCAGGAGGCCACCAGCAGGTAATAAAAACACAAGGACCCCCCAGAATCCCTCTACATACCCACGCCATCTTATGAATAACTTTACACACATGTGAATGCGCACACACACACATTCCTCAGTCACCTTGTGTCCTTGCAAGACCCAAACGTGCACAGCTACAACCAGAAAACTTGAAGAAAACACACAAACTCCATTAGCAATAAACAAATTCATGCAACTCAAAGCAGACACACACTCACTTAGCCACTTTCTCTCCCCAGACGGAGCAGCCCCATGGGGCCAATCGCCCCAAACTGCATTAGCTTTAACAATAAACACATTATCAGGCCTAATGATGTTATTACTGCTGTAGCCTCAACATGTTAGCTATGGGCACTGGGAGCTTAAATATACACTAACATAACACATTTATTAGAGCGAAAAGGTCAGCCACAGTGGACTTCAGGTGAGGAAAAGGAAGGAAATGTTGCCGACATTTAGTTTGTCTGTCTAGTTAAGTGTGCAAACAAACAGAAAACATGAGTCCAGACACACATAATCAAGCTTGGTTGGGCGTCACACACTCACACACACAACTAGTTCATCTTGAGAAGGTCCCGGCCATTACTTTCCTGAAGGCCCCCACTGTGCAAGCCATCAGACTGCGCAATGAAGTGAGAGGCTGCCATTTAATTACATCATAGCAGACCTGTTGACTGATGCCTCTGATTTAGAAACTGCCCTCAAGAGACAGCGTGAGTCGTTCAAGCAAATGCCTCAAAACAGTGTATGTTTACACTCAAGTGATTAAGCCTTCTACTGGCCTTGTCCATCAGGCTGGGGTGGAGGGATGCATCAACAACGAGTCAGACTTGAACATGGCAGGCAGCTGTTCTTTCTTAAACCCTACCCAAGACATTTTTTGGCCTGAACCTAACCAAACTTCAGCCACAGCGGTGGAGGATCACATGATGGTTTCATTATTTTTTTTTAAATGGGAATTTAATAGTTCTGTCAGATATGAACTACACCCAGTTTCAAAATTCATGAATGTTATTCCCATGTTCTAAGACAGGCCAAAAATATAAAACAACACAAACAACTTTTTCCCAAATCCAAAAACAAGAGTGATAACACTCAAATTTGTGATGTCATAGTGTATAAAGTAGGGATGCACCGAATATTTGGTAACCGAATATATTCGGCCGAATATTGCAAAAAACACACATTCGGTGGAATAAGTGAAAAGCAAGGCCGAATAACAGCGGTGTGTTTTGATAACGCAATCACTCGCACTCGCATTTACGACTAAAAATAGTTTTGTGCGGGCAAAATAAATCATTCAGCATGCTGTGTGAGTACAGATTTCAACCAGCAGCAGAAACGAAACGGCGAATCCCGCCGGTTGTGGGTTGAACGGGGGTCACAGACATGGACAGGAATATATATTCCTGTCAAATACGGTGGCGCATGATAACAGCTTACCGGCGATGGAGAAGTCCGGCTCCAGGTGAATAACTTGTTGTCATGACTGCCCAAAAGTACCTGTACAGCCGAGCCATGGCGGCACACAGGTATGTGACGTATCAGAGGAGAAATGAGCCATTCACATTTCTCTCTTTGTGGCAGGTAACGGTCCACAAACCTCACCGCACTTTAGGGACTGTTCTTTACTTATGAAGGGACTTGTCAGGGGAGGAGGGTGGCTGGTTAATTTTTATTTCATTTATTTATTTTATTTTGATCCCCCCTATGTTAATCACTTATTGATGCTGTTTTTGAAATATCATTGATGTATTATAGAAAAGTGATTTATCTTTTTATAAATGACAAAAGGCACATCTGCCTCATTTTTGCTGTGGTATCGTGATACTACTCAGAACCATGATACTTTCACTGGTATCGTAGTCGGGATTCGGCCAAACGTTTAATGTTATTCAGCTTCGGCCACAAACTTTCATTTCAGTGCATCCCTAGTATAAAGTCTGGGGATGCTCCGTAGAGAATGAATTAGGAGAGATGTTATAGATGACACTGAGAGCACCCATGGGAATGTTCAGAGTATATTGGTATGTTTGGGTGTGAAAAAGAAAACAAACACTCTGTGAGTCCACAAAATCAGGCTCCCATTCATTGTCTGTGGAGCAGCTCCAGACTTTATTTGATGACATCACAAGTTTGAGACTCACATCTCTGGTTTCTGGCTTTTTAAGAGCATCGCTCATGTTCTCAAATATTGATTGAACTCACCTGAGCGGTGGAAATAACATACTGGAATTCTTTATTTGGGTGGTGTTCCCCTTTAACTGATGTGGTCCTGTTGATGGGGTTATCAGATCAGAATATATGTGTCGTTCTGAATGAGGGGTTACAACTTGGAGGACTTCTTTTGTGCTGCTCACTGTTTGCTTCATGGCCATCAGTCTGTCCTTGAGTCATTGTCACATATTCTAAATAGCTGCTATGTATATAAGTGGATTTACATAGCACAGCTGTATGGAATACTTGACCTGTTGGTTAAGGACAAGCATTCACTCGTACTGTATGTTCTGTCTACAGAACGCACACATCCCACGTGATCATATCGTTTATACATGGACACGATGTTCTCAGAACATGTCACTGTCATTATTGAGAACAACAGAGATTTGTCTTTTTGTACTTGATTCTCGTCAGGTCTGGAAGGAAGTGTTCAATCTGAAGGTAGTAGCAGCTTCTTGTAAATGCTGTCTGACAGCTTTCATACGAGCGTGGCCTGCTTGTGTTTATATTTGGCAGTCTGGGTAATGTCCGCAGATTGGTGCTGAAGGGTTTACAGATGACAGGAATGCCAAAGAGAAGGGGTGGCTTACTGGCAATGTGCTGTTATGTGTCTGTAATTGTGGCCGGTGACCAAATGTGGAGGAGGTGCTGCTATTTGTATCTTTAATTGGAATTTTGTAATAGGTGACGCAGGCAGAGTACCATAAAGAGTGTTTGTATTTTTTCTTCAGTTGTATACTAATAAAAGAGTGGTTTGAACCAAATTACAAGGACACATATTTGTCTCTGTTACTCATGATGATCCACAGACATCACCTTTGACAGGGCAATTTAAAGTAGCTCGAAAGAAAACCATTCACAACATGTTCTGTGGACAATTCATGAGCAATATTTCTTCAGTCTCACTGAATTTATTTTAATAAGAGATCCTAACTGAATTGTTTCCATGAACACTCAATGAAGTGATCCAATAAGATTTGCATTAACATGTCCCAAAGCATTTAAACAGAATATAACTTAATCTGTGAAGCGTTTAATCTGTTGGATATATAACAGAAGAAGAAGAAGTAGAAGAAGAAGAGGATGGGGGGGATTCCCAACTGTACAGAGAAAATTCAATTCATGCAATACATGAAATATAAAAGGAGAAGAAGTGGGTACATCTGTTAATACAATTTAATTGTAAGTAACATAGGTGTAACCCAGGGTTATTTCTGTAGCTACAAATTACACATGTCCCCTAAATGCCTCGCATGCAGACTATCTACAGATGTTACAATTTACCAGTGTTCCCTAAACATCTCATATGAAGGTTACTGTAACCAGTAACGATACATGATGTCCTTGGACTCCATATTGCAGCCTGTGACAACAATGTTACATGAGGCCACTGCTTGAAAATGAGGGGGCACATAGCACGTAGAAATAGCTGTTGCAGCATGTCGTGTGTGACGCACGCACCCCGTACCTCAGCTAATGTTACCCACACGTGGGGCAAACAGACACAGAAATAACATATTTATTCCAACCAGAGAGAAACAATCGGATGAAGTGTTTACATGGTTACAAGGAACTAATATTTTCCCACTGAATGGATTATCAAAGATTTACACCACAGCTCTCATTGGGCTGAATTGCGCCGGTCTCTTCTGACTGATGTGGTTACATTAGGCATTTTCATTCTGATTGGGCAATTATTCTGACTTTTATTGGAATATCAGGATCCTCGTAACCGCACCTATTGTCTCTTGAGAGGTTTTAGAAGTAATTTTTGTAATCTTGTGAGCATTTCAAGTTACCTGCATTGTGTTTAAGGTATAGCTCAAAAGCTGGACAAATAAAATCCAACCCAACAGCACACTTCTATACCACTAGAGATAAAGTCATGCTTTGAACATGAATAAAAGTAGTAAAAAGCATGTCTGAGCGAAAAAAGCAGTTTGCCTGTGTGCTTCTCTTCATGACTGCTGGAACTGAATAAAAGAGAAAGTGGTTTTGCAGGTGGATGAATGACAGCAGGGGAATTTCAGCAACTCAGTTTCTGCTGTGTGACAATCGCACAGCGTTACAGAGCAGAAACAGACCCTACACGCGGGTGTGAACACAACACCCACAACGCCAGACCACACTAAAAGTGTACACTTTAACAACTCAGCCACATAAAGGCCACCATCCATAGAAACACCTGTTAGCAGGCAGGCTCTAGGAAATGGTGTTTTGGATGAGGTATAAAAGCAGAGGAGAAGAAGACTGTGCAGAGAAGGTTAGACAGACAGCCAGGTGAGAATAATGCATTGATCCACCATATGGGATAAAAAATGGAACACATCCAACCACCTAGGGCTCCCAAATGGGGAGGATCCTCTGGCAGGTGTTTACACTTGTCAGCCCCGGCCTGATAAATCAGAGAGAAAAGACAGGAGGAGCTGTCTGCCTGAACCCAGGAGGCCATGATAAGAGGAGAGAATGGAGAGGGAGCGAGAGGGAGGAACCTGCCTGTCTTTTTGAAAACAAGAGCCAAACTAGCATCCAATATAAGCACACAAATACACACACACACACACACACACACACACACCCAAAAGTAGCCCTTCAGCTATCAAAAAGCATACTGGTGGTTTCCCTTTTCCTCCCCCATTTTCCATCCCTTAGATGTTGCTTTTAAATGAATATCTGTATGGAGGTAATCCATCATGGTTTGATTATTAAAAGACAATGAAGTGGACATGAATGAGGCACCCTGTCGCTGCAGGCCCTTTATTGAAACAGAAGCCCAAATGCAAGAACGTCTCCCTTTAAAGAGGTGACGGATTGATTCTGGAAGTGGGCCAAAGACGACTCAAAAAGACGAGGGACAGAAGAACAGCGAGAGAACAGAGGCAAAGCGCCAACTTGGAAGAACGGCAACCTAACAAAGAGATTCAGTGACTGGAGATAAGCTGCTATCTTTATAACTCTGCCTCTGTGATCTAAAAGCCATTAGGCCTGGACATGCCTCTGTGCTTCTTAATCATTAAAAACAATTATCTGTCGCAAAGCAATGGATATCCTTTTTCAGGATGTATTGAGGACACTCTTTGCAGCAAATTACCATAGATTTAGAAATAAGGAGAATAAAAAGTAAAATGAAAGTGTGCGAGGAGAGGAGAATAGAGGAAATTAACAGAAAATAAGGCACAGGAAAGACCAGAGTAGAGAAGAGGACAAGAAAGGAAAAGATAGCTAAGCAGAGATGGGAAGAGGAGGGGAGTTATGGGTATTCTCTGTCTCAGAATGATCCAAAGTAAACTGACATCACACCAACCCCGCCACCAGCAGAAATCAACCGAGGAGAAAGATGAGAGGAGATAACCACCTACAACTCACTACATTGTTTTTAAAAGTAGGTCAAGAACTTGTTAGGCTGCAGGGGCAGTGATGAGCTCCCAAAATGACTGTGGAAAACCTCAAAGAGCTAAAAGGTTTAGCACTAGATAAAAATATGCTACACAGAGTTAGATTAGCCTGAAACATGACCAAGAATTATTCAACACATAAAACAAAGAATAAAGGGGCTTTTTTAAATGCATTTATACCTGCTGAATATTCCTGAAAATGGCCCTGTACTCTCTCAAAGCTTTTCTGCTAGACTCTGTGGGTTTCTCACCCTCACTTTTTTTTTTTCTTTTTAGCCATGCTAAGGCTGTGACTCTAGGAGAGGTGAGGTGGGTCAGTCAGTATAGTAGATCCACCATTTTGAACAAGACTGAAACACCTAAGTGACTTTTGGATACACTGATATGTAACTGTGTGCAGAGATTTACAGTCCACAGAGGATGAACCCTACTGGCTTTGGTAAACCCCTGACCATTTAACTTAGGGCTGGTTATCATTAAAAAACATTATGATACCAGTAGCAATACCAGCACCATTGACCAATACCAATAGAGGTCTTCATTCCTTACCTATAATGTGAATGGAGAGGCATGTAGTATAGCAATACTTGGAACATTTTGGTCGGCATGCTGAACTGCCAACTTCGTCAAAAACACTGTGCCTGACCTCACCACACCACTGAATTTATGGTATGGCTACTGCAGGAGTGTGAGCTCCATGCCAGGGATAGTTGTAGGAGTCCACCTGGCCTCACACACAGTGATAGGGCTAACTATTTGCATCACACGGCTGGTAATTAACAGGTTTAATGGTAGTCGAGCCATTAGGTGCCAGTTTGAGTTTGTCTTGGTGGATACTTGCTGCTGCTGCTGCTGCTGTGTTAGCTCTTGCTAAGCACGCAGACATTAAACTGAACGCTGAGGAAACCAGCTCCAGAGACAGCAGCAACAGAAAGCTTGTTGGGACCGTTAAATGGCTCGATGTTACTAGGTTATTTTTTCAAAACTTTGAAGGTATCAAGTACCAATACCAACGGAAGGATTACTGAACAAGACTACTGGGCACAGGCCCAGGGGCCCAAAGTGCAAGTGGGAGCCTCTGGCCCTCACTACAAAATGTCACTCAAATTAATTACGTATTGGCTAGGGAGAGATTGAAAATCTTCACAAAGAGATGCAAAGGAACTGCAAAGAGACACAAAATAACTACAAAAAGGAGCAAAACAACCACAAAGAGACACAAAACTATTACAAAGAGACACACAACCACAAAAAGATGCCTTATGACTACAAAGAGATCTAAAACAACAACACAAAAAGAGGCTAAACAACTATAAAAGAGATAGAGGAGATAAACTATGTAGGAGCGTTCAGGGGGGATTTGCATATCTGCACCCAGGGGCCTATTGTCCAATAATCTGCTCCTGCCAATACCCAGCCCTATCTCCAAAAGCACCAAAATAAGGTTCAGATTTTTGTTTTGTTGTACAATGTATGAACAACTGCTGAATAGACTGATATGACTTTGGTGCTGATATGTAATCATACTGGTAATCCCTTAACTTTCAATTTATTGCATGATCAGGTCAAACTTCAGCATGTTAGCGTGCTGACATTAGCATTTAGCTCAAAGCACTGCAGTACAGCCTCACAGAGCTGCTAGCTTAGCTGTAGACTCCTAGTCCTGTTTACTCTTTGTCTCTCAGGCCCACATAGCCATTTGTCCCCTTCACTACCTCTTGAAGACTTAATGAAAACATTCATTATGGTATCATCACCATCATTACTCCCATTCTCCACTCTAATCATCCTCCTAGTTCTGTTTTCACTTCTCTTCATTTCACTGAGAATGGCAGCAAAGACGAAAAAGTGCAGGCTGCTCCTTAGCTTTGTCTGGAAAAAGCATGAATCAAAACAAGCCCCCACTTGTGACACACATTCAAACACACACACAAAGCCCAGCTCACATCACACACACACACACACACACACACACACACACACACACACACACACACACACACACACACACACACACACAACAACAACTGGTGCTTAAGAGATTGACCCCAAAAAAAGAACGAGGTTGCATTTAAATATCAGAACCTTTTCCAGGCCTGTCAATCATCACTCGCGATGATACAAGCGGGGCAACTTAATCAATCTGGACGCAGCTGATACAGAGCTGTGTGGGCAAGGCAGAGAGAAAATTGCTGCTGATAAGGACATGCTTGGTAGCACATGGCCTTCTCTGTCTCTCTTTTGATCCAATTATCTCTTTGGTCTGATGCTACGGTACTCCGCCTGCCTCCCTTATTGTTTGACATCACCCTGTTTATTCTCTTTATATACCTCAGAACATCAGGCCACACTTGTGTCAGTCCATAAAGGAGCTGGTCATTTTGCATAAAGATCACTCATCTGGTGTAGAATTTGACCCTGGTCAAAAGAGCAGAGGGAGCTGGTGGATACAAACTGAGACTCAGTGTTTCTCCTGTGGTGCAGCAGAGAAGAAATAGCAGTTTTAAAAAAAAATGGCAGAATGTCACTGAGCTAAATGCCACATTAACTCCACAGAGAGAGAGATGGTGGAATGACTGAAGCTCAGCGCCCTGTGGAGCAGCGATGGGGGTGTTGAAACTGTCACACGGCATAATGCACATTTTACTTGGAAACTCACTTCACGAAGGCCGACTGCAGGGTGCCTTCAGGCGATGCTGTGCCATGCCATGCTATGCTTAGTCATGATACAGACCTGGGACTCCCAGCCAGTAAGGTTGGTGAGTCAAGTAATGCCTTAAATTAGGCTGCCTGGGGTTGAAAACATATGACAGTATGGTTAGAAATGTCCCGTACAGGAGGAACTAAATGCAGGGGCAGATAAGACTTCAAGGGGTTAAGCACATCCTCCTCAGGCTCTCGTCCTCAGTAAACATCAGCTAAGCCATCGGTTGAGAGAGGCATAACAGAGAAATCCATTTCTGTGGGTCTCTGGTTAAGTATTTCCAAATCCAAAATGCATGAGCCCTAAAATGATTTTTTATGTAATTTCTAGAAGGGAGAGAAGAAAAAAAAACTGGCTCGCTAACGGGAAGAGAGGAAAGCTTGATAGACTTGCAGCAATTCATGCATAAGTACTTTGAGTCATGGCAGAAATTAGATTGGGTATTTAGAGGAGTATGGGAGAAGTAGCTGAGGGACACTGTGTTCCTGGGGTAGTTTTCCCACAAATAAAAGAGGATGCGCAATCAATAAAACAATAGCTGTCTGGCTCAAGAGTTACTAATAGTTACAAACCCTTTTCCTCGACAGACCCAGACTGTAAATGAGAAAAGTCTCAAAGTCAATATTCAACAGCGGCTCACTAAGTGGTTTTTACTATGGATATAACAGGCTCAAGGAGATTTGGAGGGAAGAAATGGAATTTTTTATCCTTGCTGGACCTTGACTAAGTAGCCATAAAGTTATAATCAATACTGCATGTATGTATGAAGGCATGGAAATCATAAGCATCAGTATCTGCAACCGACATGACCTCTGTTCTTGGACCGAGGCAGAGAGACTTTGATGATAAAATAGCACTTGTGTTTAACCTTGTGCTGTGGTGGAATTCTGTGGCAGAGAGACAAGACATCTGGCAAAAAGTCTAAATGCTAACTACGGTGGCTGACGTGACTGGCCCTATCTAGAGCTGGTGTTTGGTTTATCTATTCTGGGTAACTGTAGAAACATGGTGGGGCAACATGGCGATCAAGACAGGGACTCACTCCCTGTGTGGATATAAACAGCTCATGTTAAGGTAATGAAAACACAACAATTCATATTTCCATGTGATTATGCACTAAAGAACACATACTTATTATATTCCAATACATCCCCTTAAATCCTACACAGTGGACCCTTAACAACCGACTTATGCAGCTGTTTTTTGTTGTGTTCTCTTCCTGTATGTGCAGCTAAACTGGAAAAGCAGACACAGGATATAAGCGGGTGGCCTGCAGGGACCGAATAAGAGGTGTGATGGTTTTCTGTCGTTGTATCCATCTGGTGCAGTTTTCACATCTCACAGCCTCCTGCTTCTTCATAATAGGTGTGCTTCAGAGTTTTACAAGGTGTGATACAATCTCTATGTGTGCCTCATTGTGTACCTAACCAAATCCTCTCTGTGTTGCTGTTCGTCAAGCTTGCAGCGTGTTGAACTGTGCCACTTTTTCTCCATCAGTCGTGCGTTTTTAGTAACGGCACGATTAGCTACGTAATGCTGCAAACAGTGAGGAGCACACCGGAGACATCAGTGAGCACATATCATCAGTTATATGTCCTTGTGACATGAAAGAAAGGAGCAAAAAGCCATAAAAATGCCACGTTACCTTGTGAATAACGCTGCCCCATATCACAAGATACCATGTGCGTCTGTTTCGGTCATAAAGTCTGTAAATGTAGCATGATTTCATTTGCTGTTTTACCATCACAGAAAATCATTTCAGCTCTGTTAATGGCATTTTTCTTGTTGAGCTCCCAGTTCATTTGATGCAGGTTCCATTATGCTAAGTGATTGAGTCTGTGTCCTCGCTGATAACTGGCTAGCTGGCCTTCAGTTCCACAGCAACGGGCCTATCAGATCTGACTGAGCATGATGCTAATCTCTATTAAGGTAATGTGCTGGCCACGGGTCAGGGGAGAGCAGAGCACACCACAGGCAGACACTTTCTAAGTCTCTCTCTCCTACTGTCTGTCTCTTGTTCCTTATTCACTTCTCTGTACATTACATTTTCTCTTATTCTTCCTTTCCCTCCTTCCCTCAGCTCCCCCTGCCCTCCCTGCAGCTAAACACCACATACATCTTCAGAATGGAATAAAACCTCATCCCACAGACTCCGTTTCTCTCCATTTCCCTCTATGACAGGAAATATATATATTTATAATGGAGGATGGAATAAACTAAACACAATTACATTCTGTGTTGGCCCTTGATGTTGTGATACTGATAACAGAGTATCTTGTTTTCTGTTAGTGCATCATATCCAATAGCATTATGAATCATCTCCGATAAACCAGGACATTCAATCCCGCTGCTGCACGAGGCCACAGTCACTGACTGACAACACATTGTACCACAGTAGCTGTTGTATTGCCAATGTACAGAATGAATCTGTCTGAATGTTGTTATCTCCCCGGACCATATTGTAGGAGTGATACAGCTCACATCCAGCTGTAAAACTAATGAACGAGATGACAATGCTCAGGCAGGCAGATCATCGAGACACCCCGCCAATGTGCAAAACAAAATGTATGAAAAGAAAATGTATTACACAGTGTTGTGTAGCCCGCTGCAAATAAATGTTGTCAGTCTGCAGCAGAGTGGTGATTGTCATTACCATTATGTCACCAGATGAGGTAACACAACACAAGAAGCAAAGTGATCAACATGGGAAATACTTTAGAAAGCTGGTTTAACTGCCACTAAATTACACTGCATGGGGAAAGATGCGGAGGAATGACAGGAAGGAAGAGATGGAAGTAAGCAGAGGGAAGAGATTTAAAAAAGATTCTCTCGAAGACACACAACAGAAGTGATATAAGCATGTAATCCCTCAGGAAACCAATGTCTCTGTCTCTAACCCTGATTAGAGCCAAGCCAATAAGTGCGATTAGAACAGTTGTGTCACTATACCCACAAAATGCTGCGTACAAGCATAGCTAACTAGCAGCAAGACACTGCTCACAGCAACAAGAATACAAAACTATGGCCGAGCCCACACTCACAACCTGTTTACACTTGGTTTAAAAATGCAATTCAGTGAATCAAACACAAGTGGACAGCCAAGACGCATCAGTGTTCACACATGTGCCTCTGATGCATCTTCAACTGACTACTTGTGTTCACATTTCGTTATGTCATAGGGCTCCCCGCACAGTTATTGTGTCCACACACTCACTAGTCATGTTAGCATTTGTGTCGATACAACAGATATTGTCATCAGCAGAATCAAAAACGTCTCCATGCAACACTTCAACCAACTTGTCACTAAATAAAAATGAAAGTTAAAGCTCTGGCACACTGTCACCACACCCTGATGATGTAGCCCTTATTGTGAATGAATCAGGATGCACTAGCACAAAAGACGTGGTGAAATACGTCCCAGACCACCTCAGCAAGCGGTTTGACTGAGCAGATCACAATATGTCTTGATGGTTGATTATGCTAGTATTTAGCGCTGTCAACTTTTGGTCTGATTGCCGAGCAAGCATTTCAAAACCAATGCTGTTTTCTCAGAATTTCGGACAGTGTCCAGAGAATCAGGCCCAGATATTGTCAAGAGTTTCTCTTTCACACATGTAGCGAGCAGCAGGAGGTTGCCTGTGTCAAGAAGCGTTCTCACCCACTAGAAATTTGGTTTAGGTGAGGGGCGGGCATGATGTGGATCACATCATGGTCATGTAGCTGGTTCATAATTTGGTCATAAACAACAGAGTCTCTTGCTGTTCCTTGAATGTGTCCATTTTGGCTTCGGTCCTAACCAACAGAACTTCCCGAGTATCATCATCTCTCCAATCCAGACACTGTCACCCACTCGCCCGCTGTGAATTCTCATGACAATGATATGCTCTATTCACATATGGGCTCAATCGGATATTAGGACTCAGCACTAGGGACCCCGCAGGACCAAGTCCATTTACTGTCCAGTCCAGCTGATTTGGACATTTGCGTTCACATTTTCAGGTCCTCTGAGTAATGTCTGCATCACTTCAGGTTTGCTGTGCACATGAGAGAGGGGATTAAGTGTAAACAGGGTCTCAGTCTGTAAAAGGCAGCAAAAACTGCAATTTTCTCATCAAAAGCGGTCCATCTATTGAAAGTAGGCAATTTATGACTTTATCATTGCTGTGATCTCCATTACAATCACACCAGGAGCAAGAACACAGCCATAAATAATAAACAAAATCTATATGCAAGATGCTGAACGCATTAACTACAAAGCCTACTTAGCAGCGTAGGCTAATTATCCATTAACAATTACTTACGAGCCTGCAAACAAAATCCCTTTAGGTTGTACGTACATGGGGCTGGATTATAAGTTAACCTCAGTTAACTCAAGATGTGTTTATGGCTGCTGTGCATGCAGCACTTTGAGTCCTGCTTGAGCTCATTTAACAACAATTAACATTGCAACAACAAGTTAAAAATAGAACACTATGTTTTTTTAAAGTCAGAAAAGTTTATTTGCATGACTGGCACTGGAGCCTAAGTTAATAAACACTGAATGCCAGGTTTATGTAATGAGCTGTATGAATAGCCTACTGGTGCCACAAGAGAGGTGCGTTCTCTATAATGAGACCACAAAATCAATACAGGGAAGCAGCTCTGCAGCACCACCAGTTCATTTATGCAGCAGTGTAAAAGACAGCCTCGGGATAAAAGTGAATCAAGTAAAAAATGTTATGTGATCAGCATAGAGGAAAGAAATACAATTCTCCCTATGTTCATCCTGTTGCTGCCTACTGTAAGCAATGTAATGCAAGTGCCCACAGCACTTTAGATGCTTGGGTGGTTGGGTAGCATGAGTGAAAAGTACACATGCTAATTGTAAATGTAACAGTTTGTGACAACTAAAAATACATGCTGTTTTCTTAAGGGAGGTCATTTTGGAACAGTTGGACTTTTGGGTTTTGAGTTGACAGAGAGAGAGGTTTTATAAGAGAAAATAAAATGAAGAAAGACAGATTTGAGAAAGTACAGTGTGGTGCTAAAACAAAGGGAATCTGACCTTGTGTTTGTTTAACAGCCGCTTGAGACTCACGTGTCTCATATGCACCATAATTATGCTGCAATTAGAGTGTACAGTTTCAATGAGCAGAGGTTGTACTTCAGAGGCTTCAAAATCACAAACAAACTGGCAGAGAACAGGATGAAATTACATCCAAATCACCTCCTTTGGATTTTATAAGTGTTAGAATATGTAGAACAAAATTGACATCTGTGTCGAAATTTATTTCAAGTGTCACGGGAGACTATTTTACAAGCTACAAGATCCCTCTCAGCATCTTGCTCCCTCAGCTCTGCCCTTCCACAGGAACGTGTAGTCTCTGTCTCTGCCTCCCGTCACAAATTTCAGCAAAGCGCAGATGACGGTTCTCCAATAAGTAATTTTCCATGCTGTGTCACAGCGTCTTTGTGATCGCTAACTTCTTATATCAGCTGTGTCATGCAATTTTTCTAATGGAAATGTTGCATTAATTCAGTGGCTACGGCTATACATCATGGCTGTAAATTTCCCTTGTGGGGTCTTAGAGCTAAGCTGAGCTGAGCTGGACCAGGCCAGGCCAAACCAGGTTAGCTTTCAAGGAAAAGGCACAAAATAAAAGGACTCGGTCTGGACTGTTTGATGTTTACTGCTTTCTTTGTATCCTAAGAGAACAAAAATATTTAAACATAGAAAATATAAACTGCCCACACACTGAAAAAACACTTCTTTTGTTGCTGTTTCTGGTGCTGGAAAACAAAAGACTGCTGCCAGCTCGTTTTTTAATTTCATATTCCAACTTCAATTAAAGGATTACTTGCTTGATTGAATAGATTTACGGAAAATCACAGTCATCAGATAAAATCTTTTTCACCAGTTACATTAAAATTCATTGTCATCATGATAAACAAGGTTTGTTTTCTCTTTGGATCGAGGCTAACACTTTGGAAATTTAAGAATTTCGCCCAACAACAGACACAAATGTGCGTGTGTTTAACAGTAAACGACAGATGCATTATAATCCATTCAAAATAATGAAACAAACACAATAGACTTTACAGAGTTAGTCTATTTTCCAGGGTGCAAATGAGCAGTGAACTGGAAGAAAACCTAGTTTTACAGTTTATGATAACTCTGCATAATTGCTGAAAACTTGCAATCTGGAAGGTGGGGACACAATTATTGTTTCTAATCTATTATCTCTTTTTCACACCATAACTCACTAAGTGTTGTTCCTCCAAAGTGATAAAAGCTTTAACAGCCTCCCATTTCACGCTTACAAATCCTGATTACTTTTTTTATTTTTGAACTTATTTCAGCCACTCACCAGCAGACAAAGAGTTTATAAGAATATACCACACCAACGCAGTAATAAGAATATATACTGGGGGGGGGACACTTGCACCTAAATACTCAATTATGCCCAGAAAGTCCCACACTATATTGATAAAAAATATAAATAAATAAAAAATGCTATTCTACAACAGGCAACCATGCACTGCTGTCCGAAATAATCAGCAAATGTAATCATAATCATAATTGGATTTACTGCTAGTCCTTGTATTATGGTGTACTGCAGTTCTGCCTGTGGTTTGTCCAAGTGGTGTTGCCGTACCCAACTGCTCACAACATATTCAACTATACGTTTTATTTCTCAGATAGCCCACGTTAAGTCTGACTAACGTGTCAATCATTTATGTTGCACAAAATGTGTAATTTATGTGGACAGCAGCAGCTTTCATATATTACATAGTTGTATGGTTGTACTTGGTTATGATATATGATATAATATAGCAGCAGGAAATGAGTCTTCAAACTTCACAGAGCCTTCTGCAGACTTGGTTCCCCCACCAAATGTCGACTCCATGGCTCCAGCCTTGTACCACACACATGGGCTTCTGCTAAAAACCTCAAGTCCTCTGGCTTTCATCTTTAACCTTGTAACCCTCTAATCTCTTCCGTTACCCCACTCGGGCAACATCTAAAGATCTGCATTTACGACTTCCTGTCAACATAAGGACGGAGGAGGTGGGGGAATAAAAAGCGAAGGGAGCCAGACGGAAGGTGGCGAGAGCTTCAGCCCTGACCTATTGTTCTCAGTCTGAGTGATAATGAAGGATGGAGTGTGAAGAGACTCAGGAGAGAGGCTGCAGCGATGGTTTGTTGCGCGATCCGGCATGTGGCTATGCGCTTGCCCTTGCAGGTGTTGTGTTACAGTCAGTTGGTCAGATGGTGGGCGTGTGCCTACCTGCAGCTCCCGAGCTTTACGAACACAGAGGGGAAACCAGAGCCTGTCAAGCCCACTCACCGTGATGTTAAGCTAATGCCAAGATTACTGCTTCCCTTCAATCAAAACCATGAAGAAAAAAAAAATCGAGCTATTTCCCTGTCTGCCCGCCTCTTTGTCTTTCTCTTTGTCTGTCTCCTGCTCTGTCTGCCTGACTGGCTGCCAGACAGCAAAACTACAGTACATCAGGTATAAAAACGGTTTAAACCAGCTTCTCTTAATTATACGCTCTCACAGTTCATGGAGAGATCTGAAGAAGAGTTTAAAGAGAAGTTGGGGAATGATTGCTCAAGTGTGCGAGAGAAGGGGCGGTATCGAGAGAGAGAGAAAAAAGCAAAATAAAAGTTGCCTTTTTTGGTTAAGCAGACACATCTATCATAACTGTTTATTCAGTGGATGAAGAGTTATCATGTCAGTCCACTTTTCAGGAGAGTTTGATGAATCATGTGGAGGGAGGCCCCCTTTTTTGTCTCAAACAATTTAGTTTTTGAAAGAGACAAAACAACAGCTACTCTTTCTCAAATCCAAATGACTGAGAGCCAGGAGATCTTGATATATTGCCGCAGCAGCAGCAGGCCTATACACCTTCATTTTGCTGTATATTCTTTCACAGATGACTGATGATTGCTTGTTTTGTTGAATGTTTGTAGCCAATGTCATGGCAATCCATCACATACAGTAGTTTTTGAGACATTTGTCCGGAAACTAGAAAAGTCCACCTCATTGTGGCACTACAGAGAAAGTCAGAGGATCAAAATCAGTTGGATCACTCCCCCTGGCATCATGAACGTACAACTTTAATGGAGATCCATCCAGTAGTTGTTGAGATATTTCAGTCTGAACCATCCAGCTGACCAACAGACTGCCATAGAGCTATTCCACCGGTGCGGCTAAGAAATAGGAGTTTGAAAACCCATTCATCTCCACAGTATTGATTGTTATTGAAACTGAAAGACTAACCCTAACATACAGACACATTCAACTTGTATGGCACTTGTATGGAACATACATAATGGTAGCAATCATTACCATAAACAAAATTAGCTCTAGCACAATAAACTTCACCCACAAAGTGACCATGTGTAAATCAATTAGTCACGTCGTGTTATCTTGAATTCCTAAAAAAAACTTTGTTTAGCATGCCTCCAAGGAGAGGCTTAGAGGCTTTAGATTTATTGATTGACTGGGGGCCACATTTAACAGCAGCGAAAACCATATCAAAACACCCGTTTACAAGCTCTCACACAACTCATGCAGTATAATCCAAGTCTCATTTATCCAGTCATATGCTAACATATGACTTCCTACTAAGAAAAACCTTAGTATTGGATTCTGGCATTTAAAAGAGCAAAAATAAGTTTCACTTTTACAACGGTTTTAAATTATGGTTTTAGAAAAGTTTGGGAGTTACTGAGCACATGACTTGATAAATGAGGCTTGACTGTACAAGTTGTGTGTGAGCTTGTAAACTGATGTTTTAACATAGTTTTGCTGTTGTTAAACGTAGTCCCAAATCAACCAATAAATGGATGTATTCACTGTTTCCGTGGAGGCATGTGAGAAAACTGAAGTTTTCCCTCACAAATTCAACGTAACACATCATGACTAATTGATTTACAAACAGTATTTTTGTGGAAGAAGTATTTCTTTGAGGTCTAAAAGACAACAAGACAGAATCTTCTGAATAAATTGACTAAGAAGTGCCTCTTTTTTTTTAATTTCCTTTCCTAGAGAGAGGAACAAGCCTGTGACTGTCCTGCCAGTAGTTTGAATCTTGGCTTGAATGAAGTTGGTGCCATTCTTGTGAACGTGTGTAGGTGCTTGTTGGTGAGCCTGGAACAGTATTTGGTGTTAATAATGTTAGCCGAGAAAGCTGACTCACAGCCGTAAGTCGATCCAAACATGGTCAAGGTGTGCCGTGCTACTTTGGTCAGACCAACAGTCTCATACACAGTCTGTAGCCACAGAGCAGCAGCAGGGTCAGTTACACCATGTTGTCATCTCTCTCACATCTCTGTTACACTATTGTTCTCTCTGGCGAACCGTCTATGCACGGTAAACAATCAATTTGATTGGCTCAATTGAGTGAAGCTATTGTCGTATTAACTGGATTAGCTGTGGCCGCGGTCTCTAGCTGCGACTGTTTGGGGAGGTGGGGCGGGGGTGGACAGAGCTCTGTGAAGATTATTTTCTATTCTAATTAATGTATCAGAATTTGGTCACGGGTCTGGATAAAGCCATCAGCCAACCCAGGTCCAGACCGTGCTCCCCCCATTTTAGAAGATGCAGCAAGTGTGGAAAAACATGTATCCATTATTTCTGACTCTGGGCTACTGCAAAACTACCATCATTAAAAAGAGATAAAATAAAAGCAAACAGAGTGCACAGAAGATCTGAGTGCCAAAAGTTTTCTATTGTTGTGTGACAGCGCATCCTGAGATTTGAAAATATGGATTTGTAGGCAAGGCCAGCAGCCCACGCAGCCTCTGGTACACTGTGTGAGTATCTCCTCTTAGTTCTGGAAGCAAACACTGTCCAGACATATACACACCTACTTTGTGCACAAAGGTCATCAGAGCAGTGGCATTTCATACATTTCATCCTTCACTGCGGCGATATATATATATATATATATATACATGAACAAACCACCAGCAAATATAACTTCCATTTCCTCAGTGATTTGTTGCATGATATCTGGGCGAGCATGTGTGCATCTGAGTGCGTCTTCCTCTGTGTGCGTGTGTGTTTGTGAGCTCTAACTAACCATCTCATTTCCCCATAGGAGGACTTAGTCTGGCTGTGACTGCATCCTCTGGCACACTTGCATTAACATTTCATCCTGATTGTCTCTGTCAAAGTAATTCATCATCATCGACTGAAAGACTGTGGCTGGAGCCTCCCCCGACTCCACATCTTTCTCCCTCTCTCTCTGTTAGTTTCTAGTTTCTTTGACTATTCCCATTTCTGCCCCCGTCTCTGGCTTCCCCTCTCCGCCTCTACCTCTCGCTTCCTCTCTCGGTATTTCTCTATCTCACTCATGTCCATCTGGCTCTTGAGATAAACACAAAGTCTGGCTCTCCTCACGCAGACAAAATATCTATAAAGATGAGGGTAATCACAGTGAACTGCGCTGGTTTGGCTGTTTAGTCCGAGCGACCCTCCAGCAGAACATAATCCATCTGTCTACCTCATTTTTCCTTACCTCAATCGTTTCTTTTCCCTTTTTTTTTTTTTACACTTCCCTCCCCTCACCCTCACCAGGCTTCAGATTGACAAGCAGATTATATCCAGGGGAAAATGTGATTAATGAGTTTGTCTGAATAATGTAAATCAACTTAATGGAATTGAAGACACAAAATGAAGGAGCGAGGAGGAGGAGGAGGGAGGGACAAAGAGAGAGAGAGGAGGAGAGGGTTGCTCAAGGTTCAAATATCCACTCAGCTAAAAGGCAGCAACAGTAAGCAGGCCTCAGCTGCTGTCACACTGGCCTTGGAGAGAAAAAGGGAGGATAGGCAATGTCCTCCTTTTTCCCTTTCTTCTTGTTTCCCTCATTCTGTCTCCTTTTGATGGGTCCCTCCCTGGGGTAACCTGCCCCTCCCTCCCATCCATCCCTCCAATCCTCCTTTCATCCATCCAAATATGATCCCATCCAAACCATTACCACCACCAGCACCAGCACCACCATCTCTAATCCAAGGACAGGGCCCGTAGCGTCGCACACGCACCTTCACGTGCACGCAATCACAGAGAAAGCCTGCAAGACGGCACTTTACAGTCTGCTAGCTGCAACAATGAAATCTGTGCTTTACTGACAGAGTTAGGGGTCCCTAAAGACATAAGAGGATCAAATTGCTCATCCGGTAACTTAAACCATTTAACTGTTTGTGCATTTAATTCCACCGACATGCAATTTTTAAACGGAAAACAATGCAAAGGAGCTATCTTGTCAGACAATGCTCAGGCTTAATACCCTGATCAAGCTGGCTTAACGGGAATACTCCTGCAGAATTTAGACGACTACTTTTGTGAAAGGGACTTTAACAAACCAAGCAATCATAAAGTTGCATTTTCTCTTTGTGTAATTTTTCACCATGTCAAGTTTTTTTAAGGACTTCAAAAGCTGCCTCTCTTCCTGGAAACCAAAACTCTGATGCAAACTTTTGTCTTTGTGTAATTGACTTATAAGCTGAAGCGCGGCAGTACGGATTCCTCCGCATCCATCCAGTCTCATTGTTTAAGGAGGATCTGCAGATTACCATCTTTACCTTAAACCTCTGTGGTAACTAAATCTGCAAAGGAAGGATAAAACAACAATAGGATAATTGGTAATACACCTAAGAGGTTTTTTGGATTTTGTCTTACACAGCATAATACAATACCTACTGTATCCTAATGCTAAATCCCACTGTTTTATTTTAATTAAAGATCTTAGAACATCCAAATTTTAGGATCTTTAGACTAAAAAATACCAGAAACAGAGTAAAATCAGCCAAATACATCGTGTGTAGCATGTTTGCTGTTGTAGAATATAACCCTCACTTCATTAAAATCTCCAATTTCCAGACACAATACTGAGGATATGGTTTTAATGGTAACAATACAACCACAAATCCTTTACCCAGTATTTCATGTATATCATCTCTAGCCCAAAATAACACCTGCACCAGTCCAGAGAACTTCAACACTTACAGACAGAATTCATTATCATGTGTAAAAAAAAACATTTAATATACTGTGTGTCTGATCATTAACTATCTTTGTTTCTTTCTCAGCCCGGGTTGTTAATCGGTATCAGTTCGGCAGCTTCTGAGGGAACAAATTTAGTGTTAACTTTCCAGAAGACTTCATTTTTCATTTTCATTTTTCTTCTGCAAAGATAAGCCATCTGTGAAATGATGCTGTAGAGATTCATTCTCTTGTGGCATATTAATGTGACGAATTAAAATCACGCACTGACAGGTTAGGAGACAATTACCGCGGACGGTTATGAGGTGATTTAGTGAAGGTATTCAGGTAGATTTGGCAGACGGGCTCCAACTTCAGACACTGCACTTCTAAATATTTTAAATTGGGAATGAATATTACTGTATTTTGTAGCTGGTTTTATGACAAATGTTATCTACAGCTGAGACTGACTGCTCTGTGGCCAGCTTCTTTCTAGGAAGGGTAACTTTTATACTTTTCCACCTGGACCCCATCTTCCCATGTTTTTGTGTCTGTGTGACTAACTAGCACGACAGTCTTTTAAAAAATGGTCCAGTATTGAGCAAGAGGGCTGCAGCTGGTAGTTGCAAAACAGGCTGCAATATATATGCACCCTCATACGTCCACTAAAAGTGCTTATTTTTGCCACTGACAGGCTCAAATTGTTATTAGAAGTGTCTGACAACATCATGGAAAGGATCCCTACAGATACATACCTTTTTGTTAAAGCATATTTTTGTTTAACCAGAAACAGCCCTTAAATCGCTATCAAACCCACCAGACACTCAAATAAATAGCAATTTCAGTATGTATAGACCCAGCATATTCTTACATCTAACTGGGTGACTTAAGGGTTTATTTTAACCAAACCAGAGCTGGTGAGTGTTTGAACAGTGAAAAGATGAACCAAGATGCTTTTATGAGTCTTATTTTGTTTCTGTCGACTTCAAACAAAGTGTGTTTTATGATGGTTAAATTACTGTTTATTTAAATGGAGTCTGGTGGCTTTGGCGACAGTGGTTTCTGGGCCGTTTCTGGTTAAACAAAAAGGATCTTACTCTTATCTCTGTAGGGAACCTTTCCATAATGTTGTTGGACACTTGTTATAACAATCTGAGCCTGTCAGTGGCAACAACAAGCACTTTCAGGCAACATAACGGTGCGAACACGCCCTGAGTGCGCACATTGCAGCCTGTTTTGTGGCTGCTGACTGCAACGCTCTCGCTAAATACTGGACCAGTTTCAAAAGTCGTCTCCATTAGTCACAAAAACATAGGAAAATGGGGTCCAGGTTGAAAAACACTGAAGTTACCCTTTAAAGCTTGGAGGGCAGAGCAACATAAAAATACACTGCATTTTTATGTAACACTGACTCTAAGACATGTCTTTAGAAACAGTCCAGGACACACAGGTATGCATCTGACATGTTTTTGGAGAGGCACACAGACATCTGCTTTGCCCTTTGACACCATTTCTACATCTGTCAAAAGACCGAAACTGACAGCTGAAGTGCTGTCAGAACTGTCCGTGTGAAGTAAAACGGCCCTTTAGGACTGCTCAACTACAAGTCCTCCGCTGCCTCCTCGGCGCCTGTTGACTTGCTTATGAAATCGGCTGGTGGACAAGACAACACCAACAGGCAGCAGCAGCTAATCCCCTCATGCCATAGCAGCAGAGCGTGCCACGAGGATACACAGCTGACTCACTGGAGGTGGGTCCAACGAGGAAAGAGGTCAAAGGTTACAGGTTTTAAAGACAAAGACTATGGACCTTTAGATAAATTAAATTTACATGGTTTCTATAGTTGGACAATTTAAAATTTCTTCTTCTAATGTTTTTTGTGTAAACATAATTTAATGTTAGCTACATTCATATATTGTTTATATATTCTATTTTGCTCTTTACGTTAAATTTGGAACTTTTTAATATTGCGCACCTTACATGCAGGTAATGAGAGTTAGGATTAAGTCTGGCAGAGTGGTATATTTAAGATGTGAGAGGCCACTATTGTTGTCAATTTTCAGTTGTCCAGCATTCTTTTTCAGTCATTAAAGTGGATCGAGTTACCTAGACGAGCTGTCCCCGTGCTCTTACTTCACCCACAGCCTTTGATAGTTACTTTAGTAACTAGTAAGTTTATAGGTAAGACAGGAGGGAGAAACCTGCCTTGCACTATTAATCTGCAAAAGCCAGACATACCGTGTCCATTTTCAATTAGCATAATGAGGAAACTTTGCCAATTAACATATCTCCCATTTGACAAAATGTCAGTACTGAACATATCAGCAAAATGTTCACTGACAATGACTTTCATTTGTTTCCCTGCTCTTGTGTAAATTACGCTCTTGCATACAATACCTACTTGCAGCAACACACCCTGACCACCTCTCTATCACTCTCTCTGTGCCAAAGGTAGCACTTGGGTTGCCAGGAAACATAATCCAGGCAGCAATTACGTCGCTGTAGAAAACATAATTGGAAAAATAAATTAGTAGTATATAAATGTAATTTCTAGCAGACAGGGTGAGATGAGGACCACTTGAGGTCAGACATTGTAGATTTGAACGACCCCTTCAGTGTATTTACATGTGACTCTGTTAGTGTGTGACCACATCATTAAAATGCATACAGTGCATCACATTAATTCAAATGGACAGGATAATCTAGAGGCAGTGCAAGATATAATCTCTTTCAAAAACACTGGATATGTCAGTACAGTTCATTTCATTATCTCCAATGATATTACGGTCGCTCAGATGACAGCACAAGCAGTCGAGTTTACTGCACACTGCTGTGGAACTACTGTAAGATGTGAATCAGAATTCAACCAACCACATCTGTCTTACATTTTTCAGATGGGTCAGGGTAAAATTACCCTCCCAGCCAGAGCCTGAATACAGTCTGAGGGAAATGACATAGAAATTGCAGCCAGAGAACATCACTGGGCGAGTACCCAAAGACTTTTATTTGCAACACTGAATACTATTTTTAAGAGAGCACTGGCGGCCGACTTCTGCATGAGATAGATCCACAGATTACAATAAAAATGTGATTTCAACTCTGTTTTCCTTGTTGCTTTTCACTCAAGTGTAACATGGAGCAAGAGGCACTGGAGCTGTGTGTGCTTCATTAAAAGTAATACCACAATATATGTTTCGCCAAAAGCTTTAACTTCCCCAGATTTATGTTTTCTTTTTACTCTGTGTATGAACACCGTCAGATTATCACCACCCTCCACTCACAGATAAGCATCTTACCCTTATATGCACTGCACTCCCAGTATATATAACTGCTGCATTTGTATCTAAAGCTGGTGCTTGCAGAGCTGAGGAGATGCAACAACAACACAAGCTAATCCGAGCAATGTGCCTCAGAGGGGTTTAGCTCATGGGAGGGACTTAGAAGAGAGGGAGAGAGGAGAGAGGAGAGGGACTTAAAGCAGTCATTGTCCCTCCAGGAGCAGATTAACTATTTTAAAAGCAAAGGTGACGTCTATTGCAGGCTCACTGTGCAGACTGGGCAACGCTCTCAAACTCTGTGTGATATGCCGTTTCTCTTTTCTAATTGTTTGTCCCTCTTTCTCTCACAGCCTTCCTAGAGCAAACATATCTTTTGCTCGGTCTTTATCTTCCTCAGCTCACTCTCCCTCCTCATGTGCTCGCTCTTTCTTTTCTTCTAATCAAGTAGGAGGCCGACATAAGCTCACTGAGAGCAGCTCCAGCAACAGTCAGAATCGCCTGTGCAGGGAGCAGAGCCAAGGCCATAATGAAACACTGGGAGCTCGGGGAGGACTAACGATTAAAAGTTATTATGCTGCCGCGATGGCACCAATGAGTGAATGGGAGACGTGGAGCTGTGGGGGCTCTATCCACGGGGAGCAGCACAAATGGGTGACGAGAAAGAGGGGAGTGTGCACATGGGATACAGGGGAGCGAGGGGGATGACACTACTTGAGAAAAGAGGGAGGAGAAAGTAGGGCACGAGGGAGCAGAGAACAGGGTGAAAATACGAGGGTTTCTTGTGAATGTGTGGGGGGGCTGAAGAAGGGTGAGGTGAGGAGGCGCCACAAAAAATCTACGCAAGGGAGTAATGAGATAAGTGCTAGACTAGAGGAGGAGGAGGAGGAGGAGGAGAGAGGGATAGTGAAGGTAGAGGGTGAAGAAAGAGAGGGCGCTACACACAGGATACACAGATGTTTACTTAAAGGAAAACAAAGACTGGCACGGAAAAGCATGGCGTGGAAATGCAAATAAAGCCCCCCTCGCAACCAAAGTGTTTTTATTAACTCTAAGAAGCAGCATGAAAGATGGAGGGACGCAAGGGAGAAGTGAAAAAAAAAAACACTCCAATCATCGTATCTCTCTTGCCTTTTCTTTCTGAATATGTAAGAATGTGTAAACAACATTGTGTGCTGTAATAATTCGCTATGGAGTCATACTTTCCTCTCCTCACACAGCAAACTAGTCCTCTTGTGCAATCTGCATAATGCATGAGCTCTGTGTATAGATTGTCAAGGGAAAGATTGTGCATGGCACCGACAATGAAAAGCAAGCGAACTTTATGTATATGTGCATAATATGTAGTCTTGATGAATTATTACGTAAGCCCTTCAGTGCTTTCCACGAAACTGTAGGAGCCCTCTTCCTTATGAAGACATCCTACAAGTGTTCACTGAGAAGAAACATCCTGTTGATACACTCCAGCACTCCAGCACATAGGAATACCCCGGGAGCAAGGCCACACACTCAGACACACACACACACACACACACACACTACATGAACATGCTGCACATGAACGCACATGAAGGCCTTTATGTCGTTGTATGGGTCATTCTCCCTCTCTTACCAACTACACAAACACACACATACAATTCAGCTTCATCATAATGAGGCCATCATGATGAGGGCAACACAGAGTTAACAGACAGCCATTCATACCGCAGAGCCGTGGAGTCTCTTTAAGTCTCTATCTGTGTGTGTGTGGCTGCCAGGCAGGGTGGGCCCCAGTGTAGAGGCCTACATGGCATGACCTCAGCGAGAGACTTCCCTCCTCCAGGCCCTGGCACACTCACACACACATACACACACTCAGTGTTCCCAGCGTTCCTGGCAGCGCCAGTCAAACCAAGCTGCTCATCCACATCTTTCAGTTACTGTTTCTGCTGGTTCCCTCTGCGCCTGCCCTCATCTGTCTTGCTGCTGTTACTTGTATCCATATTTATCCCACAGGTAGACATCATAAACAAACACAATGTCCAGTCATATCTCCCGAAGACGTTTTCGACACATCACAAAACATGTTTGATTTCCACTTTTATTCAACTCCTGTAAAAATGATTCAGAGGCAGAAAACACAAGCGATGCCAGTTTCATTGTTCATACCATTCATATCTCGCTAGGTCCATGAGAGAAGAGCGCTGGGCTTTTTCAAGGTTGCCATTGATGGGCTGCACAGTCGGTCGGGCGGTCAGCTTGAGCTTTATTGTTCTATGAAGGACCACGAGTAGCTGTGTTGTTATCTTTTGTCCTACAATGCAAACATTTTTCTGTCATCTCTGTGCCATTTGCCATGAATGCATGTAGTCTTTGTGTAATTTTCACAATCTTTAGTCTTCCACTTACATTTAAATCATTTCCTCTGAGCTCATGCTGAAGGCAGAATCCAAGATTTGCATAACTATGGCCAGAGACACATAGCACCACTCTGTACATCGCGGCTGCATAATTCATCTTCGTTACAAGGTATCATCCAAGGAAACTAAATATTAGAAGTCTGAAAACAAACTTACAGATTAAATTTGAATGAGGTGATTTCAGGCTGAACACCAGTGCAAAGTGGAAAATACAGATCATTGTTTAAGGACAAACAAACTTTCTTGTGTATATTTAATGAACAAGCCACTTTGTCGTAAGGACAAATTAAGTTCCAAGTTTAAGTTCCAAAAAAACATGCACCGGATTTTTGATTTCAAACTCTACGCACAACACCAGCACAACACTAGACCTGAATCAAGGTTGCATGAGGTGATTTTGCATGCAAACGAAGACACACACTACCAAGAATACTCAATTGGGAGAACTTTGTGCTCGGATGAGATGTTAGGTTGTCACGCTAACGAACAGAATGAATTATAGATAGCCTGCATCACCCCACCCAGCCTCTATCTCTCCCCCTTTCTCCGTCTTTGTCTGTCAAAATGTGATGAGCTAAGAAACTCAAGAAGCGGCTTTGGGTGTGAAACTGTATCCCTCTCTGGGGGTTTCAGCCATTTTGTTGAATTTGCATCTTAACAACCTTTCTGAGTAATTGAAAAAGTGGTGTCAGAGCCCAGAGTCTTGATCTCTGATATGGTAATTACCTTCCATTTATGCCAGAGACTTTCAGGGAGTCCTGAGATCCAGAGGCAGCAGCTGTCTTTGAGGAAAAAGCGTAATGGCCTGCATATGTCTCCCTCTTCTTGGGAGCTATCAAAATGCATTTGTCTGGGCATTTTCATCTGTGGTTGACATCTCTGATTATAAGATCCAGTAAAGTTGTCTAATCTTCTAACAGCAGCGGAGGGAAGCAGGCAAGGAGGGAAAAAAAAATGATGGAGGGATGGGGGTATGGGCGGAAGGATAGGGGCAGACCATTCATGTGGTTTTACCCCACTCTAAAATGGTTTCCAGAAGGGAGCGTGCTGCATACACAGCGCTTAAGTCTAAGCTTTTGATGACATGCTACTGGTTTTGTGTGTGTGCTGGAAGATGCACATGGAGAGTGTTCATCAATGGCAACCCATACACAGACACACTGGGTCAGAACCATGCAATCCTTTGTTTAGTGAAAGTAACAAAGCGAGCCAAGAATAAAACTGAAACTCTAACGAATCAACATAAAAACGTTACTGACACACACAAAAGCATGTAAATCAGTACTTGGCCATATATTCTTTAACGCTACAAACAATTAACTGCGACAAAGCCTTTGATACCAAACTCTATTCTAAAGATGCCACCTAACACTTCCACAAAGTCTTTGCTGTCCAACACGAACAAGCGTTTGATCTTCGCAGATATACCTAAAAACATGACGGCTGACATATATCAGCTGCCTGTGAGGAGCTTTTATCATTCCATTCAGCACCATCTTTCATCTGTGACTGTGGACACCGATGCTGCAAAACGTCAAAACAAATAGCTCGGAGGGACTACTTCAAGAAATGGAGATCTGACAGATAAAATTGTTTGCCTTGGGTAATGTAAACATCTAATTCAGTAAGTGTGGGCATGCATATGTGCACACATGTAATAGACGACTACTACCCTGTACTCTTACCGCTGCATACATTTTACAGAAGATACTCTGCAGGAGCAATATGTGTAAAAGCAAGTTCACATCTACATCTGAATATTTGCACAGCGGGGCCACTCCCTGTCCCCCCACCTCCACTGACCCCCTCTAGCAAAAATAATTGGAAGCCGCTATTGGTGTCTTTGAAAGGCTTCGTTGCACTCACTTTTAAGCTGGTGCAAAGGTAGTGCTATGTTGTGGAACTAGACAACCTAAGGCATCCATTGGATCCATTGGCACCATCCATGTTGGCAGAGTCTGTTGGTGAGGCTAAATAACACCTCAAAGTATACCAAAGTATATCAGTATTCAGTTCCTTAAGTCTCATATTGACATAGTTTTCAACAAGCCTATATACTTCAACAGCATCAGCTTATTCCTCATATTCACTTATGGCTTTTGGTTCTGGTGTGCCACCCCAAGATTTTCAGTGGCCCCATCTGGCCACCCCTATGAAAAACTTCTGGGGACGCCACCACATATGCACTTTGTAATTGTGTGCTTTAGCTGCTATGCTGCATATGAGGTAACACTTTTTCTCAGTAATAATCACCGCAATCACTTGATTAGCTAAAGTCATTTGTCAATTATATTGCTCTCTTTGAGAGCCGGGCCAGTCACTAATCACGGTCAAATGGAGAGGGAGAAACAGAGGAGGCGAGGAGAGAATGAGAACGCGTTAAATGATCTATGATACAGTCGTAGCTCCCATTCCTTGATTTATCCTCTTTATGCCTTTAAGATAAACTATCAGTATCAGCTTCATCAGCTGCTTTTAACCACAAAAAAATGCCTGAATTTAAATGGAATATTGGTGAGGGCGGACAGGCTAAAAGGCTCATAAAAATTGCCAAGAGAGGAATTATGAAATTAAGCTTTTACTTGTTACATCTTTCTGATTGGAACTGATGGTCTCCCCCTTTTACTCTGGGCCTTGTGTCCTGTGCAATGTCACTATCAGACCAGTGGTGCTAATTACATACAGGACATTATCCCATGGTATACATGTAAGTCTTCCACTAAGTCCCAATCAATACAGAGTTTGTTAAAGAGCCACTAATGTCCGTGGCTCCATGCTTCGCAGACACTAACGACCTCGCTCTGAATCCAGCTACGACAGCTGAAGACACCCAGCACACGCTGCAATCGATACTTTCTCATAGAGGCTCAGCCGTTTTGCTCGCTGTCTGTCTCACCATCTGTCTCACTCTTGGTATCTCTCATGCCTATCTTTCGCTGTCCCCTCACCTCTGTCATCCAAGTTTCTTATCTCTCCCCCCTCCGTAACCAAAGATGCAATCTCTCTCTGTCTGTTTTACCCCAAACACTTTCTATCTCTTCATCTGCAACCGTTCCCATCCTCTCTCAATTATTCACTCTGTCCATCTCAATCTCTTTCGCTCTCTTCTTCTTCCCCCCCTCCTTCCCTGTCTCTCTCTCTCTCTCACTCCACAGCCAACAGCCTTCATTGTCCTTGGGTCGGGGTGAACAATGTCAGCCCACATGGGGCCCCAGTGCGGTCCCAGCCGAGAAGGCAGGGAGCACCAGAGAACACCCATAACTCAATGTTTCAACTGGGCTGCAGGATAAAGGGAAGCCTCACACATGGCTGACTATGTGGGTCAGCCTTGGATCATTTGTAGAGGAGGAGGCCAGCAACTGGCACCAGAGTCCCCCACTGAGAGTGTGTATATGTGTGTGCGTGAATGAGTGAGTGAATGAGTGTGTCGTGTCCCCTTGCAACCCAGTGGCGAGGCCCCCCTCCAGTTCATCCCAGCCAACTATTCTATGGGAAACCTGCTCCTCTCTCCATCCTCGCTGCTGCCTCCCTCCACCCCCATCCTCTGTGCGACCGCACCCCGACGCCTTTGTGAGCACCGGGGACAAAACAGGGGGCTCTTTGGGGCCACCAATTAGTCCTCCCCCATGGGGTGACATGGCCGATGAATAGAGGGACCCCCGAACCGTCCACGCATATAATCTCAACCTTCCTTTTGGAGGCTGCACTGTCATAGCCACACAGATTCAACCTTGTTTTCAGAGAGCTCTGCCTCTTGATTTAAAGGCACGGCCCGCTGGTCCAAAAAAGCGAGCATCCGGAAGCCAGTGAGTCATTTTGTCGGGAGAATAGGATGGGACTTGTTCTTCTCGCTGTGTGTTCATCCTGGAAGGCATACAAGGATGGCTTTGGGTGGGGAGGGGGTTAAGAGAAGGTGAATTTTTCCCATCAATCACCAAGTGACATAAACAACAATAGCAACTTGGAATCCATTACCAAAACAAACAAAGACATAGCAGGAGAGTCTGCAGCCAGAGCCTCAGATGGGGGGACAGGCTATGTAAACTAAAGTGGTGATTGAGAAGGCGCGGGGGGGACATTTGAACGAACAGCCATGATTGCTGGTGAAGCAAAAAACATGTCACAGTGACGAGATGTCTCAATAGTTGCATTATCACATCAGCGAACCCCTCCCCCCTCTGCTTATTGGCGCTGGATTAGCTTTTAAGGGAAAAGAAAAGGTTTTTGAAAGCCATCTGATGATATTTATTTCAAGCATGTACTAAAAAGGCAAATTTCCCCCCATCTGTAGTATGGATAAACGCTTTCATGAGTCAAAATGATTCATTATGTCTCAACTCAGACTCAAGAGGATTTCATCTGAATGACTTAGCTTGCGTCTTTCAACTATTCTAACAGTCGAACATCCCTTAAGTCTCCTTGTCTCTTTGAAAAACAGTTAGATTCTATTGACTTTTTATATGAGAGATTAGGAGCGCGAGCTACATGCAGACAGTCTGGTACTAACCTTCACAAGGACATGAATACACATCAGACACACATACGCCAGAATATACTGTGCCACTTTCTCTTTTAACCTCCTTACAGGCTGACCATCAGCAGAGAGCTTAAAGAATTTAACGCAAGAGAAGAGTCCGCCAAAGACAGAGAGAGAGAGGAAGATGAATGTGGGATATATGTGGACCTTAATTTTCTGCAGCAATCCTTTCTCCTGCTGCTCCTCCCTCCTCCCCTAGTGTCACTGAGCTCAGTCCCAACAAGCCAGAACAGGTGACGCCTTGCAAAATGACCTCATACCTGGTCACATAAACATCACAAGTTATTGGAAACAAACCACTGTGAAATTTTATTGTGACATTTATGGAGAATTTTATGTGCATTTGCAATTAAAAAAAATCAGGGTGGAAATGCTGTAAATTTGAGGGGAGAAAATGTTTGTATGCTTGGCTGAGGTGGAAAAGTTGATGCATCAGTGAAAACAAAATGCAATAAAGTGAGATGAAAATGAAATTAGCGACATGAAACATGACTTATTTGTCACGAAAGTTTACTCTCCATTGAAGACGCTAAAAATAATGGTGTGTTATTATATATAGCGATGAGGAGACTGTAACAATCCTCAAATTAATACATGATACAAACATAAATGCCATAGTGGCTGATGTTTTCCTGATGCGTAGGAATCAGTGTCGGTGACTTGCGGCTGCACTCCAACAACATTACTTAGCCTACACAGCTGCTGATTTGGAGAGGAAGCCACTGGCAGGACACGACTCTGACATTACGACATGAGGTAAGAGGGCAACGGATGCCACGCACATGTGAAAGAAGATTTTATTGTTATTTCATAAATGTGTATGATTGAATTTGGGCACTTTGAAAGATGGTGTAATGAAGGGCTGAATGACTTTACATTAGTATCAGCATCATCATCAGCTACTGGCCAAGTCGTTATTTTAAATATTGGTATCTGAACCGGCTCAGAATGTCACAATCGGTCCTAACGCACATTTATTTGCATTTTGTTTTGCAGATTTCTGTAAATTCAGTTAAAATGTGCACTACACTTGGATAGGTACCGTACTATAGTGCCAAACTGTCCAAAATGTATGAGGAAAAGAGTATTTTCCACAAAAAGCGTTGCAGATCCCCAGCTCTGTAAAAGGATATCCAATACAGAAAATATACGCAGCCACTCTGCAGTTAAATGATCCACTCCAAAAAGTCGTTATATATATTTAAGAACAGCCAGAAGCTCCCCTCTGCAATACAGTAAACCAGAAACAGAAAAATATCTACTCCTCACAGAAAGGCTCATGTGCTCTTTGTTCCTCATCAGCAGCAGTAGTGCTCAGCCAGGCTATTTAATGCTTGGCTGGAGAGTCAGGCAGCATTTTATCTTTGTTTCACTTCACATACCTGAGGAATACTTTTCTATTCCCAAACACTGCACAGGGCAAAGGTCTCAGGGTCTATAATTTATGAACTACAATTCATAGCAAGCGCTAAGCAGAACCGTCATTCAAGAGGTCCGGGGTGTTGTGATGTGAGGCTGACGGTGTCACTTAAAGCATTTTCAAACTGATTTTCTTTCACACTGATATTTTGTTTCCTCACAGTATAGCTGGTATGCCATCTGAAGGTGAAAGCTGCAGGGTAAAGATGCTTTGTGGGTTCTCAGTGAAGGGAGGAGGGGCGGGGGGCGGGGGGGGGTGCGAGAGGGCTGCTAGGCAATAGATCAATGACTCCGTGTTCCCACTGAGAGATATAGGAAGTACAGGGCAAGCAGCAGCCGGCGCCTTAAAATAGCTCCGCCGATTGCAGCTCAGCTTTAACCCAAATAATGGGGAAGCTGACCAAGGTCTGTGGAGGTCTCTACATTTTTGATTAGCTCGTGACCTCGGGGTAGAGTGGAGACAGAAGAGAGATTTCATACTGAGGAGATGGAAACAGGACTGACTATCTGACTCTTTATGTCTGCGGCCTTGCAAGTCTTTTCTGAACTGTTTCCCTGAATGTCTGAGTTAAAGATCAGGGTGTAAAGTGGCAGTGCAGCCCACGCATAATACGTCTATGTGTGTGTGTGTGGAACTTCTGTGTCATCATCCATCACATCTGTCAGATTAGACCTACCTAGTAATGGCTTCAGGGGAATGTCAGACAGTCAAACACACACACACACACACACACACACACACACACAGAAACACACACAATATCTCTGTCCACTAACAACTTTGTGTTCTTTAGGAAAAGAAACAGCTTGACATTGAATATGAAAGCTTAGACAAATAAAGTATTATCAAAGCTTCCTCTTCCGAAGGGGACTGGTGCAGCCGAGACTGAGTACACACTAAGATTAAACTTTAATGATCTCAGCGGGTACAGCAGTCCCAGTAAGGGCCCTTTTATCACAAAACTGTGAATAATAGTTCAGTTAAGCTCAGCTACGTTACCAGGTTGGATGTTTTAAATCTGTTTTTTAGCCATGCTAGCAGAGCCGCTCTAGGGATGGCAATGCCAATCTGCCTGTTGGTCCACCGCTGAAATATCACAAAAACTTTTGGATGGATTGCCATTGTCCAAAAGCTTGGTTTGTGACCAAATACCTGCAAAACTAAAATCTAAATCTAAAATCTAAATCTCTATAGAAGAAACAGAATGAGAGTACCGGCATCAAACTGTGTGCCGCGGTCATTTCACTAGTTCAAAAGAAAATGATGCTGATAGTTGTTATGGTGACAGCACATGTCAACAGACTTGTAAGGTGCGTCACAGTCACTAGTTTGAGACACTAATGAATAGAACTCAATTACTTGCTAACAGAAATGTGAAGCAATTAAATCTAGCAATCCTCACTTTCTTCCTAGCAACAAGGAAGTAGTAATGGTGACAAAAAATGCCCCGCCGTGCTTCACACTAGCCTACTCCACTGCTCGTTAAACCGTTAATGCAAACCTTACTTCAGTGAGTTCGCAGTTGCCACAAGTCTGTTTGTTTCTACAGAAGTTTATGCAGAAGTTGCCCGGTTACAATGGTCGAAATTCTCTGCAATGGCAACGGTACACATAAAAATGTCCACCACTCTGACTATCCTGTTGTGTTGAGTTGAAGAGGAATGTCTGTTCTACCCTCATTCTGTTTCTTTGGAGATTCCCATCACCCTCAGCTGAACTGTGTCTTCAGTGCTATTTAGCAGATGCATGCTAACAAGCTAAACTAAGATGGTCCATCCAGTATCTGTAAATGTTTATGCCATTCTGGGTTGTGAAGGGGCTGGAGCCTATCCCAGGTGTCATTGGGTGAGAAGCGGGGTACACCCTGGAGAGGTCGCCAGACTATCACAAGGCTGACACATACTATTCACACTCATATTCACACCTACAGGCAATTTTGAGTCACCAGTTAACCTAATCTGCATGTCTTTGGATTATGGGAGGAAGCTGCAACAGTGCCGCCCTAAACTAAGATGATGATCGTGGTAAACATTATACCTGCTTAACTTCAGCATTTTAGCATGCTGACATTAGTATTGAGCTCAACTTACTGCTGTGCCTAAGTACAGCAAACATCTGTTCCCATGAAGAGAGGCTCCTCACATACTGTAAGTGCAGGTCCATGATCCCATAGGTGGAGAATTCTCCATTTTACCCAAACCTTTCAAAAATGTTTCCCTGCTGAGCCACAACATCTCTGTGACTGTTATCTTAATGGAGCTTAATGAGAAAAGACAAGACTCAGCTTTTCCCTGACCCAGAAAATAAAACAGCGGATCAGCATGCAATAAATAGAAAAAGCATAAATGGAACCATAAATAAAAATGAAGTAAATAATTAGAAAGATGATGATTCTGGACAAGTTGGCTCATTAGCAGAGGAGACTTCAGAGGAATCCATCTCATTGTGCTGTGTGTTCACCAATAAGACTTTTACTGTCGACTGAACAGATAAACAGATTCCAGCGGAGAGCTGCTTCTGCCATAATGAAGCGTCCGCTCTTTTCTTTCTTTCCGTCTGTCTCTCTCCATTTCTCCTTTCGCTTTTTGTCCCCCACTGCTCCATCCGTTTCTCTCATTCCCTCCCCCTTCCTCTGCCTCTTCTCCCACTCTCTTTCTGCACTAACCCTCCGTTCACCCTCCTCCTCCTCCTCCTCCTCCTTCACCCGCCTTCGCTCGCCTTTCTCAGGGTCAATTAAGCTACAGTAACTAAACAGCAGTGCACCCTGTCACATTCCATCCAGTCCCCCTCAATGAGTGACTACAACTTTCACTAAAACAAACGGGCTTTGAAGGAACCCGCTCCAGCAGCTATTACCATATGAACAACTCACTTCCTACCACACAATGAACTACCTTGACAGACCTTCTCTGGCCTCAGGCTGTCCTTCGTGGAACTGTGTTATTAATGGGGTATAAAGAAGGGTCTGTGTGCAGGTTGTCTGCCCTGTTTCGCCTCTGCTGCTCCGGCCTGGTCCGCCTGGGTCTGCTTTCCCAGCGCTGCAATATTTACTTCATGGGGGGTCGACAGAGCAGCAAAGACGCTCGCTCACGCACACCTAAGTACACACAAGCTCACAGCGGGGCGGGCATAAGCACAGAGAAAACACATGAAACAAAAACGTTTGATGTACACACACTCGCACACATGTTCGCACAAACACATGCACACACTTTCAACTACAAGAGCACCATACTGTGCACTTGAGAGGCCAACCTCCACCAAAGGCAGATCTATTTCTCTTCTCTCCTCATCCGCCTCCTCCTCACAGAAACACTTCAAATCTTACAGTATGTCAACAACCGAAATCTTTAAGAGGGAGGAGAACAGGTACTCCTTGCTCTTTTTTTTTTGTTGCTATTTTCAAGTCGTTGGCAGACATTCTCATGTAAATAAATGTTTGTTTTGCTACTGTTGGTGATCACAACAGAATTGTGATTCAGCTGCGCTCTGTTCATGAAAGCTTTTTCCATTTGCTTTTCTAAAGGCCCAGTGGAATTTGGACCTTTTCTTGGAAGCATCCTCTCGAGCACAGGAGAGGCTGCGGTTCTGACAACAGGTTTGTATAGAGTAAATAAAAAAGAACCGGGTAATTAGCATAAACCAAACAGACAAAAACAAGACCAATTTACATTTTTCGTTCAAATCCAGCACAGCATTAAGTACTTCTTACCGCCGACGTCACTAAATGTTCCTGTCTTGTCTTACCTGGTCAAAATATCTGCATGTGTGCAAGGGCAAACTGTAAATGTGAGTAATATTTCCTGTGGTGACAAATGTGGAATTCACACCCCGCAGGAAGGTAGATCCGCTTTTCTGGTGACTCGATACTTTCCTCTGCATCTCTCTGCCTTAAAGGCTGAGAGAAAAGGCCCGCTACATACAAAAGAACGGCCGTATCGACTGAAAGAGAGAAGGGGGAAATATTATGCAAGTTTGTTTTTCTTATCTATACATTTGATCTGTTTAGGGGAGGAAGTTTCTTGAATGGCTCTTTGTGATCGACCGCTATAGCTTATATCCTCGGCCTGCAGGGTGGGTGGGCAGAAACACAATCAGATAGGTTCGATTGAACACTCAAAGGAATCATGTTCTTCTCTTTTCTCAACATGAAAATATCAGATCCATAGTATGTTTCAGTGCAGGAAACACTGAATACACCCTGCAATCAGATCTTTCTACACTCACTGGGATACGTCTTTTCATCGCATCACAAAGGAAGGTGAAATGCCACATTCACCACATTGCCAAAATCTGTAATTGAGGAAATCGTCATGCTGTTACAAACCATGACTCAGTGTTCTTACTTTGGCCGCACTTTGATGTTCAAATTCCCGAACATATTGTAATTGAAAGAAATTGGGAACAACAGATGGTGTGACAAAGTGTTATATTATGCAGCAGCATTGTGTCATACCTTAGTGCTCCCAGCTGAGTTGTAGGGAGTGATGGTGCCAAAAACCATCAGCCAAAACAATCTTCTATTTGTGTTGAGTGTGTGAGGTTCAATATTCTCCCTGAGACTGAGGCATTAGATTGATTAGATTTTAGATACCAGTGCTGCACCACGAGCAGGCGATATGGATAAAACGTTCTATCTTGATAAATGTTATGTTACAAGATGATGATGATGATTAAACAAGGGTGTCAGTGTGTGTTGAAAAGTGGTGAGGACATAAGGGGTCAGAGGAAATAATACCCTTTAAACACTCTTCAACATCTGTACTTTCAGTCAGTGTAGGAGTGAATTGGTATGTGGTCAAAGTAGATTATTACAGTGAGTCAGGAAAAATCGATGCATCAAAAGGACATAACCTTGAAGGCTGCACATACAGTATGGGGGCTCCAAGGAAGTTCTGAGCATCAAACACTTCATTTCCTGCATTCTGGTGAATTTTTATGCCCCAATTTATAGTGGAAATGTCTTTATTTATGTGAAGAAAGCACCAAATTCAGGCCGCAGGTGATGATTCAAAATATAAATATATAACTAAACATAATGCAGTAAGGTTCTCAGGCAGTCTGTATTGTTTTCAAATATTTATTATCCGGTACATCGATCAACTTTTCTCATTTAATGAGTTGTCAACACATATATAGGCAGGATTTAGTCCTCAGTCCTTTCTGTGTTACAGGCACCACCTAAATTAATTTTCATTAAGTTAGAAACCCCTGGACTTTAATATCATACATGTGTTGTCATGTTTACAGAGGGAGAATGGGAACTTAGTCAGAAAAGAAACTATCAAGTTACTCATCAGCACATGCATGTTTTTAGGTCATTTTAAAATCAGTAGCCTATGGGCACTTTTTTATGTTACATTTTTGGAAAATGCACATTTGTTTCTTCTGTATTTAGGATGTATTGTATGTTTTCTTGTACAGAGAAAACTTTTTCAAAGCGTTCTCATTATGTTTTCAAAAAAGTGATGTGGAAAAAATAGTATCCACATATCACAAGTATCCAAGTATCCACAGTGTAAATGAGACCTGTGTGACTGCATGATGCATTAACTATGCTGTATTCATACTAGGGCTTCAAATAATGATTGTTTTCTAACCATTTAATCTGCCATTTATTTTCTCAATTAATCAATTTATCACTTAGTCTAGTAATAAAAGGCCTACTGATTAATAACTACTCAACTATCAGAATATTTCTCGATAAACTGATCCACTAATAGTTCCAGTCAATACATCCTGACTCACCTCCTTTCATCATTTAATTGTGTTCTCCAGCTGCATCTGACACCAACAAAACAAAGAAAACCTGAGTCAGAGAATCAGGCTTCTCACGGATCAGATCTTCATCTGACCACAGAGTCACCCGACTCCCAGCACATGTCCGACTCACCGACACCTGATACACAGAACCCAGCCCAAAACCCTGATAGTAGATACCACATACGCAACCCAGCCCATAGCATAGCTGTGTAGCTCTGAATGTATGTGTGACATTGAGAAGCTGTATCTATGATATACGATTGCTTCTGTGCACATACTTGCGTGCCAGAGTGTGAGTGTGTGCATGTATGCATGTATGTGTCCGTGAACATCATCTAGAGTTTCCAGCTAACCATCATAATGCCATAAAAGCTTATCTAAAGCCTGTTATCTCTCACACATATTTGTTCATCAAACTCCATCATAAAACCCCCTCAGAGGTGGATAAAGTTCCATCATCCACCAGGTAATGAAATACACTAATTGTCCTCTTATACAAATGACTGCAATACAGGTGCGCTCCTCTCTCCGTCCATTTGAGAGATAGCTATCAGTTAAAAGGGTAACCAAAGCCTCTTCACTTGTCAGGTTTCCCCCTTTTTTCTCCGCATTCAGCTCCTCATTACATCCTGCTGTGAATAATATCTCCTTTTAGCTTTGTTTACTTGAGGCATATGGCAGGCCTACTGTAGTCAGCAAGCTGTTCCTATGAGTAACCTTCCCGCAATGGTTTTGTTACTGCACTCTTATGACCATATCATATGATGACGATATCTCAGCACATTTGAGCCATGAGCTCAACTCATGATAGCAGTGGTTTGGTCTAAAAGGGGAAGGCAGTGGTCATTCGTGAGAAGAGGAAAGACAACAGTATTAATGCTTCTATTGATTACAATCTCACCATCAGCTCCTACACCCTCCTTAGATGTAACACAATGCATCCCAGGGAATGAATAACTATTGCTAATGGCTATAAAAAGCTCCAGAGAATCGGCTACCGTTCTAGCCACCAAAATCGATATCTCCCCCAACCACAATCTTTATTTAATCTCAATATAGTGGCACAAAGAATTAGGGATGAAAGGCGGATGAGAAATTGCTCGGCCAGAACAGAATGGGAGACTTTGCTCCTTTTGTGTTATCCTAAATTGACTGCCAGTACATCCTAGTACCTATTCGAAGTTTGCACTCTACAACAGTATGTTAACAGACTGATTCATCCATGCTAAAAATCCACTCTGTTGCTATCCGGTAAGGTGCTTTAGATAAAAATAGCGCCCCTCTTCCTCCGTTGTGTCAGACTGACTCCAATCATTCGCACAGGATTCCAAATAAAAATCAATTAATTAAATGCATCTCCCCCGTGCTCACCCTTCCCATTCAGTTGTTGCTGTAGTCACAGCCCAGGCAGTATTTACTATAGTAATTAGCCCAGTGTTACAAGCATGGAAATCACCGTGATGAAGGAATAACTATCTGACTGCCTCCAGGGTGGGACAGGCAATGAGAGCACTCAAATAGAAAGTCACGCCTTATTATGCAAGTGGTGGAGGTAAGGAATACAGCCTCCCAAGATAATTGAGGCCACGTAGGCTGCTTCGTACAGACAATCACCCTGAACAAGGCTGAGACGCTGGTGTAAAGTGGAAATGGAAATAGCTGAAACCCTGCAGTTTTCTGCCCTCCGCAATCAACACATCTCACGGCTCTGAATGAAATATGAACTATTCAAATGTTAAAAATTGGGGAATTACGAGTGGGATACAATGTAGGTGAGTGAATCGCCTCTATGAAATTTAAATAACATGCTTGTATGCGGTGCTAAATTGGCTCCCACGATATTCTTAAAAAGGCTTTTCTCAGTCTTTCTTGAGCGTAAAAGCAACACATATATTGTTCCAAGTTATGCTCAACATGTACCACCAGACACCTAGACAGCACATAAAACCATGGTCGCCATAATAAAAGTAGAATCCCAGCTATGTACTACATTCTAACATAAGACACATTCCAAACGTATCATTTAATTGCTCCGCTGCCACAGGTTTATCAGCTGTAGGCCATGTTTTCTTGAGTTCACATGCTCATGTTTGTTTTTGCAGGCTGGTGTGCATGTGTCTGCATGTGATGTCATGCAGGCATAGGTGGCTATTGAGACACAGGGCCTGTGGGCAAAGACACGTGAAAGGCCCCATCGCCTCTCCTACATGGGAACAAGACACAGACTATGTGCTGATATTTGGTGTTTTGTTACTCTTTGTGGTTGTTATGCATCTTTTTGTAGTTCTGTGTTTCTCAGAGGTCATTTTGTGTCTTTTTTTGGTTGTTCTGCTTGTTTATGAGGTTATTTTGTGTCTCTTTGCGGGCCCTTAACATTTCTTTGTGGTCTTTTTCTGTTTCTCTGTGGTCATTTTGAGTCTCGTACTGATTGGTAATTTTAGGTGACATTATGCAGATGAAGGCAAGAGGGCCCCTGAGTCCTGGCCCTTTGCCTGGTAGGCTCATTCAGTAATCCATCTATGCGTGCAGGTGTACCTAGGAACTGTGTGGATGTGTGCAGTGGTGGAATGTAACTAAGTACTGTACTTTTACTTGAGTGTTTTAATCTCATGCCACTTTCTGCTTCTACTCTACTACACTTCAGAGGGAAATATTGTACTTTTTAATCCTAGTAATCTTGGCACACAAACCATTTGAAAATATCCAGCTGAAACAATTAGTCACTGTTATTTTGATAATCCTTAAAGTCATTTTTTATGCAAAAACATTTAATAGTTCCAGCTTCTCAAATATGAGGACTTGCTGCTTTTCCTTTTATTTAGCATATTTTCATTATTTTGATTTATTAAATTGATTTAAAATTCTCTGTATTGAGTACTTCTGCTTTTAGTACTTAAATACATTTTCCTGATTGTACCTTCTACAGAGCATTTTCACAGTGTGGGTACTTCATCCCCAAAGTGGTCATTGGTCTGTCAGTTAGTCCTGCCATGTTACCTTGGATTCACGAAGAATACTTTGTTTTTCTTGAATGTCTCCACTGAAAACGGCGAATGTTTTGATTCATGATGGATTGGGCACCATGTTTTAACAGCAGCAAAACTTCATCAAAACATGGGTTTACAAACTCTCACACAACTCGTGCAAAATAATCCAAGTCTCAGTGATTTGTTCAGTGCCTCCTAAACACATGCATTTTGTTAAAAACCTTAGTATTGGAGTTTGGCAGATAAGTTCAGCTTTCAGTTTAGTTTTAAACAGTAAGGTTTAGGTGAAAACGTGTTGGGAAGTACTAAGCATATGACTGGATAAATGAGACTATACTGCACGAGTTGTGAGAGTTTGTAAATGGGTGTTTTGATATAGTTTAGCTGTTGGCTAAAAGTGGTCCTCAATCAATCCATAAATCAATATGTTTGCCATTATCTGTGGAGGCATGCGAGAAAAACGAAGTTTTCTTTGCAAATTCAAGGAAACGTGGAATGACTGATATACAAAGGGTCATTTTGTGGGTGAAGTGTTTAACTAAAGGATCTAAATACTTCTGTCACCACTGCCTGTGTGTGTGTGTGTGTGTCACTGATAATGTACATAAGTAGTCTAATTATTTCTAACTGCATACTCATTCTTCCCAGTGTTGTAGTGCCTACAAATGTCTTTGTCCAAGTAGTCTGTGCTATCTGTGACTGTTCATTTACCAAAGTCTGGGTCACCCAGAGTTAGACAGCCTCAGTAACACACACACACACACACACACACACACACACACACACACTTGCAAACACACACCAAGTCCTTCACCTGTTAATGTGTGATACAAATGAGTGCTGCAGCGGCGCCAGTGTGAACACACCGCTATGTCCCATCTTATCAGCTGGCTGCATGAAAACCTGTTTGTTCTAGATAGAGTCTGCAACAATCAGCCAGTCAGCTTGAGGGAATTCAGCTGGCCCTGGATGACTGCACCTCACAGGACTGAACAGAGACGCAAATCCACCGCACAGAGAGAAGGATGAAGATGAAAGTCAGGTACAGACTGAATGACAACAATAGGCCTACACCACAGGATCAACTCAACGCTCCAAACTCCACATCTTATCTAGGTCAGAGCTGCACCTCCAAAGACTCATCCCACCTCCTTTCATTGCCGTTTGATTTCTTTGTTGTCATGTGAGGTGATGTAACATACTGTAACTTTGCAGAGTAAACTCAAGATGGAGACACGGTAGTGGAACCATGTGATAAAAACAAGACAAAAGCAACGATACTCTCTCTAATAACTGAGTGGCTGAGGAGGAACTATAAAAAAATAATGCTCCAAAAGTTAGACGGACTGAGGTTTTCTAATTTCCATAGTAATTATACAAGTTTAAAACCTGGTTACAGTCTCCTGATATGGATATTAATTAAAACCAAGAGACAAAACATCACTTAAAAAAAGAAAATTACTTCGGCAAAGTTGTAAAAAAAAAACACAGCCATTCCTCATTAATAAGTCCCAACTATGCTGTAAATGATTAAGGGACAATGAGTCCAAGGCCTCGCCTGCTGTCCTGTCTTCCTATCTAGTTACCAGGCTAGCGTTACTAGACTAGCTAGCATTACTAGATCTCATGCACCCCGTGTTAGCTCACATGTACTCTGACACAAACACGCAGATGGAGAAGAAGAGGGGGTGTCTAATGAATTGTCTGTCTTCTGTTTTTCCTACCTGTCGTACAGCTGAGAGCAGCAGCTTAAAGCCTTTATGCAAACAGGTTCGAACACACACAGTCTAATAATCTCCTCTGAAAACAGGAATAATTCTCTTTGATGATGTCTGACCAGTTTTGACTCATCAAACTCTCTTCAGAGGAGCTGGGCGCGTAGCCATGCCTTCTTCCTGAGACTCCAAACCCAATTAAATAATCAAGGGTTCAATTGCTGTATAATACCACAATCAATAAAACTGAGGATTTTTCGGTTATTTGGATGAAATTAAACAGATCCCACAAGAAACAAACAGAGAACTTATCAGCAAATACAGATGAGACGGTCGCAGATTAGTTGAGGATGAGAGTAGATCAAAAGACACAGCGTTTCAGTATGCAGCTGCTGCACTGCCCAATCAAACCAAACTACTCAGAGACCAAAATAGGCCTCATTGCAGAATTCTCAGTCTCTACACATGCCTATTTATGCACCAAGACTGCATACATACACAAATAAGACACTAGCTCAAAAGCATGCACATAGCCTCACACACCTTCACAAAACCCAGAAGCAATCACCTCCTGAATAATCCAGTCAACGCACAAATCAAAACCTTAACAGGTTTAGAAAAGCAAAGAGGCTTTTTAACAAATAACGTAAAAAGGCCCCCAGTAGACTCTGATGAATGAATCAAGCCAAGCATGCTGTGAACATTATCAGAGTGGGGGATGAATGAATACATTATCATGCAAGGCACAACTTCTCTTTTCCTGCTTCACAGCTTGTCTGTCTTCCTGCCTATCAAACTGCTTGCCTGATTACCTGCCCACATACAGAGCACCTTTTGTCCAGATTAAAGGGGCTTGGATGGGGGCGAGGTGAAATATTATTTCTTTTCACGAGAATTCATTTTGAAAAGGAGATGTGTTGAGTTCCTTTGCTCTGTGTGCCTAAAAACCTCACCACCCGCCTCCCCTCGCTAACCGTCCAGCCTCTTTCTATTACTCTCTCTGACAGGCTGCCTTCCCTATACCTGTCTACTTAGATATCCCAGCTACCCCTGTGAGTCTGTGCTTTCCTCAACGCCCCCTAACCCCTGAGTATCTCCATCACTGTCTGTCTGTCTGTTTCTCCAGCCTGTCTCTTTCCGAAAAGGTTTCCTCCTGTCTCCTGAAAATTACATTCATATAAAACCACAATAATTTGCACTGACACATTTTAAGAAACATGCTGATATTTGGATTACATTTTCATATATAACGTATTGTGTGTATGTCCGATGCCAATGCAAAATGTTTATAAGAAACATAACTATATCATGATGCATGATGAAAGAAATAGTTTGACATTTTGGGAACTACACTCACTTGTTTTCTTGCCCGGAGGTAGACAAGAAGATCGTTACCACACATGTCTGTATGGCAGATATTAAACTACAGTCAGTAGCCGGTTAGCTTAGCACAAATACTGTTGACAGGGGAAACAGCAAGTCTGGCCTTGTCAAAAGTAACAAAATCAGCCTAGCAGCACCTCCAAAGGCTCACTTGTGTGTTTAACCTCTACAAAACCAAAGTGTAAAAATGACACCTTGGGGTTTAATGGGTGTTCTGTACTGGGGACAGCAGCTTCCTGAAGTCTCTGCTGCTGGAATCGACTCCTGCCAGCCAAAAATCAGTCTGACACCTATTCCCTGTGAAACCACAATATGTCGCTTTTACACCATGGATTTAACTTTTTTTTTTTTTTTTTTACAATCAGACTAAGCCAGGCTAGCTGTTATCCCCCTATTTCCAGTCTTTGTGTGAAGCTAAGCTAACCAGCTACTGGCTATAACTTCATATTCACCATACAGACGAAACAGTGGTAACAATCTTGTTATACAAAACTCTTAAGCTGCGCATACACTGTATGATTTGAGCTCAGAAATGTTGTTCAATTCAATTTGAACTCCCACTATACGAGTTAATCTTCTGCTATGTAAGGCCAAAGCTCACGATTTATGTGCTCACACTGCACATGTAAAATTGAAAATAAAAATGCCCACTGGCCCCTGCAGCCATTCAGTGTTCAATGAAGATTCTTTTGAAAGCTGCTAGTCAGGTACCAGTTTGTTTGCATTTGCATTTCATTTTCGTCACGATAGGAGGGGGAAGAAACATCAAAGAGTCACATATACCGTTTCCACAGCTTGACCAACCTGGCTTCCATAATTTCTGTCCACATTATGGCACTTTGCATTGTATGCCACTTCATGTGGGCACAGCAAGGCACTTATGTTGGGGAATCGACTCACGACTCTGCTGTGCAAGAGTCTGACAACAGCTGACCAAAATTCCTGACATGTTAGGAATTCATCTGAATGTCCAACAGCCAGTTGGGAGCAGTTGATCGGGCTGTGATTGGTTCTGATCCTCTCTGTACACTGCACGGCGAACGACGCCCAACGAAGCAGAAATTCGGTCTGACTCCAACATGAGTCATGCGGCTCAAATATCGGCTCACATCGTACAGTGTATGCTCAACTTTAGCGAGAAAGCAAATGAGCATTATTTCACAAAATGTCAAACTTTTCCTTTCACATTTTATGGTTATGTTGAGGCAAATCAAAAGACATGGTTGAGGTTAAAAGTGCACTTGTGGTTAAAAACTGAAAAGGTCAACGCTGACTTGAAGCATGAGGCATTGAGAGAGCGAGGCAGCGAGCCAGTGAGCCTTCACTTTACCGAAATCATTTTTCCTGGGTTTGAATACCAACCATTCACCTTGACCTCTTCTGTGACTTCGTATGAGGATGTTACACTTCCTGGATTGTAAAAACATTCCCAGTGAATATAATCAGGCAGCAGTTCCTCCATGAAATATTTGGCAAAGCAAATTAAAGTATTTCATTGGAGATAGGCTTGCCCTCCTACCTGTCTACCTGCCCGCTAGTCCCCATTTGCCTATCAGGCTCCCTTCCTCCCAGTGTCGGCTCAGGCTGCTGTCACACCATACATTTAATCAGTCCAGTGGCCCTGGCTGTATCGAGCAGCCTCCCAGTGCTGGCTGAATTGTGTGCATGTATGTGTGTGTGTGTGTGTGATGTGAGTGGGCCTTTTGTGAGGCCTCCACTCAGCAGAGTGATGATAAGTACTCCCAGCCCAGCGCTCCGCATGAGCTGATGGACAGACAGGCCAAGAACACTGGGGGCCTTGTGGTTGGGTGTGTGTGTGTGTGTGTGTGTGTGTGTGTTGTGGTGAAAAGAGGGAAAGGGGTAGACAGTGGCTGAAGGCTGGAGTGTGTGCGTGGAGTGTGAGCCTGCTTTTTTTTTTTTTTCTTTTTCAGCAACCACGCCACCAGGCCATGCCACATGGCTGCAATTTGTTCATTAGCTATGTAATAAATGTACACACACACACAGAGGTAATATTGTTCCGAGTTCTGCCTGATTGGATTCTGAAATAGAGGACCCTCGGGGGAATCACTTGTAGTCTGCCAGCCACTGTGACCAGGAGAAGACTGATTTCTTAACAAGGTTTGAGGAAAACTCTGAAGAAACACATGCAGTCTGTATTTTTCTATTTGCTGTAAGGAATACTGCGTATATAAATAATGTTAATAATGCTGGTTGTGTAAGGTTTCAGGTATTAGCGACTAACTTGAACACATCGTAATTGTTTTGATTGCTTTCGTATGGCAGATTGTGAAAGTCTTTCCTTATTACGTCTCATGTTTATGTGTCAGAATAACTACAGGTCATTGTAAAGATTTACCAATCACCTGGAAATAATTAATATTCACCCAGGGCCAATTACAAGCAATTTATCATCATCATCAGTGTGTCAGATGAGCTGGGGACGGTTGTTACAAATTACCTGCTGTCTAGGATATCAGTGAATGCTTGCTTGAGCTGAGCCCGTCCTGCCAGGTTTGGGGCCAGCTATTAAATGTTTGCATCACAAGATAGAAAGCAATATTAGATTATGTGAAACTTCATCCCCGCTGACAGATAATTTGAACAGAAATGTTGCAGTGGAGGAAATCCAGAAACATGGATAATAAACCAAATCTGTCTAGCCTTGTTTGGCCAGCGCATGGAAACCAGCAGCGGGTCTGTGGAAGAAGAAGCTGCTTGTTCCACATTCAGCGAGGCTTATAGCCTCTGGGAGAGTATGACTGCTGCTCTGCCATGAGCATACAGATCACCTTACACACCGGCTTTCCTCTGCTTTGATGACGGATGCACACACACAAATGCACGTCCACACACACACACACACAGAGTTATGCATGCCTGCTTCCACAGATACTCAAGAGCATTAACACGGCGGATTTGCACACACACACATACACACACACACACACACCCTTGCCTCATCCCCCACCTGGATTAATTCACCTGCTGCACCTGAGAATGCGACTGCTATGATGTCACCTGCAATCCCATCACTTCAAAGGCACAAAAGCACCCCGGTGCCATCAGCACAAAAAGCAAACGCACCCTATCACTTCCTCCTTTGTCCTTCTGTCCCCTAATGGTAATTCCCCTGCAGAAAGTCCATACATGGTGAAGGGAGAATTACACAGTGTACTCTACAATCAGGTACTCTTGGGTTTCTGCCCATTGGCACTCACTGTGCACCACTGCAACAATGACAAGCTTTCTTTTATTCCTCTGACATGAAAGAAACTGCCCCAGCGTGCGAATCCGTGTGCACTTACGTGTGTCTTTTGTGCGAGTATGAGTGAGTTTATGTGTAATTGTGTACACGCATTTGAGAGAAAGGAGGTTGTGTGTGCCCTGAGAATCCCATGATTACAGTGCTGCCGGTTGCCCACTCTCCGAAAGCTCCCATTGGAAATGCTCACAAGCAGGGTATGATGTGATGAGACAAGGCGATAATACAACCACCACATTAGTGCATGGTTAGCCATTAAAAGACCCAAATGAGATTATGAGGTCATATGGGAGGTACAAAGCCTACAGCCAAAACAAGAAGCCCTTCTCTGAAAGTAGCAGTGTGTGTTCAGTGTTTCGTCTGCACAGAGGAAAATCTAAATGTGGAGGAGAGGTGGAGAGAAAGAAAACAGGACAGGAAGAGAAAGGAAGGCAGGCAGATAAATACAGAGACAGAGATGGAGAGACAAGGCTTGATAGCAAGAGGTATTCCCCGCCTTGGAAATTTCCATTGTGGTTTATTTCCGTAGTGATCCATCATTGAATAACACATGAATCCAGCATGATTTACCATCAACACATCCAACTGAGCATGAAACAGGAGGCCCTGGCCCATCTTCCATCTCAGCTCAGTGGAAGGCTTTCCCATTGTAAAGCAAGGTGAAATAACAGCCGCTCAATGTACTGTGACACACTGGAGATGCACCAGCCCCACGAGCGTGCTATTCACAAGATGATGCCTACTGTGAATATATTCTTCTGCTCTCTTTAGGAAGGAGAGCACAGAGCGAGAAGGAGTTTATATATGTGCGTGTGCAAGGGAGAGAGACTGAAAAGATGCACGCACAGAAGGAGACAGAGGGTTCACTGCTGTGATAAAAATGGAATCCATTTTGGTTCTTGAAGCACACTCATGCACGGTGTGAGGACCTGCTCGGTGTGTTAGCCTGCCATTGCTCTTTCAATCACTTCCTCTCTTTCCTCCTCTGCTCTATTTCAATTGTACTGCCTTCCCCCTCGCTCCACTGTTTATATCCTCATTTCCTCCACAGTCACACCTCTTTCCTTTACTCTCCTTTCCTTTCCTCCTCCTCTTCCTCTCACTTCTCCTCTCTCCAAGCAGCCAGGCACCCCAACACTGTCTCAGGTCCTGAAACTATGGCAACGGAGTGAGAGAGCAAGCGCTCTCTATGATTAATAGATGAGAGATGCAGTGCCAATCGCTGGGGCCTGGGGAGGAGGGACAGATGCACTCGAACAACAGCACGCAAACATGCACGCTTAGTCACAGAGAGTCACACACACCTAGTACACACACTCAAAACCCCCCCACCATTAGCCACCCTGCGTGCTTTGCGGCATTACACACACAGAAAATGGCAAAGGGTCTGACTTAACACGAAGACACATGAGTTATCGGCAGAGTTAGGGCTAAGCGAGCAAAAGAAGAAGTAGCAGAGTTTAACATCCTCATGACACACACCTCCTTATTGACTTCCAACAAGCATCCTAACCACAGAAATAACCACAGCCTCAGCAGCGGATGCGGCCCTAATGAGTCTTAACAGACTGTGGCTCTCTCCATGACTCACAGCTGGCCGCTCTCACCTGTAAAAGCACAACAGCAGGACGGGAACTAGGACATCATATTTTAATGCTGTGTACTGCAATTTAAATCATCTGATTCGAAGTACAAGACTCGGCTCTTTTCAAGGCCAGTCATTCATCCATCTCCCAGGAAATCACACAAAGCCCCGCTGCTTTTGGATTATCCCTGCAAATGCATTTCCTTTCCGTTCCATTTGAGTAATGACAGGCTACCAAACTCAACTGTGACAAAGGTATTACTGCATGTTAATGTCACATGTACTAAGTATTTAAAATATCAAACTCCCTCAAAGAAAAACCTGATGTTAAAAGCTGATTTTGAATGTTTTCATTTGGCACGCACACGGTAAAACTTTGGCTCCTCAACAATCTCCTTGTAGATGGGCTGGCTATCACTTTCTAATTCACTTAATTTCTAACAACAAAGCTTTGCCAAGGACCCAACAGCCAAAACACCAACAGACCCTGCGCCAATTCTACCACTGACTTGCAGCGCCCGGCCCAAATAAGCCTTTGCGCCTGGTTCCTTCTGCCTCTGGCTTTCTTGGCACAGACAACATGCTCAATCAATTATGCTAATGTAACGAGTATGAAGAGTGTTTAACACATGGACGGTTAATTCAATGGATGCACCGTAGAGTCATTTATAGGGAGCCGCAAGGGTTAAGGCTAAGTGGAGGAAAGCAGCCAGTTAGAACAACACAATGAAACGCCATGCTTCCATGCATGTGTGTGTGTGTGTGTGTGTGTGTGTGTGTGTGTGTGTGTGTGAAAGACAGAGAGCATGAAACAACACGCTGAAGCAACTGATCAGCGAGTGATTACATTTTCAATGAGCCATGCTGTGAATAGAGCACACTGGACCATGCTGCACGGTGAGATATATTAGGCCTCTATAGTGCCCTGAATATAATTTATCATCTCCTATAAACAAGGGAGCGATATGTTCCAAGTTAACTTGAAAGGATGGTGGGTGGTGAGCAAATAAACGACTGGCTTAAATGCATAAACAAAGCAGATACATGGAAATCTAAAAGTAGGTCTGCCATCTCCTGTGATTCTGTATAATATCATTCAGTATGTTTTCCAAGATGAAATGAAATGCATTTATCAAATAATGGGTTCATCTTCAGAGGGTCAGGGAAATCGAGACCAAAAAAAGAGAGGAATGGAGCAGCAGAAGGTTAAGTAAAATGTTTATACAGAGAGGGAGTTGTGTAATTTGTTATAGCGTGTCAGAATCTCTTCCTGTTTCTTTTTTCACCTTCTGAATCACAACAGACTCCCACTGACTCCGCGAGGAGAGCCAACTTGAGCGCAGCTAAAACCAGCAAATGTGCCATGTAACATCTGTGATGGACAGCTCCATTAAAACACAAGCTTCTTTGATTACGCTGACCTGAAACAAAATGTGCTAAAACACATAAGCACACTCATGATTATTCCTCTTTTTTTTTTCATGTTCAACGAGAACTGGAGCGGGTTTGTCATTTAGCGTTAAAGGCAGTGTAATTGAAGCAGCTGCAATTTAGAAAGATGGTGGAATCTGGAAAATGGGTTAAGCATCAATAAATCACATCCAGATGAGTGAGAGGGGTTTGATGCTTTCTCGCACTCTAATTGTTTGGAGAAAAAAAAAACAAAAAAAAAAACAGCCAGCCCACACACCAAGGACGTGCATCAATAAAACATGGCTTTTATAAAATATGCATAAATACACACACTATTGAATGCTGGGTATTGACACTATCTGAATGAGGAGCAATGGTTAACAGCAGCTGACCGCTTTCATTGTTTATAATAGAGGGCCAATTCGGGAGCAAAGCCATTTATCAATTATTCAAAACTACTGTATTCAGACTGCATCTGTCTTTAACTGGCAAAGGTAAATACTAACTCTGCCTCTCTTTGCCTCTCTCTCACACACACATGCACACACATACAGTGTGACAAATCCACATCAGTCACACACAATGCCATCCCCATTGCCATTGTTAGGGGATCGGCGGATCAAATGCTCCACGGAGCATTGCTCCAAATACAAGCAACAACTCTGGTCGCTGTGCTCTACTCTGCCTCACCAGGAGGAGAACAGGCGGGCGGCTGTGACAAAGGTAATCATGCTGTAATTCATGTATCAGCAGCACCACAACATGTCAATGTATAATGTGTTAACAGCGGGATTAGCACTCTGGTTTGTGGTGTTGTACCCTTTATGAAACAGTGGGGTGGGATTTACAGCCCCTGCAACATCTCAAAAAATGCCTCCAGGACATTTGAATGCCTTGAGGCTGATCTTGTAGGATGAGCAGTGGTAAAACATTCTGCTATTTCACATTCAAGATCTATGTGTAACACCCAGCATAGTATGTATACTGACTGCAATAAAACATAAGGTCACAGATGAAAATATACGTACGGGAGCACCAAATATTTTTAGTGATTTCAGGAAAAAACAGATGAAATACAACAGCCTTTCCTCTCAGAGCTGGCATGAAATCTTTCTTTTTTCTTGTTTTTTTTGTAAGGCTAATACTAGAATCATGTTTCCAAAACACTATGAGCTGCTGCTGAAAATCAGCTGACAAGAGGTGCATTTTGCTGTGGGCATTCAATACTCCCCAGATTCACACATTTATATCATTACCCCTTGCACACTTGATAATCTATAACCTACATTTAGAGTTGCTGAATCCTTTTTCCAGCTTTTCCCCAGTGCCTCTGGGGGGGGGGGGGGGTCTTATACTGGGAGAGGAGAGGAGAGGAGAGGAGAGAGGGAAACCACTGGGAGTGACTGGGTGTTGGCAGTTAGTCTGCTGGATGTGGTTTGTGAGGCCTCTATCTCCTCTCCCAGCTTGTTAAAGAAATAATGTGCAGCAGCACTTCATTTAATGGCAAATCCACTTCTGAGACCAGTGCAATTTTGTCTCCTGGTTCAGAATTACAAACATTTGATTGATCTTTTGGACCACAGTAATGGTGACCACTCCGCCTCCTGGTAGCTTGAAATCCCTGAACACACCCTAACCAGTGTGTGTGTATGTGCGTGTGCATGTGTGTGTGGAAGCAGGGAGAGAAAAAGCCTCAGCTTGCAGAGTAACTCACTTAAGAATGATTAAAATCTGCATGTAAAATGACTAATTAATTCACAGCACATCTCTGTGATTCAGATTAGTTTTAGAGAAAGAATGAGAAACAGAAAAAAAGGACTGTAAACACCGGCTGCATCATTAGTCTACATGTAAATTGCTACTCTAATTCAGAATTTCCAATCATGTGAAAATTAATGGCAAATGAAAATCCCATCATGCACTGTAATAATGGAGCAAGCACTTCTGTGTTTAAGCATTTTCGCAGCAAATTAGGCATGAATATGTTAGTTGACTCATATGTAAATACTGCAATGTTTCATATTTATTTCCAACCTACAACTGTTTTTTTTCTTGTGGTTTTATTACATCTTTAGAGAGTCAGCAAGGTTGTTAAAAAAAAAGCACTTCAGACGGAGCACCAAGAGGACAACATTCGGTCCGGGCAAGTTCCCACAACCACATTTCTTATTTGCCGTGCATGTACCTGCTCCCCGGAATGATAGTGTTATTGTTTTGCTTGCGTTTACACCCAATGTGATCCGCTATATGTCCTGTGAGACTGACACTTCTTTATTCCATAAGGGTAAACAGCATTAGAGGGATTACGCACGAAATTGTGCTCTTTTTGTATCGGCAGAGTGTGGGGTTTTTTTCTTGTAGGAAAGCATCGCAGATCTCATTTGAACCGATAAATAGCCACTTTGTGATTATTTTATAACTTTAGCAATGCCATACAAATACGCGAAATCACCCTGAGTTGATAAAGTAACCCTGTGAAGCGTGTGCACTTGTCGCCCGGCAGCCTGGCTGTACAGAAAACAAGCCTCCGGGGCTGGAGAAAGACTGGTACAGGCGCTAAGCGCACCTAAAGTTTGAAATAAACAAAGAAATCTTACCTTCAGCTCATGAATGGATATGCCTCAGAGTGATTTTATAGCTCTGTCTTTTAGTAATCCATGAGGTATGGCTCTCAAAAGCAGTTCAGACGGTGCTCGCTTCAGAATAACAATACGAGCGCTACTTTTTCTCTCATGCGCTTCTTTTTGTTACATGCCGCGCTCAAATCACACCTCTTCAAATCGGAATATCCATCGGAAATCCACACTAGAGAGAAACAAGCGACGTTTTGGCTTTTAAACTCCCTTCAGGTGAACTGAACGAACCGGCTGTCCCAGAACTAGCTACGGAGCTGAATGCAGTCCCTTCCACAAAAGCCGACGGTCATCCTATTTGGAGATGAAGCTTCTTACCAGACTGGAGCGGAGCGCTGCGAGCCCAGCTGTCACCCACCCGCTACACACACACACTCTCTCACACATACATTGGGAGGAGCTACGGCCCTGGAACGGGAGGTATTGTGTCAATGGGTGCCAGTTATGGACAACTGTATTTCTATTTTTACGCAGCGGCATTTCATAAGAATGCGCGTTGGAGAAGGAGAAAGCCTGCGCGCTATTAATAGTTTCGAAACGGAATGGGGGAAAAAAAGAAAACGTTAAAGAGGTTAGTTGTAAATTTAAATAAGATTAACTGGTTTATTGGAGACATGCGCTGGCTCTGTGTCATGCAAACTGTCAACGGTGATTTTGAGGACACAATAAAGACACAGGCCGGTGTTTGTGCGCAGTGGATGCGAATCACAGTGTGATCAGGTTCAGAGCGTCTCTTGTCTGATCTCTCTGCTCTCTAGACTGCCCTTTCTTCCCTGGTGGTCCCAGACTGGCACGCGCGCACGCACACAGAAACATATGCTTTGTAGTTTTTAACAAATGGGCCCTTATTTCACTTGGCCCTGATCTGATCTGAGGGGCCATCATCAGGTGAAATCTGAAAACAACAGCAAAGTTCAAAAAGTTGCTGGGTCAATTTATGGTACATTTAGGCCACAATCTGATTTTAGGGATGCATGCTCCACATATTCTCTTTCTCCCACACACACACACACACACACACACACACACACACACACACACACACACACACTTTCCGAGCCTTAACCCAGCCAAAATCAACATCAATTTGTCAGACTGAAAACTGCAAGCCTGCCACAAAACACAAACACGCCTCCTTGCACATGCTTTCAGTTACATTACATTACAGTTTGCACACACCTGTGTAGACATCATAGGTGTAGATTTCTGGGGGGACACAGGGGACATGTCAACCTCAGTATTAGAACATGTGCATTAGTTACCCTCCAATAAAAACATTAAAATTAAAGGAGCAGTGTGATGGATTTGGTGGCATCTAGTGGTGAGGACTGCAGATTGCAACCAGCTGAAACTTCTCCCATGTGCCAAGCGGTTAGAATTCCTTCAGTGTTTATTGGTCTAGGAGGTTTTAACTGGGAGCCCAATTATCCACTGAGGTCTCTTCCTCTCCAAAACAAATGAAACCAGCAGATTAAAACCAGTAATAAAGCAGTTTCAAGTTACAAATCCATGTTTCTCCTACGTTGTTCAGCTCGTCGCAGACTGGCCGCTAGACCAGCACCTGCGAATGTGTGTGTGTGGGGGGCGAAGCTAATGTGTGTGAGGCTTTGGGTTTGTCATTATATAATAACAGGCCACCTGTGAAAGCAGCAGTGTGTGTGTAGGTGTGTGTGTGTGTGTATGTGTGTAATTGTGCTCCTGAGTAGTGGCCTGTCAGGCACTATTGCTGTCTTGTTACTGTAACAGCTCCGTACAGTGCTGCCTCCACAGGCCCGATGCCAAACACTATACCGTTGTTCTGTAATGTAAACTAATGCGCTCATGCCTGCCAGTCCTTTCCTCATCTGATATCATGTAATTTGTTTTAAAAGCAAAACTCATTTACCATCACGCACTTGAAGCAAATGGCAGGCAGGGTTGTGCACATGACGCCGGAAACATAATCACTCTGTTGTTTCTCTCGGGCAGATTTGGATTCTGTTTGCACGGTTTGTTAAAAACTTATCTTATCATAAACAGACGAGTTAAAATGTGGTCGAGGCATATGCAAATACAAGCACCTCTTTGGCAATTAAGTGCCTGCAGTGCATTCATATATCATACATCTCATTTTACAGTATAATGTACAGCAGGCTTCATTAAAATTCTGTGTGAGAGATGGGTTTGAGTGCAAGTTTGTTGTGTGCCGATGACACATGCAGGTGTATCATTATGGATACTATACACAAAACCAGATGAGCATTTTGATCTGCCAACATCAATGCAAATGCTGCGAGCCCCGAACCAAAACAAACTACATATAACCCTCCCTGCATCTCACACACACTAACTCTTTAATCTCTCCCTCTCTATCTCACTCACTCTCTCTCACGCTCTCTCACACACACACACACACACACACTTTGAAGTGGAAGTGTTGCTAAGTGTGGGAGGCGGGCAGGGTATAATTCGAGCTCAATAATGTCAAGATACACACCAGTTAGTTTGAACTGTGGAAATATGCTCGTGTCAGAGCTTATCTCGCTTATCTTGCTAAAGTTGTCCCAGGCGCATTAGGACTCTGTGTGTGTGGAGGATAGACGGTTGAAATAGAGCAACCATCACATCCCCGGCTGGGACAGACAGCAGGCACACACCAGCGATTCTGCAGGGACTCAGCTCAGCTCCATACCCAGGCTTTTTTTCCCCCGCTCCAATCTCCTCACTAGACTATACAGCAGCTCTTAAACCCGCCTGTCTCATCTCTAACCCCTGGAACTTGATCTAAACATTACCTTCCCAGTGTCACACACATCTGCTCATTTTACTGGCCTCCAGTAATTCCCTGTAACAAATTCACACCCCTGTGCTGCTCTGAGAAGATACTAAAAGAACTGCGCCCACCTGCCTCCAGACAGTGACAGTCTTTGTAGCAACATGCAGTAATTTCCTGCATCTCTGACACTTCACCTCTCTAGTAGAGGAAGTTCTCCCTGTACTTAAGTGATAGTACCAATACATTCATGTGAAAATACTTACAAGTAAAAGTCCTGCATTTAAAACCCTACTTCTGTAGAGGTATAATCAGCAAACTGTACTTGAAGTATCAAATGTTGTTGTTCTGCAGAAAAACTGAACTTTTCTGAACTGAACTGAACTTTTCTCTAGTCTTTGCTGTCTTGTGAAATGTGGGATGAGGCCCTAGAACACACACACACTGACAAGATGACATTGAGAACACAATCTGAGAAGTTTAGAGGGGAACTGTCTCTTTGATGGAGCTGCTAACAACTCATAAACATGTCAGTGTGAACAAGGGGCCTCAACTAGACACTTCTTTTTTATAGAAAGGCTTACAATCCAAAAAAGTTTACTATCCTAATGTTTAACAATGTATTGCATTCTATATAACATTTTATTAACAGTTTCTGTCATGCCTATGTCTATAATCTATTATAAACAAACTTCTAATGCATTATAGCACTGTAGAAGATCACTCATAAATATTTCTAATGCTTTATAACAATATTGTAACACATAATAAAGCATTTTATAATGACTTTTAAGATCAAGAATTCATAATTACTGGTCATTTTCTAACATTTTTTGCAAGCCCATGTCTATCATGCATCACAAACATACCTATAATGTGTTATAATCTGTGTACAGCACTGTATATTTATAATTATAAGCACAGTGATTACAAACTATTATGACATTTCAAGTCATTACAAATGTTTTGTAATATATTATGATTATAATAAAGCATTATGACTTTTTATAAAAGCTTAATGTGCTATAAACAGATCATAATGTATTATAAGTATGTTTATAATGCATTAAGACATGGAAGTGTTGCCAAAATGATAATCTGGGAAGTAACTACAGCTGTCAAATAAATGTAGTGGAGTTAAAAAGTAATGTTTACCCCTCTGAGTGGAAGTATTTAGTAACATAAAGTGGAAATATTCAAGTAATATATAAGTAGGCTACATTGAAAGAGCGCTCCAGTACAGTAATCAAGTAAATGTACTTAGTTACTTTCCACCACAATCAGTAGAGATCCACAAAGAGTATATTCAGACTTTTACACAAGTGAAAACACATTATGTTAAATATTGTCAGCTCGTTGTACTTAGTTAAAGTAGAGTACTCATTATACAGAGTGGTGCTTTTATTGTCTTATTAGCACTGATGGCTGCATCAAGTATTTACTTAATGTTGTAGCTGCTCATGGTGCTAATCTCAACAACTTCACAAACTGCTGGGTATTTTAATCTTTAAAATGCCTCATGTTTTATAAGATGTAAAACCAGAATCTGCAAAATATTTAGTTAGTAGTAACTTACCTACCGTAGAAGACCATAATAGAAATACTAATTAGGGATTCATTTTGTTTTACTGACTTTTTCTTCCATGTAAGCACCCACGGCCTTGACTAAGTGAATGTTTCTCAATTTGTGTAATGAACTCAATCAGCCGTAACTGTAAAATAACAGTGGAGTAAAAAAAAGTGCAATATTTCCTTAAAAAAAGCAGAAAAATGTGACAGAAGAAACTGTCATGAGGTCAGTGGAAGCGCTCACGGAGTTTTGGTTTCAGTTCTATTGGAGTCAATGGGGCAGGAACTGCAAATCACACTTTATCCCCTGATATCTTGGTGTTGTTTTGATTTTGACTGAGAAATCCTTTCACCAGATTAAAAAACACACATTACGTGATGTTGACCAATGTTTTTTATCCAAATATGCACGTTTGTTTTCTCTGTTATTGGTCTCCAAACAGATCATGGCTCTGTCTAACAGAGGCTGAGATGCAGCTGCAGGACAGACTAATAACAAGGAAAACAAACGTGCATATTTGGATAAAAACACCAGTCGACATAACGTAACGTGTTATTTAATCCAGTGGAAGGATTTTTAAGTCAAAGTTGAAACAACAAGGATATGATGGGTTAAAGTGTGACTTGCAGTGCTCGTCCCATTGATTCCAATAGAACTAACACCAAAGTCTGGCTCACTGAACGCTGTCACGGACCTCATGACCGTTCCATCTTTTACATTTTCCTTGAAAACAAGCAGTGAATGAGAAGTATGAGGTAAAGTGGAAATACTGAAGTGAAGTACCAACACCTCAAAATTCAAGGCCTACTTCAAAATCTTACTGGTAATGTACTTACATTCCACCACTGTGGCAGATATGCAAACACTGAATGTGTATTTATGTTTTAACTTAATGAGACGTAATTCAAATGCAAACACACCAACAGTGTCCAGTTCCCACACAAAACAAAACCTTAGAATCAGCTTGTTAAGCAATAACAAACCCACGGCCAGCCTGCAGTGTATCTGTTGGACTGTGTGACGTTCAGGGTCTGCTGGAGTCACAGGTGTTCTGCTGTGCTTTTATATCACAATATGATGTAGGTGATGGGATGTCTATTCGAGGCCTGCTGAGCTGTGTGTTTTACAGCTGGACCACTGGAGGAGCATCATTTGTTAAAACTGCCACCACTGCTGCTGCCAGAGTCCTAATGGCTGCTGCTCACCTGTGGATCATACAGACAGCTGAGAAAGGAACAGAGCCCATTTACAGTGGTAACTGCTATTGTACTGTTGCAGGCCAATCACTGAATCTGTCTGCTACCGCTCCTCTCAGTAGTAGTAATGGGCACCGCAGCCTGTTTATTTTCCCCAAAGGGTGTAAAGTGGAAAAGAGTAAACATGTAGTTACATCTAGAAATTGTGGCTAACATACTGCTGATTGCTAAACTTTTCCATATGTGACTTCTGGGAGCACGGCAGCTGTATTCACATTTATAGCATAGACTGTATTCTGCTGTTTCTGTCATCTCATAATTGATACTCACTTGTGGATCATGCTGAAAACAGACAGGAAAGTGGGGATTATAAGGATCCAGTCAAACACTGGTAAACAGCCACAGGCTTGGAAGTGATACCATGAGTTTCTGGAGACATTGTGCAGGTTCAGTCCAATGTATTGAGAGTGTGCAGAGACCCCAGGGCTATAAGAGGGACCAAAATATTATATTAAATTAGAAGCTCTGTTATTTTGCCAGGTGTTCATTATAGTACACACACAGTGAGGTAAAAGTTTGATTCAGCGGGGAGAAAAGCTAATTTAAAGTGCACTCATATTTTAAGATCCTCTCCTTTTTGCAAAAGAGAAATCTTTGATTTCTGATAGGACAAAAAAAACCTCTTCACTGTGAATGGCACCAGGCCAATTTATCAGCAAAAAGAGTCTGGGATGATATTAGACAGCTGTACAGTTGACAGACTCCATCTGCTGAGATTTAATATGTCACAAAGTAGACTATAGATGGAAATTAGTGAGTAGCAAAATCTGGTGCAATGCATCTCTTCTCCTTATGTGAGAGTCATGTTGTTGTATATGGTCCCAAATAAACACAATTAAAGACTGCTTTCGGGGGAAAACATATTTCGATAAAACAGCTGATATACAAAGAGCTATAACGTTCAAATTCAAACTGGATTTTCACAAGAAATGCCTAACCACTGCACAATCACAAATTAACAAGAACAATGGGAATTAATTGCTTCCATCGTAGATTAATGTTGAGGTATGAACTGATTTTTACCCCATGGGGGCTAATGAAGTGCATATCATGAATACTGTAAGTAAGAGATGGCTCCGCAGATGGCTGCCCGGATGCGTTTGTGCATTCTGTTTTGTTTGTTAATTCAGTGTTTTACTATAGTACCCGGAGCTCTTTCACAACAGACGAGCTCATGCTTTTTTTCCCACTTTCCTGTTTGTTATGCACATATACACAAAAGCAAAGTCCTTGTACGTGAAAATCCATTGGCAGTATAATGGATTCTGATACTTATTCCCTTCATAATGTGGAACTGTCATGAAAAACAAACAAAGCACTTTAGAGTTTTCTCAGGAACCAAATGTATTAATGGGCAGGCCTACTGGGCACAGGACCAGGGGGCTTGAGTTTCAGGACCCCCTGAACCTGACCCCTGAAATGTCACTCAAATGAACATGTGCCGACTAGGAAGATACTCAAAAAGACCACAAAGAGTCTCAAAATGACCACAAAGAGATACAAAAAGATCACAAAGAGATACAAAAAGATCACAAAGAGACCCAAAGTGACCACAAAGAGACGCACAGCTACTACAAAGAGACTCAAAATGACTACAAAGAGTTGCAAAGCTGCTACAAAGAGACTCAAAATGACCACAAAGAGACGCAAAGCTACTACAAAGAGACTCAAAATGACCACAAAGAGATGCAAAGCTACTACAAAGAAACTCAAAATGACCACAAAGAGACACAAAGCTACTACTAAGAGATTCAAAATAACCACAAATTGATGCAAAGCTACTACAAAGAGACTCAAAATGAACACAAAGAGATGCAAAGCTACAAGAGTGTCAAAATGACCACAATGAGATACAAAAACACCACAAAGAGACCCAAAGTGACCACAAAGAGATACACTACTACAAAGAGACTCAAAATGACTACAAAAAGACACAAAGCTATTAAAAGAGACTAATTAATTAACTAATTAATTAATTAAAAATGACCACAAAGAGATGCAAAGCTACTACGAAGAGACTCAAAATGACCACAAAGAGATGCAAAATAGCAAAAAGCAACATAAAAAAAGGCAAAGAGACACAAAACTGCCACAAAGAGACAAAACCAAACAGGTGCATTATGACAGAGATTTAATACAATAAGAAAAAGAGGCAAAACTACTTAAGAGTCTGTGCATCTAGTTCATATGTAGGAGAGGTGGTTGGACCTTCTGTATGTCTGTGCCCAGGGGCCCATTGTCTCATAATCCACCCATGCCCACATGTAATTTATATAAAAGTGTCCCATATTGTAGATTTGTTAGAGGAACTGTCATCTAAATATGCTGTTTGTCATGTATCCCCAAAGCTCCCCACATTAATGTGATGTACTATAGTAAAGTAAAATCAATAAATTTACAGTGTAAGCGTCACAGTTTTCCAGCAGAAGAAACATTTGTTTGTGCGGCCCATAAAATTTTAAATAAATCTTACAAACTGCACAGAGCGTCGGAGATGAAGTGTTCACCACTGTGTTCCACTGTTAGACACTTTGCTCAGCGGTGTACACAGGTGTCCCAGCTGTATTTTAGGCACTTAGGCCTGATAGAGGGAAATTATTTAGCTGTTGTCACTGTACATTATTCACTCCAAAACCCTTGAGTCTGTTCGCAGCAGAGGTTCATCAAACATAATCAAAACTAAACTAATATATAAACTGAACTGTGGAAATTATACAGTATGAATTCATGGGTGTTTAAACAGCAAGAATTGAAGTAAAGGGATGGTTCAACGAAAAATCCAAAATACATATTTTCCTTCTTACCTGTAGTGCTATTTATCAGTCTAGATTGTTTTGAGGTGAGTTGCAGAGTGTTGGAGATATCGGCCGTTCAGATGTCTGTCTTCTCTTTAATATAGTGGAACCAGATGGTGCTCGGCTTGTGGTGCTCAAAGCAATAAAAAAAATACATTTAAACTCAGCAGCAATGTCTCTTTCCAGAAATCATGACCTTGTTGTGAGCAGTTTTGTTTGGGAGCTATTTTCTTTCTACAGACCCACACCCACTGACCATATCACTGTACTAGCATCTACTGCTAGCTCACCTAGCATCGCCGAGCTAGTCGAGGAAGATGCCATTAATGTTTACACCTCAGGCTGTCACAAGCACGAGCCTCTTGTCCATGAGTAGATGCACAAATTCCTTCTGGAAAGAGACATTGCTGTTGAGTTTTTCAAATTGAATTTTTTGTCGCTTTGAGCACCTCAAGCTGAGTGCCATCTGGTTCTATTATATTCAAGAGAAGACAGACACCTCTACGGCCAATAACTCCAACACTCTGCTACTCACACCAAAACAATCCAGACTGATAAATAGCACTATGGGTAAGAGGAAATATATTTTTGATTTTGTTGCGAACTGCCCTTTCGAGATTCTTTAAACAGCCGTTTTTTAAACAATAAGCACATGGGCCACAATGTGGAAAGTACTCTTGTATCACCATAACGCCCCCAAAGACAAATCAGAAACTATTATAACACCAGGTAAAAGATATAACATAAAACAGCTGGAAACATTTACTTTTGACTGCATCTAAAAATCGCAAAAAACTAAACTCAGAATTTTTTGAGGGATATTATAGTATTCATCTGGGTATTTCCAGCATGCATGTACATTTTTACCTACGTGTGTGAGTAACTAGAGAGCAATATTCAACAGATCCTGCGTGATGGACTGTCAGTTACTACAGAAAAACAGAATAAACTGAGATACTGTTGCCCCTGAGCTGCTGAATAATGATCATTAGTTATCTCAGGCAGCGAGATGTCACTCACACATGCACTCATATGCATGTTTGTGCGCACACCGACACAGTTTAACACACACGCATGTATACAGTGCTCGCAGTTGTAAGCAGAGCTCAGAATATATCATAAGAAAAGCCTGTAGAGAGTGACAGTCAGATGCCCTAGTTATGAATTCAATGCTGTAAAGATCCCTCACCCACACATGCAGACACATATGCAGCACAAACACACACGCAGTTTCGGTGGTGATATATTATGATAATTAGTAGACAATGGTAAGAATTACAGGAAATAAGAATCACCCAGGGTCACAGGAAGAGCATTCACATTTTTAACACCATCAACTGGCAAGCAACACTTTCACACCATTTTAATTGGTCTCCAAGAAAATTCTAGTTGACTTTTTTTTTTTCCCCCTCCATCAGCTCCACAAGTTCAAGAAGCCCTGCTGCTGGCGGCAAAAGGTTTTGGGTAACTGATTTGTATTCAGAGATGACTGATTGCTGCTCAACTTCCATACAGACACATAAACATCAGGTACTTAGCGCTATTTTCACCTCTAAACAATGACAGGTATAGGCTTGGTGTATGTGTGAATGTTTTTTAACCATTTTAATTATTCTTTATTATCATTAATTATAGTAACCCTGCTTGTAATGCTTCTATGCTGCTATAGTGCTGCATATTGGCCGCTAACAGGGTCCTGATCAAGGCATTGGTTTCTAAACCAGATGGGTACCATTATCTGAAGGCCTTGCTCCCAGCTACTATCACTGAATATAGTGTGATATAAAAATATGATGAGATAACACAAGGATAAAATGTATCCTCCCTTACTCACTGTAAAAACTATTTTTTATCCTGTCATCAATATGTGGTCAACAGTTGCCAAAAGTATTATTAGCCTTATTAGAAATGGGCTCAGAGTGTAAGCCAGAGGCATCTGCATCAGCAAATACAGTATACCCTGTGTGTGTGTGTGTGTGTGTGTGTGTGTGTGTGTGTGTGTGTGTGTGTGTGGCTTGTTTTATAGTACTATGCTTACTGTACCTTACTCAGCCATGCTTTACATCATTTTGCCATTACAGGTGACACACACACACACACACACACACACACACACACACACGAGCCTGCTGGGCCTCGCCCCAGCCAGCTTCAGTTTCCTCTGTGCATCCAGGTTTGCATGAAAGCCATGAATAAGTCAGCATTTCTGCATGATAGGTCTGTAACTAGGAGTGACAGTTAGAGAGCATAGTCTTTAGAATCTCAGATGGGACTTAGGGTGTGTGTGTGTGTGTGTGTGTGTGTGTGTGTGTGTGTGTGTGTATATGTGAGTGTATGTGTGGGTGGGGGGCTGAGTGCTTGTGCACGTGAGTCTATGTTTTCCCCTCACAAATGGACGTCAAGCTGCTTATGAGGTCTGAAAGAAGAGAGAAAGAGGTTGTTGACGTCCGTTGCAAATGGAGCTTTGAGGTGAAGAGAGAATATCCCCAAGGTTTCAAGTAAACAAACTGGGTCATCACATAAACAAATGGCAACACTGTTGGATTAATTCTTATTTGTCTAAACCCTAGGTCTTCAACAGAGGGTCCGCAACCCCTGAGGGGGGTCTTCAGGCTTACTGCAAGGTGGCCACCAAATTATTGTTTGGTACATCAAGTGTTAATTTCAGCTTCTTCTTTTTTTTTCTTTTTTTAAAAAATGCATCTGAAAATGCAGATTAAAATGAATCCAATTCATTATTAGCAAAGATAAATTGCCCTATTCATCAAAAAAAACTGCAACTGTAATTTAACTGCTGACTGTTACCCATGAATCTTTGTGCAATTATGTAGCTAGCAAATGCTTAATTGCTATGCAGCACCTGCCCATAACAGCAAGGCAAACTAGTTAGTTAACAGTTAGTTATTATTTCTAGTCTAGATTAGTTTGTAACTTTTCAAGCAGGAGACTCTGAAATACTGTCCGCCTCAGAAACAAACATGATGTATAAATCTATGGGGGTCCTTGGCCTTACAGACATTTAAGACCCTTGCTCTAAGCTCAATATTCACTGAGAGGATGGAACATCAGTCCATGATGAAGGGTCATATCCAAATGACCCTTCAGTTCGAATAGATCATCAGTGATACGTGTTCACAAGGTTAAGAATGACTCTTCATGCACTCTTCATGCTCAAATACTATTTTGTTGTTTTGAATCATCTATTGTGTCTCACTGGATTTGGGATATTGATCTTGTAGGAGCCAGAATATGTATTTAGCCTCTGTTGTTTATAATTTTCTTTGGCTGCACATGTTCTTTTGGTCACTTTCACTTCTGGTAGTTATTAGCACAGGGGTGTCGTTTCATGTTATTTTGCCCGGTCATTTACTGGAGTGGTGGCTTCTTTGACAAAGAGGGTGAGTTTTTGGCTCCAATATTTTCTGTTACCTGTAAACACATAATTTTTCATTTAATCTCATAGTGCTTTAATTATCTCAGCTGTTTGTTTAATAAACCATCATAAAACACATTATTATTGATAGTAGTCGCTATATGCTCGGATCAAACTGCACTGAGAGACCTACTTCCAGCTCCTTTCTTAATCTTGAGCTTTTTCAGTCCTTTACTTGACATATGATTTATTCATCAATTTTCCCCTCATATGTAGGTTACTGACAACATGTATGCTTGTATCCATCCTTGTGATGGCCACACCTGCTGCCCCACACTTGATTTTTAGGACAGTGTGTAAGATTTAGGGGGATTTAGTGGCATCTAGTGGTGAGGATTGCAGATCGCATCCAGCTGAAACTTCTCCAGGCTAAGATTCCTTCAGTGTTAATTGTTCAGGTGGTGAATTATCCACAGAGGTGTCTTTCTCTCCAAAACAAACAGACCTGGTGATTTAAACCAGTAAAAAAAAACTGAATAAAGCAATTTCACTTTTTCAAAATCTGTTTTTTTGATGTTCTCATGCGGAGCAGCTGATAATTACAGTGGCTGACACAAAAATGCCAAAACTACTGGGTAGTTAGAATCATGGCAGTGCAACATGGGGATCTCTGGATGAGAACCCGCTCCTTTTGTAGATATAAACAGCTCATTTTAAGGTAATTAAAACACAACAGTTCTTATTTTCAGGTGATTATACACCAAGGAAAACACACTTATTATAGTTTATTCCGTTTCTGCCAATATATCCCACTAAATCCTACACACACTGGCAATTTAAATGTCAGTTTGCCTCCTGCACACACTTTAGTTTTCCCTACAGTTCACACATAATAGTTCATTTTCGCTTCATTAAGTTTGATCTTTTGGCCTTATGCACATTGCGCTTACATTTGCAAACAGAAAAATGATGACACACTGCTTTTGTTTCATACATCACACTCAGTTTTTTGCATTGTTGGCAGTACATTGGTTCATATTTGTAGCCCACACATTTAGTGAACTTCTGTACACTCACACTAGTTTGTCTTTAGATAAGTTTGCCTTAAATTGCCTTTAATTTCTATGTCTTTGAATTACTGGTGCTGAAGGTGCTGCAGCTGGAGGGTCAACTTGTCAGGGTAGAACAAAAGGTGCACCACCTAAATCAGAGCTCTTATAAACAGGAAGTGGCTAATCAGAATGTACCAAGTGCCTGCCACATCTTGGTGGGAGAGGGTGGGGGTGGGAATTTCTACTTGAAGGATTTCTTTAGATAATCAGTTTGTTGGTGCTTTTGTTTTGGTTATTTGCTGTAATAATATACTGATAGACTGATTGTCCTGTTTTGCTTTGTTTTCTTTGTAGTTTAGCTGATACCGTTTGTCTCTGAGTGACCCCTTTGTTTCAAAAATGGTCCGATCAGCCATCATAGATATATATGATTCCTCAGTATTCAGTTCAGTCTGTTCAGTCAATGTTATGTATATTATTATATAGAGCTTACCTTCACCCCTATTGTTGGCTCAGAATAAATTTCCATATGTTTTGTAAATTGTTTGTTTCATTTCAGGTTAGAAGAAGAAAAAAAAAAACCTCTCTCTGAAAATCCCCGTGTCTCCTCACGCCTGCCAGCTCGGTCCCTCACAGTCCTGATGGGCTCCATTTGTAATTTGCTTCCCTGTTGGAGGTGCTGTCAACACAAAATCACTCGTACTTAAACACCAGTGTGTCCCTGGATGTGAGTGGCATCTAGGCATTGTAACGATGAAATTTCCTTTTCTGACTTTTCAAAGGTCCGTGTCTGTGTGTTCTGTTTTTCAACCTATAAATTGCTTATGTGTGGGAGTTTATGCACCAAAAGAAACTTTAACAAAAATGTGTGACATAAATTACCAGTTTTCAAAGCCTGTAAAACATTGTAAAAAAAATTACACGCATGGATTAGCAGAATCTTTTCATGTAAGCCCTGAGAGACATGTTGGCATTCTAATGTTATATATAATTAAAACTTGTACGCTATCAGGACGTGCGCTTTTGCTTTGTGTGCTGATAATTCATGTGTTAAATAGCTTTTTTCTTTTCAACCAGATGACACTAATTTCTTGGCCCTGCTGCTGAGGGCCTTCTTCTAACAACCAGCCACAGCCCAGACACAACCCTGAGCCAGACAAGCTGTGAAGAGTACAGGCCAGACAGTCCTCGCTCCAACCAACTCCTGAGATCAGCTTCATCCATCCACACTTCACTGTTCTCTGCCCACAGGCCAGTTCTTAACCCATTATGAGTAGAAGATGTGTCAGGTAAGATGATACTTTAGGCAATACTGGTCCCACTCAGAAATAAAAGTGTATTTAACATTCATTTTATCACAGGGAGGCAGAGCGGGTCATCCACTAATCAGAAGATTCTTATCGGTTTCGAAGTATCCATTGGCAAGATACAGAACCCCAAATTGCTCCCAATGGCTGTTCCATGAGTGTGTGAGTGTGTTAAAAACTGAGTAGCAGGTGGCACCTGGTATGGTAGCCTTGGCCACCAGTGTGTGAATGTGTGTGTGAATGGGTGAATGTAACTCGTAGTGTAAAAAGCGCGTTGAGTGGTCAGATGACTAGAAAGGCGTAGGTCCATTTACCACAATGGTACCATAAAATGATTTTGGAGGTATATCAACACTCAGCCCAATTTCTAGAAAAAATGTTGGCATTGTATGTTTCCACAAACCATAGATACCTTACATTTGCACATTATAGCAGACACAATAACCACCTGGCCACTATCTTGGCGTGAAATGCAGCTATGTCTTGGTAAACACTATCAGTTTTTGTGGCACTATCCACGCTATAAAAACAGTGAGGGGGTCACTAAACAACACCCTCGTTTGGGGGGTAAAAAGCTGCTTGAAAAAGAACCACGGGTCACTAAAAGACACATATATTTGGTGGCTAGAAAAACGCTGGAAACACAGTTTGTTGGTCTCAAACAGTGGTCTGCAGCAGTCTGCAGCTTGCCGGGTGTCTTGCCTAGGTGACGCACCATCCACCACCCACCCCATCATACAATGACAAAGTCAGCTCATATGCTACATTACTTCAGAAAAGCTGATATGATGGCCGCCCACTAGCTCAGCGAACAGAGCGGGTTTCCGATGTACAAATGCAATGTCCTTGCCACAGCGGCCGTGGGCTCGATTCCAGCCTGTGGCCCTTTGCTGAAAGTCATCTCCTCTTTCTCCGCCCCTTTTTGCACTCAATACTGTCCAATCGATCAAAGGCAAAAGCCAAAAAAAACCAAAAAAAACAAAAAAGGAAAGTTGCTATGATATATATAGAACGTGTAAATGTAACGTATTTGGGATTTGCAGAATTGCATAGTGCCAACATTTTCCTCTTGCGACTAGGCTGCTACACTGGTAATAATTTTTGCAACAGGGTGATTTATTGCTGTTTTTTGGGGGGTGAATATTTAAAAAGTTTGTCCAGCTTTACCATTCCATCACACATTGTGTTGCTGTAAGCATAGCCGACCTTTGTCTCCTTGCTACATGAGCAAGCAAAATATTTGTGTACACACACCATGGGAGTACAGTGCACCTCACCTTACCTTATTGCACCTACGAATGCATATCAGGTGTTGAGTGGAATTGATTTTATGAGGAAATGATGCCGCAGAGCACAGTATAGCTCAGAAGAACTACAATAGCATACAAAGTGGAAGCAGATGTTCCCCTGACAATGCATATTATTATTCCCATCTCTATCCCGGCCCGTTGATGCAGATCCAAATCCGGATCCAGATTCGACCCCAGCGTCTCAGTTCTCTCACTTAGCTCCGGCTTTAACTTCGCCTGGGCGGCTGCATGTGGGTAGTGGCTGATTTAATGACATGTACACACAGTCCCTACTGAATAAGTCATCCAGCCTTACACACCCATAGTGCTCATCTATTTTTCAGTCCATTGCATTTCTCTGTCTTTCCTTCTCACTCCCATTCTGTCTGCCTGTCCGTCTATCTCCACGTCTGTCTCTGACCCTTGCTGTGTGTAAATAGCGTGCCACTGCATTCAGCTACATATTCTGTCACCACTATTGTCCGCTGAGTCGTTGTTGTTTTTTTTCTTGAGAGTCTGCAGGGGTTATTTCTATTGCATTATCTCTGCACAGTGGTTGTTCGGGGTTGAATGGATGAAGGGGTCAGCATTACAGGAAGCAGAATTTGTTTAAATTGGACTTTGACCTTGAAGAACCACAGTATTTGCATTTACTGCAAGCGATGATACCAGCTTGCTTAGTCGTCAAAACAATCTGCTTCCCGTTTATCACCCCTTGATGTATTGTAGTTTGTATTCCCTTTTATCCACGGCGCTACGGTGACAGCACCTTTAGATACATATTATTGGCCACTTTTTTAATGGTGCCAGTGGAGAATTAATGCCATTATGATCAAGCCCGCTGCGTTCCTCCACAGACAGACCTTTGCTTTGAACCGCTAAATGATTGATGGGTGAGATGAAAGTGAATGTAGGTCACTATGGGTGAGGGTCGACAGAAGCAGCATAAATCAGACAGGCATAATAACCAGATATCATGGAGGATAATGGCCCAACCACAGCCATTACAGGTGTATTCAACAGCCGTAACTCAACAATCTGTCATAGACACTAAATGCTGGATTGCACATTTCACAGATAATTTGATGTTGTAGAAAATATGGACATGTTAATGTTTAAACATTATGTGATTCTTGATTTGAGGTCAACTAAAGTGAATTGTGTTTAGCAGCATGATATTCACCCAATTTATGGATCGTTTAACTGAAGGTGATACAAACTGTATACTTAATGTCAGAAAACTTTGCACCATCCTCCATGTGTACTGAATGTGGACATCTCTTATATGCGAGTCTAGTTTCTTTTGACAGGAGACAGAAACAATTCTTGTGGTAAGTGTTTTTCATCTAGCCTCTCTACACTGTTTCTGATTTGTTATCAGATGTGTGTTGTTTGAGAGAGATGTGTTCTGGACGTCTGCTCTGTGATCTCTGTTTAAATCATGGAAAAATATTCTTGTCTCCTCATTAAGCAAGTTTACTCCACATTCCCTCAGACAGGAGGAGGCATCCAGACAAAGGATGATGCCAAAGCATCTGATGATTAAGAGACCTGAGCTCAAACAAAGTCAAAACACATCTAGGCAAATACAGCTCAAATGCGAGTGAACCGCAGAGCATCTTAGTGCTCAAAACAGGGAGAGATCTGCAGTATAAAGATGTGCGCAACTTTGTGGATTTCAAATAAGTAAGAAGCAAATCACTAATTTGAGTGGCATACTTACAGACAGACACAGTGACGTTTTGTTTAAAACGTGGATTAAGTGAATGACGTTTTTCCAGGCAGCTGTCATGCTTTGCCAAGATGGCTGAAAGATTTCACTTTAAATTTGCATGACACAGAACATAAAGATGTCAAATTATCACCTCTGTTGCTTAGGTTAGTCAATATACATATATTATTCTATTGCAGTACATTGTTGTGTTGCATGAAATATTCATGATGACATAACATCTATATTGCATTACCACTTGCCCCAGATTTTAGCTGTATTTTTGACACACATTAGGCTGTGCTTTCAGGCTCACAATACACAGCCAGTCCTCTCTCCTCTCTTGCTAAAAACTCACCAGAGATCCTCCTCTGACAGAATTCAGTTCAGTCTCCAGTCTGCCTGTGAAAGCAGCAGTGGGTGTTTCGTATCTCTGTTGCAATCTAGAGATCAGCTGCAGACTCAACAAAAGATCTCAGAAAGAGAGACCCCTGAGTTCTCTGAGCAAATGACAGAGGGAAATTGGGAGAGATGTAGGGCTATCAAAAGAGCAAAAAGAGGCAAATAAAAGAGAGCTGGGGAACAGATGGAGAGGAAAAAAGATGTGAGAATCATAAAGGCAGAGTCAGACAAGAAAAAAAGAAAAGGGGTGGGCGCTCATAAAGAGCTAAAGCTGCTTGCGAGAGTAAAGGTTGAAGAGACAGAAGCAAAAGTTCTGTTGTCAGCAGGGAGAGGACGGCAGGTGATGGAAGGATAATGACAGAGGGAGGAGCCTGCTTGACCTCTGCTGACCTCTTCCTGGGAAGAGTTGAAGGAAGTGGGCGCAGCAGCAGCCCTAATGTGATGGGATATCCTGCCTGCCTGCCTGCTAACCCCTCTTCCTCCAACCGTAATGTTTGTTCCCATCGTTTCACAGTCACCTCTGCAGGATGAGGCTCAAGAGCAACACAAATACACACAGGAGATACACTCATAGACACCTCATGCGGTGACGCACACATGTTCACATGCACGCTCGCACAGATGGATACATGCGCTGATGTACGCAGGCCTTCACACACGCTGACAGCCAAAAACACACACAAACACACCTCCAGTTGACTCGACAACATTCACAGCCAAGGACGCTTTCACTCAGGTCACTGCATTACGCAGAACTGGGGGACAGTGTTGAAATTATAGTACAGAAGAGGAAGAGTCGGTGGATTACAAACACAGAAAGTCTGCCAGAGATGGCACCAACAAAAACAATATTATCACGCAGTGCAGTGCAGCTGGTTTGGTTTACTGAGTGCAAACAAAGCCCATTATCCCTCTCAGTGCAGTTTTACACGTATATACCAAAATGAAAGCTTATCATTTGATGAGTGTTTATAGGATACTCATAATTACCCCGAGATGAGAGTATTTATCATTTTCTGATTACCAAAGCCAAATGTTAAACAGCTAGTCTCTTCAAAAGAACAGTTGTTTTATTTGCCATTATGCTTCATTATGGTTAGTTACTTACGTCGTTGTCTGTCAGACAAAGTTCAGCAACTTGTGGGTATTTTCTCCTGTGGAAAAGCTGCCTCGCCTCACATCCCCACACCCATGAAACATCAAAGCACGGCCACACTGAAACTTCAAGCCCATTTTGGCATTGCCCTCCTACCTCCAGATCCAGTAATTACAGCTCATACAAGACATCAACATTATTACTCGTCAAACCACAGTATAATAATACCACAAAACACTTCAAAGAGACAACTCACATTTCAAGGGAAAAATAAAAACTCATGGATTATGCATTAGGAAGGACTGAATCAACCTTCCAAAGCAGCTGGGGCGCAGTTCATGTGATCTGGAGCGAGACCCAAACTTGATAATCAAGATTTATGCTGGTGTAATTTGCAAATAAATCTGACATGATTGTTAAAACTGAGCAGGCCGGTGGTTTGGGAGGTATTTTAAACCAGCCTGTGTTTTGCATTGCAATATGTCTGCTGAACATGTAACAATAGGATTATGCAGCAGTCAAGTGTGTGGCTGGTCGTGAGGTTAAATTGCAGCGCCTTGATAGCTAGGAGAGCCTCGCCACCTGGATTTTTTATATGTTTCAATACTGCCCTCTTGTGTCTTTTGTTTGCTATGTTAAGAAATATGTAAAAATTCTGTTCTATTTTCTCCTTTATATTATTTTATTCCCTAGATCAAACTATAACCTACAGTCACACAAGAATCAGAAGATGAACATGAAGAGCTTGATTTTTTTTTCTAGTTCACAATTTAAAGAGATAAAAGAAGAGATGTATACACAAGAACAGATGCACAATATGGATTTTTTTCAACTAGTATACACTATGAGAATCTACAATACACAAAATGACGCATGGGAAAACAAAAATAAAAGGAATTAAATACTGTACACACAAATTGTGTGAGATAAAACAGTCACAAATAAACTAAGAGACAAGAAAGTTGCAGTATTGCAAGTTGTACAGTTTCTTATCTCTGCAAATAGCAAGTAGTAGCATGAAGGGGTTACGATGGTTTAGCGGATAGACTTAGATATAATTAATGAGAAAAAATATTTAATTAAATTACAGCCTGTACTGCATGTCACTTTCTCTCTATTTTCACTCTTCCTATCAATTATGTAAAAATATTCATTCTGTTACTCTTCATCTTTTAATCATGCAGCATGAAATAAGTTGATATATTGGACATCATGGTAGCAGCAAAGCCATTAGGTCAAACTTGATTGTTGTTCTATATCATAGATATTATATGTATCAGTGTTAAATATAAATAGTGTTGGGGAGTAATGAGTTACATGTAACAAAGTTATGTTATAAAATGAGAAAATAAATTGTACTTAGATATAATTAATGAGAAAAAATATTTAATTAAATTACAGTTACTAAAAAAAATGTTGGTGATTTCAATATATTATTTTCAGTAAAACCTTATATGCAATATGTAGTATTCATTCTGTTACTCTTCATCTTTTAATCATGCAGGAATAACCTCTCTTGATATATTTTTGGACATCGCGAGGCAGCAAAGCCATTAGGTCAAATTTGAGTGCAACATTTATGCAGTTCGGTTTTAAGTTAAATCACTTACTTTTTATATTACTAGCAAGTAATCTGTAACCTATTATATTTCAAAAGTAATCTTTCCAACACTGGATGTAAAATAAATTGGAGCTAAATGATAGGATAAAATGCATCAGCAACCATCACATGTACTGTGCTGCCTCTATATTGTCTATAGTCTATTTTTGCTGTTATTATTTTAGAACAATGCTGATGCCCATTTTCTTCTTCTTCTTCTTCTCAGTCTCAGTCTTCTCCTGCTGCCAAATTTATCTTGGACGATGCACAGAGATGATATTTTTAGGACCTCTTCTAACTTTTAGCTCTCTGGCCCCACCACTGAAATAACAGCCAAGGCTGAGAGTGTATGCCCACTATCTATAAATGAGAGCTCTTCATACAACATAATACTTTCAGTCAGAAATTTGGTATTAGCACCTGATGTCTTTGAGACCGTGTTTTGACACAGGAGGGTTCTTTAAACTAACCTCAACTAAACTTTATTATAGTTACATCCAGTTTCAAAGGGAGGAGTGAAGAACAGAGTCTATTTTCTTCTCTCTTTTTGAGTGTCTGCACTGAAAAGAAACTGTTGCTGGCAAAGAACTAGGCACTCTTACACAGACTCAGAGAATTCAATATCACACTGAACAGCAATATCCTTTATACACCGTGGACTGGAGTTTGTCTATGAAAGAATTCTCTTTTATTTTCTCTGTGGATGTTGTTCAAAGTCAAACCCACTGGTAGAAAACTGAGATGGTAAAACGAGATAGGGTGATGTTATTACACCAGGATGGATAGTGTTTGTGTGTGAGTGTTGGTGGAGGTGTGTGCACAGGTCTGTGTGCAAAACATTTTACATGTAGTGGAAATAAATATAACCTACAGTGATACAGTGGTCGTGTGTGTGTGTCAAAAATGAAAAGCTATGTAATATTTAGCACAGTAATACTAAGAGGCTACATCTTTAATAATGCTGTGACCTACTTCCTGACTGGGAAGTCAACAGTTTCATCATCGCCACTATCCAACTGCCATGACGATAAATGTCGCCAACCTTCCTTAATGTCACTGACATGTCAGCCATTTTAATTATTTATGGACACTGCCTGTCCCATTTATCTCCACATGTTTTAATTGAGTTTGAAGCCTGCAACCCCCCATCCTCATTCATTCCCCCATTCAACAGTGTTCTGCCCATTACAAAGGAGCCTGGGTAGAATAAGGAAAAATATGTGCGAGTAGAAATTAAGAATTGAGTATATGTACAATTACATCTTGAGCTGTGTCTATTCTGTGTTCATTAAACGTCATACTGCATTGCATTGATATCACGTTTGTAAGAGCCACCTTTCAGTCAACAATTACAACCATTTACAATGTTAATTTTGACCAAAGTAGTTATAACTTTGAATATAAATACATGCTTATATGCAGGAAAAGGAGACATGTGTTCAGAAATGATGCAAAACCACACAAAACAGATGGTATGCGCAAGAATGCTAGTCCAGTTCCATCTTCTGGACGGGTCAAAGTAAACGGGAGTCCAGTGTATTGAGCGAGAGTGACACCCTGTGGTTATTTAGGCTTACTGCAAGGACATCACCTCAAACTGTCCTTCTGTCCCTCATCTCAGAGAAGAATATGGAATAAAATATAAATTTAGATTCAATTTACATCTGTTGACTGAACATTGTGGAACATAATCTAACAACAAAAGAAAATTAGATGCTGAGAATTAAAGATTTAGTGGCCTTGGTCCAGCAAAGCCCAATATTTTTGGGTCTTCATCAAAACATTAGAAGAGACTGGAAACATATAGTACATATTGACATTCACCAAAAAAGGACACATGACAGTGCACATAAAAACCCCCCACTTGAATAGGATAATAAACAAGTACAGTATTCTATATTAAGCACATGATTGCAGAGTAGAGCTCTGCAATCATGTGCTTTGTTGCATATCATGCAGCTCTCTCTAGTAGAGCTGCATGATATACAACAAAAGCCATATTATGGTTATTTTGCTGGATATCGCAACTGCGCTATGAATCACAATTTCATTTGTAATGATAATTTTTGCGTTTCATTTTCACTGAAAAAATATAAAATGATGATGTGATTTCTGCAGCTCCTGCGATTTTGGATAATAACCCTGCCAATTGTTTGGTAATTGGATTAATTGTACAGCCCTAAATACTAGACACATTGACATACACTGACATTCAAAAGTTTGGAATTGCCTGCCACAAAAGCTTGACTGGATACAGTTATATGGCTCACTGTACAAGACTATACTTATAAGGGGTCTTTAGGTTGTAGGAAGTGTGTGCAGATTTTAATAGGAACAGGTTCCTGAAGTTTTGCTTTGGCAAAACTATCCTTCAAACTTCACAATAACTACACAAGATTAGTGTCGGGTTAACGCCATTGAATTGGATCAGGAAATATCAGCTTAACAAATTATGGACCGACAAATCATAGTTTAAACCTGTTTAATCTAACCACTGAGTAGACTGCAGATGGCCCACAGAAAAATGGCTTACCAAAATATTTAATTGCACTGTTGTGATGATTATGCTTTTCTGGATTGGAAAACAAATTCAGAATCACAGAGTATTTGGGGGGTAATGGTTACAACAGTATTCATTGTGCAACACTGTGGGAAGGAAAAGTCATATTTACATTTCCCCCTCTAAATAAAACATGAAAGTAGCAGATGACTTTTATTCTGATGGAATTATAGACATAAATTGATGCAGAAAAGGCTCAAATTGGTGCATAAATATTCACCAGAATGCAGGAAACAGCAGTTTACTTTGACTTCTCACCTGACTGCGGTCATGCAGAAGTGTATCTGAGGGTCTGTCAGTGTGCCATCACATCGTTGTTGGATGTGGTCACACCAAAGTACAACCATTGTTTTCTTCTAACAGCTTAAGCACCTCCAGAGATCTGTATTTACTTAGTTCACAGATGCTGGTGACTCATCTTGATATCCGTGGCTGGGTAAAATGATGTTCCCAAATCTATGAAATTAAGTTTCTAAAGTAATAGCTACTTTAACAGCTGTTAAAGTAGTCTATAATTTTTATTCCTCCACATTTTGACATTTTGTCAGTTGAGCAAGTGTAACAAAAGTTCAGCCACACCTGGGGAGGTGCTCACCACAAGCCGGTACAACCACAATCCTCCGTTACAGTCGTTACAAAAAGTTAAAATAATATTTAAAAACTAATAACATAATTTCTTGAGAAAGAATGTAAGCTATATTATTTCTTCTCTCTATGTTGTTTTTACAGTACGCAGGTGTGTGCTATGCTATGCTGCTATGCTCTGCTTCGGTCAGAACGCAACTACAAGGACCATAATGCATTGCAGAGAAACAGTCATGATCATGACACATCTTCAACATAAGGAAAAGCTTCCTCCTTGGAAGCTAACATTTGCTAACCTTGGGGAGAGGTTGGCTCCTTCTTATGGTTAGCATTTTGAGAAGTAACAAGCTACTCGTCTTGGCCAGCAAAGACTGTCAGGCACTAAATGTGTGCCTCGTGTGACCTACAGCTAGCTTTCTAGCTCAGGAGCTCGCTAAAAGAGAGCTTCACAAGCTAGCACGAGCTAACGCTAGCTAACTGACCAGAGCGGATCCGTAACATTTAGTTGACGCTGGGGAGCTACATTCATCAAAAAGTGCAGCTGTGAGGGATGTTATCATTGTATTTACACCAGGACAGGATTCAGAGTTGCAGCACAAGGTAAGCAGCTAATTACTGTCTCAAACACTGGTCGCGTCAAGGTGTTTATGCTACAAACTGCAGATGGCTAGCTAAACTTGACAGCTAAGTTAGCGTCATGATTCGACGACTTAAAAACAGGTAGCTACTGTGAGAAGAGTTTGCTTAAAATCACTGGCACATAGCTGGTTATATATTTAATCTGTACGGGTGACACAGTGTTACTCGGTTGCGGTGTCATTTGGTGTGTTTAATGTGGTAGCTTGTGAAACTTTATCACGTGAGTTGCCACAGCACAGGAAACATAATTCACATTTTCTCCAGTTATTAAATACCGCAGCGTTACTGCTGTACTTTGTATTGGTGCTGTGACCAAACATTTACGGACTTATTTTCTACTTAACTTTACTGAACACATGTTATTCTGTGGTGTAAGGTTAAAATCACAAGTTATTGCGCTCCCAAAGTGAAGACATACTGTATGTACAAGTAAAGCATCTGAAGACGTGACATGGATTAATATGTCATTTTAGTATGCATGTTGGTTTCCTCAATGACCTACCCGTGCCTGCAGCAAAGTTTAGGGGACAAACACTGTAAAACAAGGGTAGGCAGAAAATATCGATAACACATCAGTGGTTTTCAAACGTTTTGTGCCCAAGGCACACCAAAGGGCAAGCCAAAATCTCAAGGCACACCTGTGTGTATATCCTTGTGTGTTATCACTCTTATCACAACAGAAATGTTTGTTTTTATTCACAAATATCAAATAGCAATTGACAACCAACCATTACTCATCAATATTTATTAACAGATGATTCACGAATTAATTTCAAACTTTTAAAAATCACATCAAGGCACCAATAATACATCCATTTAAACAGGAAATAATGTAAGATAATGTAAGACAATGTGATGTGTCACAGGCTTAAAATTCCCTCATGTCACCGGTGACAAATAGGTTCCTCATGAACCTTTTTTTTTTTTTTTTAATTAGATAACATTAGATTTTTTAAGGTAGAGTTTGCCTTTTTTATTAGGAAATGGGTGCCCATAACATACTGATACAGTCAATTCAAAACTGATCCATAACTCTCTGTATAGGCCCATTTGAATATTGCAGTAATAATATGTGGTTATCACAAAATCCCACTGCACACCTGGATTTGCATCATGTCACACCAGTGTGCTGCAGCACAGCATTTGACAGTCACTGCTGTTGATGCCACATTTTCATTTTGAGAATAGATCCTAGCGTCAATAGGATCCTAGCGTCCGTGATGGCTTAATGAAAGAGAACAAAAACCACGAGAAAGAAAACCTGGAGCTGATACCAAAAAGAAAGGAGGAGGAGGTAAATGCCTCAGCATCCAAACTAACACAGAGACAGTGTTCACTGGCAGTGTGTTTATAGAGTCTCGGGCAAAGATTATCCAGGTATATAGTAATTAAATTGATATTTTAGTCAAATCAGATCTTCTTCAAACTGTTATTGGTCATCATCAGCTGTTATTTTAGCAAACTATTATCAGTTATTCACCTAATAAATCATGGCACACTGTTTTTCCCTATATGAAAGTATAGTATGTCCTGCTTTTAATTTAAAAAAAAAAAAAAAAAAAAGCATATCAGTATCGATGTGGTCAATTCTGGCCCTGTATTACTTGGATCGAAACCACATTTTGTGGTATCGCTCACCCCTAATTAAAACAAAGGAGTTTAGGATGTCTTGCTGTGCTGAGGTAAGATGTGTCTGCACTGGTGACCCACTTGGCTCACTGACACCTGCACCCTTTTAACAATGCTTTTTTGTGTGTATTAGATTTGCTTTGTTGCTAGCATTCAGAGGTAAAATACAGTACAGCACGTAGACAGGAAATACTAAAGTCAGTGCTGGTATTATCTGTTGTTAGGCCTGGGCAATATATTGATAGTATATTGATGATGTGATATGAGACTAGATATCATCTTAGATGTCTGTTGCTGGTTTTAAAATCTGCATCACAGCAAAGTGATGTAATTTTCTGAAATCTAGCTGCTCTGTTATTTGCTGTTACACACTTGTTGTCATATTCTCATTACTATTACTTGTGGGATATTTTGCCAAAGCACTATAAGTGCTACAATATTATTTTGACTTTGATATCGAGGTGTTTGGTCAAAAGTATTGTGATATATTTGATTTTCTCCGTATCTCTCAGTCTTATCTGATGTTATCCACCCAATAACTCGACCTACTTCCATCACCTCAGTACATCTGTAGAAACTGTTCTATATATAACCTGCCTTATAGTTTTAAACACTCTATATAATGACTTAACTAGATTTATTTTGCTATGACAGTCACACAGTAGCCACACTGCAAGAAATTCTGCCTCCCTTAAAACCCTCCCCCATAAAACCCTGCTGTTTTCTGCCTGATGGTCATTCCAGTTCCGATACATGCCAATTAGTTTTTCAGCAATCAAGCTGACAGCATTTGTTTTGCAGGGAAATAACTCTCAATGTTAACCGTCTGACACTAATGGATTTTGAGAGGCCACCAGCATCAAATGAGCATTGACATCAGTATGCCTTTTATTTAGCTGTCTGTATGCCAAGAAGGTTTAAAGCTTATTAGTAGTGGACATTTTCACAACACGACCAGTGTGTTTTTGTGCATCAAGGGCCTATTGTGAGACAAATTTGATGCAGTTTTGGACCTGTGCGGAAAAGATCTAGGAGCACCTGATGCTCTGCATGCACAATATAGTGCAACAGAAACAATTAGCAGATCATCTGTCAAGGAGGAATTCTTGATAACATCACAAGTGCTGAGTGTTAAATCAATTTGTAGTCAATATCAAGGAGTTAGTAATATACTCTGGGCCTGAGGCTTACTGAACCAAAACATTCTCTGTTTACATCTCCGTTTTTATCTCTCCTCTCTTCCTCACAGCAAGCCTGTAGAGAGACTCAAGTGAAATTACAGGCTACAGATGAAGATGAAGGCTTCCTTCCTATGGTTTCCCATGAATCTCACCTGGAGTGGGAGGGTGTTGTGAGAAAGGAGAGAGGAGGAAGGAACACAAAGGGACTATAAACAAGAGTCATGAATCTCCATCAGGTCCTCACAGGGGCTGTCAACCCTGGAGACAATTGTTTCTCTGTAGGGAGCGTCAACAATGTGCCATTCACGGTAAGATATTTCAAGCTCTGGAAATATTTCTCTTCCAGCCATTTTAGAGCTCTGATTTTTAAAGCTTGGCCAAACTGATCCGTCAGAGCAGATTTTAGCTCACTGGGTTGTTTTGAATGCAAATGTAGTAAGCAGAGCAAATGTAGAGTATGGAAAAAGCACTAATGCCAAGAAGCTTTTGGTGCAGTGTATGCAATATGATTAATAAAATTGGAAATTTAATGTATAGGCCCAAAATGCTTCTTTTTGTTGTCTTGCTTTACAGATGAGTGATAAAATTTGCATTGAGCTTGTTTGACATATTTGAAAATGACTATACCTCTTTCTTCTTGGTCAGCGTACGCACAGTATTTTTTTTCTCTCTGAGAAGTTAAGATTACTTCACGTTCAGTTTTGCAGCAACCATTAAACACAACCATTGCCACATCATTTATATCAAGGTTGTGGTTTTACCCCCAGGAAATAGTTTTGCGGAAGTGATACGCCTGTGCTGAGGAGATGATGTCCTAAACAATAGTTGCACTCATGAAACATGGCATTTGCTGTGTGAAATAGTACCTCTACTCTTTTTTCCCAAGTGTTTTAATTTTTATGATGTAGGTGTCTTTGTCTCAGGTGAGGTGGAACACTTCCACTGTTTAACACTGCAGAGAACTCTGTAGACAAAACACAATATTAGTTTTGTCAGTTTCACCCAGGTCTAGGATTAACTCACTGCGTAGAGAAGGTATTAAACTAGCCAGGCCTTTACCTGTGCCAAAAATGTATACACATATGTTATAAAAAAGAACTTAAGATGAAAGCATTTGTCAAATTGCAATTGATGTGTGTTTCTTTCTTCCTTTATTCTCTTTGTCTCCTGTGGGACAAAAGGCCATAATGAGCTCCCTCCATCATTGTCCAGCATCTAGCAGATAGGGATGTGTGGGCTTGATCAAATGCTTGATTTTATCAAAGCTAGTATATATTTGCATGAGATTGTAGCCTGTGTCATTGTGTTATGTTAACTGCTGTATAATTTGCATCTTGTTTAATGGCGCAAAAACACTTCCCTCTACTGCAGGAAGTCTTTGTAACTGAGGGTTTAAGGACTGCGTGTCTGAAATACAAAGGCAGTACCTCTGACTACTTTTGCACTCTGTGATCTCAAAGCAAACTCTATGAGGTACTTCTGCAGTGCTATTCAGAGACTGGATCAATGGAGAACTACTTCTTTTCGTCTGTGTGTACTTGTGAAGGAGGCAGAGTTGCAGTGAATCACAGCTCATGTGAAGATCTCCTTCTGAGAGTCACAGAAATAGAGTGTTGAATTCTAATCTTGTCTGCTTGTACTCCACTGCTGTCATATGGTGGCATGCTTGATGCAGTGACACTGGCTTCAGGACAAGTGACGTTCAAGTGACCCCCTCATGCAATTCTCTGTGGGTGGCTCTGAGTGTCATCTTCATCTCTCTCCTCTTCTTGCTGTCTCCTCTGTCTCTTGATAGGCCTATGCGTCAGGTTGTGACGTGGTGATTTTGGGCAGTAACTTTGAGCGACTGCAGATCATCCCAGGGGCCAAACATGGCAACATCCAGGTCGGGTGTGTCGACTGCTCATCGCAGGGTGGACAGGTAAGAGCAATGGAGTGGTGTTACCTCAGGTTGAGTCCTCAGGCTGTGTTCAAACCAGGCTGTTCCTGAAATACCAATACCAAGTGCAAACATTTCAGTTTAAATAATTATTTTTTATTTTAATTTGATTCATTCATTCATACTGTGCAGGTAATCACTGGGAAAGCATATTCAAGTGAAAATTACTTTTCTTTTTTAGCTGAAGGTCAACATTGAGCTGTAGATTAATAAAATATAAAGGATTTGCTACCAAAAATGTTGAGGAAAAAACTGCGGGGGACATAAATATTCAAAATTTTTTCTTTTTTTTTTCTTTTTTTTCAATAAAAAAACATATTTCCAATGCAGTTATTTACATGAAATTTAGACAAGACATTGGTATTACCTTGATAAAACTACACAGATCAAGTCACAACATTCCAATAAAAAAAGTTGATTGATTTTTGTCTGGTCCAATCACACTCTCCCATTAATCTACAGACTTCTGTAAACATTGTGTAGCAAACTTTAAACGAGCCTTTCCGCAACAAAATAATGCACCATGTTTGGAGGAGAAATGGCTCTGCATATGACTCTAAGAACACTTCCACGCTAATGTTCTTTCGTTCTAAGGTGCATTACAATTGCCAAGTTTTAGCCTAGTGATCACACTGCTCTGGCATTGTGGAACTCCTTAAACGGGCTGCTACTTTTAGTAACAGTTCCACCTAGTCTTTGGTCTAAGCAGAGAAAGTCCTGGTTTTATTTTTCGCCATCTCCACAGTGTTTTCTGTAACTTAGCAACCAACCCCAACGTAGACAATCTGCTTCCTGTTTACATCCACACATGCCCAGTGTACATGAATCATCATGTGATATGCATTTCCAGGCGTGTTAGAATAGATGGACAGTAGTTCTGGAATTGTGCTAAAGCGCTTGTGTATATGGAGATCAATTTTGTTGTGGATGTGGCCTAATAGTACCAGCAGTATCCACATTATCAGAGGGAAGATGACTGAAGCCATGTAACAGGAAAATCTGGACAAGAATCTGTTGCCACCCATCAGAACGATGAGGATAAAACACTGCTGGACCTTCCAGCAGGACAGCAATCCAAATGTGCAAAGGAGATTTTCATTTGGTTCCAGAGGAAGAAAATAAACATGCTTGAATGACCCAGTCAGTCACCAGAATTAATCCTGATAGAACATTTGTTGAAGGATCTGAAGATCAACATTCACCAGTTGGTCCTCCCAAATCCTCAAGATTTATAAAGTGTCTGTGTGAAAGAATGGGCCAAAATCTGTGAGACATTAGTTTCTTTGCACAGGAAGCATCTTGAAGCTGGCATTGCAAACAAAGGCCCCTCCACCAAGTATTTAATTAATTTCATTTAGCATGTTCAATTCTTTTTTTTTCTTAACATTACATTTTTCTGCACATAACATTTTTCTATTGATTGGAATGTTACAATTTCGTTATCTGTGTCGTTTAATTAAGTTAATTTCAATGTCTGGTCTAAATGTCATTTAAATATCTGCATTGGAAATATGTTTATTGAAAAAATGTCAACTACTTATGTTCCCCACTGTACAAACAATGCAGAATGTGTATGATACAGTAATAATATATCCAACTCCAACAGACATCAGACCTCAAAAGTAGAAAAAGTCAGGGCACTAAAATGTGGGTTTTTGCACAGCGCTCTGATGCACAGTTCTCCTCCTCTTGCTCCACTTGATTTAATGACCACACAAGTGGGACTGGTGGAAATATTTGATCAAGTGTGGTAGGCACGCTCAGCTTACAGTGTCAGCGAAATCATGCATATCTAATATATCCTGCCCAAATGTCCAGGACTCCATTGTTCTCAGATTGTGTTATAGATGAATTGTTACTGTTTTGCAAAGCACATTAATGGCAAACTCTTTTATTAAGTGTTGGCAGCCCATGTGTTCAGGGAAGAGATTTGTTGGCAACATCAAAGGCTATTTTAATGAACTTAAGCTTCTTGTCATCAACTCCAAGTGGGAGAAAAATCACCCAGTAAAGCAAGCAGTGGTACAGCAGGCACAGTCACTGATGTAATGCCACTGATAATCCCTTTAATGGCGCCAAAACAGGTTTAAGTGTTGCTCAAACAAAAGATCTGTTGTGATGTTTTTTATAATTTGGATCTGGGACAGATCTGCAAAAACGGATTATTGTTGAGCAGTCCTTCTGATGTTTTTCTATTGAACTGTGTTTCGAGTCCATCTGTGGCACGGAGAGACATCAAGAGAACTGCTTGCGTGTACACTTTCGGTTTGCCACAGGAATAGTCTAAATGTAGAACTGGATCAGATTTTACTTGGATTGGTGGGTTTTCAGGTCGACTTTGTGAGGGAAGGTGGCGTTGGGGTTGGTCCCAGTTGCAAAAAGTATTGAGGAGCAAGGATGAATTATTCTGTATGTTTAAGCACAGGCCTCTAGTTTGGAATTCACTGCTTCATGACTGCTTCAAGAGTTTGACATTCACAAGTTTTAAAAGCTAAAAAAAACTGAGATATGGACTCTGAAAAAGTTGGTTGAGACTCACTACAACACTAGTTGACCCGCTCTCAGTCCTAACTCGAGCGGCCTGGGTTGTTAGAGTAGTTTCTTCTGGAGTTTAGGACCGACCCCCCCCCCCCCCATAGAGTGATGCCATAAAATCTAATTGCAAAGCTGTGAAAGGTCAGATTTGAATCTGTGCGATGTGTGGGCCATATCTCTGCAGGGTTTGTTTATAATCATATTACCATGTAGCTTAAATTCTTTTTATTTTAATGGCAGTGATTGCAAGAAGACATTTACATCTATTCACCAGTTTTCAGTTAAAATCACAAAAGACAGCACTTAAAAAAATCTAAGATGATATCTGGTCTCATGTCATGACTTTGATACAACACGATATATTGCTCAGCTCTAAGTTGAAGCATGTCTGCATACCCGTAATGCTCATCTTCCATACTAATCAAGCTTGAGATATGCTATTGTTTTTTTCAATGTAAACCAAAGCAACCCAGCAGCACCCTGCATTATTGCTACAGCCACAGTAGTCACGATTCCTCTTAGTTACTATGTAACACTGCTGCAATCAAATAAAAAGGGATTAGGATTACTACATCTTCATAAATTTGGCAAATCACTCCGTAAAGATATTAAAGGCAGAAGTCATCAGTGCCAGCCCATCACTGTGATTTGGGTTTATTTTTTAATTGGGGATGGTGGTAGTCTTGTTAAAACAGGAGACAGGCCTGATTTTAATTCAGATGAGAGGAGAAAAAAAAGCTCACCCAGTTCCTCAACACTCCCCTCATGTGATGTTTAATCCATTTCATTTGGGCCAGAAGTAACCTCACATGCCTCCAGCCTGGTCTAGCATCTGTTTAAGCATGCTCAGTTGGTAGGCTTGCCAGTTCCACCTCACTGCCCCGCTCCACACTGTGATATTTGCAATGCTATTAGTTTACACAGCATTGTTGAGCACACATCCCCTGCGCTCACGCTGTGTGGTAGCACTTAAGATGCATTTTGTAAGCAGTAATGACCCACCACAATGGAACATGTATTTTCCGAAATCATTAGATTGAATATGTAATTGGTTATGATTAAATACCACATTATTGTGCGACGTTATTGAAATTACAGCAAACAACATAATCACTGAAAAGAGCAGCCGCACTACATTTAATGTTGTGTTCCACCTGGTTGAACTTTGCATTGCTTAATGTCATTAAGAGTTTACTTTTGTACAAGGAGGAGTAGGTTTATTTAAATTACAAGACTAGAATAACTTCATTGTTTTCACACTGTGTTTGACTATCTCAGAGTTTGAATGCCTGTTTGTTGTCATCAACACTTTGGACAGGTTATACTTTTTCAGGGTTTAAAAACAAATGCATGTAGAGTAATATTTTAAAAACAGGAAAGGGAGCACCCTCCTCTAACGCCAGCAATCAGTGGTATTAAATTAACTTTAATTATTATTATTCATACAATGGTTAGCTTTCTAAAAGGGCAGAGCGTTCTTGGTTAAGTTAAAACAGGTTTACCCACGATGTTGAGAAAAACTATGCCGGAATTGTCATTCACTGTTGTCTGCTTGCCGTTTCGTGTTGCTATATTGCTTTTTTGTAGCCTCCTCTTGGAGACATGCTGCTTAAGTTCCCGAACACAGCAAAATAAAAATAAAATAAATACAGGCAGAGGACAGAGCCACACACTTCTAGTGGGTCATATGTGATGTTTGAGAAGGATTACTTTCATATCTATATTGTTCTTAGGGAAATCCTGTATAGTATCCCTTTAAGATATCTGTTGTAGTATGCAGCATAATATGATTGCAAAATCTCTGTTGGGGTTTTATGACTATCTGACCAAAACATCGTCATCGTTGTTACCACAGAAAAGAGGACTTATTGTTTCATAACTCATTTTTTTTCTTCTTTTGCTGCTCATATAACAGAACTACAGTATGTTGACTTGACAACGTTGTACCCTGGACTAGAGTGACAGTAAATTGTTCTTTTACAGCATAGATGTGTTACATGTTGCTTTCCACTGGAATTTAATTTAATGTGAACTGTGTCCCCAAAAACAGATACGTTTTCCTTATGTATCATCATGCCATGAGTTATAATCTGTCACGAAAGATTTTATGAGACCATGCTTTGTGAATGTGGTGGCATGCATGTGTGTGCCTGTGTCAATTAATGCATGCCCATTTGCAAGTGTGAGTGTGTGACTCATTCCTTCATGGTATTCGCTCTGTGACAGTAGGCATATTATTTACTCCAATAGAGACAGAGCTTGTATTATCCAAGACCCAGACCTTATTTAGCTTGTTATTTGTGTTCACTGCCACAGAAATTTCACCCATTCAGTCTGTTTAACATTGTGACTGCGGCTCCCATGGAAAGCGCTTGAGCATGTACCCTTAACCAATGCATGAATGGGATGTGTGCATACGGTAGACGAGACAATAGTGACTCATCGTTGGGTTGTTTTATCCTTAAGACATTTTTGGTTTGTTGTCTGGGGACTATACATGTCATGGTTTATATGGCAAACTCTGTCTTTGTTTGCTTCCAATTAGGCTCTACACTCATTATTCACTGTCTAAGTCATCAGAAAGGAGGATTTTGTTCTCGTCTCATCTATTACATAAACATAGAGCTAATTATTTTGCAATGAAATTAAATGTATCTTTCAAACATTGTAAGTTTAATAGTAATTTAGATCAATAATTTTATAGGTTTAGTTTATTTGCCCATTTAGAAATGGAATTGAGTGTTACATACTTAATAATATATGGTTCCTATAAGTATGTTTTCAGTGATGTGTTTTTATTCTGTATCATAAAACATGTTTTAATATTTAACACGTTGTCTTTTCTCTTTTCTCCTGACAGATTGCAGCTTCCTATGGAAGCATTGTGTGCGTCTTTGAGCCTGTTCAGCTCTCAGATCAAAAAGACACGTCACTGACTGTGAGTTGCCTACATTATCTTGCAGTCACAGTCGAGTCGAGCATGTATTCACATCATCTCAAAAAACCAGACCTCTATCTTTCAGGCTGCGCTCCCTTGATACTTGAAATAGAGCAGAATATTGTTCCACCAAACACATCAGAAAGTCACCAGGGAAGAGCTGTTGTTCTTCCTCTGTTGTTGGAGAAGTCAGAGAATAAGTCATAAGGAATGGAAAGATTAACACAGCCCAGTACCTCTTTTACTGCAGAAGCTGTTGTCCATGTGGCCTGATCACATGTGGCTCACATGGAGTCAGCTTCACTGTTGGCTCTTGTTATGCAGTCGTAACTACAGATATAAGAAACAAAAGAATATTATTTGTGTCATAACTAGTCCTATTTTTAACAGTAACAGTCTTTGTTTGTTGTTTCTGTACAGAAGTTGAACTGCCAATGGCAGAAGACTGGTCAATTTGTATTACGGTCGATGGTACGAAACCTGGCCTGGCACCCTACAGGTACGTTGATCAATAGTGCTCTCTTAAAGGTGCTGTACGCAACATTCAGCACATAAACATAGCAGCAAACCACTATTTGCTGACACCATTCATGGTGTCCCGAGCAGAGAATGAAGTCACGCTCCTTCTGTGTGTGTAATAATCTAAGCTTCTCTGTTTGTTGTTGTGGTAGCCTATCCAGCTGTACATGCATGTTTTGAATGTGCTCTGAATGTCGCATACAGCTCCTTTAATAAATACCAGCATATGCACAGTTATATATTAAAAAAAGTGTTGGGTTGATTATAAATCTGTCTTGCACTGTATGCTTTCAAGTTTCCTTTTTTTCTTCTGTACTGATGGAGTGAATGTGTTTCTGTGTATCCAGGCAGCACTCTCCTAACAGGCTCTAGCAGCCTCCAGTTGTGGTCTAATGTTGATGGAGTGAAAGATGAAGCTAAGGAAGCAGGAAAGGAGACAGGGATGACCATAAGAGACTCTCGTTCAACCTGGAGTTGCATCTGGCAGAGCAAGTAAGAACTGAGATGTACAAACTTAGCACATGATGCTATGTATCTATTACCTGGGGACCTCTAGTGATTTATAATAATTGCGGATGTTGTCTGTGATCTTATTCTTGAGGGAATTTAATTTTTCAAGTAAAAATTCCACCTCATATCACTTACCATATTTTGCCAGCCAATGTATATCTGCATCTGGGTGATTTGAGCTTGTATTTAATTTTTTTTCAAGCTTTTTTATTTTCTCCACACCTCTACTCTACCTCTTTCAACACATTATAGAGGCTGCATTGCCGTTTATAGATTTAAGTTTGGACAGCATTTTGGGTGCAAAGTCAGGAGGTTCATCTTGCTACACAGCATGGAGACCCATTCGCTGAAAGAGCAAGCTCAAATCCTTCAGAAAGGCGTTTGACAGGATGTGTCATGTGATCTGACCTAGAGCAGTGTCCAGTTCATCAAAATAAGGACACTGAATTGGGTCTGACCTGGTCCTCTTACTGTTTTTGAGGCTGTTCCAGTACTTTCTTTGCTGAGAGTGCAGCCTTGACACCGTATCTGGGGAATACTGTCAGTAAATTTGAGTAAAATACAGACTCTGTTTATCCTGTTTGAATGCGCTGCACGAAACACAGATGTGGTGGCGGTACTTTCTGAATCAAATCAGGTCCCATGGTAATACCAGTCCTGTGCGAATATGGCTTAAGGTGGTGATTTTATTGCTTTTTTTTTCTTTTTCTTTTTGAAAAAAGAGATTTTTTTATAAATAGAGTGTTGTTTTCCCAAAATGTACTCAAACTGGATAACTTGTTACATCATCGACACTATTTTTAGTTTTGTGCTGGATAGACAATTTAATACAGCCAACTAATATAGATTTGTTTAGTGATGTTTTTTTTTAATATTCTGGTTACATCTATCTTTGAACTTACTTGTTTTTGTAATTAACTTGAATTTATTGTAAAAGTTGCCCTTACTGACTGTATATTTTATATCTGAAAAAAACCAGACTTCTGTAGTACTGAAAATACTGTAATATTTGTTCTTTTTTTGTTTTGTTGTGTTTTGTTTTTTTCTGTCTGTAGGACGGCCTCTCCTGTCAGTTTAATGAAGTTCTCTCCTGATGGAGAATTCTTTGCTACTGCTGGGCAGGTAAGTCAAGCCTTTACCAGGATTTGAATGCAAATGTGTGTGTGCAAGTCATGTTTGCAGTGGCTATTCATATTGACACAGCCAGCACTGTAAACTCAAGTGTTACTGTTGTGTAACTGCACTCATATAGTACTACCTTTGGTGTCTGTTTGTTTTAAGTTAAGTTTGTTTTACTGTCTGTACTGGAACACCTGTATTCACCCTCAGCTTGGACCGCTCTGTTGTAGCGCCTCAGCCTCTCAGCCCCACTCTGGAAAAAGAGCCAGTCTGCTCGATTGATCAGTGTTTCTGTGTCTTTTGTATCTCTGTGTCTCTGCACTGTCAGTGCAGCAGGGGAATGACTGTAACAGAGAACAGAGGCACTTTCTGCTGTAAAAAAAAAAAAAAAAATCACCAATAAAAGCTTCTAAACACTACTGGACAGTATGATCCAAAATTGGGAAAATTAACATCGATTCGGCACCCAACTTAACATACTTTCCCGATGTTGGCGTGTAGCTTCATGTCGCAGCATAGGCTTTGTAATGTCAAAGCTTTCAGTGGCATGCCTGGAGCAGATGACCATATAAAGATCAGCTTGTAGCCAAAATAAAAAACAAAAAAGTTGAAATTAGAGAACTCAGAATGGTCTGAAGCCTGAGACTTTTGCTCACAGGGGTTTCTTTCACATACGTTTGCCTCATTATGTGTAACTGTGGCTATGTTCAGTGTGTGAAATATTATATATATATGACAGAAAATAAGGAGAAGCATGATAGGTCCCCTTTAAGGCATGTAACCTAATGACTTTAACTTGTGATAGCACATCCTGCAGCATGGCATCAATTACATCTCTGTTTATGTCCCCTCTCAGGACGACTGCCTCGTAAAGGTTTGGTACAGCACCAGTAAGTGGAAGTCGAGTGTTTCCAGACTCTTCACACCACCAGAACCCAGTGTCAGTTTCCAGGGAGAGCTGGCCTTTTCCTTTGTCTACCTGGCCCATCCTCGCTCTGTTGCCGGCTTCACTTGGCGGAAGACCAGCAAATACATGCCACGGTATGGACAGTGCCAAGGCAACACACCACAGCCCTCTCTCTGCAACAATGATTCATTTATGTTCATAGTTATTATGTTCTCATTTTGACCTAAGGTGACACAGCTGAAAACAGCAAGAAAAGCATAACAATTGCACAATAATGGCAAAACCTGTTTCACTGGGTAGATGTCAAGTTGCATCTATTTTTCTGTTTATTAAGCTGCACATTGTACAGTATTTTGTGGGCTGAGTGAAAATGGCAGAGCTCTCTCAAAGTTAAAATAGGTCAGCCACTGTGCAGTATTAGTCTCTCGCTACACTATAGCTCTCAGTTCTGCCCTGCTTTGTTACGGCACTCCTAATCTACTGTGACCTGTAATTGTTCTCCGACTGAAACTATAATGTGACACAGTTCACTGCAGATTTAGTATACAGGAGTATTATTTTTTAAATGACTATGAAGAGATTATTATTATTCTTCCATCAGCTCAGAGAATTAACCCGGACATTAAGACAGTGTAATGTTCAGGCTGAATTCTCACTAAGCTTATTTGCTCTCATAAATTAGACTTTAAGAAGTACTTAAGTGGTGATCTGGGTTTTACTGCTGTGTTAAACCCTATCAATAATAAAACATTGTGTTTTACTCTACCTGTGGCAACCTGCTCTGTTTGTATATTCCAGTTGTCTTAACATTTCCCTTTTAAATAAACTGGTGTCGGGATGCAACAAGAATTATATTTGTTGCCGATTAAAGTGCAGATTTTTTTCTCTTTTAATCGTTTAGTCTACAAAACATTAGAAAACACTGAGAAAATCCTGTTACAACATCCTTGAGGGGCCCGCCAGTCATTTTCTAATTCACAATGAAAATAAATTGATTCACACTGGGAATATTTTTGTACTTTGAATGTAAAAAAGGTGCAAGAGTACACAAAAGGCATCAAATAGGTCCTGTTTGTCAAAAACAAATGCCAGAGGAAGATCCTCTGGATCCCCGACAGAGGCCTGGGCTAATTATTTATATATTCACTACAAATGTTTGTTTATTAATTGGCCCCTGGCCTCCTGTTATTTTACAAAAGTGGCCCTGGAACAAAGTAAATAGAGTATCCCTGTCCCAGAGCCCAACACTTGTCTTGTTTTGTCATATTAACATTTCCCAACCCCCAAAATATTAAATTCATTGTCATGTAAGACCAAGGAGAGCAGCAGATAACCTGAAAATGTCACATTTGGGGGAATTTTTGCTTGAAAATGACCTAAACAATCAAAGGTGCTGTTTGTAACTCTGGAGAAAGATTGTTGATTGTTGAGTCTCATTCCCAGGTCGTCAAATACCAACACTTTGGGTCAGTACTTGGACCAAACCAACTCAAAGTGCGGTGTTTGAGGACCTGGAAATGAGACTTAACAATCACCTATCTTTCTCCAGAGTTACATACAGCACCTTTAACTGATAATCAATAGATTCACTTCCTAAACGTTGCAGCTCTAAACTGTTTTTCTGTAATTAGAAGAGATTAGATTCAGTTGTGTCTTTGTCGCCAGTCATTATTGCTCTATTTAATCTTCACTTTTTGACCTTTACTTTACCTAATCTCCCCACAGATGTTTCTCCTTTGACCTGCTGCTGAACAGTACTATCAGTGTCAGATAATAAAAAAAAAAAAACCATCACTGATTAGTTCAGTGCCCTCCAGACTTCATCCGAAACCTTTTACCATTATCTTTCCTTTTCCTTCCTCTCTCCTTACAGGGGCGCAGTGTGTAATGTTCTGCTCACCTGCTGCAAGGACAGTGTGTGTCGGCTTTGGGCTGAGACGCTGTTGCCAGGTGACAGCCTCCTGTCGGGTTACCATAACAACCATGCTCCTGGCCAACACGGTGAAGCACCCAGATGTGCTGGCCCTTCTAGGAAAGACACCTGCAATGGGAAGTCGCACGGAAGATCAGCACAGGAAGTAAGCTTTTGTAGTTTTTGCTAGAAATACTCTAGATACACTCAGATGGCACTTTATTTTGGTACAACAGGCTAAAACTAATGCAGTCTGATGCAACAGTGCTGCAATAAATTCTTTCATGAGGGTTTGAACATTCAGTTTTTGTTGCAACTGTTTCAGAGAGTTGTTGATTCAACTTTATGGTCATTTTGGAAGCTGTAGTTTGCAATGCGACCCAATTGTACTGCATTTTCTTTGTTATACTTAGTCTATCCTTATTCATACAAATGTGACAGATTAAAAAAAAAAATAGAAACACTTCTCATTATAACACAATTTAATTCAATAGCACTATAACTGCAGCTGCCAAAATTACCATAAAATTGAATTAATCAGCAGTGAATTAACTAAAAATGAAAGTCATCGCCTTCATTATGGCTGAATTTACTGCAGGGCTGTTGTATTAGACCACAATAATTAAAGATGTGTTTACCAACAAACTGGCAACTCTGTGTGTATATAACTAAATAAGATCATTTGAGACATTTCTCCAAGAAGAGAGCAGGAACTCAGAAATTAGAGCCCAAATCACATCGTAAAAATTAACTTAAGAATATATCCTATAATAATATATAATATGTGTCATAATTCGAAGTGGTACTATCAGTTTGTTGATTTATAGGCACGTGGTTAGATGAACACTGACATATGTTGACAAGAGGTAAATAACCAAGGTCAAAGAAGTGCTCGCTACAGCCAGCAAGAATCAAAAGCATTCATTTTAAATCTGTGTCAGAGCGAGAGTGCCATCTATTTTGGTTACAAAATGCAAAAACAATCCCTTTAATTGGACTAATAGTGGGAAAATAATTGGCACAAATGCTGTGATCTTTGCTTTGCCCCATTTGGCCCTGACATACTATATTTTCACCTCTGCTAATGTAGGACACTGGGGTGCCGCAGAGATGAGGGAACAAGAGCAAAGGGAGATTGGGTAGGAAGACAAAAAAAAAGCAGAGGCTTAGTGCAGTTAAAAGGGAAAATTAATTGGCTATCAAACATGAACGTGGTTTCTGAAGCTTTGTAGGGCTTAAGACGAGCACCAGTGAACAATATTGGCCTCCTTTCTGTAATCTGTGCAACACCTCAAAATGATAACTTTGACTTTTGATGGCTGTTTTTCTGTCTCGTCTAGCTGCTGCTAGCTCACATCTGTAATATTGATGTCTCCTGTGTTAAGTGACTAACGTTGCTGCTGCTGACAACTGAGCTTGGCCTCAAACACAATACTTAACATCCATTTTGATACGGACATTTAAATGGCGATGGGTCTCACTGGCACTTACAGAGCTCAGGGCACATTAGATTACAGGAAAAATAGGTATGCAAATTTCTCCACTGTGCCTCGAGGAGAGTCTGTAAGAGTACATGTGTGGAATTATTCATTAAAAATAACAGACTGTGCCGGATGAGCCAGGCAGTAGTCTGAAGTTACTCCCTCCAAAACTGAATGGATACTAAGAGACCCCATTTAAAGTCCATTTTAATATGATGCCTCAGGGCGGGATGAACAGTACAAGATTTCTCGCAAAATCAATGATGATTAAGCCCAAAGTTTCTTGATAAGGATGCTGCTTGAGAACCTCCAGCTGAGACAGAGATATGGGATTTCTACCACAGTCTCATTTTCTATATAGATATTAAACCATTCAACACGCTGTATATCTGCTTTGTACTCATCAGTATGGCCCATGCACTCAAATGGTGAGTTTACACACATTTGTTATCAATATTTGACAAAGGACTTTTTTGCAGGGTGTGATGAGCACATAAATCTCAATAATACTTGGAGAAACTGCAGCCTTACAGCTCTATTATATTAGTCATTCTGCACCAGAGAAGCTGCATAAAATAAGTGAAATTGAAACCCATTATTATGTTAAATAATCTCCCCGAAACCTTGAGAGGCTCTTTATTTCAAACTCTTGGCTGTAATTCATATGAATCTGCTGTTCTAGGTTAATACCTTGTTATAATCCAGTGTTTCCCACACATAGGCTGTACTTGGGCGGGCTGCCCAGATATGTTAACAGCCACCAAAGTATATTTGGTCACCCAGCATTTTTCTATTTTTATTTTTTTATCCATCCAAGAGAACGACTCCGTACTCCAATGATTAAATAGTGGACAGTCTCCTCTTGCTCTACCCCTCACCTATTTGTTTTGCTACCATGGTGGAGGCACCCAGACGCGCCCATGTGGTGTCATAGTCTGGTCTCCCGTTGCACAGTGTTTCCCTACTGTTAAAATCATGCCTCCCATAGTGTCTCTCTCTGTGGTTGCTGCAAATTTAGGGGAGTTGCATATTAAGAGAGAAACAGTCCCCAGCACAACACTGCAGCAGACTGCAATCTGCAGTGGTAGTTTCGGCATCTGATCTCTGTACTGTGCAAGCTGCAAGGGAATCTGGCAAAAAAACACACTGACAATGTGTTATAATGACACAAAGGATATATTATATATGATATAATTTATCTGATAATGATACCAATGATGCTAACCCTTTTGATTTTCCTGCCCTTCTCTCTGCTCAGTTTAAACTTGCCTGATTTTACCTCCCACATGATGGAATTTAAAAGTCAGCTCATTGACTATGATTATCAGAAATAGCTTAGCATCACCGCTGTTTGTAATTTTGTTTTTAAAATAACAAAGCATAGTTATTCCACATATTTGTCAGTTGTGTTAAAGGGATGACACATACACAAGCAGACAGAGAGATGATCAAGATTAGCTCTTCATATCATTAGGAAAGAGCATAATGATGTCATGTATATGAAATCAACAGAAATATTCAGTGAATCAAAATATTGTATTAAGTCACATGTATTTGTATATCACATGTAGCAGATCATTTTTGTGCTGACAGGTAATACCCGCCCTTTATGTATTTCAGACCTGTGGAAACACTGCAAGCATTCAAACATACACAAGTCTGGAATTATAGGTCTTTAAACAGAAAAAAAATCCAAATTACATAACCTAAGTACAGCATTAAATTAAGTTTAATTTCAGTTCCCTGTACACGCCTCTCTTGCTCAGCCACTCTTCCAGGCTGCCTGTTTTGCTCTGGCTCTTTTTTAGACAAATTGGGCTGTTAACCTAAATGTCTTTAAAGCATCCACATTAAATTAGATCCCATCCCAAAGAGAAACACCTGTTCACTAAAGCAGAGCAGCTCAGCTCAGGCTGGGGGTAGCAGAGCTCTGTTAGTTCTCACAGGTTGATTTATTTACACAGAGCTTTAAAAGCAGGTTTAACCTGCATCATAGTGTCAGCCTGAAAGAGAGAACAGGGAACTACATTATACACTGTACTGCTTCCCAAGTAATTTAAGAGGATCTAAATCTCTGGAGATTCATGCAAGATCTTATTGTCTCTGTGATTTGTATGTACATTTATAAGCTATAAAAAGCACATTGATATACTCAATGCAGTCTGAAATCATACAGTATGGTTTTGGTTTCTGTAACCACAATCATCCCTTTTTTCTTATCAGAATTTTAGCACGTAAGAACTCGTAGAAGTCACAACACATTACATTTTGTTCACGAATGATCTAACTTGAATAACTAGTGTTTTCTTCACAGTTAAATTTCCAAGAATCACTGCTCGGCAGCTTTTATCGGGATGTGCCCCAGCCCTCCCTGACTAGCTCCCTGCCTCACCATCAGGGCCGACACTACAGCCACAAGAGGAGCAGCAGCAGCATGCCCCATGCCAACGCTCTCTGCCACTTCCACATCGCTGCCAGCATCAACCCTGCCACAGGTTTGACCGAACACAATTTCTGCGACTGGCTGATAATCCTGTTAAACCCAGCATCTTACACCATATTCTCAGAAATTAGTGAAGAATTTGATGCTGCAAGATGGTACAAAGTAGGGTTATTTTCTCAATTAATTGATCAGTTGTTTGGTCTATAAAAGGCAAGAAAATGGTGAAAAATGCAGACCAGTGTTTCTCACTGCCCAAGTTGACGTCCTCAAATGCCTTATTACTGTATAACCACAACCCAAACATATTCAGTTTACTGTCAGAGGAATAAAGAAACCAGAAGATATTCACTTTTTTCTCAAACCAATTAATGAGTTATCAAAGAAGTTTACAGTTAATGTAATAGATGCCAATTTATTGTTGCAGCTCAAGTACAAAGTACATTTAACTTCTTAAAGAGAAGGAAAGCAACATATTAGTTATTCCTAAACCACAGAGGCTAAATAAATTGTTAGCTCTGCTTAAATAAAATCAGCTGGAGGTTAGAGGGCTTCAACTCTGTATTTCACATGGCAAAAAATGGTGTAAACTTTGTATATTGCCTGAGGTTCTTTTTTAACATCCCAGTGAGCTTTTCTTCTCAGTGGGAGCTGCTCACAGTAAATAGAAGGCATTTTCATTTTGTCCTTCTATGTTTTTTTGTGGGGCAGTTTAATTTGATCTGAATCAGGGCAAAATCTTGTACATTTTCCAGCCTTGAGGCTGAGAACTCCTGTAGAATGGTATTTGCATGCTCGAATTATATTTTAGCATACTTCAAATCATACTCATATTCATGGAAGTGAATTTGCTCCAGCAGATGTCTTTTTATCCTGCACGGCCCCAAATTCAATGTCATGTAAATCTCTGTTATTCTTTGCCTTCTTTTCCTAAACATCACGAACTCTTCATCGCAGACATTCCTCTGCTGCCCTCTATCTCCTCTCTGAGTGCTGTGGATGACGAGGAACCTGGAGGTCCATTTACTGTCCACTGGCTCAACAACAAAGAGCTTCACTTCACTTTAGCCATGGAAGTCTTCCTGCAGCAGCTCCGAGGCAGCCTGGAGCAACAGAACGAATGCTCCAATGAAGGTACAGAGAATTATTTGGATCAGGCTTTAAGACTTTATTTGAAGGGGTGTGCAAATGAATAACACTGTTGAAACTAGACTTTCACATTGCATGCATGATGCTTTGTCTTCAATACTGATTTTCAGAAATTATATTTGGGCACTTTGGGTTCTATTCTCTTTCAGAGCCTGAAGACGAGGATAACTTTGATGAGGAAGATAATAATAGCAGGCCAAGTGGCTCCCAAGGACCTGAGGCTGTGGAGCTTCCTCTGGCAGCAGTGAAGCACCAGGTGGACGTGCTGTTAGAGGAGTGGAATAAAGGGGCGGACATGTTGTTCAGTATCCATCCCATGGACGGCTCGCTGTTAGTCTGGCATGTTGACTGGTTGGATGAATACCAGCCAGGCATGTTCAGACAAACTCAGGTACATTCACTATTCATGTGGTTAATGTTAAACAATAAATAATGGATTTATGTTAGTATATTGTGGACAAACTTAATCCCCCATCCACAAATGTTAATAACCACTTTATTTTTCCTAATTTGTATGGTCCTACTTCAAAGATTGATAAAGAAATACAGAGACACAGAACTGTTCTGATGTGAAACTAAAGTAAAACACATATTAATTATATTTTTACTTTATAATTTAGAGAACTCTGTAAACTAAACAGACTCTTCTTTGGTCACTCTTTCAAGCAACATGTTTGTCTTCGCATTTTGAAGATGGGTTTCGTGGGGAAAGAATTAATTTATCTTCTCAATAAGGTTGTGGATCATTCTGACAGCTGTGATGGTCTAGCTCATGTTTCAGTGGCTTCTCATCCAGCCGTTCAGACAATTATATTCTAATTATGTGTGACTTCCTATCATATTCAGAAGTCCCTCGATGCATTTTTATTAGTGGGGAAATAATGAGAGCCTCGTGACATGGCAGTTAGTCAGGCAAGGCAGCTGAAATAATCCCAATTTTCATTGGCATTCAGGTTGATTAGGCCTGGCTGCTTTAATTAGATAAAACAGACTGGTTCTTGCTTTTACTATCAGCATAAGTATTGTCAAACATTATTATTTTTTACATATATGAAGGGCCATTTGAGTAAGGCTGTATCCCTCGAGTCTCCATTGCTGTCTAATTTCAGACAGCCAGTTGTCACTCAACTTCTTAATGGAGAATTTCAGCCCTTTGATTTGAGCTAACCCTTTTTAAAAAATGAAGTCATGAACGTCAGTGCCATCTGTGTCATTACCACATTCACATGGGAACCTAAGCTGTTTCATAATGTATGCTCAGTTCAAGCTAAAATAGAATTACCTGATTGACTGAGTCCTTTTTATCACCAACTCAGAACTCAGAGCTGTAGGTTGTTCTAGATGTCATTGCTTTGATGTCTCTCTTTCTCTCTCAGGTGTCGTTTGTGTCCCGTATCCCTGTGGCGTTTCCTACAGGTGATGCAATCTCCCTAAGCCACAGTGTGGTTATGTATGCCTGCAACAAGAATGTGGATCTTGCTATCCAACATGGCAGACAGCGGCCGCCTGGGAGCACATTGCCTCAAACCAAATCTGCTCTAATAAGCTACGCAGGTCAAGGAAAAGCTGCACCCAGCAGTAGTCTTCGACTAAGCATTTTCACCCCCAACGTCCTTATGATCTCCAAACACGCCGATGGCTCCCTGAACCAGTGGGCGGTCAGCTTTGCAGAGGACTCTGCTTTCTCAACTGTGCTCAGCGTCTCTCACAAGTCACGGTACTGTGGCCACCGCTTCCACCTAAATGACTTGGCCTGTCACTCATTGCTCCCTCTCCTCCTCACCACCTCACACCACAATGCCCTGAGGACGCCAGAGGCAGACAGCATCCTGGCTCCTCCAGACGCCTACTCCTCCGGTTTCTCTCAGTCAGCGTCCATGCCCCGAGGGTCACGGCCCAGCAGGGTGTCCCTGGGTGTGGTTTCCCAGGATCCCAATGCGATCTACAGTGAGCTGATTTTATGGAGAGTTGACCCTGTGGGCCCGCTGTCTTTGTCAGGCGGGGTCTCAGAGCTAGCTCGGATCAATTCTCTCCATGCATCAGCATTTGCTAATATAGCCTGGCTGCCCATGCTCATTCCCAGCAGCTGTTTAGGTGAGAAAATATTTTTGTTTTTTGGAGATTGTTGAAGCATCAGCAGTTAAAGTATTCAGTAATCAGTCAAGTAAGAGCAGGTTCATTTTGGAATAGCTTTCATTTACCAGTTATTTTGGTCCATTAATATGAAGGAAATGATCTTTCTCTGAATAACTTTGATCAGATGAGAATAGCTTTGGGGCATAAAATCCCCGTAGATATGTTTTTTAGGACATTTTTGTGTCAGATTTACTCTGCTTTTTGTGAAAAACAACTAATTTCAACTCCATTAAGTCCTTGAAGGCTCTAAAATTTCCGAATAGAATCCCACTTATAACATTATTGCTGGAGTGCACATAGTCCAAATGACTTTTTAAAAGGAATCTTTGATATTTTCAATATTGAAATATGTTTGTTAAGTGTACTTTACCACAGTGCTCTGCGTATTTGTTGTGTCTTTTGTTTTTATGTTCATTTCGAAAAATAAAAACCTAATAGCAGCCATCGTTCATTTTCATTCTTTTGCTCTCTCTGTAGGTGTATATTGTAACTCTCCCAGCGCCTGCTTCGTTGCGAGCGACGGCCACTCACTCAGGCTGTATCAGGCCGTTATCGAAGCTAAGAAACTCCTGAGTGAGCTCTCCAATCCTGAGATATCAGTAAGTCGTCAAACTCCAACAAACTCTGCAGGGTACAGCCAGCATCGCAATGACTATTTTTTTTATACACACCAATAACAGCATGTCAGTGTTTCCTTGTGGACCCTTAAAGAATCAGTGAGGTAATAATGTGATGTTAATTTGTAGTCTCGCAACTTCATTTGTGTTAGCTTTGTATGACTTGGTAAAAAAGTTGCAGGACACACTTGAGAAATAAGATGAGAAGCAGTGATCTTGAATTCATCAAGAAGTTACAACTGTTTTTTTGTTTTTGTTATGTATTAGACAACATCAATGTTTTTGTAAGAATATTCTTTCTTGCACTGCATATAAACAAATCATTGCTTTCAGCGCAGATAATAGTTATATTTTTCTCATCTTCTGAAGTACAACTGGCACACTGATTGTATGTTTTCACTATGTAATAGTGCCCAAATAATGTGAACATTTTTCTTTCCTGTAGAAATTTGTTGGGGAGGTGTTCAACATCATCAGCCAGCAATCCACAGCAAAACCAGGGTGTATTATAGAGCTGGATGCCATCACTGACTTTGTAAGTATACATTAAGAGAAGTGGAGTGTATTCAAACAAATTTCACTTCCCCTCTCTCTTTAGTCATGTCCATCTAACAGGAGAAAGAGACTTCTTGGATAGAAAAGATATTTACAGAAACTTCTCCCCTGATATAACAGATATATAAACTGTCATGTATTAATAAGCCATAGTTGAATTCTAAACCACCAGTAGACTTCTGAGTCTCTGTGAAAGGTCAACCATGATAAAACAAAAACAGGTGCAGAGCAAAATTTCTTTCATCCCCTCAGGTGGTTTTGGTGTGTGCACGTGTGCACTTGTGCATGTTTGTGTAACATTAACACAACTTGTGTCTGGGTCAGTGTGTCTTGATGTGGGATTCACAGTGGATAAAGCAAGTTGTTCAGGGTCTGCATCTGATGTAGTTTGATAATGGCTGCTGTTGTTCTCCACAGCAGGGGAAGGAGACCCAACTCCTGCATGTTTTTGAGGAGGATCTGATCCTTGGCAAAGAGAGGACAGAGAGCGCACAAGAAACTCCTGCTTCTCCTCACACTGGTATTGACAGAGCTATTTTTTCTAAGTACTTTAAAATGTTTATTTTTAAGGCTAAATATCAAACATTTGCACCATGTTCAAACTCATTAAATGCAGCGCTGCTCATTGATATTCTCTGTGTGTCTGTGTTTTCTCCTGCAGCCTCCAGCGAGGCAGCCTTCTCAGCACGGTTTTTCCTTGTGGTGGTCGAATTGACCCCGACAGGTCGCTCGCTCCTCCACATGTGGCATCTCCACCTTGCTGCTCGACCCATCACCATGGGTGGGTACTTGGAACAAAAGACTTGAGCTTCACAGGATGTGGGAAGAAAATTGTTTCACTGTCAGATAAATAAATGACAGCTTAAAATGTGTTTTTCCCCCAAGAATTAGCAATAATTTTCGAATATAAAGTTATTCTGAAATCTGAACTATATTTATGGTCTCTTAGAATGCAAACAATTTTAACGTATTTTCCGTCACAAAGTAATGTATAGAAACAAATACATTAGCTATTCTAAATAATATTTCCCGCCTTCCTGTTTGTGTCACCACAGAAGAAACCACAACAGAGAAGGATACCACCGCATCAGCGTCTCCTCTGAACAGCTCTACGTTTAGCTTTGACACGTTCAGTTCTCCGGTGACTCAGAAGAGTAAACCCTGCACTTCCAATCTGCAGAGTGCCTGTCGCCTCAGCCTCACAACACACAGACTATACAGCCAAGAGTTGACTCTGCCAGATGGAGTGGAGGCCATCAGTGTTACACCCTCAGCAGGTGAGGCACAATGAGGACACACACTCACATACAAATGACATAAGTCTAGTAGTAGAATGTGGCTTGGAGGATAAGTGCACAGACTCTGAACACAACACAAGGCATTTCAAGCACAAAAAGGGCAATATTGACAGTAGTAATAGGAACTGTGTTGTCATTAATTATTGTAGTAATAATAATAATTGCATTTCGTTTTGCACTGATACAGCATTGTAATAATGTAATTACAACAGGGTGTGAGTATGGCAGTCTATTAGCATAGCAGAGTTAGATTTAGCAGTCACTGAGGTACCTGCATCAGTATTGACTAAGCTGGTGCACAACTTAAGTTGCCATGGGAACATCATTTCTAAAGAAATGGTCCTTCAGTTGATTGAAATAACCTTTTCAGAAACGTATAGACATTTATTTATCGACTAAGAAAGAGTTGCTTCTATTATTGCAGGAATAAAAAATATGAAGTGACAATGATAGGGATGTTATTTATAACAATTTATATCAGCAGTCTGGAAACGTTTTATTAAAATTCCACTCAAAGTGAATAACAAGTTTTAACTCCTGCCTTGGGCCTTTTATGCTTTCTCTGTGACATCATAATGTTGTCCAAAAACTCTTTTGGGACCATAACTCAAGGTATTGTCTGAGGAACAGAAGGGAAAACTTTTTTCCAGATACTTGGGTCCTTGGTTGGGTCGGTGACATTAATCTTAGGTGCCTACCTTGAAACTGTGCTGATTGGTAGATTGTATAGATTAAGACAGATCGCTGCAGCCGGCAAAACAGGTTGCAATGTAATTCCTCAGGGCATTTGGTGTCATCAATTTACAACCATTAAAAGCAGTAGGGGAAAAGAGAAACACCTTTATGCCTGATTGTGTGTTGTCCACTTTCTTCCCAGGTCACCTGAGTGCGTCATGTTCTCTGCCAGCTGATCGTGTGCCTTACCTCATTGCTACTTCCTGTTCTGATGAAAAGGTGCGCTTCTGGAGGTGTAATGTCATTGCAACAGAGCCGTTCAGTATGGACAACTTGGTGTACCAGTGGGAGGAGTGGCCTCTGCTGGTTGAGGAGAGCACTCCCAACAGCAGTGCAGTAAGCGTGCAAGGTCGTCCCATAGAGGTCAGCTGCTGTCACTCTGGACGCATTGCAGTTGCCTACAGACAGATGCCAAACACGCCTCTGAACTCGACACCTTATCTGAACTCTCACGGACTGTTGACTTCTCCTCCCACCCTGGCTTCCTCGCCTCATGTGCTCTACAACAGCAACAACCACCACCAGACCCCAACCCTGACTGTACAGCGCAGCCCAAATCTTACCCCAATCCCCAACCTAGCAAACACTAGAGAGCCATTGGTCCACATTGGCATCTTCCAGTGTGAGTCCACTGGTGGTTCGCAGTGGATTCTGGAGCAAACCATAGTCCTGGACAGCACAGATCCCTCAACTGGAAATGCCAACATTCAAAGTGACATGGACTCCCCTATACCTAACGAGTACTGTCCTGGTTCTGCGGGTAAGAGTCTGGTTCATTTGGACTGGGTCTCCCAAGAAGGTGGGTCACATGTTCTGACTGTTGGTATTGGGACAAAGATTTATATGTACGGCCGTCTCATTGGGAAGCCTCCTGAACTTGGCTTGTCATCTGATGCCAGTAGAGACCAGAGCTTGTCTCGCCTTGTTCTTCTGCGATCAGTCGATCTGGTCTCATCTGTCGAAGGCTCACTACCCATTCCAGTCTCTCTCTCCTGGGTACGAGACGGCATCTTGGTTGTAGGCATGGACTGCGAGATGCATGTCTACTCCCAGTGGCAGCCCCCAGCACCTTCCAAACCCAATGCTGCGATTGCCCAAGACACAGACATCAGCAGCAGTGTCTCCTCCATAATCTCAGCCGTCAGACAAAGCCAGGAGGATGGTCTCAGCGCTGCTGCCCCAACTTCTTCTCTTGCCCCTCCCAAGAGGGCCCTGACAAGATCGATGATGAGTCTGGCACAGAAGCTCAGTGGGAAGAGGACAGCTTATGATCTGCCTGTAGAGATGGAAGATTCTGGGCTTTTTGAAGCTGCTCACCAACTCTTTCCCACTCTCCCCCAGTACCATCCTGTACAATTACTAGAGCTCATGGATCTAGGGAAGGTGAGTTAAAGAAGTTAATTAATTACTGTCTATACTATTTTTTCTTTTCTTTTTAGTTTTTCCTTTTACTTAAGCACCTTCTCCAGTTGATATGACAGGCCAGTTTTGTACATAGTATTATTTCTACATTTAAGAATAATTGAATTGCCAGGAAGTCAACGTTTGTTGTGACTTATATTTGAAATATAAAATTGTAATTCGTCTACTTTAAGGTTCACCGTGCCAAAGCCATCCTCTCCCATCTGGTGAAATGCATTGCTGGAGAAATTGTTACACTTAAAGACAACACCACCAATCCTGAGAAACGCTTGCGCTCGCGGACCATCAGCGCCGGAGGCAGCACAGCAAGGGACCGGAAGATGTTTAGCAAAGCAGAGAAATCCACCACCGACTACACCGAGATAAGCTCCATCCCTCCCCTGCCGTTGTACGCTCTTCTGGCAGCGGATGAGGATACATCACCAAAACCTGGTGGGTGTACAACCATTTGTTTTTAGAATAGTAAAATTTTTGATAATAACCTTTATTTCAGTAGTACAAGAACATATAACCATGTTAAGAAAATATGTAGTTGTAAGACATCACACATACTTACAAAGAAAAAATAAGGCATGAGTGAAATAAGAGACAATATTCAATAAAATTACAGAATCTAAGCAGTATGTTTCCCTTTTTAATGTGGCATTTTGAAGGCTTTGCACCTGCTGATATATTGCTGTGTCTTCGCAAGCAGTAACAGCCCTGATCATAAAGCTAGAGCTGAACCAGTCCTCCCTTAATTAAAAAAAAAAAAAAAAAAAGCAATTGACGTAATCTTATAATCAGCTGGACAGAAAACGCTTCAGAGTAGGAGGTAGAGATGCTTCGAGATATTGAACTAATCTTAAAAGACTGCTCTTGTGGATAACAACTTAATAAAATACGTTGGAGTATAAATCAATGTTCTGCTGTGTTGAAACGATAAGGGTGACACGTCTGACAGAAATGTTCCCCTGCTTTTAAACTAGTACACAAACAATACTAGGCAAAACATATTTACAGTGGAAGAGCAACTATTTTTTGCTGCCATGACTCAAGGTGTAAGAGACAAAGAATAATATCCTACTCTTTGTGTCTCTGATGATAGAAAATGAGAATAAAAGCAGAAACTTGTATACAGATTAAAAAAAACGTCCCGCTCTTTGGTATTTAATTGAATCTACTTTCTCCCCAGCAGGAGGTTATTTCTCTGCATGTCTCTAATGAAAAACATTTCTTGTGTAATTTAGTTCTGTTTGGTGTCTCCCTACAGATAAAGTGGGCAGTGTGAGTGGGGATAGCGGGCATGGCTCCACTCACGCTGATGTTTATGATGAGCTCTTTCATACACCCAGCATTGCGGACCTGGACCCTCTGGACGATGATCAAGAGGAAATGGGGAACAAGGTCCGTTTCTGTTGGCTTAGAGGGAATTTATGAAAATGAGAGTGGACAGCAACATTTTGGCTCTTTTGGTATTCCACTGTGAGGCTTAGAAGTGCATAATTGTGCATGTCGATGTTCATTTGAGATATATTGCTGCCTTAAAAGAGAGACCAGTCAAAGCCTATAATGGCCTTAGCTAATGCATCAAAGATCTAGCTTTGTGTCTGCTGTGTTTTATTGTGAGTATGAACCCAGCCATGGCATATTCTCCCTTTCACATAATCTCTCTCTATCATGTGTTGAATAAATGACCCTGCAGTTGTTTTACAGACTGTCCTCTGTCTTGTTTTCTTTCTGTCTTCAGGTTATTGATCTTTCGCAGTACAGCCCGACATATTTTGGTCCAGAACACGCCCAGGTCCTGTCCAGTCACCTCTTGCATTCTAGTTTGCCAGGCTTAACCCGTATGGAGCAAATGTCTCTCATGGCGCTGGCCGACACCATCGCGACCACAAGCACAGATCTCACGGACAGCCAAGGCAAGAGCAAAGGTACTGCAAGGAAAAAACATAAAAGAAGGCCTCTTTAAATGGATAGAAATGCAGTAGATAAGTGCCTCATTCCAAAGCATCATATAATTATGTTTTGATGAAGCAATAAGAGCTGTCTGTCCTTCATTTAGCAGGCGGAGAGACGCTGGATGAGTGCGGTCTTAAGTTTTTGCTGGCTGTCAGACTCCACACCTTCCTCTCCACCTCCCTGCCTCCAGCACATCGAGCACAGCTGCTAAGGCAAGGTAAAGTGGGATTTTCAAACTGTTTTCATTGGGGGCATTTCATAGCTCACACAAACATAAAGGGAAAGCCCCTGGTCAGACACAGTGCATTTTAGCAGCCCTGGGCAGCCTTTTGCAAGGGTTTTCAATGAGAGTTAAGCGTACTGCTCACTGTTCTTGCTTTGCTGCATGCCTTGTGTTTTTCTGCTCTATGCACCTTGGATTTTTGCTTTGTATTGGAAAACTTCATCCAGAGCAGAAAAGTCTTAAGTTTATTTAAGAAGGGACAGTGCAAACTGATAAATACACATGGTATAAAAATGCCAGAATTACTCAAGAGGCTATTTTTCATCTGTAGTCCCTTGGCCATAGTGTTACACAAGGATTCCTAAAATACAACAGAGCAAAAAACAAACACACAGGGTATACAGTTTAAGACTTCTATAATAAAATAGTAAGAGAAATAAAGAAAAGAATAGGAAGAAAGAATTGGGGAGTGATGGATGTGTTTTGATTTTTTTCCTCTAGTGTTTTGAGTGTTTGTTTGTAGTGTGTCAAGTGGTTCAACATGCTGTAGTTGGCCTGTGACCAGCTTGTTCCACAGTACTTCAGATGAGTGAAAATCATAGAGTTTAGAAATATTTTGGTAGCTTCTGTAGACATGTGATTTCTAATGATTCAAAACTTGCAAGATTGAATCAGACCCTTTTATAGGGTTGACATCTGACCCAGATGAAAAGTTATAAACAATAAACACCCCAAGATACTTGAATCACTCACAACCTGCAATTGTTCACCTGCTACAGGTATACGAGGATCACACGCAGGTTTATTGCAACTGGAGGCATTTCCCATTATGCAATTGGATGAATTGAGAGGCAGACCCTCTGTGGTGGACAACAAGTGATAGCGTACATGGTTCACGTTAAGCTAACGTTAGCTCACTTTCATCATCGCCAAACTAGGCAAGCTGCAAGACATATCTGACTCTCTAACCTTTTACCAACCATGATTAGGCTGGACGATAGACAGCAGACTGTCACACTGTCCCCAACTCATCCTGAAAAAAAAAATGTTGAACAGATCATCATCCTGGCAAAACTCCCAGACCAGCTAGTGGTACTCGCTGTGATTCCTCTTCTTTCTGAGTCTGAGGGTCTAATATACCCACACAGATCTCCTTCTCCCTGTCACCAACATACCACTTATGTAGATTTTAAGATAACTTGATGATTTATCGTGGAGTCTATTCATTATCCTTAACTATTGCAATAAATTAACTCTTGAACAAGGCACTTAATCTATGTGCTCCTCAGCACCTCAACACTGTAGCTGGAGAAGGCAACTCACTGCTTTAATTATATAGAACCGACTGTGCTTCTGTATTAACTTGCAGAACAGTGTTCATTTTCACTTTATAAAGTGCAGAACACTCCCCATTCTCCACATGTCCTTTACTCCTCTCTCTAGGCCTGTCAACATGTCATTATGCCTGGGCCTTCCACTCTGAGGCTGAGGAGGAGCTGCTGAACATGCTGCCAGCCCTACAGAAGGGAGAGCCCACCTGGCCTGAGCTGCGCTCCATGGGCGTCGGCTGGTGGCTGCGCAGCACCAACAAGCTACGCAGGTGTATTGAGAAGGTGAGGCAGCTAATGGCATTAGTTAATTATCATTATAAATTCAGGTCTTTTTGCTCCAATTCTAAATAAAGACCCAGTGCCAGTTTTGTGAAAAGAAATTGTCTAATTAGATGAACAGTTTTGCACATTGTGCAGTCAGTGGCAAGTCAGTGTTAAAAAGGGGGTATGCTAAATGACAAGGAAACACCTTTGCCTCTGGAGTTAAGTTTGATATTCAGTTTGCATTCATGTTAGATATTGTAATCTTGTTTTTTCTGGTCATTTATATGAAGTGCTTTTCTACATATTTGAAACTACAGTTGAAAGTCGTTCAACAGAATACAATAGGCAACGATTTTGATAAGGAGTTGATGGGTTTTAGTCAAGCAAAAATGTCAAACATCTTCTACTTCTTTGCTGCTTTTCTTTGTCTTACTCAGTAGCAAGCTATGTGTTTTGGTCTGACACTAAGCAACACATCAGGATTGTCTCCTTTTTCTTCAAACACATATCATGCTATAATGATATAAAAGGTCTCCCCATAAAGGCTTTGAAGGTTGGCCATTAGTGTGTTAGCCTTGTGTACTTCTCATCGATTGCTTCATTTATAAATGAAGTGCTGTCCGGTAGGTGACAGTGAGATTCTGCTGAGGTTGCTATAAAACACAGCACTACTTGTTTGAGCGACTCTCTGAAATGACCCATAAAGCTTCAACTCACTCTGTGGATAAAACTGTACCGACAGAAGAGAAGCTAAATGTATTTTTTCTTCTACTTCGTCAGGTTGCCAAGGCTTCTTTACAGAGAAACAATGATCCTCTGGATGCAGCTATATTTTACCTTGCACTGAAGAAGAAGGCAGTGGTCTGGGGATTATACAGGTAGGCAGCACTGACATAATTTTGCATCACAAATTTTGCCCCCAAACCTTAACCAAGATTAGTTCTGTCGGATTACTGGAGATCTTTGACGCCAGTATTGTTGTTTTGAATCCATAACGTCTTTCTCTCCAGGTCTCAGAAGAATGCCAAAATGACAGAGTTTTTCCGCAACAACTTCAGCGAGGACCGGTGGAGGAAAGCAGCACTGAAAAATGCGTTTTCTCTGTTGGGAAAGCAACGGTTCCAGCATTCTGCAGCCTTCTTCCTGCTAGCCGGCTCCCTAAAGGACGCTGTGGAGGCAAGTGGAAAATAGACATGACACAGTGCTTGCAAGAAGCACTTGTTCCTTCAACTGCAAGTGCCACTTGTCAACCTGCTAAGCCTAAGTTGGAAACAATGCTTTCAGCTTGAGTAATGTCAAGTGCAGCTCATTTTCATTTATAAAATGTCTGTAGCATCGTACGCATGCCTTTTTACCAGCAATTCACAGTCAAGGGCAGTGTTTGATGATATAGTAAAAAGCAGGGGAACCACATTCACTTGTATTTCTGTAGCGTGCCGCATCCTTTTTATCATTGAAACAGCTCAATACATTCCCACAGTGGTGTCTTTGTCAAGAGCTTTTAGCACAATGCACTGAAGAATTATTGATGTTGGCAGTTGACTCTTGGGTTTTCCTGTCTTTGCTCCTATTTGTGAGAATTTTCAGTGGCATGCTGTTACATTTATAAACCAGCAGCACTGCACTCTTGTTGAAGCTTTGTAAATGGGGTCATTACCTACTACCGTCATTTCATAAAGATATATTTGCATACATTTTCATTTGTTGGTGTGTGAATGTGCATATTTTTATCTATGGCTGTTAGAATGGCTGTAGTTGTTTAAAAAAATTATATATTAGTATTTCTGCCTTCTACCAGGGTTAGTTTAAGCCACATAAAACAGCTCTCAGTCTTCGTGCTCACATATCAAAAGGGCTGCCTCTGGTCATGTTGTTTGCTTAACCTTTTCTTTCATCAAGGTTATTTCTATTTAGAAAGTCCCTGAAGCAATGAGTCACATTATTTCGTCTGCGTGAGTAAGTGGAGCTTCTCTAAGCAGTTTATGGAAATGAGTGTCACCCAGGCAAAGGGCTATCATTGACTTTGTTTAGTCTCTCTGGCTAGGAGGTAGTCTCATTGAAATGCACCTCACACCTTACTGGTCGGGAGCAACCACAACAACTTCAACTATCCACTAACTCTTTGCTGTGTGCACAGAATTTTATTTTGTTGGGTTTTTTTTTGCATTTTTGGTTACTTTCGTTTCGTTATTTATTTCGTTTCCACCAAATAAGCAGCAAAGAAAGCTGTAACTTCAGAAGATCATTAGGTCGTACTAGATTACATTATGTTCAGAATGCACATTATTTGTCTGCTTATATCTTGTTTTATCCCACCCCATTCAGTCCTGTGCCAATGGCTCAGACAGCATTTTTAAATGATAACTAACTGTGATATCTTTATTTCCTCTTCCAGGTGTGTATAGAGAAAATGCAGGACCTACAGCTTGCCCTGGTGATCTCCAGATTGTATGAGTCTGAGTTTGAGACATCGTCCACCTACAAAAAGATCCTCCAGAGACATGTTCTGGGACAAGACAAACAGGTGCAGATTTTGTGTACAACTTTTACAAGCTACTGTTTTTTACTGTGGAAAATCATCAGACAACCCAGTGTTGCTTGACTCTGCAGCATGTTCTAACTTATCCACTGCAAAAGCCAGAATGAGCAATTGTAATTCTCTGTGTATGTCAGATTCATGCCCACCAGGACCCGTTCCTGCGGAGCATGGCTCACTGGGTCCTGGAGGACTACAGCAGAGCCTTGGACACTCTACTCGAGCAGCCTGCTAACAGCACCAGCTCCAGGTCCACTGAGAGTAAATGTGACGCGGGTAGGTCTGCAGTGCTCTGTATGCCTTTTTTTCCCTTTGACTCTATGCAAATGTGAAATAAATAAGGTACAGTTTGGTACTGTGTGCCACAGAAACATTTATTTTTACACTAAATTGATTACGTACAGGAGTGTTGCCCCTGATTTCACCATTCTACAATTTCAGTACGAGCAAGCCCACCACCCTATTGTTATGCACTTGCCAAATTTTCACATCGTGACTTTGCACTGCTTTATTGTTATTCCCCCATTTTTTAATGTGTATAACAATCGTACGAAAACAAAAAAACAAAACTAAGTGATTATTTAGACAGAAATTATATATGTGCCTCTTGTTGTGATTGCTGGTATCGACAGTGTACTGTGATGATTTTAAGTGGAAATCATTCATGGCAGTGCTTTGTATTGATAATTATAGGTGGTGGGTTTTTTTGTTGTTTTGTTTTGTTTTTTCCTCAAAAAAGAATGTATAGTCATTGCTTTGTCATCATTTGTATAATTTTGCAGCAATGTGTCAGTATTTTTTCAGTTATTAATTGTAGATCTTATAATAATTTTAATAATACCCTGAAGATTTTTGTTTCAAAACGCATTGCATTTATGAAAAATTTGCCTTTTAGTCAGAATCTGTCTCTGTGAAATTATAAGTTAGTAGCTGTTGAGTAGAAATAATCTGGTCTGTCAGAAGCCTTTAAAATATCTCAATACCATGTTCACTTTTATACCTTTCCCACCAACATGAAACAGGTTCCCTTTCCAGTTTATGCACCTAATTTTAAACCATTAGGAGCATTTCAAACAAAACTAAATTGGACCCAAAAAGTTCCTGCTAGAATCTAAAAATAGCAGGTTTTCTTTGACTTGAAGTGTGAACATTGATGATATCAGTGGCCGTGTCATATTCTGTAGGCTGGAAGAGAAAACAAGAAATTGTCACAAGTAATCAATGTGATCTGCCATCTTGCTATAACAGTTTTCTTACACTGTGTTTTGTGCACCAGCCTCCATTGATGACACATCCTTAATTACAATGGTTCCCCTTAAAACTGGTGGAGATGCAGGCTGGTTTGCTAGAAAGCATCAAAGTTCCAAGAATCCTGAACGTAACCAGTTCAGGATACAAAGTTAATTTGGTGGAAAAGAGGTGTTTGTGGATATTTCAGGCCTGTCAAATTCAGCATTGCATGTAAAAACAGGGAGGTAGACAATAGTGTGCAGATTGTACACTGTGCAGTTGAATCCACTGCTTTCAACAACTCAGCTTTACAACTATTTTTGGTCCTTTAAGTATATTTAATTGTGCAAGTAACAGCAGCCTACTGGAAACAGAGGACCACTTAATTGAAGGAACGCACAACGCTCGCCTTACGAATAGATGAAGAACTGAACTTAATGTGAACCTCACTTTGACTTAAGAGCCAAACCAGTCCCAGATTAACATCCCTGTGCTACATGTGTTTCATAAATGATGTTCTCAGAGCACTTATAATATGCCTACAGAGAAGAAAACACTGGTTTATTTAAAGTTTTAAATGGTTGCTATACTTTATAGACTGTGTGATGTCCTTGCTTGGTTTTCAGTACAGGCTGTTGCTGGACCTCTGACATTGTTTACACCTGAATGAAAGACATTCAACTTAATGCACCACTTTTTTGTCCAGAGTTCTCAATAAGCTTTCAGTTTTTGAACTCACAGCTCCACTCTCTGCTCGCCTTTAAGTGGCCACCACATAGTGCAATTTGTCAGTGTCTAAGTGCTCACATAGCTGTGTGCTTTGATTTGTTTAGAAGTTCAACAAAGAGGCCAGCTATAGCTCCATTTTAGTCTCTGATCCAATATCACAGCTTGTCCTTGCAGGTCCTGTGGAGTGCCATTGAAAGAGATTCATCTCTTTCAGTGGCACTGGTCCTGTGATCAGAGCTGTAAAAGTTGCTATTTTTTTGACATCAAAAGATAAAATCCACTTTCTGTTTCTTTTCATCTGTGACAGGTTCCTCCTATGTGTCCGCATGCAACCCAGAGGTTTTCAACTTCTACACGTACCTTCGTACCCACCCACTTCTCCTCCGCCGCCATTTTGGCTCCTCAGACAAGGCTAAAGTTGGACTGACTGCTGAGGGTCGCAGGGCTGACTCCATCAGCCTAGAGGAGAGGAGACTGTTTTTCACAGCTGCATACGCACACCTACAAGCTGGCTGCCCCATGCTATCTCTTGAAGTCCTCTCCAAGATGCCCAAAGTCCGCAAGCATTCCAAACCTCCCAACCAGGATGGCAGGGGCATCGCTTCTGAGCTCAGTGTTGGGAGCAAGACCGGACAAACATCGGACCCAGATTGGTCTCAGCCGGCTCTGAACGGCTACGAGTCAGACGGAAACAGCTTATCCAACAGCCACTCAGATTCAGTGTTAAGTTTTGACTGGAGCCAGCCGTCACTTCAGCTCCCAGATGAGCCGTTGGAGCTGAAGTGGGACAGTGAGAAAGAGGAAGAAGAAGACGATGAGGAAGAAGAAGAAGCTAAAAATGGTAAGAGCGGTAGAGCTGCAGACAGCAACAGCGTGTTCCAAGACACGCAGGACGCCATGTCGCCGCTAATGGAGACAGTGACGGGAGAGGACAGCGAGGACTGCAATGACTTCATAGCTCCATCTGATGACATCTTGGCTGCCCAGCTAAAGTTTACTGCCTGCTTGAAGATCATGACCAATGAGCTACGGACGCTCTCGACGGGGTATGAACTGGATGGAGGGAAGTTGCGTTACCAGCTCTACCAGTGGTTGGAGAGAGAGGTAAAAGCACACTCACATTTAAATGTACCCCTTGCCCCTCCCACTTAGCCCTTATCCCTCTGTTTTGCATGTTCAAACCTAGGGGCAGGGTGTCATGATTGTTGTTGGGAAAAAACAGAGTGAGGCACACTGCCTCACTCTGTTTTTCACACAGCTAGCTAACTAGCTCTGTGTGGCTAAAGTTGCAGATTGATTGATAGGTGGATGTCATATTATTAATTGAAATTGGTCGGTACAAGCTTTTGTAAGTACACGTCATATTATGTTTTACATGAAGAAAACATGATTTGATTTTTTTCAGCATATATTGTTGAATGAATGCACAGTATGGCTGGCATGGGATCTAAAAGGGTTTAAAGGGCATTTTTTATTTCATTTCCCCTTCAAAGGTCAAATCTGTGATATTTTTCTGTTTGCATATTATAATAACCATCTGTCTGGTGAAGCATTAGTCTGGCTGCACCCTTAAGTTCACCCAATAAAACTTTTATAACTTACATAACTCACACATCTCTCCTGTCTCCATGTTCACTGTTTCAAGATTGTATCTATCTGCGGCACCGTGTCAGTGCATATAACCATCATATTGGTTATAACTCCAGTGGTTTTCTCTTATGAAATTTGTTTGCCTTTTTTCCTGTTTGACAATTTAGCAAAATGTTTTTCTTTCACTCCCACACATGTTGGATCAATTTCTTCTTTATGCATTGATTTTAAGATTAGATGTTTTTTTATTCTGTTTAACCCAGGTGGTGGCTCTCCAGTGTTGCTGCAGCTACAGGCCCTGCTTGCCAGAGCTGTCTGTCCAGGGTGATGCCCCTGTTTCTGGGTTGGTGGAGGAGGAACAGGTGGGTGTAGATAGCTGGCGGCTTCTAGATTTGTCAGATGTTCATGACAGAAAAAAATCGATTCATCACAACAGCACAGTGTGTCTTGACACAGTTTGAAAAATTGTAAATTGAAAAGATTGTTGCACCTATTTGCCTCCTAACATGATTCTGCAGCAGACTTGATTATCATCACATGCCCATGCACAGTATGCACAATGTGTATTTACAGATTAAAACTGCATGTCAAAGACCAACTGATTTATTTATTGTTGATTATTGTTGACAGAGCAGATTAATGTGCATTGTTTTATAGCATGGTTGTTTTTACCATACCACTGTGGGGCTTTTGTTTGAACACCAGCCAGCTGGATAATGTTGGCGTATTTACAGGGATGCTGATTGATTTGTCTATAAAAGTAATAAAGTAAATCTGTCTTTGCAGCCTGGGAGTCCTCGTAGTGACAGCCAGAGGCGCAGGAGACACTGGCTGCAGAGTAACCAGCCTCTACTGAGGATGTTTCTGAGCTATTGCAGTTTGCATGGCTCCCACGGTGGAGGACTGGCCTCTGTGCGCATGGAGCTCATTTTGTTGCTTCAAGAGTCTCACCAGGTAATTAAAACAGGCACAGATGCACACAAAGGGCTACTGATAGACAGAGCGTGACAATTCAATCTGGTTAGTCTGTCTCTTGAGCAGCTGCCACTAAATGACTGTGCTAACTGACTTTTAGGTTGCTGGGGAAAGTGATAAAACAATTAGTTAATTAATCAGCCACTTGATTGGCAATTGATTGAAAAAATGTTAGGGATTTTGTTAGATTTACTTGTTGGTCTGCCTTGATTTTGTGTCTGATAACATATAAAGAAGGACTCATGATATATCCATGAATAAATGAGACCAAGTCTAGCTCACAGAATGTATTGACTGTGGGCATAAGCCCGTCATTGGCTGCGTATCAGATGGTAACACAGATGGTAACAGGCATTTTCAAAACGCCTGTCGCTTTGTGAAACTAGTCTTACATAGCCAGACCTATCGGCACACTTTGTTTTAGTGCTGTGTGTGGAACAACCACCTCCAAGCTAGCAACCTACACACTGAAAGGTGTTTTAATGTTTAATGTGGTGTTTTCTTTAGCGGGGATTTAGCCATTTAAATGCCAGGGCTTGCCTCCCCTCATACAGATGTTCCACCACACTATTTTGCAAAAGCACTGTCGCTTCATCTTGGGCTTAGCGCCACCCAAAACGACTGTGATTGGCCTAAAGAAGAAGCCTATAGTGTTTTTCCCCTTAGTGCAGAATTATGATGGGTTAGCCAGACCTTTCTCCAGTGCTGGCACGAGGTCCATTGTCCGAAATTCACTTTTTGACTGGCCAAGATGACTGGAAGATGAAAAAATCTACCTGTTGAGCATATTTTTTACCAGGCAAAATAATGAATAAATAATCAGTACATTTCATGAAGATAATAAGGTATTTTATGATGAATACAAACTTAAAGTCAAGGCCAGAGCAAAATTTGAAGCAAATTGATTTTAATTTATTGAATGACTAATCATTACAGCCTCAGTATGTGAATAAGTTCCGTCTGTTAAAGGTAAGAGTGGAAGTAGTGAAGCTGTAATACACTGCAGCTGACAGTGTTGGAGCAATTTGAGTTTGCCATTTTGTTTTAGACTACAGAGCCTCCGTGTTAATTTTTTATTGCCTTCATAAGTACAGGCGCAACGGTAGGGAAAAACAGACTGGCAGCAAGTGATAGTTAAGTGGATCAGCTGATGTCCCATACAGTAAGCTGTACTGTAAAACTAGGGTGCCAGCGACGGTCAGTCCTGTGGCACCATTTAGATGTGCATAAAACACATCTCTAGTGCAAGTGTGTGAAACTCAAAGAGCAGAGAAGCAGCAGAGCAGTGTGCCCCTAAATGACACCAAAAACGTTGTAAAGACTCTCAGCATAGTTTTTAATTACATGACCTTTTTTGTACAAGCATTTACCTGTGCATTTTGCGGAAAGACATTCAAGATTTACTCACCAAACAAAAAAATCTACCTGCATTTGGTGCGTGGCGGGTATTGATTTTGGACCCTTCGCGACACCACAAGTCAATTTAAAATGTTCATCAATTATACATTTGCCAGTAACAGCTTCACAAACACTTTCTATTCTTTATAACAAAGAATACTTGAAATTTTTGGGGTTGTTTGTCAAACCACGCAAGCACTTTTCTGATAAGTTGTGATGACAGTAAATTGAGCAAAGTAAATAACTCATAATGACAATAATAATTGATGCAGCTCTAGTTCAAGGAGATACTACTGAGAGCACTGTTTGTATTTGCAACCAGAACATTTTCATCACAGAGAGGGTGTTATAAACTTAATCTGTAAGAGGTTCTTAACATACCTGACACCACAAACTGAATGTGACATTATTTGTCTGAATTATAACTAATTACTTAGATAAGTAAAACAACAAAGATGTGAGCAGAATATATATTTTTGCAGCACAAAGGAAAAAAAACATGGAAACATTCACACTGGCAATCAGAGCTGCAGTGTTATTAACAGATCACATGTTCTCTATAAGGGCAATGATGTTGAGTAGTTGAGGGGCAAAGTGTGAATGTAAGACGAACATGAAGCCATCTAAAAGCTTGTCTTAATGCAACCACATTCCCAAGAGACACACACACACACACACACATACGCACACTCAGACCCACTTTTTGTGTGCTGGCGATCGTCTGCACACCTCCGGCAATGGGCTGGCATGTTGTGCTGATTCTCCAAGTTCCTGAGGGAGGTCCTGCCCGAGGCTTACTATTAGAAGGTTGAGTCAAATTTTAGGAGGTAAACAACTCAATGAGGTGGCATGGGAACAACGCTCTTGAATGTTAGCACAGTCGACGAGCGCTGGGAGTTCTGTCTACTCTCGTACTTTGATTTTGAAATAAAAGCAGTTTCCTTTGTCCCAGCTCTGGTCCCATGGTTGTCAAATTCCGCCATTGTGGTCGAGGAAATTTCTGTATTATTTCCTTTGTCTTAACTTCAGTCAGCTTGTAGAGCTTCTGTTAAGGAGGTTAGTGACAACTGAATGTGATTCATCAAGCGTGACGAACATAAGCCTGTGGTATTCTTGTGCACAGCTTCATGTTCTGGGATCTGGTAAACAAACACAAAACCAGGCACCCCTTCGTTGCCTGTCTTTTCTTTTAGCTCTTTTATAGTCATTCTCACATACACTGGAAAACACAACATGCTCTTTCCAAGTATAGGATCATGTACGACTTATTACGGCTCAGGAAAAGGCTCTTGTTTCACAGATCAAAGCATCACCTCTTGTTTGCCAGATGCTTTTTGTGAGCTGTTTCTTTTGCCTTCTAAAAACAGAAATGAGAACGTTGAATATATCTGCTTTTATTTTTTAAGTTCACTGTGATGTGGGTGCGACATGTTGTTATGCCCCTGTGCGTAGGTGTGGTGAGTTTGATGAGGAGTGTTTTTTGTGAACACTAACACTTTTAAGGGTAACTTATCAGATTAGATTATTATTGTAAGTGTCTGACAGTCTCTTTGATTTCTCCCCACAGGATGACTCCATCCTGTCAGCAGTCACACCATGCTGTCAGCCAACCTCTATCCCTCTTCTGATGGCTTGCACGGCCAATGTAAAGACAGTAGTGGCCAATCCCATTGTCTACCTGACCAACCTGGCTCATGACATCTTGCAGACCATCAATTCACTCGACTCTCCTCCGCATCCCGATGTGGTTAACAATGAGGTGAGGCAGTCTCTAGGTGTGAGTTGCTGGTGTTGGAGATATTGGCCGTGGAGATGTCTGCCTTCTCTCAGATATAATGACATGAGATGGCACTCTGCCTGTGGTGCTCAAAGTGCCAAAAAAGTACATTTGAAAAACTCAACAGCAATGTCTCTTTCCAGAAATTATGACTCAGTTACTCAAGATAATCCACAGACCTTGTTGTGAGCATTTAGGAACTATTTCCTTTCTACCAAATTACATCTGCAAATCATATTAGGGCACAGAAGCACGCATTTAGTCATGGACGAGAGGCTCATGAGAGCATGGGGTGTAAATATTAATGGCATCCTCCTTTGTTGAGCTGGAACGTTTGCTAGCTCAGCGGTGCTGGGTGAGTTAGCAGTAGATGCATGCTTCCTTCTGCAAGATCATTTGCTAAGTGGGTACAATTTAGTAAAAAGAAAGTACTTCCTGCATGAAACTGCTCACAACAGAGTCTGTGGATTATCTTGAATAACTGGATCATGATTTCTGGAAAGAGAAATTCCTGATGAGTTTTTCAAAATAGATTTTTTGACACTTTGAACACCACAAGCTGAGTGCCATCTAGTTTACCTCTGATACTGAAGATTTCATAAGCAGACATTTCCTCTCGATAGAAGTGCTATAAATTATTAATATGTTTTATTGGGACATCACATCATATTTACATAGTGTCTCAAAGAATAAACATGTCCAGTTTTATATTTGTGCAAACACAGATATATATATACAGATGAAAAAACATTTAAAAAAAAAAAATGAAACAAAAACCACCCTCCCTCCAGTTGGTCCAGTTTACATGATCAATTACTGTTTTATAGCATATTTAGTGTACAGCTAACGTACATAAATAGACATGTTCAGCATCCTAAAGAATTTACGCTGCTACAGATATACAGTTGGATACATAATGGTGGGAAAGTGCATTTACTAATGGAAGCTGTATATGCTTTATCAAAAAATGAGAGGATAGGTTGCCTTGTAATGTAGAATTTCTTAGTCAGCCGTCTAGAAGACAAGTTTTTCTTGCAGTTTAATGATAACATTAGTTGTCAGTCTGCCTTGAGAGTTTTGCTGGGGGCTCAGGTGATTTCCAGTGTACCAGCTACTGGTGATGAGAGAGGCAGAGGACAGCACATTCAGTTTCTTTTGAGTAAACTCAGGGTAGTTGAAGGACACTCTAAAACATGGAGATGAGTAGGCAGGGTGTGATATCTGTACCTCGTACTTCTGAAATGCTTTTGAAATTTTTTTCTAGAAGTCTGTCAATTTTAAACATGACCAGAAGGTATGTACTAGACGGAGGGGAGTGGAAGCACATCTGGTATAAGCCTCACTAGAACTTGTACAGCTTAGATATCAACTCTTATCGGTTTTCTGTTTTTTCTAAAATATTTGACAAGTCCTCAGGGTGCAAGTGAGGGAACTTATTGTAATGATACTTAGTGCAGCTGCGAACATGGAGATAAGGGAAGAAGTTGTTTTCAGGCAGGCTATATTTGTTGGTTAGACTAAAGAAGAACTATAGATTTGATCATTCTGAAAGATGGCAGTGATTCTGGGAAAGTGTGCAATGGCTCAGATTTTTTACATTTTTAACTTTGAAACAAATGTGTGACAAAGTATCTATGTCCGGGTGGATCTAATGCATGGTATTAGCTTATTGCAGACATACTGGTATTAGCATACTGTATTTGTCAGCCAATAACCACAAAGAAATTGCAGTACAGATATGTAAAATATATGTTTGTGGTAGTTTAAAAATAATTTAAAAAAATGCAATTTTTCACGTGTAAATTCTCCCACTCAGTACAACAATTCTTTAAAAAATAAATAAATCAAATTTACGAGTCCTCATCAAAATAATTGTTTACGTAAGATTAAAAAAAATCAGTTGATATATCATTTTTGAAACAAATTTTAAGGTTTGTATTGTGTGTTAGTGCTTTAATTATGATTGGATTATTGGACCTCAAATACTAATTCGTGTTTGTTTTTCAGATCTATGTGATGCACACGTTGGCTGCCTCCCTTTCAGCCAGTATATATCAATGTCTGTGTGATGGACACACCCAAAGGTAAGTGTCCTAAACAGGGATTTTAATCTATTAACCCTCTCGGCTGTCACTTTGCAAGGACTGTTCCATAAAGCAACATAACCAGCAGCTTCATAGTGAACTTTAATACGTCCTTTTTAACATTAAAGGGTCCATTTCCAGTTGACACCTTCTTTAATCCAATCTCCCACCACTTAAGAAATTTGTAATTCATAATTACTTTTTTTAATGAGGCTTTAATGATTTTTTTTAATGACATGCTATAATTTGACTTTTTCATGACATTTTTTAATAACTAACTATAACAGTGGACAGTGATGTAGTCTACATTACACTCATATTTCATGCTAGTTTTCCACTTTGTAATACATTTAAAAGTAATGAAATAGAGACAGTAAAGTGTTTGACATGGATTAGATCCACAGCAGTCAAGCAGCGGCTTCAGCTGTGGTATGACAAACCACACGCAGGACTGCTGAACACAGTAACGCTTGAATCAGCAGTAATAATAATGACAATTTGTTAAGTTTATTTAAGATTATGATTACATTTGATTATGATGATTTAGGGACGGCGGTGCATGGTTGCCATAGTCTGTAAAAATAATGGACATAGCTACCGTGATGTCACCCACTGGCTTTGAATTTCCATTTTGAAGCCTCAAATTGGCATCGCCAAAGTGACCATATCTGTGCAAGAGGCCAAAGCTGTGGAGGACGATGAGGTAGTTCTGACTAAGCTGAGCCAGCCTGTCACTTACAGCAGCCCACCCTTAATTATGTGTAACCTTAAGCCTTAATATAAGTTATAGAGACCAGAACCATTATATGTATCTGCTAGTAAGTTGGGCATTTTAACATAGGGGTCTATGGGGATTGACTGGTCTCCTGAGTCAGCCTCAAGTCGCTGTGAGATAAACTGCATTTTTTGGCACTCCCTCGTTGGTTTCATTTTTCAGCCCTGGAGGTTGCTGCTTGGTTGTTGCCTTTCCTAGCATAGCAAAATTATGCCTTCAGGCTCATGATAGCCGCTAGAGGCATCACATTTTCGGGTTGTCTTTATCTACACCGGTCTGTACGTCCCATTCTCGTAAACAAAATATCCCCGGAAGGCCTTGGTTCGAATATCCTTAAAAATTTGCACCGATATTCAATGAACTAAGTATAATTTGGTTAGCAAAGGTGTGACCTCACAAAGCATGTTTTTGGCTGTAACTCAAGAATTCATTCACTTATTATGAGTGATGACATTTTGTATCCAAAAGTTCAAAAGGTCAACTTCACTGTGACATCATAATGTTCTGCAGAAACAATTTTCTGGCCTTTACCCAATGCCAAAACTCCAGACACTAATCTTAGGCATCCACCTTGAAGCTGTACTGATTGTATAGACCTCCTGTGCTGTCAGATTGAAGTTGTGTGTGTGAAGCATCCACATTTTAGAATCTGTAGCTTCTTTGCAGCAACATCTGCATTTGAAGCATTGTCAACTTTCATGGCAACATATGAGTTGCCATGACATGGGTGTAAATAGTGGCCCCCTCAATTTTTACTCCAATTACTGCCTAGTTTTTGAGCCATCCGTCTCTTAACAATAATTTGGGGATCTTGGGAAATAGATTTTTGCATATCCCACATACCCAGTGTGAGATAAAATGCTTTTATCCAGCCTGACTGAAAAGGGTTTGAGTTCATAGTGGGTATCTACATTGCAGCATCTCTCAGAGCAGGCTTCTTGAATTCTTTATATGACTTCAAGCGATGCTTAACTTTGATACAACTTATTCAATTTTCCACCACATTCACCTTGACACGACTCCATTAACAGCACTAGCCACCACTGGATTATTTATCTATCAAGAGTGATCTGACTTTGCTTTCTTATTCTTAGAATTAGCATTTGAAAGACAAAATGCTGGCAAAAATAGCGTTAATTTGCATCCTCCAGTTGTGTGTGTGTGTGTCTGTGTGTCTGTGTGTCTCTGTGTGTGTTAGAAGGTTTTTAGACTTATTGGAGCAGAATAATAAGAGATAAGGGGGAAGGGACATGACTACTGGTAACCAAGCAAGAGGGTAATGCTCACATACATCGCAAGTCAAACACTACAAATGTAACATCAAAGTGGAAAATTCTTTTCAAGATGGCTTTTGTTTATGAGAAATCATCTCAGCACATGCTTCGGGCTGCTTTTACACAGCACTATAGATGCATGATTTAAGACATGGAAAGAGACAAACATGTTGGAAGTTTGCAAACCAAAAATATGACTGTCACTTGTCTGTTTTGATCGTGTTGAGAATGATTTATGGGAGCTGCAAGGCTGCTGTTTGTCATTCTTATTGTAAATACTTTATTAGATTTTTGGTTTTGACAGATGGGAGGAACATTGTTTATTTAAGATGCGTAGGTAGGTACCATAACTCCCAGTCACTTTGACAACAACCCAGTTGGATTTAAACTTTGACCGGGTGATGCATATGTGTGTGTGTTTGGCTTACAGCTGTGCTGCTGTGTGAGTTCCTGTCACGGTTCTGCCAGATTGCTTGATGTTGTACAGAATCACTTTTAGCTACGCTTGACCAGACGGCAGTGCTGTGACCCCAGAGAGAGAATTGTTCGTATCAATTACATAATGTGTCAAAAAGGGAGTTTTCTTTAAGCTAAGAGAGAATACATTCATTATTCTTTCAGAGCAAGATCTTAGCATTTCAAACCTCACACAGTTCTAAGCAATGCGATTAAATGAGCACTTGGTTTCGTATCTTCCTCATCCACTATATACTTCATTCACACACACACACACACAGCCATCTATTATATACCGTTGGGAGTCCAACAGCCCAACTAAATTAGCAAGGCTATTTCTAATTTAACACCGTCTTTGTTATGGTAATTATGATATAAACTCTCCTGGTGTGTCGCTGCAGAGGTTTGATGAAATTGTGCTTCTGTTTTTCTTCCTCTCAAGTGTGTGAGCGAGCAAGTGTAAGAGGGCGTGTGAATTTTTTAAGAGGTATTTCAGGATGTAGGTTGCGGAGGTTGAGTGTTGCCACCAAGTTGACAATGTTTTGATACATGATTCTGCTCTTTTCTCTCTCTGTTATCGTGTTAACTTCAGTTTAATTTAGTTAGCTGTTTAAAAAACGACTGGCAGGTACGTCCATGTGAAGCCTTGAAGCGTTGTGTGTGACATAGGGGATTAAATTTGTTGTGAGAAGGCCACAGCAACTGCCACTCCCTTTTATGAACCACACTGCCTTTGACTTTTAGATTCTGATTGATGTGGAGTCAATTGGTTTTTTCCGCAGAAGCTTAAAGGACGACTTATTGGATGTTAAAATCTTAATAGACTCCCCGGTGAGTTAAACATTCCATATTCTCTGTAATATTTCCTCTGCAACAATTCAAGTTTTTTTTGTGTTGAAAAGTTACTTGATGTGAGAACTCAAGCACTGACATTTCCTTCATCATAAAGTCTTTCTTCTCCATTACCAAACAGCATAGATAGGTAGCTAACCTGAGATAGAGCCCATTAGTATTTTATATCTTGACAGAACAGAGCTTTGCTGCGGTGCCTTTTACTTAGAAACATCGTCTCAGAGTTCAAAACAAAGTTAAAACACAAGAAGTAAAACCTTTAAGACATTATATATTTACAACACTGAACCTAATATTCAAAGTCCCCCTTCAGAGTATATGTAAGTATGTAAGTATATGTAAAAAATACTATTATACTGTACATAAAAGTTAAATAAAGCTCTGAGAAGAGTTTGGAAGCAGATCTGCTTTTTCACCCTCATTGAGAAATTCTCATGGATATATAAAGAGATCTGGAGACAGTGTTGCAGGCAGGGCCTCGTTCATTCAGAGTTCACTGAAGTTGCTCAGTGGCTCATGAGCCAAAAAAGTTTGACTTCCCAGGTCTTAAAATACCTGGATCTTCCGCATCATTGGGCCCATAGAGCAAGCATGCTTTAGACTGTGTCGGCCAAACCGTCAAGTTGTTTAGCCCTTTGCTAACTTGAATAGGGATATAATGATTCTACCCATCTAGACTCTCTAAATGTTATCAAACCGAATCGATCTATTCCTGATATTGAAGTCGTTTTGCGGGAGTTCTGCCCAGGGTTGGAAATTAGCACTAGCCTGGAAACTCTGGAACTTGTTTCACACCTCATCCACCACCGCTGCTTGCTGTAGGTTTCTGTTGACCAGGTGACCAGTTGATCTTTAAAATAGCAGTGTGCATCAAGATAGCTAGCATTAGCATTAGAGGACACATTGAAGAGATTTCGCCACACATTTTTTAGCCTCAGTCAGACCCAGACTCAGATAAGGAATCTGTGGTGCACCAAAATCAACAACTAGCAGACTAATAAGAATGTAGAGTGTAGTAGGCATCTTTTATTTGTTTGTGTTGTTTGTTAGCTTGTAGGCTAACTGGCAGTGACTGACACAGCATAAGTGTTTGTGAAACATACGATAATATCAGTTACGAAGCTCCAGGGTCTGGTTTACATCCAAAAACTACACACTCATCGTGTTTGCTGTCAAAACTTTCACAATGCTCATTTTAACTCTGCTCTCTGAACTGACAAGTCCACTCTGTGCTGGAGGTTTCAAGTTCTTTGCCAGTGTTGTGTCAAGGTCTGTTCCTCCATTGGCAAATTTGCATTTCCTAGGACAGCGAGGGCATGACCAGCCTTACTCTCCCTCTGATTGGCTACTACTCATTACCTTTGTTGGTTGGATTGATTAGGTTCAGACAAGAGGAGTGGAAGTGGTTAGGTAAGAATGTCAGAGTAAGCCATTCAGAGGCAAGGTAAGCCAGAGTAGAGTTAGTCATGCCTTCGCTATCCTAGGAGATGTCAAATTCACCCCCTGTTGATAATGTGTTTCGTATATTAGACAGCAATTGGCTTTCATATTAGTGACATACCTGATCTAACTTCCCCAGCGTATGTTAGAATCCCAGGTTTTAGGAACAGATATCACTCTCTTCAGTACAGGAATGTGAGAAAAACTCGGGAGTGACAGACTTTGCACATAATAGTCAGTCTAGCCAAGGTCAGAAATTCTAGGGGACATAAACATAAGAAAAAGTAGAAGGGTACATCAACAATTTTACATTTTAGTTCAGCATTTCATGTTAAATATGTGCCTTTGTGCTGACTATGTGGTTGCTGTCTTCTGTCTCCTACAGCCACGTGAACCACTTCACAGGAATCGTGTATCAGAGTGTTTTGCTGTCTCAGAAGCACCCGGTCAAAACTGTCAGCATGGATGAGTCTGTTCAGCCCAACACGTCGCCTGCACAGTGGCCAGGTAAATCAGCCGAACCACACGCATTTTTTGCCTGAATTAAAAGAAACAAAGTATATTTTTCTTATTGTCAACGAGCAAAAGACCCAAATCAACAATGTGCTTACCCATCTCTTCAGTAATTATCATCTTAAAAAGCCTCAGGTTTTGCAAAATAGCATTGTACTACAAACGCTAAACACAGTGCATCTGGTTCTTGTGCATAAATGTACAATTCTATTGCCACTGTGATGTCCATATCATATGCTATACAGCTTCCCTGTCCTGTCAGTGGCGTTCAGCCTCGGACTGAATTCTCCAAGCTCATTTTGTCCTACAGAGGATGTAAAAACCTTGTCACGAATCAGGTTTCTGCAGTTCCCATAAAAAGTTTTAAATTCAATTTTATAAATATTAAGCCCTAAAAGTCATTAAATAGTCTTGTACTGCTGTAAACATTCTATCTAATTTAATTTAGCATCTTTAATTTCCTTTAGTCAATATGAGTCAAGCTCTCCTCTGTGGAAATTCACATTTCTGATGTTCCAAATCTTTAAAACCGACCACTTAACCTGATACTGTCTTTTTACTTGATACTTGAACTTACCTATTGGCAAAGTTTAGACGAACCTAACTCAATCTAATAAACATATTCCAACATGAAACCTCATACATACTGCTTACCTTTATACTTACCTGCAATACTTGAATAAGAATAAGAATAAGATCTTGAAAAAGGCTTAAAAAGCATGAAGTGTCTGATACCTGTAGACACCCTGTGAAAGATTTTTTTATTATGAGTAACTAAGTAGTGCATTTGCTAGGGACAGTTTTTATCTCCATATTTGATGCCTTGGTGAGTGTTTAAAGCAGCTGCATTGACTCAAATAAAAAACTACAGTGCCTATGTTCATTATAATAAAGAAACATTTCACCCAGTGCAACGATTAGCCTTGATGATGCGTATTCAGTAGTCACTGGACATCAATAGAGGTCATGGCACAGAGGAATAAGCTACATCAGGGTTTGGCTATGCAGACAGGAGTTGTTAGTAGGATCAATACGTTGTTGATTTTGGTCTTGTCATGGGATTTGTTTGCTCTAAGAAAACCTGTGTATTGTCATGTATTTCCTGAAAGGGAAAAGGAGAGGTTGGCAAAGACCTTGTAGGTCGAAACATTGGATCGATAAAAAAAACTTTTGGGGGTTTGCAAAGTTCAGTGTCTTTTACGACCTCTTCTTTTGCCTTTTGTTTGCTGTGTCTTGTCATTATCCATGATCCATCTTTACGACCTTTTTTAAAATTAATCCTTTTAATGCAGTCATTAAGCTGATTTACAGTGGGATGTTTCGTCAGCATTCTGTTTATTTTTCTTATGCAAATGTGTACTTGGTGTGTTTTTGTGCATTTTTTACATTGGGTATTAAATTTGGTAAGCTCAATATTGTGGTCAACTATCAAAAAATGCAGTTATTGCGATTTACACACTTTAAATGGTTCCTCAAATGGTACTGTCTGCCTCTCTTTTGTCCTTTCTCTTCCCCCGCTGTCCTTCCCTCTCGTCCTTCTCCCCAGGTATCGCCTCTTTGATTCGCATGCTGAGCTCAGCAGGCGAGGAGAGTCAGCCAGGCTTAGCTGTGCTGCTCTGTGAGATCCTGACTGCTGTCTTCCTCAGTCTGTTTGTTCACGGCATGGCCACTCACTCCAGCAACGAGCTGTTTCGCATCGTAGCCCACCCCCTGAACAGCAAGCTCTGGGTGACGGTGTTCGGAGGGGGCGCCCGGACCCCTGTCATCGAGAAACCCAACAGCCCGATAAGAGCAACCCCACCAGGTGAGCAGGGATTAGTTTGGCTGATCCAGTTTTCTTTCTGACAGTCTGCCTGAGTGGCTCGCTCTCTCTGTGGGGTATTTCTTTTGGAGGTGACCCAGTAGCTAAATCAAATCAGTGCTGCTAAATTAATTGGGTCCCAGTCTGTAGGTCATAGTGAAATCCATCAACCTGTTAGTGTGGGAGCTGCTTCCCTCACACTCTGTCTGTGCTCCTCTCTCATGGCTGGCAGAAGAAACCTGATGTAATGCCACTGTAACTTCTATTTATTTGACAAAAGTAGGCATTTCAAACTACAGTTTTTTCTCTGTTTAGAAAGATATTTTATTTTTTTAAAGATGATGTAAGTGTCAACAAAAAAGAGCATGCTTCTCTTGGAGTGAGCATATGATGTGGGAATTCAAAAGTAAGTAGAACTGTGTTTCCCAGTGACTATGTCCCAACCTGCTACATGCATCATTGAACAGGCTAAGCGACAGACTGCTCGCCCTGGCTCTATTTTTGCAAAGCTTTGTGCATCTCCAACGTATTTTCAAAGTAACAGCAAGCAATTGCTAAGGCTTGCTCAGGGCTTGATAGATTCCCTAAATGTTATTGTTCCTCATAGTATACACAGACTGGTTTTGCGCTCTATCTGCCAGTTTTCTTGCTTGTTAAATGTTAGGAAGACGTGTGATGCAGCCGTTCTGAGCTGAGCTTTGGTCTGACAGCCCTTTTTCTTTGTATTCTTGTCACTTGCTTTGAAAGAGCTGCAACAGATGAGGAACTGCTGATTTGTAAAGTTGAAATGAGGAGATATCTAAGCAACACGTCATTTCACTGTAGAATACAAAATAAGGTCGCAGCTGGCTGGAGGGAGATCACCAAAGTCTGGCACTTTCTGGTAAATCACAATCGCTAATAACGGCGTACTTGCTGTCGGCTATATTGTGTGTCATTTTTTTAGTAAAGGTCACAATATAAAACGTGTGTTTTCTATATAAAAAGTTCAAAAGCAGGACAATAGCAAGTAGTCACCCATATTTAGTGGTTATGTCCACAGTCTAATCTGGAGTGTACAGCTCATAGGTACATGGTTTGTTAACATAACCTGACAGTGTTGTTGATTTTTTAAGTTCAATCAACACAAAAGATATTTGACCAGAATTTCTACTTTTCGTCTGGGACATCAAACTCTTCCAGGACACCTTGACAGCACCAAATTTTTTTAATGTACACCCTGGTTGTGATGGCAGCTGAAATCCTAGATCAGCAACAGTTTAACAAACACACTCTCTCTCGACACCCCAGCCTCACCAAGCGGCACAGAAAGGAAGTCCAGAAGATTCAGACTCCTGTCATCACGCAGTGGATCCAAGGACGAGTCTGGGTTGGAGCGGGAAGGCCCACTGAGTCCCAAGCATGGCCCTGTAGTGGAACAAGGAGCTACCTCTGTCTTTAAAGAACAATTTGTCCCTCCAGAGCTCAGCATTTGGGATTACTTTATCACCAAGGTAATACAGAAGATTTAAAAAAAAAAAAAAAAAAAAATTAAATATCTATGCCTTTTCTTTGTTTTCTGAGTTAATCTTGAGTATAATGATTTTTCACAGGGGTTTCAAATGCAGGGTTTATATCCAACAGCATAATTATATTTTGACCATATTACAGTTATGGTCATAGTTCATATCTAATGGAAATAAACTGGCAATTCATAATCATCTAACTACATTAATCTGCCATAATATTCAACATGTAGTAAATCTGATTGGTAGTGAATGAATGGGTGTTTTTGTTGAGCTAAAACAGTGTGTTGTTGTGTCTTTAGCCCTCGCTGCCACCATCAGAAAGTAGAATTGAATACGACTCGGAGGAGAGCCAGGGCAGTGAAGATGAAGAGGAGGATGACAGTGAATGTGAAGATGTGTTTGATCCCAGTTCTCCACAAAGAGAGCATTCGAACCACAATTCATACAGGTGACGACACAGCACTGAGTGGATATTACTGCAGGGTGACTCATCTTCACCTCAATTCAAGCTGCCTAGAGTAAACCTGCATATGTTTACAGCTGTCTGTGCCTTTCCATTGACTTTGAATTCAGTCACACTGCCTCTAAAATTGCACCACATTCACTCCGAACACATTTTTATGCCTACAGTTATTTTGGAGGCAGCTTTGGATCCATGCAGAGTATTTATGTTCAGAATTGTAATCTGATTTCTAACAGCTTTTTCCCCCTCTCAGTTGGTGTTTGATGCGTCTGGCAATGGTTCAGCTGGTGTTGGTCAACCTCAAGTCCTTTTACCCAATGGCAGGATATGATCTATTAGGTAAACAATAGAATACACGACACACGCTGTTCTGCACTGGCGTCCAGGATGTAGATAAGTGCCGCCCCATTTCTCACTGCCTGTCTTAGCTAATCTTGTTGCCTTCTCGCCTCTGCTGAGCACAGATCTGCCTGTGGGCTCTCCTCTGTGTCACGCTGTGCTGAAGACGCTGCAGCGCTGGGAGCAGGTGCTGCAGAAAAGGCTGGAGATCTTTGGGGGCCCCCCTTCCAAGTATATCGCTACCCCCCTCCAGGATGAAACAACCGCACCAGGCCCCGCCCTGCTCAGACACAAGGCCCTGTTTGAACCATCCAACACCCCATTCAGGTACCACCATGAGATAGGGATGAGTAGCACAAGAAAAAAAAAAAAAATCAGAGAATGTTTTTATATATATATTTTTTTTAAATCTAGGTTGAATTTGAAATTAGTCAGTGTTCATGTGTTTGTTGATGTACATATTTATATTCACTCAGAGCCTTAAGAAAGCTTGTGTTTTTGCAATGTCAAGTCATTTTTATTTATGTAGACCACTATCACAAATCACAATTTGCCTCAAGGAGCTTTACAGTCTGTACAGCACACAGCACCCTCTGTCCTTGGACCCTCGCTTAATAAACTACCCAAGAAAACATTTAACAGGCAAGAAAAAGGAAGACGCCTCAGGAAGAGCAACAGAGGAGGGATCCCTCTTCCTGTACAGAGTAGACCAACATCATAAAGTGACAAAAATGATATAAAGAATGTGAACATATTTGAAAAAGATGGATCCAGGAGGATGTCAGTCAGCTTCCAGGTGTCGCCAAACAGCTGGAGCCTGAGCCACATGACCTCTTCACCATGTATCCTGGAGAGAGGACAGGCTACATAAACACACAAGAAGCACAACTAAAGCACATCATTCACACAGAAAGGAGAAGCAACTGACTTATCCTGATATCGCTTTAAGCCGACAGATATATCTTTCAGCTTTTAAACATAATGAATTGATGATGCTGTTCAATTAATTACAGTAAACCTTACAGCAACAGATAACAACACATCCATACCAATAGACACTGTTCATCAAGATCTCCATTGATTTTATCCTTCAGCTGATGTGACCTCAATTGATTTCCGCATGGCCCATGCAGTAAATACTGTAGGGTTTTTTTGGAAGATTGTACTGTGCATTTGATGTGTTTTTGCCTTGAAGGAATACTTCACCCCCTAAATGACCATCTGTACATCAATTACTCTGCCCTTGTTACGTCAAATTACTGAAGAAAACCTTTTTTTGCATGCCTCAACAATGAAAGAAGAATCCAGAAACAAAGATAATTGACTGATGAATTGGAGTTAAAAGGAGCTGCTGGTCCACTGCAACGATCGGTTGCTTGTTTGTGTCAGTAGCCCTTTCTACACAGAGATCACACTAAAGAGCCACTACGAAGTCCCTTCTTCATACCACCTTTACATTTTTCACACAGAACCACCATCTCCGGCTTAAAGGCAAGACAACTCTGTCCCCCCGTTCAGCGATTATACCTTTTATACAGGAGGGCGAGATGGCATAATGGCGTGGAATTTCTGCCTTGCAGAGGAAGTGTAAAAGGGGCTATTTTGTGAATTCAAACCAACCCTCTACAAAATAACACAAAAGTCACACAATGACATAAACAAACTAACACATTCAGGCAACCATAGACCAGCAGCTCCTGTGCTCAGCAAGGCAAAATTACTGTTTTTGTCAGTATGGGTCTGGCCTTGAAGAGAGCGTGGATAAGTTTCACCCTTAGTTTAGTTCCCTGTCATAAAAAGCTGTCTGTGGGAAGAACTGAGCATTCAACTGGATAAATGAGACTTGGATTATGCTGCACGGGTTGTGTGAGAGTCTGTAAAGTCATGTTCTGATGAAGTTTTGCTGCTCTTAAATGTGGTCACCTGTGACTTAAATTCATTTTTGGATTCTTCTCATTTTTGAGACATGCAAGAAAAGCAGAAAACATGAAACAAATAGTTGGTAGGGGGATGAAGTATTCCTTTAATCACCAGATATGTGGAGTTTTCAGATCAGCAGCACCGGCAGAAATCAAAAAAGATATTTTCTAACACATTGTGTTGTGCTTCAGTGAACTGATGCAACTGATTTAATGAGTATTAGTGTTAATATGCAGGAGGTGTTATATTATTTTCAGGACGAGCCACCATTCAGCGCTGCCAGTGAAGCGCCTGTGGCAGTTTCTGGTCAAGCAGGAAGAAGTGCAAGAGACTTTCATTAGGAATATCTTCACCAAGAAACGGGACCCAAATGAGGTACACATGAATGAGTTTAAACTATGTCAACCCACTGCATGATCTGCCTCCATGTTGCACAGCTAGCACATATTAATTGTCACAGAATAACACCTTAACTATTTGCTATGATTAAATCGAAATCTCTGTAATTAGCTCCAGGCAAAGTGCATCATTATTGCTTTTACATCCCTGTTGTGCTTTTTTTGTTCTGCATGCTAAACACATGTATATTACTGCCTCCAGTTGCATGTTGATGCTAATTCCAATAATTACACCCTGTATGATTAACCGCACAATAATTCAGTTCCTGTGTGTTGACTGCATGGTTCATCACTGGTTGTTGTTGTATGTTGTGTGTTTTGTGCGTGTGTGTGACCACCCTTTGCTGCTTCCCCAATCATTAAAGTCGGGTGAGGACCAGCCTGACAATATGAAATGTTCAGGGATGGAGGAGACAGGAAACAATCAGGTACAGCTGCTTCAGATCAATTGTAACTTTTTACTGGGGCGGGATGGGCTTGGTGCCAAATCTCAGTACCAACCAAACTGTGTCTGTCTCTTAAGAGCATCTTCAGTTTTTTCCAACCTGGAGCCTATTTTCCCATAGTTTTGTGTCTAAGTGACTAATCGGAGCAACAGTTTTTGGAATTGAGAGAGAGGGCTGCAGTGTAATCCCTGCGTGTAGTTATGCACTGTCAATGTACATCCGCTAAAAGTGCTTGTTTTTAACACTGACAGGCTCAGATTGTTACTGTAAGTGTCTGATAACTTACTGAAAGGATCCCTACACAGAAAGACCTTTTTGTTATATTAATGAACAGTTATTATAGCCTGTATTGAGTGGGTATATTTGTACATCTGACTGGCTGAATTAAGGGGTTTATTACAGGCAAACCAGAGTTGATTGTTGGAACATTCAAAGCTGAACCAAGACGGCTTTTGTGAGGTCTATTTTACTTCTATTGACTTTGAATTAAGTGTGTTTACGATGTGGAAATTGTTGTTTTATCAGATAGAGTCTAGTGGGTTTGGTGAGTTAAGGGCTGTTTCTGGTTAAACAAAAAGGACCTTACTTGTGAACAAGAAGGTCTTTCTCCGTAGAGATCCTTTTCATAATGTTGTCGGACACTTAAAATAACAATGTCAGCCCGTCAGCAGCACAAACAAGCACTTCCAGTGGACATAAATTGACATTGCTCAATTGCCCGAGTGATGATATGCAGCCTGTCTCACTGCTGCTGGCTGCAGCCCTCTCGCTCAGTACTGGACCAATTTTAAAAAATGTTGTGTCCATTAGTTATATGACACAAACACATAAAAAATGGGGTCCAGGTTAAAAAATATCAATGTTACTCTCCTAAAGTTTAAAGTATCGGCACTGATATTTGGGGGGGGGGATAAAACAATACCCAGCCCTAGAGGTGGGACAGACATTTTTGTAATGGAGTCCTGGGGATTATAATCCTGAAAATTGGATATTTTAATATTTTATAAGTAAAAAATCAAGCCATTTTTCTAGTACATCATTAAAAAAAACATACCTTTAATCTCTCACATTGGGCTGCAGAAAATACTTTCAGGCTAATTTGGTCACTGTTGACAAAAAGAACAATTGGTCACTCAGTTTACCAGTGTGCTTTACAGCATGTGATAGACCAGAGCATCACTGGTGTTAGTATCACATCAAAATCAAGTTTGGTTCACTGTGGAAGCTAAAACTGTAATTGTGATTTTTGCTCGGATTAATTATGCATCCCTGCTCTGAACAAAAATGTGTGATATTTTGATTATTAACAGCAGTACTTCTGATTTGTCAAGACCCATGAGTGTGCAGCATCGTACTCTGTGCAGATGTTGTGAAACCTTATGAAACATTCTTCACATCACCATACTGTAGTGTGGGCGGTGCTAACTCTATCACTGATTAAACATGCACATCATGTGCCTTGTTTTTGTCTCCTACAGTAGAATAGTAAATGTGGCCTGTCACATGTAATCTGAGAAACATAAAATTTATGATCTTGACAGAATTACAGTACGTATATTTTCTGGGCCATGAACTCTGAATGTTCCTGTCAGTGTTTTGATATTAATCTTGCATTTAGCTGTCTAAATATTCATGTGAATGTGAACCATGTTTCTCAAATTGTACTGTACATTGATGCTTCATAGAGGTTTCTAATCTCCTGGCGCTCGCTGTGCAAGCTGCCACGTTGTAGCTACTCCATTTGGCTTAGTGTTAATTAACCCAGTCTCTCAGAGGAAAAGCTATGAAGCTGAATAGCTTCTGATTAATGGGCCCAACACTGTCGCAGTGAATCTACGCCCCACAGGGATTATATGCTCCACCAAAATGGCAAACCACCATATTTAGATTTCTGCAAGTCAAGTTTTACTTTATTCTTCCTGACAGAAAAAGACGTGGTCTTTTCCCCTTGAATAAATGCTTTAAAGACTTTAATTCAATCTCATGCTCAAAGGATGCCCGTCTCATTTTGAGTAACATCAAAATGTTATATCTCCATACAATATGCATAGATACAGTATACACTACTCCGCTACTGCATACATCCCATAGGACCTCTATGGTACAGTGTGTGCTTGTTCTCATTGCTCAAGAATTGTTACGCTGATGCTATCTAATGGCACTAACCCCGTTATGTTGTCAACAGGGTGGCCTCATGTGCCCTCTCCTAACCTCTACAGTCAAGACAAACGAACACATAACAGAGTAGACATATTACATAGTGTAGAAACCAAACAGAAGGCTTTGCTGGAGCTATGGCTCTGTTCTAACATCCGCTCTGTTGTCTCCTACAGCAGATAATTCGACACTTCATTTATCAACCCCTCTCATGGATCTTGTCAGGTCATTGGTTCTGTAGCATGAAGGGAAATGTACTGTATCTGAAGTTATGGCTGTTATTTGTCTGCTCAAAGTGTTTACCAAAGTTTCAACGATAATGATTGAATCTCTGTGGTTGTGATTTGTGTGTGTGTGCGTGCGTGTGTGTTCCTCTGTGCAGACTGAGTCAGATCTGGGCTCCCCCGGCGGAAAAGCACGCATCATCCACAAGGAATCTGACATCATCACAGCCTTTGCCATCAACAAGGTACAACTCATTTACACAGATGTCACTGAACAATGCAAAATACTGTGAGAAATGAATAGTGTGTTTATAACTAAGGACTTTATTGGTTAATGCTAGCCTTTTTTATTTAAACCCCAGAATGTCCACCTGAAGTATAATGCATATAATTCTGTCTGTTCAGAAACTATAATTAGTCAGTACTCTGCAGGGTTAAACAATAATGTGTTTTTTTTTTTTACTTGCCTCTATTCACATAGTTTTTTCTTTTAGCAGTTAAATAAACTAAACTAAACCAAATAACAACAAAGACTAAAGTCAATTGTCATAAAAAAATGACCCCGTTTTGTCTGCCTTTAAAATTATGTGTTCAATTCTCGATTGGCAAACAAGTTGCTAGATTTAGCAGCCCGATGGGACATTTTACTTACCGTGGACAGTCAGGCAATCATTATTGTTGGGCCCTGCTATGGAAGCCAGTGCGGTAAATTCTGTATTAAAGGTAATTTAGTTTTTTTATGTTAGATTTTACAACCTCTCCTGTATCTGTTGGGAAACTGCTGTCAAACAAAACCTGAGGAGCAAAAATAAAATGTTAGAGTTGTTTATTGTGAAACACTCGTGGCTATGAATCTTGCTTTAGAGACTTTCTTTGAAAACATTTTAAAGCTACTTTTATCAATATTTTTTATATTGAAGTATTAATTTTATTGATTTTGTCTTGCTTTGGTTTGGCATTACTGTTAGGCTTTCACATTGCTTTGTTTATCACGGCACTTTGTAAACTCTGTTTTGAAATCTGCTATTTAAATGCAGTCCTGATTATTATTAATAACCGTGCGTCAAATGTCTGTACCAATTATGATAGAGGTCGCTTTTCGTGATGAACCATCTGAAAATAATCACCCATCTCTGCAGTCTTTCTCTAAGCTTTGAGGGGCGATTTAGTGTCTTTGACTCATTGTTTTGTATTGATTTTTTTGTTTCTTTTTGTTTTGGCGTGTAGCATTGATGTCTTACTGCTCTCATGAAACCCTTTTTTAGCCACAGCTGTTATTAGTGGGAAAAAAACTGTTATAAACCCACTGACCGTAACCCACCGGCCCTCCACCAAGCAGCTGAAAGATAAAGTTAGCAACAAGCTTTTGAACATAGCCGAGCATTTAGCAGCTAGGGAGGTCAGATATTTTCCTCTGTGGAGTCTGTGGAGACTAAAAACACAACTAAAAGCAAGCAGACTGAATACTGGGCAAGCCAGAAACACAATATAAATATTAATGTTGCTCTGTGCTTGCTTGATGTGTAAATAGGCAACATTGGCCCTTTTAATTTCATAAGGTGATAATGCGTCACTGCGTATCCCTAACTGACAAAACAAAATCAGTAAGTACTGATGTAAGTAGTTTTAGCCCAGCAGTGCATGGAAACAGTGCTTTCTCATATGGTAAAACAGATGTGCCGCTAGCCAGATAAAAGTAAACTTAGTCTGAAAATGAAGTTTCAAACTGTGGTGGATTCAAGTTAAAATTTTATGAACCTGAATTCACTTTGACCAACAGATTCACACATTTTAAATTCAAAACAAATCAAGTTCTTCTGGCCAGTGGCACAACTCCTACGCCACATCCTCGCCCCTTTGATGTTGATGAGCCTGTGTTTTCTTTGTTTGATATCGGATGAGGTTCACACTGTGCATTGTAGCTGTTTATTTAAAGGGAGGCAGTGGTGCTGGCGATCAAAGGAAGGTGCACCGCAGGTCATCATTAAAAGCAGAGAGTTGGATGGTTTTGTGACCTCAGGCAGAATAGTGTTTGAAAAAGTCTTTGTCTCACTCTTGTGGACCTTCTAACTTCTAGCCTCACCCTGTTTTCCTCACCCTCACCCTTTCTGTCACACGCCTTTCCCCACTTCCTGTCTCTCTCCGGCTCCCAGGCAAATCGTAATTGTTTAGTCATGGCCTCCACCCATGACATTCAGGAGTTAGATGTGTCATCCATCTTGGCCACACAGATCTTGACATGGATCGATGACGATGACGCTGAAGCCAAAGGGTAAGAGGGCAATCTGTGTGTGTGTGTGTGTGTGTGTGTACTGTACTTGTGAGGGTTCATCCAGAGTAACACCAACTCACTTTTCACCCTCATACCAGCAGCTAAATGGCGTGTGGGAGTGGGACAATGTGATTGGCTCAGTAATGACTGTGTAGGTGGTGTGTATGCATCTGCAGTGTGTGTCTATGTTTGGATGTGTGGCATAATTTACATGTATTTCTGTATGGCAGCTCCTTTGTGAAATATTAACATATTTCAGAGCAGGGTCACTTTCTGTCAGTATATGTTACTATTGTCCTGCATCCCTGTTATGTTTTATTTTTGCTCTATAAATGCACACAGTGCTAACAAAAATGGTTTTCTTATAAACAAGATAATAACAGCTGGCTATTTTTCTCTTCTAAGGATTAATAATCTGAAATTGCATTCTTAAATCTTGAAGTGTTTCCTGCTCATCTTGTTTCAAATCTATCTCTGAACTAAAACCGAAGAGATGACTGAGATTTTCGTTTCTAGCTAACGTTATCTTTATAAGCATGAATATTTACAACATGGTTGAGTATCCATGCTCACTTATGCACCAAACACCGAGGCAGATTCCCTGTATGTGAAAATCTAGTGTCAAAAATCTCTTCTAAATCTCTTTCTAATTTCTGATCATTATTCTGTCTCTGTAGTGTTGGTGATGACTTCCTGGTGGTTCACACACGCGATGACTTTGCCGCCCTCCATGGCACCACACCGTACACTCACAGTAGCCCCGGTACACCCATCAACATGCCGTGGCTGGGAGGAGTGCAGACAGGCCGGGGTGCAGCTGTGGTGAGATCTAAACCTAAAGTTGTATGTGATTATTTTACCTGAGCCATTTGTTTTCCCAACCTGTCCTCTCCTGCTTTATTGAGTTATTTTTTTTATATCTGTCTTTGAGCCGTGCTAGTTGTTTTGCATGTTTTTGGCCATTAACTGCTTAGACTTTACACAGCTGACGACTATTTTACAAGGCCGTACAACTTTGCATCCTTAGTATGCTGGCCCACACTCACCTACAGTTTAGCTTTGATACAGTCTGTACAACATAGTGGCGTGTTTCAGTAGGATAGAGGTGATGAGAGGCATTTAGTCAGTCAACAGAAAATGAATCAGCAGTTATTTTGGTAAGAGTTGAAAGGAGATCAAAGTCAAGCAGAAAGGCCAAATGTTCCCTGATTCCAGCAGTGATTGTTTGCTCCCTTTTTTTGTCTAATATAACAGTACGCTGAATGTCTTTGATTTGGGACTGTTGTTCTGAGCATTTTAAACTCACCCTGGACTTGAACAAAATTATTGACATTTAAATTTTGTGACATATTATAGATCAAACAATGTTTTGATGAATTGAAGAAATAATCAGCATATTAATCAAAATAGAAAATAACTCACTTGCAGCCCTGTTTTGGGGGGAAGCCGTTATTTCATTTAATCTTTGTACAGTATGAAAATACCCCTTTACAAGGTGTTGAAACTTGCTTGGGATAGTTAATCTGTCACAATGAACATTGTCCTCCAACCACATAAAGTGCTTTTACACTACATGCCACATTTACCCATTTACACACACATGCATACACTGGTGGCGGAGGCTACTGTACATGTGCCACCTACTCATCAGTTGCAGCTCTCTAAGCAACATGCCGCTTGTTTGAACAAGTGCTCACCCTGGCTCTGTACTGGTGATGCTTCGTGCATCTCCAACCGGTTTTCAGAGCATTAGCAAGCCTTTACTTGGGGTTGCTCAGGGCTCAGTAGGCTCTCTGTATGTTGTTGTGGCTTGCAGTATATCTGGCCACTTTCACGTTCACTCTGTTGTATGTTAGAAAGAGGTGCCAGTTATTCACACACACAGTGACAGCACAGCCATTGAGGTTAATTTAGTGTTCAATATCTTGCCCAAGGACATTTCAACATGCTGACTTGAGGATTCAAGGGATGAACTGCTGAACTTCCGCTTAGTGGATGCCCCATTTTATTCCCTACTGCTGTTTTGATTTTTATTGTACTCATATATTTTTATAATTTTTAAATTAGGATGTTTCCTGCATTAAAAAGATTGTTGTTCAGGTTGATGGAGCATCTCTAAATGTCTGAGTATTAAAACAGTGACTTTTGGAAATGCATTATCATGAGGTGATAAACTGAAGCTGGCTGAAATTGTCTGAAAGTTTGGAAATGAATCCACCCATCAATATGGTTTTGGTTAATCATGGTGAGCTGTAGTATCAAGTTAAGACAGTTTGTAGTTCAACTAAACTTCAAAAACCAGCGTATTTACAGTGATGATTGCCACGTAGGTTTGGTATACTCTTCGCTGTTTTTCTGGGATTATTTTATGCTGTTTGTTGCTCTGGATCTGCCCTTCTTGGTACTCAAAGCAAAATCCTCAAAGCAGTTTAAATGACTTTAATTAATAATTCATCTTTGGGCTCAGTTTGCCACAAGCGTCATGGCTGCTAACATTAGCTCCCCTCATTGATTTACAAAGGAGCAAAGATGTTGCTGACTGCTACAGCTTGTGATCCACCAAACCTCCATCATTTTATGCCATTTTTAAAATGAGAAAAGTCTGTAAAAGCTGTTGTACTGATCAGAGAAACTTGGCGTCAGTAGTGGGGAGATAGATCTTATTCTGGTGGTAGCAGTGTCTTTGAATTGAGTCACTTATGAGTCATGTTTTGTTGATATTAACCAGCTCGCTCGTTGCTCTTGATATGCAGACTGGACAGTAAGAGCCACTCTGCATCGTAATTATTTTACCAACCAGTCAGGCAGTGTGCTCAAGGTTGGAGCAGAATACATTTGGAGACAATAATAAATAAAGTCCTTGGCAGACGTTGCTGTTAATGTCTGCCTCTCCCGGCCACCAGTCATAATACAGGACAGGAAATGGTAACTGAGCTGCAGTATATTAAGACAATTTATGCTACATGCTGATACAACAACCATCCATTTATGCTGTAACTTAAATACAGCATTAAATATGTGCTTTGGCATGATGATTAAGATTAGCATTTTCTTGACCTTTAGGGATTTTAACTACAGATGAGGCTTTTTGAGACGTGCACCTCGTTACGTAAATGTTGTGGCACTTTTAACATTTACATAAAAGTTAATGGGGGTCCATTAGTAAAAAGCCATTAGTTTAACAGAAAGAGAAGCAGCGCTGAATTTATTCCATGTGTGAAAAAGGCTGGAGAATAGTATAATATAATTTAACTTTGTACCATAACATAGCCGTGTACTTCTCCCTATTGTAAAAGAACTAGTGCAGTTTCCATTTAACACATGCGTGTTCAGAACGTGCCGATTGCTTAATCTGTGGTACGTTGCCGCTTGCACCTTTCTTGAGAACCACTCATACAAACAACTTCACACTCAACACTACACTGCTTTGGGTCCTTAGCAATACATCTGCTGTGAAATAACTGCATCACACACCTAAGCCACAGCTACTCACAGTCAGAAACTTTGGTGATATACACTTTGAATCAAGAGGGAAAACACTAGGAACAACTTTACCATTAGGCAAGGTAGGCAACTGCCCAGGGCCCCAAACAGATACTGATTTATTTTAGTGTTTGCATGTGAAAAATATTGGCTTATGTTACTATTTTAACTCCTTGTTCCCCCAAATAATACACAAAGGCCTCCCAGAGCACTTAAAAAAGATATACAACTCTACAATATACAACTTACTATAGCGGGAAACATCATTTCATGGTTTCATTGCAGATTCAGATTTTACTCACAAAATAAAACATGTATATTTGATGCATTAATATTCATTTAAGTATCCAGCATTATTTTAGAAGTAAAAGTTCCACTTAATTTAAGTACATGCTGATAATGCCTCTCTTTCACTCTTTATTTGGAGGAAAAATTTGAATGCACCCAACCCCAACTCCAGTTGTAAAATCAGTATATCCAGCATCTGTACTGCAGTCAGTAAGCTGCAGCCGGCCAGCTGCTGACATGCCCGACACCACAGAGCCCTGAAGCCCCCAACCCTGAACAGAGTGCTGTTCACATGTTCATTCAAAGTTCATTAATAATGAATGTGTCGTGTTTCCAAACTGCACAAAATTTGACAGTGCACGCCTCGAGTGAGCAGCAATACACTCACTAAATGTGAGGTAGATTGGATGAATGGTTCCCGAGATGTGCAAAGGACACACACACACACACACAGTTAGATTTACCGTAATGATGTTCTGCATTGTTTTTAACAAATGTTGGTCTACTAAACTTTGCCTCCTCATCATCTCCACCTCTCTTCTCCCAGATGATCAAGAGAAATATCAACAATGTGAGAAGGATGACCTCCCATCCCACACTGCCTTACTGTAAGTACGACTCTGATATGTCTGTCAGTAGATTAGAAGAGTATCTCCAGACATCATTTTTCTCGTGTTAAAAAAGAGCCTTCAGGGGACAATTACATCACCAAAAAGTTTCTCACATGTAGATATTTAGCAAGTGGCAATGTTTTTTTTCTCTACTGGTCCCAGTGCTGCTGTTGATTTAGAAAGGGCTGAGCGAGTCCTACTTGTTACAACTTTGTATTTTCCAGTCAAACTGCAAAGTGGGGATTCAGTTGTGAAGTGTTTCAGTGGAATAATTCCCAGCAGGTCGCAAGAATGGCTGTTGAAGAGTGTGTTTGTGTGTGTGTGTGTGTGTGTGTGTGTGAAATAAACCGTTTGCTTCATCAATAATAAAATAGATGATTTTAGTAACAAAGAAAAGCCAAAACCTCATGTTGGGACAAGGATGCTCGTCGAGATGCTCTGGGAAATGAGCTGGTGGCACATTTTATCTTGTTTTTTTCCTGTTTTCCCAGACCTGACGGGAGCTCAGGATGGTAGCGTCAGGATGTTTGAGTGGGGTCACTCCCAGCAGATCATCTGCTTCAGAAGTCCAGGCAACTCCAGAGTCACCAGAATACGATTCAATCACCAGGGAAACAAGGTGACAAAGTCAAACATGCACACTTATATCGAGTATATCGAACACTTAACTACCTCCATCAAGATGTCAAACCATGCTTAGCTTTGGAACATAACTGCATTGTGATGTGAGGCTGTCAGATTCAGCAACATTTTCACACTTTGCCATGCAGGCACGAACCACAGTGGGGAGTTTGGCTTCAGCACATTTTGTTCTTCAGCTGAGTGATTCAACCGCTCTGAACTCAGGCACTTGCCTCAAGCTAATAACTCTCTCAGATGGTGCCTCTCCTGTGCCAGTACCATCTTATCTGCCTGTTCTGGCCAAAAGAGTGAAATATGCTTTAAAAAAAAAAAATTAAAAAAATAAATTGGAAAGAGAGGACGAGCAGAGCGCTTGATGTTAGTTATGTAAGTGGTGCTTGAACTTATGAGGCTGTTGACTTGTTTTGGAGGATAATTTGAGAACAATCCAAATCACCAGACGGGAGAGAAGGTTCTCAATGGGAGCGCAAAAATGGGAGGAGCACCTAACAATATGTTTTTGTCTGTCTGATGTAAAGTAAATACTAATTTTAACTTCATATCAGCAAAGTCTAATATCTGCCCTCTGAATTTTTTGTGCAGTTCGGTATCGTCGATGCTGACGGAGGTTTGAGTCTCTGGCAGACCAATACAAGTGGGAATGCACCCAAACCATACCTGGTGAGAAACTCACCGAGACGATCAATGTGCCGCCTTTTCTTTCCCCGACATGTTTGTTTTTAGTTTTGTCTGTCTAGACGTTCTCAGTGTCCTCGCACTTTCTCCCTGTCATTCTCATTTTTGTTTACTCCTCTCCCGCTTCTCTATTACTGTCACTGTTACTAACCGTCTCCTTTGTTTCTCTCCGCCAGACGTTGCAGTGCCACAACAAGACAGCTCACGACTTTGTCTTTGTGGGCTCCTCCTCCCTCATTGCCACTGCAGGTCTTTCAACAGACAACAGGTAGGAGAGTTGTGAGGAGAGTTGCGGGGAGAATTTCGTCTCCAGTCGTGACAAAAAATTGTTCTCCCATTTGAATTCTGTTTTATGAGTTTCTAATTAAAAGCTGAATCTTTTCTGCTCGACTCCATTGTACTGTGGCCAACTGGGATAATGACATTGCCTTTGATAAAAATGCAAGACTGGAAACTAATTTGGTCACTTTTTGACTCCACAGGAACGTGTGTCTGTGGGACACTCTGGTGACTCCTGCGAACAGCTTGGTACATGGTAAGACGCAGCATAAGAAAAACATTTGTTTTTATGTCTCCGCGGTGGAGACAGCCGTGACTGGAGGCATAATGTTTTTGGGGTTGTCCATCTGTCCCATTCTCGTGAACATGATATCTCAGGAACGCCTGGAGGGATTGTATTCAGATTTGGCAGAAACATCCAGTTGGACTCGAGGATGAACTGATTAGAATTTGTGTGACCACACAAAACACGATTTGGCCATCATCAGCAGTCACATGCTTCATATGACAAAATATCACACAAATGTCTAATAGGAGAAAAGCATGAAGTGATGACATTTTATATCCAAAAGGGCGAAGGTCAACTCCACTGTGGCATCATAATGTTCTGCAAAAACACTATCTAACCAACACAGACAGCTGGTCAGACACTAATCTTGGTGTCCACTTTAAAACTGTGCTAATTATATAGATCATCTGTGCTGCAGGGTTGAAGATATGTGTGAAGCACTTAAGTTTTGAAATTTGTAGCTTCTATGCAACAACATCCATATTTGAGACAGTGTGTGCTTAAATGGCTGTAACTTTGTGTTCTGTCCCTCTGGTAATCCACCACAAGCTCACTGGTTTTTCTGATATTGAGCTTCAGGCGACTGTCGTTACATCATGTCATGAAGCTCCCTATCAGTCCTCTGTGCTCCTCTAAAGCCTCGTTTCCACTAAGCAATCCGCTTCAGTTAAGATGGTTAGTTGTTTGGTCACGAGGCAGCAATTTAAAAAAGTCTGCTTGGACTTTGGAAAACTCTGACAGGCACTTTTTCGCTATTTTCTGACATTTTATTAAAAGCAGTTAATCAATAAATGGAGAAAATAAGTGGCAGATTAATTGATTATTAATGCCAAGCAGTGTTTCTGTACAAAATTTCAAATAAATTATACATTAAATATCAGAAGACAGAAAGAAAACAACTTTTTGGAGACATATTTTTGGGGCATTTTTCCCTTTTATTAGAGTTTATCTGTAGTATAGAGCAGACAGTAAATGAGGGAAAAGAGATGGTGGCGCCAGACAGGCATGATCAAATCAATTATTGGAGATATCATTTAATTAATCGAAAAAATTATTGTAGATTGAAGCCCTAAGTTGTATACATTTTTACCCTACATATTTCCTCCTCCCTCTTTCCACCAGTTTTATTTCCACTTTAAATGCTGCTCACAGTTCTGTCCTGTTCCCTCTAACTAATCCGTCTTCCTCTCCTTGATACCTCATTCTTCTCCTTTGCTCCCTCCCCTCAGCTTTCTGCTGCCACGACTCTGGAGCCACCGTGCTCGCAATGGCTCCCAGGCAGCAGCTGCTTGTCACAGGTGGGAGGAAGGGCTGGATCAGCATCCTGGAGCTCGCCCACAGGCACCAGCGTCAGAGCTTCCAGGCCCACGACTCGCCGGTCAAAGCACTGGCTGTCGATCCGACCGAGGACTGCTTTATCAGCGGATCAGCTGAGGGCAACATTAAGGTAGTTTCACTGGTTAATTAATGCAAAATTAACTGCATTTCTGTTGAATAAATATGACATTTTGGGAGGTATATTCCAGGAAGGTGGGGGGTCAGGGAGTCTGATACATTATTTTTTGAATATATGAATATTTATTAGCATTTGTTGATTGCTTTCAAGGTTAGCTGCAAGTGGTAACCAGACAGTTGTTTGAGAATCTCCCGGAAATGATCTTTTTCTCCTCAATTTTATGAGTTTCCAGAAACAGTAATTCTAAAAACTTGGATTTAGGAAAACAGTTTTGATTATTCCCTCAGCACAAGTTAACCTGTGCCTGACAGAACTGTCCTGCAGAGCGTTTGGTCCCCAGGTGGGAATGTTTCTCCCTCCACATCAACAATCACATGACGGTTGCATTTATCTGTTGAGACAGTGAGCCCCATCAAAGTCAATCCAAACCAATGTCACACTTATGATTAACCACCTGCTCAAGACAACAGTGTGACTGATGGAGACTAAAGTGAAAGGTGAAAGCAGGGTGACACAGGAAAAGGAGAGGGAAAGTGTTTTTAACTGAGCAGGCAGGAGATGTGACCGTCTTACATAATATATTTCCAGAGACAGCAGGTCTTTCATCTTTTTGACTTAAATATGTTGGCGAGGATCACACAGCTGTCACTCCAAGGATGAAGCCACTGCGTCACGCAGATGTACAAGAAATGGTGCAGTGCACATCTGCTTGAAATTCAAATGACTTTCATTCTGGGTGATTGCTCACAAAAACGTCCAAAAGCTGTGTGTGGTGTCACTCATCTGAACCCATTAATTGTATAATAGCTGATTGAAAATTTAACATGGACGAGCTGAAAATTCATAAGCTTGTGTTTGATGAGAGTCCATGGAAGTGGAAGATTAGCTAATATGTACCGACATCAGTCTATGAAATACCTTATCAAATAATAACGCTCCCAGACTGGGAATACCAATCAAACAATACAAGTTGCTTACAGCTAATCATGCCTCTCTGTTTCTTACTGAAGATGTAAATCTTTAAAAACATATCACACATTTATAGTTTCTTTTTTCAAAGGCTAAACCGCAGTAAATAGTTTATGTGTTGGGAACCATGGATCCAAACCAGTAAAATGTATATGTATAGAATTTATATATGTGTAGGCCTCAGTCAGACTTAGCATATGGTAGCAGCCTGGGGCGGCTTTTTGGAATTGACAGTGAAGCATTTTTCTCGCTGCTTTTGAATTGCAAAGCACCTCACGCTTCTCCACTCGAAGAGTGTATGTTTTGTGCATGAGCACCCTGAAAACCTTGGGCTGAAAGGTAGTTGCTGTAATTGGCCCTTTGCTAAGTCCCGCCCCTGGAGCAGATTGGCCAATCGTAACGTAGCATCAGGCCGGCACAAACCAGGGTCCAACAGCAACACAGCTGTGCTCCATTGACTCTTAACGCTGTAATTTCAGATTTCCTTCATTTTCAGGCTGGTTTTGTGGATTTGGAGCTAAATGTTGTGTCTGGGGCACGTCGTGTATTAATGATACTCGTTACCTGGAGAGGTTGGAAAACTATATACGTTTCTTCCCTGTTCCAAAACCAAAATCAGACCCTGAAAAGTGTAGGGTTAGCTAGCTAGCTACTGAAGATATAGCCTACTGAATGTATACACATGCTGCTTTTGCTTTTTAATGATTAGTGAAATTAGTTTTAGTTTAGTTTTAATGATCAGTGAAAAAAAGACCGACCCTGCTGTACAGGATCCAGTGAAGGGAAGCAGGGAAACTTTGCTGATATTCAACCAGCTGTGTGTCATCGCATTATGCGCAGTTGAACGGCTCCCCGACAGCCTGACTGCTGGCAGTGGTACAGTGGCAAAGCCAAACACCGTTCACACTGCGATGCCACACAGCTGGTTCAGTATCAGCTAAGTTTCCCTTTATATTCATTGTCTTGTGTGGCGATCAGCAGTGATGTGGTGGTTCACTTTTACACTGTGATCTGTAGCCTATAGTTCGGCTTTAGCTATCTTTGTCTTTTTAACCTGTTGTTGCTGCTGAGTCAGTCTGACATCCTGGATATATCCTTCAAACACAGACTGTAGACTCCTCTGTCTGCTTCTCTCTGGAATCACTCTTTCAGTTTTCCAACAATATGATAATATTTCTTCAGGGAGTGCAGTTAGTTACAGTGTGAGCTCCATGTTTACACTGACAGCTTGTCAGACCATCTCAAAGGGGCGGAGCGTAGCAGAAGGTCAATTAGGCTGGATGATTGATTTACAGCAGATTGTCAGACTGTCCCCGGCTCATCCTAAAACAAGCCTTGAACCAACCATCATCCAGGCAAATCTCCTGGACGAGCTTAATCTAAATTTCTGTTTTTAAATATCATGTAGCTACTTCCTGAGCCTCAGGATTCTTCTAGCTAAAAAGTAAAAGGTTCACAAGGCCAATAAAACTAAACAAAATGGAGAGAAATTTTACTGATTGCTTTCACACAAGTCGTGAACATACTCAACCTTCAAGAATAGAGAATATTACTTCATCCTGATGTATTATTCAAACTGTCTTTCCAGCAGAGACAACGTTACGTAGCTCTGCTTACTCTCTCCCCCTCCTCGCTCTGTCACTGACTGTGAGAGCTCTCTATCTCTCTTTCCCTCGCTCACTCTTACCCATGCCTTCTTCTCATCTTCACTCTTTCTGTTCAGTTTTGTTGACATTTCTCTCTCCAGTCCTCTCCTTTTCACTGCAGCTGTCCCTCAGACCCTGCAGGCTACAAACTTCACCGAAGCTAACATGAATTCCTGATGTCCTCCCTTTCTCTCTGTCCTTCTCCTATCTTTCTTATTTTGTTGGTTAGAAAAATCACCCCAGTGCAAAGCTCTTTGGCTGAGGCTCACTGTTGCTGTCCTAACTAATGTTCATTAAGCATTAATTTAGAAATGCACCTGCTTTATAGATACCTGGTTATACTGTCCACTAACTAAACATTAGTCCACATCTTCCAGCCAATCAGAATCAAGAATTTTCAGTGACAATGTTATAATTCATTGTAATCATTGAGGAATTAAATACATCAGGCCCTGCTAACACCTGGTATTAACATGCGTCCTGGGTGATCAGATCACAAGTGGGCAGCTCTAAGTGGAGTCTTCAATGCGTCTTGAGATCCGATCACTCAGACTATATTCTGAGGTTGTCTGGACTGCATATGGACACATTCTTTCAGCAGTGTGTATACTCGTGTGTCCTGGCCCACACTGAAGCTGATGTCAGCCTACTCAGCTGACGTCCTTGCTTTTAAGACTCCCTGCTGGGTAAGCAAACTTTCTGTCGTGGCTGTTACAGAGGTTAGAAGCAGAGCTGAAGGACCGTCTCCTTGGTTACTCTCCTCCCATTGGATGTACAGTTCAACGTCTGCCCTGTCAGCATGAGCTAACACAGCAGCAGCTCTTCGATGAACCCAACAAATTCACACCAACACACTCTGTTTTAAACGTGTTAATGTTAGCTGTGTGATGCTAACATTTAGGCTTGTCACTGTGTGTGTGTGTTGTGGGTGACCAACTCTCCCCACCAGGCACAGAACTCGCACTCCCACAGCAGTAGTCTCCAAGCAGCAGGGAAGTGGAGGGACAGCGGGTGCGCTGGCTTGTCTAATGATAAAATTTGGTCTTTGCAAATGTAAATTATGTATGTGGTTATTTGCATGTAGAGCGAGGAAGTGACATCTGATCACAAGTGATCACCTGAAACACATGTGGAGACACATTCTACTACCAGGTGGGACCAGACAAACTTAAGCCCCGACACTTTCTGTGCCTTTTGATTGTTGCCAGTCAACCACACCATTACCTCCATACCCTAACCACCTTGTGTAATCAATCTACTGTTTATTTATTTATTTATTTATTTAACTTATTTCACAGTAGCTAGTTGATAAAATGTTGAGGCAGAGAGTACTTGCTGTAGCTTTGGATGAAGAGGAGAGGCTTTCAGTGAATAGTTTGTTGGACACAGGGAAACAGAGATCGGTGTGGGTACATGAGACCCTTAAAGAGAGCGTAGCTCACTAGGAGTACCACCAGCTGGTCCAGGAGCTTCGCCTCAATGATGGCCTTTTAAGGCATATTTTAGGATGACTTGGGGGCAGTTTGACAACCTGCTGTCTATCGTTGGGCCCAATTTAAAAACGAGTCCATTGGTCCTGTGAACGATGAGCACCACCAGTTTCTCCTCCATTGTTTACCAGCTGTAATCTTGTTGTCTTGACCACCACAGAAAGCCTGCCTCTCAAATCATCCAATTGGATATTGGTAAAAAAGTGGAGAAGCTGTGCGGGGCTTTTCCACTCTGAGTTTTCAACTGGAGGAGTTCAGAGTGCTCTGGCAAAAACACCAGGCACTGAGAGTTCAGAAACACAAGGTGCATCGTAAAGCAAAAATGCTTTCTGTGTGATCGGGGCCTTAAATCAGTCCACTTGTGATCTGATCACCCAAAATGCATGTTAATACCTGGTGTAAAAAGGCTCTCAGATTTGGCTATGCAGACAGTACTTGTCAGTTACTTGTTAGTAGGATCAGTTGTTGTCATAAATGTAGAATATCAGCAGACGTACTCTTTGATATGCTGCACTGTGCTAACTGTTCCCTCCTCTCCTGGACTCCCCAGATCTGGAGCCTGGCCACACAGTGTCCGCTCTACACCTTCCCAAACGAACATGCTCGCCAGTCGCTGTTCAGGAACCTCGGGACGGGTGTCATGCAGATCGAGGTGGGACCGGCCAGTCACATCTTCTCCTGTGGCGCCGACGGAACCATGAAGATGAGGATCCTCCCCAACCGCTTCAGTGTGGTCAACAACAACAACAACAACCACGGCAACCTCAAGAACGATGTCAAGTTCATCATATAGACAAATACGGAAAATAAAAATAAGGTGTTGAAGCAGTTTAACTGAAAAATGTGAAGTTGCCAGCATTACTGCTGTGGGAACACGTGACAGGAACAGTGACCGTCGTGGGTTCACTTCGGAGGAACGATGCCGTGATAGAACAATGACGCCAAGTGTTATCAACCAGTGTAAATGAAGAATGACTTTCACGACAAAAGGTTGAATAATCATAGGATTTACAGACTTTCACAGAGTGAGATCCAGCGAGTCGTCTGATCCAGTGGCCCAAGAGTGAAAGGATCACATCTGCTGCTTTTTGCGTGGGACATGAACCCGAGCTGACCAACCACAGAAGCCTCTACCAGTGTTATGACCTGTAGAGGAAGTGGGCACAAGGTAACAACCGAGGTCACGGAGTGAGAGACAGAAACCCAGCTTCATATTCTCTTAAACAAACTGCCATCTCAGCAAGGACTGACGTGAAGAGCCTTTTTTTGCACAGAAAGTGAAGCTGTAGAAGGAGCTGTGAAGAGTCTAGAGCTGCAGCATTGTTCTTCGTATACAGTATCACCATATCTATTAGTTTATATTAGTGAAGCAGTCATGATAGTGGAAGCTGGTGGAATCACTGCTCGAGTGTTCTGGTGTTAAAGTACAGTAGACTGTGTCTGCGATATATCATAGAGGGACAGTAAGCGATCCCTTTAGGGATTCGAACGTCACCACAAGACTGCACGGCACTGTTGAACCCGCTCAGCACAATGCAGTAAGGCCAGTGGACATCGTACAAAGCACATTTTATCTAGTCTCAAGGATTCACGGCGCATTCTGGTGCTCCATGTATATTTTTAGCTGCGGCCAGAAGCTCTGTAGACTGAATCACAATGTTTGTTTACAGTAACTTCTGGGTGGAAAACCCCCACATCATGTACATAAAATCAAACGGCGCTGAGCAAACGCTGCCTCAGTTGGTTCCTTTTTAGCCACCTAAAAAAAAAATCAGTATCAGTATGAGTGGACATTATATTTAAAATATTTTCCTGGCTTTACCTTGTTGTCAGACGGCTCTTTAAGACGAGGAACTGAGGCCGTTATCTCAGAGCCACCAGGCTCCTTTGACCAAAATGGTGATTTAAATTCAGCGAACATAGGAGTTGCTGGTCTGCTGCCTTGATAGGTTCAAGGTGTGAGGTAAAGCAAAGAAAATATTCCAAATACAGCTGTACACAGATATTTATTTTTTAAGGTGGGATTTTTTTGTTTTGTTTTAGGTTTGTTTGGTTTATCAAAGACACTACTAAAGCTACAAAGTGCATAAAATAAGCACAGAAAAAACATCAGAGAGGTCGAACCACAGTGTTAAAAGATATATCTTGATACGATATCTCTGAAATTGACGACAGAAATAAACACGTTTGCCGATTTCACATAGCTCCGCAATAGAAATCAATTGTCAGCTGTTTTGTTTTAGCATGACATCATGGTGATTCAGTCTACAGCTCGCTCTCCACAACAGTGTCTCCGCCCTTTGGCGGCCACAGATTTTCCCCTAGGAGATTGAAATTTGGCATGAAACCAGCCAAGGTGTTAGGAAAATCAGTCGATCAGGTGTTTGTCATGAATGAACCACACTTTAGGAATTACAGGATGTCAGTTTTCTGTCGCTATTATCATTTCACATTTTGATTTTTGCTAGTTGACTGATGCCTCTTTTTCCCACCTGACTTGAAATGAACACAGTAAACTGATTTTTTTAAAGATGGAGATAATAAACGTGTCATATCTCTTAAATTTAAGGCAACAGTTTGACATTTTGGGAAACAGTAGATGAGACAATTGACAGCATTCTCATGTGTCTCCCCTTAATGTAAGGCTACAGCCAGCAGGTGGTTAGCACGCAGACTGGGGGTGGTCTTTAAGCTAAGATAGCCATTTTAGCTCAGAGATTGAGTCATATTTGTGTGGATTAAACCAATTTACTAAATTTTAGAGGTGCTGGGTCAAGAGGAAAATTTTGGAACCATTGCTCTCATGTTTCCTTGTTTCCAATCTAAGCTAAGCTAAGCTAACCAGCTGCTTGCTTCATATTTGCTGGGTACACACGAGAATGGTGTGAACTTCTCATCTAGCATCAACTCCCTCCCAAAATGCAGACATATTCCTTCAATGAAAACTTTTGACTTGAGTTTACATGTGTGCCACTACCCAGTGTTTTCTTGTTTTCCGTGGACTACCTGAATGCGCCACTTGTCTCACTCTATTTGCACATAAACATGAAGCTAAATTATATGTAGTGTGATGCATATAACTATAGGAGGCTAAAGCAGCCCGAGCCTTTGGTAATAAGATAATACGATGTTGTTAATCCCGGCCTAGATTAAACCAGTGGTATTATTATTACTATAATTATTATTAAGTGTCCTTAATCTCTGAAACTACTCGTACCATGCTGGCACAGTACTGCGGTACTGGATATTGATTACTATTGATACTGAGTTGCACAAAGTAGCTTTAATTTAACAAGGCCCTCGTTGATATGGGACACCGTGATTAATACCTTTTCTAGTTTAGTTTCTCTTGAAATATTAAGCTTAAGAAGATGTAGCAGGAAACTTTGCTGTTGACAATGGAAAGGGGGCGGGGCAGTGAAACAAGTTTTAATTGATTTTGTTGTGGAAATGTTTTATTCCAGTAACAATGCACTTCCCTTTCATTGACTCCAAACTTCCATACGGACCATGATTGAGAACTGCCTTGGACAGAATATTGTTTGCCTTGTGGTAATCTTCTTTTTATTAGCAGTCTTGCTTTTTCTTGCTGTTTTTTTGTTTTTTTTTTTACAGGAATTAACTTTATTTTTAATCATTTACTTGCTTTATATCTCATCCAAATGCAGCACATTGCCTTCAATTGATGCTTGGAAAATGTAATCTAGGTTGGTGTGTAATATCATCTTCCACATAATTAAGGAAGAGGTTGATGCAAACTGTCCTGCAGCTGTTTAGTCTGAAGGAATATAACCCATGAAGCTATCTACCCACAGAACCTTGTTGTGCTGCTGTAGGGAAACAAAATGTACATGAGCTTTGATTTCAGGGAGGACAAACTGAGGAAAAAACCTTTTAGATGAAGCAGATTTATTGCAGTTCTGTATATACATAGATCCATACACTAGGCTTCTCATGATGACTGCATAATCATAGTCTTAGATATGACAAAGGCCACTTTATGAAGAATATCATTCTGTACAAATACAAGTATATTTATGAAACATGTTCATATTTAGGATTATAGACAGTGATCAAAAGGTAGATGTATTGTTGTTTCCTGCTTTGTTTGCCTCTTACTGTGGGCTCACCGTTTTCTTTCTTTTCTTCTCATTATTTCCTGACGTGGGCTCCAACAACCACACTGCTATTTTTGTTTTCCCCACAAATCAAAGTGGTTGGAAAATCATGTGTATTTCTGCAGCAACTGGAGAATAAAATACTTTTTATCAAAGCCAAACTATATGTACTCCTACAGAAACTGGAGAATAAAATATATTTTATCAAAGTAAGTGCTCCCCCCCCCCAGATAATCGCAACACGAAGAGATCAGTTTGTGTCAGGGTGCACGAGCACATGAAACAAACTCGCTCAGCTAAATCAAGTAACACATTCAGCTCTGACTCATTTCTTTTTTTTTTCCTCCCTCCTCAATCTTGCAAATGTGAATTTAATCAGATAATTCTAATTTTATAATAAAGATGTCGTGTAAATCAATGTAAAATATACAGAAAATGTATCAATGTAATAAAAAAAAAAATGTAACAAGAGAAGATGGTTTGCTGTAATTTTGAAAATGGAGGTGTCCATCAAGCCACTTGTTTAATGGATACAGGTCAACTGTAACTATGACTGCAACAAATATTGTCCACAGTGGCAAGTACTGAAGCAGCATATTTAATTTGTTTCTAGTCTTAACTTTCCATTAACTAAAGAGCAAAAAGACCCATTAAAGTTCCTTATAATTGCACTGATATTAAAAATTAAGTCAAGTCTTCCAACCACTCAAAGCACTCTTTACACTTCGAGTCACATTCACACAAGAGTGTAAGAAGCTACCATACACGGTTTCACCTACTACTCAATTTTTTTAACACACTCACACACCAATGGAACAGCCACTGGGAGCAAACTGGGTTTTTAAATCCTGTGTCATCTACAGCTACTTGCTAACTGACTTCTTCACTGCCTTTATTGGCACATTTCTTTGCACACTGCCACTGCAAACTGTCAATCAGCGGGACAAACAGGAACACACAGCATTGTCTTCAGCTAGTAAGCACAAAAACAGACCAAACAGGAAGCTATTCATAAAACTATTGCTCCATTGTCAGGGGTGCAAACTCCTTTTCTGGAAAATTTATGTTAATTTAATGACTTGTGTAGATTGAATTTTCGGCCACTTGAAGCATCAAAAACAAGCTGTGAACTAAAACAGTAAAGTTGTGGAACAGTCAGCAAAACGATGAGCTGAAACTTGCAAAGAAGCTCTGTAAAGCTGAGGAGAGCTGCAGATTCAGGTGATGATTCTCTAAATTCATCAGTCGATCAGTCTTTTAGTCTCAATTACTTTATTTTCATAGAAGAGCAAACACTGAATTTCTTTACAATCACATAATTAGCATTAAAAATCAAGTGTAAATCATTTTTCATAGCTAGCAAACTCTACATTATTATAACATTATTATACATTTCATAACAGTATTTTGAGATTTCAGTATCAGGTACAAAAAACTGCTTCTGATTTAACAGACTGGAGTATGACTGAATTGTAATTGTTCTCATGCCATCCAGTACGTTCACCCAGTACTAGGATGAAATGTGGCTCACTGTAGTAGACACTTGTTTCTCCTGATATCTCGTTGAATCTGAAAACTGTTAATTATTTCCTGTTTTTTAAAGGCAGGTGGGTTAAGTGCACATTTAGCAGGGACGGACCAGGCAGAACCAACCAAGTAAGCTCTAACCAGCTGAAAAGACAGTGAATTATTATTATTAAAACATTTTTTAAATCCTGTTTCCTCCTCCGTGTTGTCAAAGGCTACATTCACATTACAAGATAATGTGGCTCAAATCTGATTTTTTTTCCTCTCATGACTGATTAGTGTAGACACACAGATTTGATTTTTTTTCCAGTAAGATGTCAGCCACTTGTATACCTGTTCCTAAGTGGGATGCATATCTGATCAGTGGTCATGCGACCGCTGTGTGAGTGTTTTACCCATACATCCATGGATTTTCCACGTCATATTTAACTGCAGGCGCAGATCACTCACCATACAGTGTCAGTGTCAAAACGACAGAAGAATATTGATGATCCTAAAGTTTTGGAGGAACTGCTCCTCTGTGAAACCCTCCACTCTGCAGCCCCACCACCTCTGTCCTCCCCTTGACTCCTTCCTCTCACCCGCATCCTCAACATAAGATGAATCATCATCTGATGACGGCAGCAAATCATTTGGGAGGTGAAGCTTTAACCATTTATTTTATTTCCTAAATGCATGGGTCACAAGTGTGATGTTTTTTGTTGTTGTTCCAACATATAGGACGTGATGCGAATGAGCAAGAGGGGATTGTTTCAGTGTTTCCCAATGAAGATGCTTTAATCTGCTCTGTGTGTCAGTCAACAAGCTGAGTTACATGATGCCTGTTTGAGAAAACACTCGTCCTAGCTCTATTTTGGCAAAGCTTTGCACACCTCCGTCGTTGCTTTGGCTCGCTCAGAACTCCCATCGGCTCCCTGAACTTGTTTGTCGCTCGTTGTGTATCTGAACATTTTTTCACACTCCATCCGCCAGAGTTCACTCGCTCGCTCGGTGTACGTTAGTAAGAGGTGTGTGATGTTATTGACTGCATGTGAGGCGTTTCAGGGCAGCGTCCGCTCACACTGATGTCAGATACGGGTCACTTCAAACATGAATGTAAGCAGTCTAGGCAGAAAGATCGATCTTGGGAAAAATCAGAATTGAGCCCTGTGATGTCAACGTAGCCAAAGTGATAAAATAAAGATGACCTCATGTTTGATCAGGTAGTCTTTGTACATTTTAATACCGAAGTTAGAGGTAATTTATATGAGAGAATTCACTCTGAAGTAGTCCTTATCTTACTGGCTGATTTGTTTAGGCGTTTGTACACATTCATGAATCAGGAGAAGTAAAGAAGACAGACAGAGAGAGCTGGTCGGCTGGTCAATCGGTGAAAGAGTCATCTGAGTGGTTGGCTGAGGAGCTCACAGCTTGGCGTAGTCCTTCAGGATGACCTCCAGCTTCTGACTCAGCATGATGTTCCCTTTAACCTTCAGCTTGCCGGAGAAAAACGCCTAAAAAAAAAAAAAGAAAAAGAAAAATACATCTTTGAGAAAGCCACAAAGTCTACTGATTTCTGGCTGTTAGTTGTTTTTCGAGTACACAGGGAGTAAAATGAGGCCAAGGCGCCTGCAGGGAACACAACAACCTCAAATGCAAAAGCAGCAACCAGGGACAAAAGGGAACGTGCGACCGTTGATGCTATGGCGGCAGAACAATAACATAATATTCATATTCATTAGGTTCAGAGATGAGAGGTGCAGCACAAAAGTCTCTTTATCGGGTGATCTCAACCGTTGATGACGTGCGGCGCTTTCCTCGGCTAAAATCAATCATGGGACGGCGGTTATGATGACCCTGGGTGACAGTGAGCAGCATCCTTTTTAACTGCAACTTATCTTTCTCCAGCTGCTCCTTTCATCGTCAGAGAGGATGGAGAAAGACCGAGCCTGAGGGACCTTCAGCACAGCAGCCTGTTGACGCTCTTTGTACAGAGCGCGCACACACTCACACACACACACTGGCCTCAGATCAATATCAAGCGCTCTGGGAAGAACATAAATTCTGTGCAGTGATGGCCACTCCCTCTGACAGATGAGATGCTACAGACATAACAAGTAGTGTCGATTGATTACCCGCGCTGAGTGCTCTCTCAACCCGGCTTGATAGATCATTTTATTTCGCTCTTTTCTGACGTGATGAGATCAAGAGAGAAGTCATTACAGACTGAAGGGCTCTTCAAAGGCACTTTGCCTTTAATTAAAATGTACAAGATGAGATTTTAACGTCGGAAACAAGATGTTAAATATGAGGCTACTAAAAAAGGAAAAATGAAAGCATCTGTTTTAAACTTTATCTTAAATGCTTCCTGTGTGAGCTCACTGTTACTCTATAAATCTGGATTTACACACAAGGCCACTCAGAGGAGCGCAGCATGTAAATAACCCCTTTGATAAACAGATTTGACTACTTGTTTGTTACCTTCTGAGGGTTCAGTTTCCCCTGCACCACCTCCATGAAGTCTTCATCCGACACGGTGAAGGTCACATCCGCCTTCCCGCTGTAAGGGCCTTTGTGCAAGGAGCCGCTGCCATTCTTCAGATCAATGGCTGGGGGGGAAAATAGAAGCAGAGGTAGAAGATTGAATAAATCATAGACGTTTGACAAGTGTTTGACTCGGTCGCTTGACTTTGTTTTTACAACTCACTCGTCCATGGCGTTATTTTGTCTTTAACACAGATGTTGTCCTAGTTTTAAGGGCTGTAAAAAAACAGTTCAAAGGCTGCACAACTTTTTTTGTTGACTGTCTGTTCATTCAGTTTAAACGTGGTGTTCCTGCACAGCTGCAGACAAAGATTACACAACACTAATATTAATATTTGTAGAATTAGATCCAATGGTGGCTGCTTAGGATTGTAGGATTGTTTGTATGCATTTTTATGGATAACATTGATGCTGAACTGATGAGAATACTGTCGAGATATGACACCTTTTATCTTTGTGTCTATAGCTGTGTGTTTTTGGGGACACTATAATATAAGTCATTATATTTCTTAGGTAGTTTGGTAGATAGATGAATAGATCCCTTATTGTCATTGTATGTTATACAATGACATTTTGTTGGAGCAATCCATTCAGCAGCCTATAATTGTTACACATGCACCAACACACACTCGCTCATCATTCTCACAGTCACCTACACACACAGATTCATATCTACATTTTTAAAACAGTTATTGCACAGAGTCCATTATGGCACCGCCACCTTGGGTGTGTGAGGCAGGGGGTGGGGGGGTGGCAATTCCATGTGTGGGGGTGGGGGTCTATAGTTGCTGCAGTCTGTCCACAGCTCTGGGGAAAAAGCTGTTCTGTAGTCTGTTTGTGCGTGTGATAGGGGTTTCTCAGTCTGCCCGAGGGATGGGTGGCGAAGAGGGGGCGTCCAGGGTGTGAGTTTGTGGCCCATGTGAGATGACGGCCCGCGTGGATGTCACAAAGGTTTGGTCGGGGAAAGCTGTCTTGACAACCCGCTCCAGGCCAGCTGTGGTGCAGCCGGACTACCACACTATACATTCATTCATTCATTTTCTGTAACCGCTTATCCTGTTAGGAGCCGCTGGGGGGCTGGAGCCTATCCCAGCTGACACTGGGCAAGAGGCGGGGTACACCCTGGACTATAGCAGAGCTGACACATAGACACAGACAACCATTCACGCTCATATTCACACCTACGGGCAATTTAGAGTCACCAATTAACTTGCATGTCTTTGGACTGTGGGAGGAAGCTGGAGTACATGGAGAAACACAGCACGGAGAGAACATGCAAGCTCCGCACATAGGGGCTCTCCCACCCTGGGTTCAAACCTGGAACCACTTCACCACCGTGCCACCACCACACAGTACAGCAGTTTGTTATTATGCTCTCAATTGTGCAGTGATAAAAGCCGATCAGAAGCTCCTGTGGACGCCTGTTTCTCAGGTCCTCAGGTAAAACATCCTTTGCTGGGCTCTTTTGATGATGTGGGAGGTGTTCAGACTCCAGGTCAGGTCCTCGGCTATGTGCACCCCCAATATTTGGGTGTATTATTTGTGTAATATTTATCATCAGGAGCAGGATCAGAAATAATCTCAAAAGAAATCTGTCTGTAGTCTTGCTAAACAGTGACCCTGAGAGATCCCCAGTTGTTGCAAAGCTTTTAGTCCTTAAATAAAAACCCACATTTTGTATTAAGATGTGAGATGGTTTCAGACCTTTTAAAAGTCTGTACAAAGTCATTTAGTGTATTAGCAAATCAAAATGTAATATAATAACATAATATTAAATCCTCTTAAATCTGACATACCATAAACTGCCTCACTTTATATTATACCCAGACAAAAAAGACCTGAGTTCAACTGATACTTGTCCCAACAAGGCAATGTATCTGTATAACACTCAGTGCACTCACTCCACTGTGCAGCCGTCTTGCCGTCATTGGTGATCTCCCAGCCAAACACAGCATTCACCTTCTTGACCAACTCTGAGCCCACGTCTTTGATACGACGGCCGATCTCTGCAAACACAAGCTCACTCTGAAGGCCCCCCGCCTGCACACAGGTAGGGAGAACAGAAATACTATTTATGTCTGTTTTCACATCACAGATTTGTCAATATACACACATATATAAAAAGAACGATTAAAAAATATATTAAAAATAAATGAATACAATTTCAAAAAGAAGGAAAGAAAGGAACAGTAACATCTGAAAAGTACAAATTAATTTTGTATGAATTATCTACAGAACTACAGGGAAATGAGCTCCAGGTCTCTCTGAGGGAATTTTTAAAGAGAAAAGAAAGACTGTTGTTTGAATAAGGCATTTACAGAATGACATACTTGGGTGACAGTTTCTGGAGAAGCCTCTGATGTGCCGTGTAAATCAACGTAGGCCCCAGCTAGCACAACGGCTTCGGTCTCCTTCACCTGGATGAAAGAGAAGAGCACTGATCAGACACATCATAAAAGACCAGAGAAGTCTGACTCATTTATCCACAGATCTGTGATGATGATTGTGATCCACACTGACTTTGCACTGGATGTGAATTCTGTTGCCTTCCTTCCACATCTCAGTCTGTAGTGACTGACCTGGCATCACTGGCTTTGCAAAGCGAACCTGAGAAAAGGACATTTTTATAACATGTGACCAGACTTCATATAAACCACATTCATCAAGCATTTAAGCCTCATGGTTTCAGTTTTACAAGTCCCCAAATTAATGCAGCCACTTCTCTTGAATTACTCCTAAGTGCCACTGAAAAATAAACCCATTCACACAAGTGGTTCTTGCATGAGGCCCAGTGACTTATAAAGTCAATGACAGGGTTTAAATCACAGGTAATGCTTACCTTGATGGCCTTGAATCTGGAGGGGTCGTTGTCGGCAAACTGCTTGAGGACATGTCTCGCAGCAAAGCCGAACGAGCACAAGCCATGAAGTATGGGAGCCTTGAAGCCTGAAGCCAAAGAGCAGTTTTGAGTATGGTGTGTTGAAAGCAGCTACAGGAAGTTTTTAATTATGAAAGAGTCTCAGTTTAATGCTGATGCCTTTATATGACATCAACCAACAAGACCATCTGTGTGAACACTGGCTATTTCTGTGTCATTAATCTTAACGCCTGTCCTTAAGTCTGACTTCCCATAAAATCAGAAACAATTTACAGCACGCACACCCTAAGAGCCTACCTTACACTTTCTCAGCTAAACTTTTGCAGTGAGTTGTGTATTGGCCGTTTAAAAGGAAGAAGGAGAATTTAGTGGTTATGGCTGATACTACAACTACAACTAAAAATAAGATAAGAAGGGCTGAGGGACACCGATAGCCAAGAGCACGGTCAACCTTATTCAGACATTCAACAGATGGAGAGAATTGCAGGATTTGGAGGGATTCAAAAGTGAACTGGCTCACTTCCTCTAAAACAGGTATGTAGTATGAAAAATTGTAAAAATAAGTTGCATCTTTCACTGCTAATACAAATGAATAGTTATAGAGTGCTGCAGGGATGATGGTTTTTTTGTGGGCCAACATGGAAGTTAGCTTCGCCCTGGTTCCCTCATCAAAGAAGCCTGTGGGATTTTTCATTTGGATTGTTAATTAATAAACAAATAAATAAGCTGTGTGGCAAACCAATGTTTATGATTCTTACAAGTTTTGTTCAGCAAACAAACATTATAGCAACATTAGGCTATAAACAAACACACCACTGTTGCATGACTTAACGTTACCACCACAACAAGGCTTTAGCCATGTTTGGCGTGATGACATTTCATAGTCTTATTTAACCACTGTCTTTTTAAATGGTAAATGGACCTGCACTTGTATAGCCCCTTTCTAGTCTTCCAACCACTCTCTACAAGTCACATTCACCCATTCAGACACTGGAGGCCGAGGCTACCATACAAGGTGCCACCTGCAATTCACTTTTTAACACATTCACACACCGATGGAACAGCCAAGGTTCAGTATCTTGCTCAAGGATCCCTAAAAGCTTTAATTCACAGGTGGCTTATTAACTGACATATTTTATGCCACATCACAGGGTGTGAAAGTCTAAGCTTGTTTTAACCACAGACCTTATTTCAGGCATTTAACCAAGATCCCATTCAAAAAATCTGATGACTTCAAGATGAGGGAACGAGGAGTGCAAAAATGCTAACTCATTTCCAGGTTTAGCACTCATCCCTGCACCACTCTATAAGCAAAACAGGAAGCTGTTTATAAGTTACGTTACAACCTGTTCACCCACTGGCAGTAAAAACTACTGTTCTGTATTTTAAAACCTAAATGCAGAACCTTTAAAGTATTAATGGGATCAAAACACATCACTTGACTTAAGTTGACCAAAATAAATTCAGACACTTCTGATGGAAAACCCATCAGGACACAACACACACAGACTCTCACCTCCCATAGCGGCAAAGCTGGGGTCTATATGAAGAGGGTTCCAGTCTCCGCTCAAACGGTACAGGGCGGCCTGCAACCGCAGGGGAGACACATATTGTTTAGATCTATATCTAATTCATAAACCCCTGAACTTTTCATACACAAATGTGGGATGAAATTAAATTATCATGAAGGCAACAGAAGAGATACCTAAAATAAGAATGTCTTTGAAGTGATACAGTTGCAGTCATTTAAATTGCTCAAGGGACTTCGTTTTTTTAATCCTCCCTTTCTTTTTTTAATTTTCTGCTGCATCATACACTCGGTGTTTGAAAACCTTGTTCAACACTTCACATTTTGTCTAAAGCATTAAGGTTATTTCACAGGCACAAAACAATATGTCCTATTTTCACCCACACATCATCGATGCAGCTGATTTATTCCACAGCTGAACCCACACAGACACACTCACTTGGTCTCTCGTGGTCGAATCAATCACCACAGCATCTGGTGCCCGTTTAGGTGGGGGCACGGCAGCCTGGAGGAAATAAAACAAATCAAATATGAGGCAGCAATAACTCCCAGTGTCTTATTTTCTGACTCAAACACCAAATACGTACTTTGGCTTTTTCAGAGGTTCTCTTCCCTCCAAACCCTCCAGCTCCGACCACAAACACTGAAAACTGGTTGTAGCAAATCAGCTCGTTGCCGATGAAGGTGTTCACTGTAATGTATATACATGAAACTATATTTAATTTGATTATAACATTACTGAGTAAGGAACATTACTGTTGGACCCTGGCAGCTAAATTTAGAGCAGAGCACTATGAAGATCAGATGTGAAGCACTTTGTTTTACAAACACATATTTTTTATGTTACTGCAATGAAGCACTTTCTTCGATTTAATAAAAATCAAATCAAAATATCTTAGATATTTATCACAATTTGAAAATTCTCTCGGGCGGCACGGTGGTGTGGTGGTTAGCACTCTCGCCTCACAGCAAGAGGGTTGCCGGTTCGATCCCGGGCGTGGGAGCCCTTCTGTGCGGAGTTTGCATGTTCTCCCCGTGTCAGCGTGGGTTCTCTCCGGGCACTCCGGCTTCCTCCCACAGTCCAAAGACATGCAGATTTGGGGACTAGGTTAATTGATAACTCTAAATTGTCCATAGGTGTGAATGTGAGCGTGAATGGTTGTTTGTCTCTATGTGTCAGCCCTGCGATAGTCTGGCGACCTGTCCAGGGTGTACCCTGCCTCTCGCCCGATGGAGCTGGGATAGGCTCCAGCCCCCCCGCGACCCTCAAGAGGATGAAGCGGTTAGAAGATGAATGAATGAATGAATGAAAATTCTCTCACTGAATTGTTGAAATGTTATTTATCCACCGCATAATAAAACCCTTCAATGATGACGAAATGTGCTTGAATCGTTAAAACACATAACTAAGAAAAATTAAAATGGAATAAAAAAAAATGAATGAAACAGAATCTGGAAAAAAAATTAAAACAGATTTTACAGGGCTCTATTTGAGAGACGATGAGAAATTAGGAAGAGATGCAACAAAGGTCCCATGTGCTTAGGGTTGCAGCGATATACGGGTTTCAAGGTCTACCATGATAAAAATTTGACAGTTATCTTACCGTGTACATTTGCTGATCTGCGATATTGAAAACAAAAATGCACCTTCCTTTATTTTGGTTATTTTCTAAGAGGAGACTTTGTACACATACTTCCATCAACACAATGGTTTCAAGTTTCAATTACAACAACAAAATGTTTGTTTAACCAACAATAACCATTATTTTTTTCATTTCTTAAAGGCTCATTTTGACTGATAATAATATAAATTCTGTGATATTGTGATCCTGTGAAACTTTCTTAGACGGTTATCGTACCGTGAAAATCACATACCGTTGCAACCCTACTCTTGTTGCACCTCATGGTCTCAACACCTACAGGGGATGTCCCATGTTTTGTGAGCAGGTCCCTGATTTGTTTATATGTTGTGCACATTTATGATGACACACATGGATGTGAACAAGTGTGTGACAACACGATAATTGTCTCTGAAATGTAGTTGAGTAGAAATGTTGAGGAGTACAAAAGGAAACACTCAAAATGATACGGTACTTCATGTATTTAGAGTAGGTAAGTTCCACCACTGACTCTTCTATATTTTTAGTGAAGTAAATTATAACTGAACTCAAACTACAGGTTAATCCAGTACGAGCTGATGCATTAACTACATTACTCCCAAACAAAACTGACTTGCATCTTCCCATCAGTGTCTCCCAAATGCATAAGTGCTGTTCCGCTGAAGGATCACAAGCACATCTCTTCTGGTTTTGCTCAACATTACATAACTTTTTGACAGCAATTTCTGAGTGGCTCTCAAAAGCCTGTTCCAGAGACATTCAGCCCAACCATGACCTGCCGTCTTTGGTCGCTCTGCACAGACCTCTGAGCTGCTGTATGACATGCAGATTGCTCTGAATTTAGGAACGATGGTTGCTAAGAAACTTATTCTCCTCACCTGGAAGTCTACCACTTCACCCTGCTTTGGCTCAAGGATATGTTGTGTATTATACATGCATAAAGACTGCATCCAAACAAACCAGACAGAACAGACTGGAGAGAATTTGAGGACATTTCTTGACATAGTGTCATTACTCCACTTCCACAGGGACTCTGACCTGCCTGGCTGCATGAAGGGTTCTGGTGTTTAACTCGATTAGTGTTACGTTACCTTGGTCTTGAGATGGTGACTGTTTATGTAATCTCGTAAACTGGCTGGCAGCCTTTTTATTTTGTTCTGAAACTAAAGTACATTTCTGCAGCATGCAAACCCAACAATGTGCAGTGGACGTTGACTAAGAAGGGGCAAAAGTGATGACATCATTATGTTAGTATTGCTTGTGTGAAACAATACACACAGCGAAGAGCCACATTTCCTCATCACAGCACATCTACAGTAAAATTAGAGCAGCAGGAAACAGCCACATGGAGGCCGACTGCAAAGAGACAATTAGCAGCTGTCACAAAGAATCAAACCCAGTCTGCTGTCGACACACTGGCCGCTTAATTTCATTAGGTCACTTCAAAATATAACCAGGTATAAATACAAATAAAGCTGCATCTGCAGGACGTTGCTGTGACGTGTTGTCTCACCCAGAAATAACTTTCACTCGAGAAGGATAACGGAGGCCGACTGGTTTAGTGTGTATAAAGAAATTACATCCCTGTGTGAATCCTCAGGGAACCGCAGGTCCCATGTTATTTGTTTTAAGTCGGATTAATTATAGATCAGAGCGGTTCTAATATCATCCGTCTCTATGGAATTGTCAAACAAAAATATGATCCGTTCTCGGTCCATTATTTCAATCCCTGCAGACACAGACTGAAAATTAACTTTCATTAATTCAGCCTGAGAGGCAACTTTCAGGAAAAGACACATTAAAGTGGTGAAAACAAATGAATGTGGAATAAATACACTATATGATAAAAGTTATTCACCCTGGAGGGGGAAGAAACTCACCATCCAAGAGGATGAGGGCTCCGGATCCTTTGTCCAAAATGTCTGCTACGGTGGCCTCAGAGGTGAGAGTGCCTGAAAAGGTATTTTATCCATTTAGATTCTCCTTTAATAAAGTACCATGATTAAGTCCTGTAAGTACTTTATATTACCAAACCAGCTCCGTATTTCATGACACGACTGCGCACATGTATCATTATGTTCAAGTCACAGAGCTATTTGAAAAATCTCCTCAAGGTTAACAACAAATTTATTTATTTATTTTATTTTATTTTCACAAAACTCACAGGCTCTTGACACTTGATTTTTCTGCTCTACAGCTGAAACAGTTAGTCCGTTTACTATATCAACTATTTTGATAATCACTGAGGTCAAATTTTAAGCAAAATGCCAAACATTTCATGCTTCAGCTTCTCCAATATGAGGATACTTCCTCATCTTACATTACAGATAACTGGACATTTTTGGGGGTTTGCACTCTCAGTCAAACACAAACTATTTGAGCTTAAGATTAAGACGGTAATTTATCACTGTTTTCTGATGTATCAAAGTGCCCTGAACACCTCCAGCGGGAGGCATCCAGGAGGCATCCTAATCAGATGCCAAACCACCTAAACTGACCCCTTTCGACGCGAAGGAGCAGCGGCTCTACTCTGAGCTCCTTACTCCATCTCTAAAGCTGAGTCCAGCCACCGTTCTGAGGAAACTCATTTTGTCTGCTTGTATCCAAGACCTCATTCTTTCAGTCACTACCCAGAGCTCGTGACCATAGGTGAGGGTTGGGATGTAGATGGACCAGTAAATCGAAAGCTTTGCCTTCCAGCTCAACTCCCTCCTCACCATGACGGTCCGGTGTAGCGGCAATCCATCTCACACGAATAAGACCCTGAGATACTTGAGCACCCTCACTTGGGGCAGTAACTCTCTCCCAACCCGTTTATTAACCTTATAGAAAAAAATGTGCTCTATTTGTCTGTTTTTGAGTTTTTTCTAAATCTTAAATTAGTCATCTAGTCCAAATTTATACTTCTGTTAAAACGTCAGGGCAGTTAGTCATTATGAACATCCCTATGACTGATACAATATACGACTGATAAAAAAAAAAAATTTCAGTTAGTGTACAGGTCAAGCCAGAAGTTATTAGGGGTGTAAATCACCAGCTTCATCACGATACAATATTATATTGATTTGTTTGGATGATGATACAATGTTTGCCGATATCACAAAGTCTGTCATGATATGATTTTGATTCGATTTGATTCAGGAGCCTGTGATCGATATGAAGCGACATCATATGCCCATCTAACACAATCATTTACATCAACTCACAAAAACAACTAGAATATGATTTGACCATTTTATTTCTGAGCTCTGTTTGTTGTTTGAGCAAAGGCGCGCTTGCCCAGAAATGGTGACACAGACGTACTATGTGAATTTCAAAATAAATGTGTATCTTTAAGATGACGATATGGATCAATGTTTTCAATTTGCATCGATATAATCGGATCGTTAATCAATGAATTGATGTATCGATGTGGATCGATGTATCGTTACACCCCTAGAAGTTATATCATTTCCGACTTCTATCTTTCTTTGAATTATAAAACAACACAATTTTGGAAACAGGTTTAAAATCTTTTTCATAATGCGGTGGACGATATGCAGATACTTTCTTGAAATATCCTCAAAATAACAGCGAGTGTTGTTAAACCACCTTCTGGGTTTTTAATTGATCATCAGGGATTATCTTTTAGAACAACAAAAGCTTGGCTCTGTGACTTGAATGTCATGATAATACATGAGAGGCACAAACTGGAGCCAGACTGGACCATATGTAGTCATTTTCTCAGTATGGGCATGCTATATGAAATATAATCACAGATAAAAATCAATCATGGCTTAAGAGGTAAAATGGCCCCAAGTCTTAATTATCTATTAAACTCAACCTACTCCCCATTACATGGCATACACACAGTAACATAAATCCAGGTAAAATGACTCATTTAGGCTCTAAAATTGCTTTAATTGTACTTTTAATGATGTAAAATCGACTGTAATTACATTAAGTTCTTATGTGCAATAAACTGCATGTGCTTTAACAGCAGAAGAATGAAATACCTGAGGTTGGCAAAGGTTTGTAAAGCTCCAGATACTGCTCTCCATGCAATACCTGACACAAAACATTAGAACAGCTGTGATATACAATATACCTGAAAGCCTCATTAGCACAACTAATGTGTGCAGGGCTGTGTGAAATATACCATATGGATACAATATGCATATGCACAACAATGTCACACACACAAACAGACTTTTTAGACATTATGTGTGTGTTTTCTGACCTGTGTGAAATCTATGTCGAGTCCAGGTATTGAGCTGAGCCCGCCTCCCATCATGGCTGCCTGGGCGGGAATGACCCCGAAGGTGGGGATGCAGCTGAAGCTTTCATGACGCTCATACAGGAACCTATATGAAAACGTTAACAGTGAAAAGTCACACTTGCACAGGCCTGTGATGGTAAGCATGGGTAGATTTAAGTACCAAAGTAAAGTGAATCCTTTTTTTCCCTACACACCTGAGATGGTCTGGGTCCTTGGTGGACATGCCGACCCCCAACGCGTAGAGGATACACTGGATGTGGTCGAAGTTGAATGTGGTCGGTGGTAGTTTTTGTCCCACTGCCTCAGACTGAGAGGAGAGAGTGTCAGCTTCTTGGACATAACAACATACTGAGGGCAGAATATGAAAGAGGTATCCTGTAATTTAGACAGGGCAAACGAATATGCAATTTTAAGGGTTTGCAGAAAAGTAATAAGGTTCACACCACGGTAGATTAGCTTCACAGCTCAACCCCTGAATACAAATGCATTAATAAACACTGCACATACAGTCAGAGTGGATTAATCAATTATATAGGTGGAGCCCAGGCACTAAGTGAATAAACAATTAATCAATCTTTGTTTATAGGGCACCTTTCTAATCAGTTATAAAGAGCTTTTTATTGACACTAGCAGCATGGCTCTAAGGATGGCAATGTCAGTCAGCCAGTTGTTCAACACTTTGATTCAGACTATAATATCTACGCAACTGTTACATAGATTGCCATGAAATTTTGTCATGGTCATCAGAGGTTGACGCCTGCTGGCTTTGGTGATCCCCTGACCTTTCCTCTAGCGCCATGATCAGGTTAAAGTTTTCATTTCTCCCAGGAAATATCAAAATATCTACTGATTGGACTGGCACTAAATCTTGTACAACATTTATGGTTCCCAGATGATGAACCCTGATGAGTTTGGTGATCCCCTGTAGTGTTGTCAAAGATATTGATACATATCAGTTTTGAATATTTGAAATTTTCAATGCTAATTTTCTGCAGCTGCACTCGCTCACTTAGTTCACTTAATTTTTCTCTGGGAATCAAAAATAGTGCTGAATATTGCTATTTAATTTAATTAATTTTATATTATTTCATTTTATATTATATCAGATTTTTATTTTATTTTATTTTTAAATTTAATTTTCAAAAGTTAGAAATTAAAGTATCGCACTAATCCCGTGATATGTTAAACTAGATGGTGAACACGGTAAACATTACACCTGCTTAGCATTGTCATAGTTAACATGTTAGCATGCCAACATTTGCATTTAGCTCAAAGTACAGCAATGTCTGAATGCCATGAATGTACTGAGATAAAGTAAGAACCTCCTGCATGGCTGTAGACTCTTACATTTCTTGAGATGGCGATGATAAAAAGAGTAAACGCAATAAAGGAACCTGTAGGAATAGTAGAATTATTTTCCAAAACAAGTTTAAGTGTATTAAAGGCAACAAAAACAACTGTACGATCAGGTTAAAATAATTATCAGATTGAACATGGGTGTAAAGTTTGTTGTGTAGTTGTTGTAGTGTTTGTGTATTTTAAAGTCCTCAAATGTGTCCGTAAAATGAATATTAATGCACGAAACCAAAAATGGTTGACCTCCTGTCAGGAGACAAAAAAAAAAAATCATAAAGTTTTAATACATTCTTAAAGATGAGAGTAATGATTTTTACCAAATATCTTGGACATCAAAGGAACTTTATCCCAACCCTGCCGTGCATTTTGGGGCACCAGTCACTACAGAACTTTGCAATTTTTGCCAGTTCTTAAGTGTGTGCCACTTTTCATGAGTTTTCCAGCATCCCAGGCCCCTCAAAAATGTGATTGCACAGCAGAAAAATAGTTTCTTGCCCACAACCCCAGTATATTACTGAACTTCTCTGCCCCTACTCCAACTACCAGTCTCTTAGATCCTCAGAACAATGTCTTTTAACTGTCCTGCGATCGAGGCCGGTGGGTAAGGATGATCATGCCTTTGCAGTAGCTGCTCAAAAGCTCTGGCATAATCTTCTACTCTCAATCAAATCCTCCCCCTCCACTGACACTTTTAAGACAAATCTTAAGACATACATGTTTTCAATGGCCTTGGGTTGTTTGTAGTGGTTTTGATATTTTAGTATTTCAACATCTTTTTTTTTTTTACATGTGCAATTGTTCTACCCAGTGTTATTCTGTTCTATATTTGTGTTCATGTTATATTGCTATATACGTGTGTGTGTGTGTGTGTGTGTGTGTGTGTGTGTGTGTGTGTGTGTGTGTGTCATTCTCTTAATGTGTATAGCACTTGGGTCAACTGCCGTTGTTTTTAAATGTGCTACAAAAAAACTTGATTTGATTTGACTTGATTCGAAAATGCAGAAAAAAGAGTTTGCATGATCCCCTGTTTGATTTAATCTGTGATCATCAGCAGTAATGTATCTGAGGACCTGTGGGATCTCACAGAGTTAAAAGGAATCAGCAGTTCAGAAATATCCTCCTGGGCCGGACCAGGCAGAGCTTTGTATGTGATCAGCACAATTTTAAAACAGATCCTAGAGTTGACTTGTGGCCAGGGCAGGGAGGCCAGAAAATGGAGCGTTGTTCAATTTGTGCTTGCACTTCTGTTAACGAGCAGCCTGAAAATGGACTGAACAGAGGATCGCAGTAATCAAGTGTTAATGACACAAAGTCACGAGTGCCTTTAAAAGCTCAGGGAGGTGGAGCCCTTGGTTGTATTGTAAATGTTTTAAAAGCCTTATTAATCCCAGCCTGAGAACCTCTGGCAGAGCTTTCTGATACTTCAAGACTCAAACTGATCATGAATTTTCCATCACGGCTCCTGCGGGATTTGGAGAAACCTGCACCAACGAAACTCATTACAAAATAAAGACCATCTTTTTAAATTCTTAACATTCACTTCTACAATTAATTTAATATTTAGTATCTGCCTTTGATATCTTATTTATTTCTTTTAATGATTTTTTTTTCTATTTTTTTTCTATGTGATGTGTTAAAGCACTGTGTAAACATCATTTTTTGCAATACAATAGTAAGGAGTTTGAAAATACTAAATAGTCATGAGTTGATTTTTCATATTTTATTTATTTAGTTAACTGTTCAAATATATTTTCTGCAGGTTTTATCTGGTACTAAATAACTTGAATAACTTGATAACTTAAATTTAGCATGACTTAATCAACTGTAACTAAAAGAAAACTATCTATAAAACCATCTCGGTTCATCTTTCCACTGTTCCATCAATCACCAACTCTGGTTTGGTGAACCCCATAATTCATCCAGTTAGATGTGACAATATGCTGGCTCTATGTGTTCAAATTTAGGGCTCCTCCCCTTACAGTCGACCAAACATTAGTGGACCAGAAAGGTCATTAGTCAGCAAGATTTCATTTGTCGCTTAGTCACATAAAAATGATAAAACCCTTATTAGGAGCTGCACCTTGTCAAAATAATCAATCCTATATGACGCAACCATGTGGGAATTTAATTTGAAAGGACAGACACAAGAAGAGGCCACACTCAGCAGTCAGACGGGATGTTACAAACCAATGTTACAAACCAATCACAGCCGACAGATATCTTTCCCTTCTCCTGTAAATATTCAGTCTGATAAATATGGAAAACATGATCATGTTAGTGCAGGACTACCCAGAGCTTTACATGTGTCCCACGGACGATAGGTCTACACACTTTTAAGCTGGCACAGTAAAGGCACAAGTGAAGCACCAAGCACCCAACCTCACATTTTCCAGGCAGTTAAAGATTCAGCATGTGTACGGCCCCTAATTTCCAGGCCTGGTACCTGCGGTTATTCCACAGGCTAGTTAATAACATGTCGGGCAGGAAATCCAAAGTGTGGGATCATTTTGAGAAGGTGAAGGATGAACCCAAGGTGATATGTAAACTCATCTTCATTGGTCGACTACAAACATGACGTATCATCTGAAACATGGAAGTAGCTACATGCCCATTAGCCACTTAGCACAATCATTACTGCTTTGCCGACAGCGTCATTAACAGGCGGCTCGCTCAGTGTGTGACGTGCACTTGTAGATAAAATATAGGCCTATATTAATGAAGGTTCATTAGTACAGTTTTGTATTTCTCTGTAATGTAGCACAGTGTTAACAATGTTACTGATACTATTCTTTCTCACACCTTCAACTCAAACCATTGTGTTGCCCCGCCCAAAATATATCATTTAATAATTAAATCAATATCATAAACATGGGGGCGACTAGTCGACTAATGGCCCTAAATGACGAATATTGGTCAACTAGGAAAATTCTTAGTTGGAGGCAGCACTATTAAAATTACTGATCGTTTCAATGGAGCCTGGTTGGTTTGGCGATGACGGGGCTGTTTCTGTTAAACAAAAAGGATCTTATTCTTTAACAAAAAGGTCTATCTCTGAAGGTATACTTTCAGTAAGTTATCAGACACTTAAAATAACAATCTAAACCTGTCAGTGGCAAAAACAAGCACTTTTAACAGACGTAAATCGACGGTGTGGACATTGCAGCCTGTTTTGCCGCAGCCTTGCTTAATAATGGACCAGTTTCATAAATTCTTGTTCCCATTAGAGTCATTAGACACAAAAACCTGGGAAAATAGAGTCCAGGTTGAAAAATCCTAACCTTATCCTTTAAGTGGCCGGGCCAAATGGAGAAGGAAAAGGGGTGAAAAGGAAGATGAGTTTTCAAGGATATTAAATCCACCCATACAGGCCACACTTCAGCTGGCTCCTTTACATCAAATAGTGTTATTAAATCAGAGAAATCATCTATAAAGAGATATTTCTGATCCTCAAACCTAACTGACTCTCATTCAAATATCCGGTGAAGCACACAACATACATACATCTATGAGAACATTACAAAGTAGTCCTGCGGTTAGTCATTTTTCATATTAACAACCACTGTGCTGAGCCATTGTTCAAAACAATATTGCCTGGCAGAATGATGTGATTCACACTCTGAATAACACCACCTCTCAGCAGGTCGAAAATCACTGTAAAGCCTCTTTTTAATTAAAAGATGTGGGAGATATTCTGTTTTCGGAACAATTCCAACATCCCTGAAACTGGGGATTTAATATTATACGCTCTCGCACACACACACAGAGATCTAAGCTACAGTGGAGAAGCTAGAACAAAAAAACATGTGGGTGTAACGTCAAGTTAGTCAGTTACTTGGGGAGATGAGGAAGAAAATCTTTTTATTAAGATTAAAAACTGTCTTGTAGCAAAAGTGATTTCTTTTTTGGGGCGTCCTGGTGGACTTGAGATTCAAGGGACTGAACATGTAACTGCGACATCCACAGATCGAGTCCAAGGGGACGTTACATCTTTCCATTGCTTGTTTTGTTTGACCAATAGTCCAAAGCAAAAGATATTACCATCACATAATGCAGGCCTTACACCAAATGACTTTTCAAGCAGTTTCATTGTTGCAGACAAATTCTAAATTTGTCAGAATAAAGTCATGAGTACTACCTCAGGTAGTGCATGCTCCTGTGATCTCAAATTGTTTGGTGTAAGATGTGATAAAACTCAGTCCAAGCTGTCTTAAAACACATACTGTAATACTCTTCTGCGATCCAGCTAACATCACCATCTGCCCGCTTGACTGCCTGCTTTTTTTTTTAACTGCGTCTTGTAAGGTGTCCTTGAGTGCTTTGAAAGGCGCCTATAAATAAAATGCATTATTAAAACTTCCATTAATAGCCCGGGCTACTATTTGCTTCAATCACTGAAATCAACAAGCCTATATTTGGGAGAGGCCTTTAATTCCTTTCACTCTAAACTGTTGCTCAGCAAATATGGGAAATAAAATCAAACTGTTTATTCAAACCAGTATGAATATTAATTGTTTGAAAATTAAGCTTCAGATAATATATCAGTTATGAATCATTCATTACATTTAGCTCCGACAGACAGAGCACAGAGACTTGTTACGGCACTAAAGATTACGGCACCCTGCATATCGACACAACCCCGCTTTATCCTGTTAAAACAATATTCACAACTTTATGAAAAACCCTTTTGATTCTTTTGATCTGAGGACCCTTACGGACTTAAATAACATAAATAATTTACAGGGTAACTGAGGAATGGACACATGATTTGAGGTAGCCAACAACCCGCTTTTATACATCCGAAGAACTTCTATTAAAAAAATAAACTGCTTCGCATCCAGACCAGGCCTCTAATTGAGACAGGCCTTTATTTGTCAAAATGTGTAGCCACACCAGGCTAGTAAAAGGGACTGGGTGTTTAACTGGGACTAGACTTTAAATTGAAGTTTTACAGTATCCTAAGTTTTTTAGTTTTGTCTCATAAAATACTTATGTTTGATGACGTGAGCGTTGTCGACAACCATTAAGTGTGCTCTCTCCAGCAACAAAAAGCAGCCAATTGGGTAGAAAGACAACATGGAGGGGACTCTGAGGAGGCGCAAAACCGTGAACAAGTCCTGGTTCTTTTGGACTGTGGAAAACTGGTGGAGTTGTGGAGTGAACAATAGTTCATGCTTAACTTGACGTGTATCTGATCAAAATCTCCTCCTTCTAAAATAACACAGTTAACCAACAAAGGCTGGCAGCGAGTTGAGGCACATAAACACAGTTTATATTTAAAGATTATATTGATGCTGATCTGACAAGAATACTGTCAACATATAACGCCTTTTATCTTGTGTGTGACTAAGACTTACATTGTCTTTAGATGAGGGAGGGCGTCAGTGTTTAGTCTTTTAAAACTATTTTCAAAGTCCTCCAGTGTATGGTAGACAAAAGACAGAGACAGGCTGCATATCCTCACAGTTCAGAAGCTTAAACTGAGGATTGTTGGGGGGGGGTTTCAGGAAAAATGACAAACAGATGCCAATTAATTGATAATAATTGTATTTGTGTTACTGAAACATATCTTGCTGTATTTTTCATATCAGACATACAGCAAAGTCTTGTAATCTCATTTGGAAGTGGACTAAATAGGTCAATATGACACAGGAATAAAAATTAACTTACTAATGAACTCATTATATTGCACACATAAATGTATTTGCATTAACGTTACACCAAGAGAATACAATTGCACATGACGTGACTGCACAGAGCAAAACTAACCTTGGAAGAGCTAATGTGATAATTTGCATGGCATGAAATAAATATAAGCACAGCAGTAGCACAGTGTGCTGTAATTTAAGTAATACATTCACCATACTACGACAAGGACAAAGACACACATGCGACTAACACAATATGTGTGTGGCACTGCACAAATGCACAAAACACACACACACACACACACACACACACACACACACACACACACACACACACACACACACACACACATTTAGCAAAAAGCTAAGTCAGCTGAGGACACAAAGGTGATGTTTGTCTTGAGGGTACACTGTGACTCTGTCCCAAATCTCCAGTCCAGACAGACAAACACAGCACACACACACACACACACACACACCCCTGCCAGAGACACAGCGGAGACCAGAGAGGATACCCGAGACAGAGTGTACATCATTTAACATTTCAGGTCCTGAATCATGATATTATTAAAGCAGGATAGTGAGTAACATTAACACCTCACAGGATATAAAAGAGAGTTCATCACAAGTGAGTCACGTTGCATTCTAAAATGTTCATGTCTGGTTTCTACCATACACCAACTGAAAGACTAACAATTAGAAGAAGAGGACAATTACCTGCTCTATTTACACACAGGCTCAATCGCACATTAGTGTGGAGCTGGCAGGACAACATCCGTTTAATGTCCGATCCAACCGATTTGGACGTTTGCGTTCTCACATACAGCTCCTCTGGGTAATGTCTGGATAATTCCAGGCTTGCAGTGCGTGTGTGAAAGGGGCTTCAAATATAAAATGGGTACTGATATGAAAGTAGAGTTAACCATGCAGCATTATTGAAGTCTTGGTGCATTTAAAACAGAAGTGACAGCACAGAGTATAACAATTATGTGGATCACTTTAGACAGTTTCAAACTTGCCAACATAAACCTTCTAAATGGCTCCATTTGTATTTTCTGCTGAAATATTTGGCAACATGTTTTATGTGAACGACATCTGCTGACAAGAAGTAAACATGGACCCAAGCCTTTGCCTGGCAATGAAGTCCTAGTGAAAATGCTCATGTCACGAACATAAAAATCAAACCGGGCTGAGCAAATGCTGCCTCAGTTAGTTAGTTTTTAGCCCCCTAAAAAAGGCCCACTGAAACAAAAAATTGTATCAGTTTAAGTGTATGCCCTATTTAGAATATTTTAACTGCTTTACCTCACCGTCAGACAGCGTTTTCCAACAGGGAATGAAAGCCGTAATATAAAAGCCAACAGACTCCATTGGTAAAAACAGTAATTTGACTTCGCAGAACACGAGTTGCTGGTCTATTGCTGCCTCAATAGACCTTTTTCACAGCAGACATTTTGCCTTGTCATTGTAGGAAAAGCACAGGTGTATTAAATGGCATCAATGATGGCTGCATTCCACTCATGACAGGCTTTGACATTGTGCATGCTGGCACACTGGAATAGCTTACTGGGACACTAATTGGAACTCAGCCACTGTTAATGCTATCAGTTTCACCTGTGCTTTTCCTCCGATGACTAGTCAAAATGTCTGCTGTGAAAAAGGTCTATTGGTAAGTGTGGGTAAAGGTAAAGTGGAGCTAATACTCAAATGCAGCGTACATTTACACTGATATTGATATTTTTTTAGGTGGCTAAATACATCTTGCTGCAGCCTCGTCTACAGCAGTAGGCCTACAGTGCTTTGCATCCGTGCTGGTAGAGTTGCTTTGTCAAAGATCATAGCACAGCAACATACTATATAAAATAAGCACATCAGAAATGTCAGATAAGTCGCACCACTGAGTTTAAGTATCCATGCATCCATTTTTGTAACCGCTTATCCTCTTGAGGGTCGTGGGGGGGTTGGAGCCTATCCCAGCCGACATTGGGCAAGAGGCAGGGTACACCCTTGACAGGTCACCAGATGTGTTTAACTATATATGTTTAAATGTTACAGTTATGGCCGAAAATGACAACAGAAATCAACAAGTTTGCAGATTTGACATATCCCTACAACTGTAATCGACTGCCTGTTGTCTACCAAGGATAATATATTTTATATTTTCCTTGTTACTTACAAGGGGGTGATTGTTGTTAGTGCAACGTCACGTCAATTCAGTCTATATTGTTCACATTTCAACACATTTTGTAACTGCTTTGTACTTCAGTTTTATGCCTGACACCTGTTCGTGTTAAATGCTATTTCTAGTTTGTTTTATTCTATTTCATTTAATACTTTTTTGTTTCTGCATGTCTCCAGGTTGGATTGGGTCTCTGTCTTTTGTTTTGGTTTTCTTTATTGTTTGTTTCATTTTGTGAATATTTGGACGTGTGTTATGTGTCTGTTGATGCATGACATTATAAAACCAACCAAACTATCACATTTGATGGTATCAAAGTACCTAAGCTACAAAAAAACAGATCTCCAATCTAATTTTCAACCCAAGGCTAATGTATTGTCAAATGTGTTAGTATGTATTAAGTGATTTTTTTCCCCCGTACCAGCACTGTGTGGTAGATTTTTTTTTTTAAGTACTGAGTATTGTTTTTTTATGTTAGGTTTTTATCAAAGTTTAAAACTCTGGTGCATCAAAACCATAAAGCTGCTCTTAAGCCTTTACTGTGCACAATTTTAAAAAACAGCCCAGTAATATTTTTAAATAATAACTGCCTGGTGCTGATACATGTTCCACCAGCCCCCTCACCGCACTAAACGAAGCATTCATCCTGATTAAACTTTCATTCATTTAATTGTGATGATTCTGATGCTTAATCAGCCGTTCAGGATAACAGTTTGTAAATATTTGTGGGATTCAGACCGAGTCAGGAAAGGGTTCAGTCATCTGTTTCAGTAACATTACAAATACAGATTAATCTTTTGACACAGACTCACGGCTGCATGCTACAACCAGCTTAGCAGAAAATGGTGGCTGTTTCTGTGGATAATTATTTCATGCGATACAATTATTCTTGTGGCTTAATGTTTTATTCAAGCAACCCTGTGATTCAATGATAGGGAGCACAGTGAAGTGAAGGAGCGCCCATCCAGGGAGCTGCCGCTGCCCTACTGTGCTCCGACGTCTTTGGACATCGCTTTTTAAAAGCTAATCTGAGTTGGCACTTGTCTCCTGTAAATTTGAAACGGTGGTGCGCCAGACAATCAAAGTACTTATGTATGTTGTAGGAGCTTTGCTGAAGAGGTTATCATTGTCCCCGACTAAGTACAGTGTGGTGGCATTAAAGAGACATGAGTTGCCATGGTTGAACCAGTCTGAGATTCTGCAGCTCCACACTTTCAAAAGGCATAATCAGCCAACCGTTACGATGCTAGCTACAGTCTCAGTGGGAGGAATGATGGAGAATGAGCAGCTGAGGTGGAGAGAAACAATGGTGCAAAGAACTGCAGAGGCCAGAAAATAATGAAGCAAAGGGCAAAAGTAGGAGGAGGACATATGTAGGATACAGTGAGTGAGAAAGAAAACATTGTAGATATAAAAGAGTCCGATGCATGAGAATTACAATGAGGTCACAATAATGTTTATTTAAAGTAGGAATTCCTTTTTTTGTGTATCCCAGTCTGATACATGCAAACCAGACGCATCAACACCAGGTTTTCTGCAGAGTTTACTTACTTAGCAGAGTTAAATTTAAGACCTTATAAGGCTCTTTTGAAAACCACATAGAATGAAATCAACCTATTTCACAACCATACCAGCCAAGGTATGAAAGCATGTTGGAAAACCAGTAGGAAGGTTACAGCCTAGAATTATCTACTCACATTTTCTCAGTACTGCTCAGCAGTACATTACAATAATTCCTAATGATAGAATTACCACACTATGCAACCTGGACCTGCATAAGCAGCAGAAAATTGATGGGTGAATTAACCATATGAAAGTGGAAACATGCTGAAAACTTGCGCATGATGACTCGATATGTTTCCTAGCTACTGTAGCTAGTAGGGCTGTCACTTTTTATACGAAATTCAACCATTTGTTCAAACTTAGTAAATCGTCAATCTATCAGCAAGTCTATTCAAAGAAGGCTGGGACACAGTCTATGACCCCATGGACAATATGGGATATCCTTGCACAATGTAACTGAAGCTGCAGTGCTGGAGGTTTACAGCAGACTGCATTAGGAATAAAGGGATAGTGTACACTAAGGTGTTCTTTAGGGGCGCTCTTTTTAACCTCTTTAGGTGTGCTCAGCCTGACAGAACATTTTAGGTATGCTCGCATGAATGGCAGCTGATATACAATAGAACATTTTCAAGTTGAAAGCATTTGTTTACAGTCTTTTATTAAGGATCTTTTCAATGATTGCAGGATTGTAATTCTCGCCCACATATTTTTAAATATATTTCAACCCACGGCCGACTGCGGACGCCTCAGTGAAACAAATCAATCATCCCCATGTTCTTTGACAGTGCGCCAGATTTCAATGGCTACGGTTACATGATGGCTTGTCATTTGGAATGAAATGAATCTGAATGAAATCATTCGGAATTAAAGTGTTTCCAGGTAGTTTACATGGGAAATATTAATTCCGAATGAGGGTTTACACGGGAGATCAGTTCAATCGCCTTTATTCAGGTCTGCGCAAGGTTTGGGGCAGGGAAGGTTTCTGATTGGATAGGGGGCGGGGCGGATGTTACGTGTTTACGTTTACCGGAAGAAAACACTGTAGTCCTCGCTCCGGATAACAAGATGCTTGACGACGCCGTTCTTAGTGCCTTTTTCAGGTGTGTTTTGCTTATATTCTTGAAGCAGCAGTACGACAACAATCTTGTTCTGCTAATGCTTCATCTGTTGAGCAGGAGAAGGGAGGCAGAAGGCTGTTCATTCCGATTAAAAGTGGAATTAAACTGTCCATGTAAACGTACTGACTGTGATACGACGCAATGTGACACTGACTTCTCTCTCTTTCTTTAACCTCCTTGCCTATCAGTAAACAAAGTTTATGGAGGACACTGGCCAGCAAAGCCGCCCTGAGTGGACAATAATGACACCAAAGCATCTGAGAAGCAGCGTGGAAGCATTTTGGGTTCTACACCGTAGATGGAAAAACAACTACAAAGGACTAGGCTGTTTGTCTACTTCATACAAAGCAGCTATCTCACTCTACAATGACAACGAATCTGCTATAGTTACATTTGCCACCATAGTGTGAGTGCCTACTATTCGGCACACCAAGCTTAAGCAGGTCCCTCACCAGAAGCTCTTAAAATGTCATCACCACTAAGATAGCAAGATGTACATGCAACAATATGCAGCCCAATGGTATTCTTTCAGGAGAGGGTTCAGGATCTCATGATGGAAGTGCAGGTATGGAGCAACTGTATGACACCACACATAAAGATGTTAACTATACTAAAGGATAAAACACAAGCTGTTACCACAAGTGGAATCACTGGCCACATATGTTTATGAGACAGTCACAGCTCACTGTATTTAAGACTCATGGGGACCTGACAATTAAATTCCGTGCACTAAGGAGCCGATAGGAAGCCACGCAGCTGTCCATATTGCAAGGATTAATTCATATTAAGTGTATAATGCCTCCCAACAGCCTACAATTGGATACAAATTCATTTTCTAACTAACGTTACTGCCTAAAGCAGGCAAGCAATGACTTTTTAATACCCTTTGTCTGAGGAAACTGAATTCAATGATTTTTAAGACTTTTCAAAACCTGCAGATACCCTGTCCATTACTGTCAGAGAAAGAAAAGCAGCAATAGTCGTCTCTACTCACAGGATTGATCGAAGATGCAGCAGCTGCAGCTGTTGGATTTGCACCGATGTCTCCCTCCGAGTCCAACTGAGGCAGCACACTCACGATTGACTGGAGAGACTCTACACAAAGGTGAGAGATGACAGATGAGGAGAAGTACACCAGAACAAGACAACAATATACAGGAAGATGGAGTGAAGGAGGAAACAATTCGCCATCAGTACTACCTGAAATGTGAATCTCTGATGCCATAGACCATGTAGAATGACAAAGACACTTGTATATTATATAGATAGTTTTTATTTCTAAAACTTTTTGACAATCCACCCATCAGCTGACTTTACCTCAGCAACCACTCTTCATGTGGTTTAACTAATCCATGCTAACATTGTGTTAGCCAGCTAAAATTATCATATCAATTCTCATCTATCTTACTTTATTCCACGGAATTATTACCTTTGCCAAGAAGGTCATGTGTTCAGTTCATTTTGGGAGTTTGTCTGTTTGTTTGTCAGCAGAATTATCGAGAAACTACTGGCCATATTGGAGGAAGGGTGGAGCATGAGCCAAGAAAGGGCACATGAAATTGTGGAGTGGATCCGAATCATGGGGTGAACACCCTGATTATTTTTCACTTTGCAATATACGACATTCAAAGTCCGGGCTGGGATTGGACACAGCTCTCATCTTGGATGTCAACAGCAGACATGCATGTGGCTGAGCCGAAATGGTGGCAGTTTCCAGTGCAGTTCTAACTACGGCAATATTGTGTTATATATTGCACCTTGATATTGCAAGATTCGGTATTTGGTATTGGCAGAGCTCTTCGCTCTCCGAGTGCCCTTCTACTTTGTTAAGTTACAGTGCACTGAACAAACAAAGCGCACTCTCATCTTAAAATAAAGGAGGTATAGACAGAGAGCTGAAACCATGGTTAGCAGATATGATTAAGAGACATCTTATTTTTCCGCAGCTGCACATGAGTTCATCTAAAGCTGAGGAAACTCTTTTAGTCTAACTAAATTTGGACAGGTTGTTCTTCAGGTTCTTCAGCTTCTTGTGTTTCAAATACATGGGCAAGACATGGCCATGCCAGGGGGTCTGGCACCGTGTAGTTCCTAGAGCTCCTCCTCTTTTTGCATTCTTGATATGGGATGGAAATAAAGAAAAGTTGGTCACGTCGATCAAAGGTCCGTAGGTGTAAAGCAGAAAGCCCTCCACAGCCCTCCTCTTTATGGTCAGACTTTGAGACAATCTCAGTATCCAGGGTATTATTGACGTCATGAGACTTCTCGAATATCACTGGGTAGTCCAACCATGCATAGATTATACTCATCATGGCATCCATGTTGAGAGCAGTGATGATATCGTACTGCTTAAAGCAATCTTCACCAACTTCAATGTGACAGTATTTAAGAGTACTAGTTTTACTTTAGGCGTACTTTAGGATGTGACAACTCCATATTGTTATGATAAATTGTTGTCAAATTATATTCACACCAAGAGACCTTGATGATTTATCAGTTTAACTAAATGGAAGCAGTCTCTGTGATTCCGTATGTCTGTCCTTCGATTTTCTTGACAACCATTCAGAAGACTATATTGCTGAAGGCCCAAGGAAGCGCAGTGTCGAGTGCCAGCTCTTGAGTGCTACTTGACATATTAGTAGTGTGTTATATACACACTGCAGTATATTAAGACAGGACCACAAGTACAATTTTTCTTATTTGCTGGAACAAATTTTCAAAACAGTTCACACACAGGCCTGAACTAAAAGTTGCTGGCTGAAATGACATATTTTGTTTAAAAAATGCTCAATACACTCACGATACGATCAAACAACACAATGTGGTCGAGACAATTCAAACATTCAATCAGCCATTACACAATGGACAGTAAAATTTAAAATCTGGCCTCTTTGATCCATGCCTGCAAACAGCAACACAGAGGTATTATCTTTTACAGATGGATAAGACTAATTACTGACTGACGAGTTGTGCAAAGTAGTTTCACACAGGTGCATTAGAGATTCAGAATTATGTAAGTGATTTCTATCAGCTGTGAATAGAAGTTTTCCTTTTGTTTAACACAATTAATACCACAGAGTTTTGGGTTTGTGTTAACTGTTTTAAAACAGGGTGTGAAAAAATTGTGAAACCAATGAAAAAGTGTCAACACATTTGCAAAAGAAGACTTCTGATGTGCTAAAAAGATGACGAAGAAGTTCAAGTGGGTTCCGTTTCATGAAGTGTGTCTTAGCAACTGAAAAGCTTAAACTCTACACATTGCTGAACAGCATGCTGGGTACAGTTTGCTCTCTGTTGCTCACTACACTGCATTCAAGGACAGATGAATAAAGAGAGAGTCAGAGTCAGAGTTGGTGCACTGTCGTAAACTCAAACATTTCAAGCATCAGCGATGTAACTTGTGGAATGAACGCTTTTGTTCCCAGAAATAACCTGGTCCCAAAAAGCTGGCTGTCAGCAATTGGTGCAAGTACTCTAGCACTGCTAGGGGACGCAACTATGTCGTGGCGGGTGTATTGCTTAAGACCCAAGGAAAGCTTTGAGCAGCAATACCAAGCTTTGGGACAGCTCTGAGCGGGCACTCATAACTTGGAAAATCATGATTATATCAACATCTCTCTACTGGTGCATCTGATGGAAAATTCAGGGTCCCTCATATCTGGCAATTTGTCCATGTGTGCATGATCATCTTTAAAAGTCATCACCCAGATATCTATCATTAAATCTGCACTTTTGCAGGAATGAGCTTAAGGATTTTTTTTTTTTTTTTTTTTTTTTTTTTTTGGCTTTGGCACCTCCAGAAAAATTTTAATCTCAAGTTAAACTGATCAAAGTAAAGCTAAAAAGACTTCTGGGGAGATGTTGACACACGATAAGAATGCTAATCCAACACACACTGATCCAGGAGCAGCTTTAAAATGGATGGATGGACGTGAGATCCACGTGTGTCAAGAATAAACATGAAATGTTCTGTGTTTTAACATTAGACGTATACATTCCTAAAGACTGAATCCACAGTCACAGTGTTGTCAGTTTGCCTAAAAATAGAATATAAACATCCGCCCAGGTAACACATGCTGTGAATACCTATGCAGGTTCAGTCAACACAAACGAAGGAAGACAGCTGAGACGACCGAGGAACTGAAACAGAGTGAGACTGCGAAGACTGCAGCCACTAATTACCATCACTCAGTGGCAGGCAGTTACAGAACAGAGGCAGCAACAAGTCTCTGTAATAAGCTACAAATGAGGAGGCACTACAAAGTCATGCTAATGAGGCCAGCTAGCGCCCTGTGGGACTGCCACCCTCGTTCAGTTAATGTTAACACCAGCGCCCTTTCCTCGAATGTACATCTGAGAGCACGGAGAGAGATGGTGGAGGCGGAGAGAAATAATAATCAACATTTGCCACCCTCTTGTTTGCATGAGACCTTTCGGGAACAACACTGGGCTTGTTCGTACTTGACATCGTGTTCACCTTCACTTCTCTTCACCCCCTTCTTTTCGCCCCATTCGCTTCATGTCTAACAACATCCTGTCCTCACTCTGTTACCAAACTCTCACTAAATACAGATGAGCTGATAGTTAAAAGGGCTCTCTTGGCTGAAAAGCGGGTTTATGATCCTTCATAAGGTTCACTCTCACAAAAGCTTAGTCATACAGTGTGACTGAAAGACTACAACACTGACCATGTGCTTTTTTCCTCAATCTTCAAGTCTTTGCTGAAACATATTTGAGTTCTCCAAAGGTGGCGTTCTGATTGTACCTTCTATTCCACTCCTTACAGGCTAATTTCACCTTTAATTGTGTCCCAACTGAATATAAACACTAACAATTACCAACCTCGTCTTATAAAAATCTACCAATGGGTGTGAATATTACAGAAGATGAATGGGCGCATATTTGGAGAACACAACAGTCTACAATATCCTCTCGTACTTGGAGAGAGCACTGTTGGAAGAATATAATTAAATTCTTTATTACGCCACAGATTAAGGGCAAATACCTGTCTATAGCAAGATGCAGGGCAATAAATGTGGATCATACTCATGTATTTTTGCTCTGTCCTGAAATTGTGCAATTTGGGTAAACATTCATACAGTTATTAAAATTTTGGATCATGCATGGAAATGTGCTTAGGCAATAAGGCAGGATGAATCGTGTTAAGAGAAGACAGATACATACTGAAAATGTTGTTGGCAGCCTGTAAAAAGGCCATCACAAAGAGATGGTATAAGGCAGAACCACCAACACAAGATGAGTGGCTGAAAATTGTGAATGAAATATATGATATGGAACTGTTAACCCACAGGATATGGACTCAAGAGGAGTGATGTTGAGAGAAATGGGAGAAATGGACAGTGTCAACGAACGACAAGATGAGAGACTCGGTAACTGACTATGTCACAGGGATGAATAGCTTTGCAGACCTTTTTATTTATTTGTATACTTATTTCTGTGTTTTCCTTTTTATGAAATTTTGTAAAACCAATAAAAATGAAGTGTTGATAAAGAAATAACAATATACTAATATGACACACTGTCACACTGAAACAGCTGTCAATAGCCCCATAATAAAGATCAAAATCTTCTATTCCATTGACGTAGGCCTGCCACAATAACTACTTTTGTTGGACGATATATTGTTCCAGAAATAACTGCAATAAACAATATTATTGTTTTTAAGATTATTTTATGCCACTGATATGATAATATAACAGCATAATAATGCGAGCACTCCCTTTCAAAGTGCAATGAACTTATAACTGTTCAGTATATTTAGAGATTCATAGATATCCTAAATAAATTAAACAAATAAAATAAAAGCACACATCTGAACAATGAATAAAATGGACTCTGGGGCTCTGTTGAAATAATGCACTTGAATAAATATTAAATATTTGGCACAGTGAGTCATCCCCTCACAGATAATTAACTGCCAATCCAGTTTCTCAATGGCAGGACCTTTAGGACCTTATTCTTTCAAACACTCTGTCTGGTCAGTGTCAGTCGGGAAAATCACCCAATAGCCTCAACGTTATCGTCACTTCACCTGGTTCACTATTGTTGTGTGTATGTGTGTGACACACAGAGCAGACGAGGACAGAAGTAGTACAACCAGAAATGACAGCAAAATGCATCACTCAGCATAGTTTTATTCTGCTCATTGAGCTTAGGTGCTGAGAAAAAAATGCTTAGGAGTTGCGCACAAGTCTTACAATAGTACAGAAAACCCTGATGTTTGTTGTGGCATCATGTTGGCCTACATGTTGGTGACATTCTCATGTAAATGCTGTAAGGGTCCAAGGACAGAGGGATGTCGTATGCTCTAAAACCCTCTGAGGCAAATTGTGATTTGTGATATTGGGCTTAATGAATAAAATTGAATTAGACTAAATGTTGATGACATTCTAATGTAAACACAACAGGCAGTATCCTATCATATACAGACATGACCTCAATCATTTTGCCTAATCTAATTACAGTTACAGGCCTAGTTTAACTATCATTTCATGTCGCTGACCGAAAATAATTGAACTGCCTTGTAAACAGTTTGTTGAAGTAGCACTCTAAAGTGGAGAAGTACTTTCGAGAGGCTAGGGATCTGCCCCACTGCTAAAACACAGAGCCAGAGACAAGAGCAAACTGCACAATGAGCATGGTTATTTCATTGTTAAGTATCTGATGGCTTTGATTAGATTCAGTGCAGCTATGCAGCGATGTGCAATCTGAATCACTCTGACTCAACAAAGAATGAGTCAAACAAGTGTGAAAGCAGACCAGCAGGGTTATGATGGAGGGCATGATCCAACTCAGATTTGTATTCAAAAAAAAATCTTTGTGAAAACGGCTTTAGTAACGCCTCAAATCCGAGCAGGAGTTGTTTGTTTATTGGTTGTGAGAGATATGATCATGCTCACAATGAATAAATGACCATTCAAGACAAAAGGGAATTCTGTGGTTTACATTCTCGTAAAGACATAAACCACATGACAATCTACTGTAAGGTGCTTATGTAAGTATGTACAGTGTGTACTCTCTGTATACACATGCTCCAGTACATGTTTTTGTAGGCTATTGTGTATGTGAGCATGCATTCAGCCCAATGCATTACTGACCTTGTACGCTGGTAGGCTTGGTGGCATCTGTAAAATCACAGATTTTGTCCCACTGGTCCCTGACAGCCTCAGGAGTCATGGGTTGGTTCTTCTTTCTTACAGTGCAGCCCTGAGAACGCTCCCAGCGCACTGCACACATGGACACACACAAATAAAGAGGTCGCTGCATCGTGAAGATCACACACATACAGCTGTAGTGAACCAGGGGCTAATGAATATCATAGATGCATACAGACGTTTCCTCAGGAAAAACACACACACAGTACTCACATTTACCGATCCAGCCTGCGCCGAGCTGAAAGCAGGTGAAACATGAGAAGATGAGCAAACGCACAAATATGAAAAAAATATTGTCTCTTTACAGAAGCTGAATATGTCAGTGGTATATTACTGTGCAGAAAAAAATAGACACAAAGCTATAGGCAGTACAGTGAGAGAGAGATCTTTAGAGAAAGAAACAAAGTGAGTTTTTCTTTTTTTTTTAATACCTCAAACAGTCCTCCATTTTCTTGGCATTGTTCATGACAGAGCCAGAGGACCAGGGGAGCAACATACTCAGGCTTCAGAGACGCCACAAGGTCTAAATAAAACAAGACATACACAAATACAGTACAGCAGAGCTTCTTCTTTTATTGCATGTCCGTTACACAATTGTCCTATACTGCAGAGGGGTGCCTCTGCGTCAGTGTCTCTGTTTGGCAGTTGGCGTTTTGTTAAAATGATGCTGTGTTTGCTTAATGTGCTCATTTTGCAAATACCACAAATACATGGTCTGAGTTATTAGACAAGCCTAAAGCATTTGTCCTCTTTCTACAGAGCTAGCATCAATTACAAGCTGCTGTTTAACCATTTTAAAAAGGAATTCCAGGAAAATAAAATGGTAGAAAAGGAACAGAAAATACCCTTATTTTTGTATATATATCTAACTCAAGTACACTATAGGAGTATGATGAATAAACATCCTCTGAAATCATGTTCTTAAAAGGTCCAGTGTGTAGGATTTAGGGGGATATATTGACAGAAATGGAATATAATATAATAAGTATGTTTTCTTTGGTGTATAATCACCTGAAAATAAGAATTATTGTGTTTTCGTTACTTAAAACAAGCTGTTTATATCTATATAGGTAGCAGGTCCTCGTCTACGGAGATCGCCATGCTGCACTGCCATGTTTCTACAACAGCCCAGATTGGACTAACCAAACACTGGCTCTAGACAGGGCTTAGCAGATACTCCACAATAAGAGCAATGGAAAAACACAATTATTTTAAAGTGAAACTGCTTTGTTCAGCATTTATACTGCTTTAAATCCCCAAATTAGTTTGTTTTGGAGAGGAAGAGACCTCTGCGGATAATTTGGCTCTAAGTAAAAACCTCCTGAATGTCTGGATCAGAAAAAAGGTGAGCACACATTTGCAGGTGCTGAGCAAGCGGGCCGTCTGCGAAGTGCGAAACAGCGTAGGAGAAACATGCTGATTTGATTTGTAACGTGAAACTGCTTTATTCAGTGTTTTTACAGGTTTTAATCACCTGGTCCGATTGTTTAGGAGAGGAAGAGACCTCTGACGACAATTTGGCTCTTGTGTAAAATCTCCTGAATAACTAACACTGAAGGAATTCTAACCGGGAGAAGTTTCAGCTGGTTGCAATCTGCAAGCCTCATCGACAGATGCCCCTAAATTCACCAAAATCACTGTTCTTTTAATTTATCAAAAGCAAGGTAACATATCCAGCATCCCCACACATTTTCATGGACAAATTATCAAATCTCAAAAATGCAGTACAATTTACACCACTCTACATGTTAAATCACACTGTAATAACATTATTATTCTCTTATGCAAACATATCACATTCAAACTCTATCCAAGCCAGCTGGCATACATGGAGGAAGAGACAGAACGCAAGGAGAAAATTGAAGAAATCTACATGATGGTCAAATAAACGGTGTTCCACATCGGCGCATATTATCACCATGTTACGTCGGCTAACCTAAAAAACAAATTTGCCATTATGTTAGCATTACATGGAATGTTATCCAGTGGAAGATTACTGCAACAATTAATTTTAATACATACAACCAAATTCCATTACTGTTCCAAAACCTGTAAGAAGTTCTCTGATTCCATGATCTTCCCAGGCCTGGAAAATGAGATTGTAAAATTCCATGACTCTACCAGGAACCCTGTGTATTTGTTATGTCACTGTCTCCTCACTACACAGCTGGGATTGTTTGCTACATACTAATCTGTATTCTTAAATAATCTAATCTTCTGCTGGACAAATAGCAAAAGAATATGCACTGATACTGGAGCATTAAAGACAACTTCTGAATGCATGAGAACACACAGTAGGTCCAAAATCAATTTAAAAGTGATCTCTAAAAAGTAATGAAACAGATTCCTAAACATGTTGGCATGGTGTCAAGCAAATAAATATGGCACAGGCTTTTAATTCCCTGTATGAACTGGTAAAGATTTAATGCCAGGCACCGTATGTGTGCTGAAAATATCCGCAGCCTCAATCAATAAAACACGGTGGTAAAAGACTGGGCATTCTGTTTCGCTGCACTCTGCAATGTTTAGCAAGATTAGTTTTGTTGTTTGTGTTTGAGAAAAGCCTGAGTCAGTGAAAGCCAACATATGGAACCGAGTCATTTACTAAGGTGAGGCCATCCTGTGACAGTTGGCACGGCGCAGTGTGACAGATGCTACTGTAGACCAGCACAGCAGGGCAGCAAAGCCATTCCTCTAATTTGTCACTTAATACCCCTGTCAACAGAGCTGCAGTCGCAGAGCATGCACAATATGCTCATGATGTGTAGACACACAGTGGGTTTGGTGGGTTAGAAAAACATTTCCTATCTTTATGGGCTCGTGAGATCCTTTTGAAACACAGTCTGTTTTCATTTTGAAAGTTGTATTTTAGTCTTTTGTTTGATATTATGTTCAAAGGCAACATAAAGTCTCCAACGTTTACAAGCTGTTTTGAGCTATATTTCATTGTGTTCACTGCGAGTATCCGATGCTGCGTTACCTTCTGTCATGAGAAATATTTTAAACATGAAAAATATACATGTTTCATTAGCTTTCTTACTCATACTTTTGTCAGTATTTGGAGGCACAGCTAGCACCTACAGTAAAATAAGGAGGCCAGGGCTGCCTGTTTTAATCAAGGGCTCACACTTTAAAACGTTTAAAGCACTTACAGGGTGCATGATTTCATCATGGCTGTTGGTACAGTGAAAAACCACAGTTCTTGAATATTAGATGACAAATTTGCATGTCAAACGGGACTGCTGTTGCCTCAAATTTTGTAAATCAACGTAACATGGGCCTTACATTATGCAGCTGTTCTAAAAAAAAAGAACTATGGTTAAAATCCATTTGGCTATTTTGGCCTGTCCAAAGACACATGTACATGTGAGAGAGTGTGGACCTGGCAGAACATCATAGTACGCATTATACTGACCAACTGCATGCATTTATGTATTTGTTTAATCTCTCTACTTACCCGGGGTCATGATATTCTCTGTGAGGCGTGACCCAGCGATAGGAGCAATAGTGTTGCAGTGGACATTGTACTTGCTTCCCTCGATGGCCAACGTGTTTGACAGCCCCAGCATGCCCAGCTTGGCAGCGCTGTAGTTCGCCTGGCCGAAGTTACCATAGATGCCGGCGGCTGAAGCCGTCATGATAATTCTGGCCACAGACAACCGGAGGCAACAAGTCAGTCACAGGCATAGCGATGCAGTAATGGGAAACACAGACGGCCCACACACACACATAATTACACAAAGTGGCACGTACTCTTCATGCATGCATAATCACACAGGAGTACGCACATGTAGGCATCTAGTCATGTAATGCTGGCCCATTCACACACACATAACATTCAGCTGCTTTACTGCAGATACAGAACTGCACATTTACTTTAACATTTCATGGTGAGCACAGGCTGCATGCAGGAGTGAATGCATGCATGCACAGCAGGCTCACAGTCTTGCACATACAATTTTGATAGTCATCTCACGCAGAGAGTTCACTTCAGTCAAGAAAATATAATGTTAACCTCATTATATTTTCTTGACTGAAGTGAACTCTGTGGCACCAATGCCACATTAGGTGTGGGAGACATCTGAAACACGCTGTCTCACTGGTCATCAGAAAGCAGTGATCCATATCACAGCATACTCATACTGTATACTACAGTGGATCCACCAGAGGATTGGCAATGATATCATATTACGCAAATCAATAACTTTTATATGCTAAAGCCTATGATTCAATTACTGAGGGAAGCTTTCAGACGATAAAAAGTTGCCCTGTAGAAGAGCAACAGCAAACACACAAACTTTCTTTTGTGCATTATGGACCTAATAATACAGAGTAAAATTCTGTGTGTTGCTCCATGCTTTAACATTTTACTCACAGTGTTGGCTTCTGTGCCCATTCTCTCTGACAGTCATGTCATGAACCTTCCTACTTTTTATTTCTTTCTGTTATGGTCTTACCTTTAAATACACAATTAACTTTAGCTCAGGTTGAACGCACACAGAGATTGAATTTCAAACCCACAGGACACTAAAAAAAACTACACGTGATTTTCAGATGATCATGATTAGAATTTTTTTTTCCTCTGTCTTATCTGCAACTGTTTTCTACTCTACATAATAAAAAGCTGCTCTTTGGCTGAATGCAGTGAAACTTTCTGCAAAATGTCACCTCAGTGTTTTTGGACTACTTTCTTCTCCCATTCATGTAGACCACATGCGCACATGTGGAGGGCATCTGTTACCTGGAGTAACATGGGAGCAAAACTGGCTGTGTGACCTTCTTCTGCAAATTAAAATTCAAAACACGCAAGCAGCTCTGAAAAGAGCTTTTGAGGTTTGTATTGAGGTTGCACTTAGCAAGAATGAGCACACATTTTATTTGTCATAGCAGGAAAAGCATAACTGTTTATTACTGATTGTTTTGGTGTGAGTTGCTGGGTGTTGGAGATATCGTCCGTAGAGATGTCTACCTTCTCTCAAATAATTAATAATATTAAATGAATAACTCAAAAGCAATGTCTCTTTCCAGAAATCATGACCTGGTTACTCAAGACAATCCACAGACCTTGTTGTGAGCAGTTTCATGTAGAAACTATTTTCTCACTACCGAACTACACCCACCAACCTACCAGCACAGAGAGGGTAATTTTTGCCGGTGGTATTGTGTCTTAATTTTATTTCCAGGTTCAGTTCTGGGTGGGAAAAAAAGAACATGCGGGTTGGACCGCGGGGGTTGGATGATAACTATATTAAAATAAAATGAGAATAATTAAATCAAGTCAAGTTTAGAGTTTAATTGAAAGTTTAATGTTTTAGTCCTCTGACTGGTGGCACGGTGGTGGAGAAGTTAGCATTGCCACCACACAGCAAGAGGGTTCCCAGTTTGAAATCAGGTGTGGGGGAGCCCTTCTGTGCGGGGTTTGCATGTTCTCCCCATGTCAGTGTGGGTTTTCTCCAGGTACTCCTGCTTCCTCCCACAGTCCAAAGACATGCAGGTTAATTGGTGACTCTAAATTGTCCGTAGGTGTGAATGTGAGTGTAAATGGTTGTCTGTCTTTATGTATCAGCCCTGTGATAGTCTGGTGACCTGTCCAGGGTGTACCCCACCTCTCGCCCACTGTCAGCTGGGATAGGCAACCCCTAACATGATAAGCGGTTACAGAAAATGAATGATTGAATGAATCCTCTGACTGACTTTGTGTGTCAGGTGCGTTACTAACAGGCATGGTAACTGCTGACATGTGCTGCTCAAAATTTTGAGTATAAGCAAAAAATATTGTTTTCAATTGTATTTTCTTAATGACCTTCTTTTTAAAACATATTAATTAGTTTCACATGTATGAAATGTCCCAAAATGATCGCTACAACCATGGTGCCTAACCAAATTATTTGAACAGCACATGGTTATTATAGGATTTGCAGTTTTGGGGCCAAGACGCGTTGCATATGTGTGGGTAGAAGGGCAGGTGTGGTATTGCATGTTGCGGGTCCAGTTTGGGAACAGGTGCTGAAAGTCAGACAGGACTCTGATCACTGCACAGAAGGAAGTGGGAATCTACTGCTAGCTCACCTAGCACTAGGGCTGTGCAATTAATCATCTGGTGATCGCGATTACGATTTTGAGGTCAAACGATTTCAAATTTACTGAAATCGAAGGTAAACGATTTTTGGTCACAGACACCTGGAGATGTTATTTTGTCTTCTACGGAAGCCACGCATGTGCAATACTGCCCCCTCCCCTCCTCTCACTCCACAAGCCAGTCAAGTACGTGAACGACGAATGATGCGAGGGGCAGGTGATCACGTAAGATTTCAAAAACAGCGTGTGGAAAATGGCAGAGGGAGAGTGAGAGAGGTTGGTCTGTGTGTGTGCGTGTGTGTGCCCATCGGGCCAGACTCCGCCATGCCATACAGAGCAAAGGAGAATTGTAAACGTGTGACCATGTAGAGACAGAAATGACATGCTGTCGTGCAAACAATATAAGTCATCACGTGCGCTGCATAATTGTTTGCATAATCGTGATTTCAATTTTGACCAAAATAATCGTGATTATGATGTTTTCCATAATCGCACAGCGGGTTAGGGGTTAAAATTACAGCTCGGCCAAGGTCACAACATGAGCCTCTCACCCATGAGTACATGCACGCTTCTGCACGGCAATACATTTGGCGGGTGTAGTTAGCTAAAGAGAAGAAAGTTCCTACATGAAACTGCTCACAACAAGATCTGTGGATTATCTTGAGTATTCGGGTCATGATTTCTGGAAAGAGAAATTGGAGGGATTGAGCACCACAAGCCGAGTGCCATCTAGTTCCACTATATTCAGAAAGGCAGACATCTCTATGGCTAATATCGCCAACACTTACATTACTCACAGAAAAAAAAATCTAGATTAATAAACAGCACTACAGGTAAAAGGAAAAATAGGTATTTTTGATTTTGGGGTCATCCTCACCATTTTCTGTAAGCTGCCTCAAAACGTGACCAACACATATCTGCATACATTCTCACTGCCTCAGTATAAATTATTCAGTGGATGTTTGCTTCTTATTGAAGAGGCTTCTCCAGAGGTGAAGAATCATTGGTGAGTGGCAAAACACCTTCAACTCTACAACTTCACACTGGTGGACATTTGAATTTTTTATGCTGCACTACTTGGGAGAAAAAGATGAACCTGCTCTGACATCTCTGCTGCTTCTTGTGGAGTCATCGATTTAAACAGAGCTCAAATTGTTCAGAGATTAACCTGCAGTGCTGCACAGCCAAATTAAGTAATTTCCTTCATTCTTTGGTGATTTACATATTCATATCAAATTTGCTGTCTTGGGCTTTTATTAGTATGCAGATTTTTTCACTGCACACCATGAAACCAATGGAGCTAGACATATTAAGGGGTACCAAGTGACTAAAGTCAGAGTTAGAATATGTATAATAATGTGATGGTAGACATGCTTTATATTACTCATTACCTCAAGTGCACATCCTCAAGAGCCCACTTAAAATGGGGCATATAAAAACCATTTTGAGAGTCTCTGGTACTTTTGCTGACGTCTGAATCAGGTCTCACCAAAGAGCATTTCGTGCCATGCTGACATCCTTTTGATTACAGTCCAGCCATGGTCTGTCTGCTGAGGATACTGTAACTTTAGCTGGATCTAAAAGAAAACCCTGCCCACGTAATAAAGGCAAGGCACAGCCTTTATCCCCGTCAATAGCTGTCAGAAGCCGAGCTCCTTACCTGCCAAACTTTTGGTTTTTCATGTGGTTCCAGGCAGCTCGAGTCACCAAGAAGGAGCCTCTCAAGTGAATCCTCTGAATCAGGTCTGAAAAGGAGAACAAGAGGGGTGACCCACTAAACACGAATACACATAAAGCACTTGTGTTATTTCACATGAGAACACCGTGGATCAAATCCAGCTTAAAGTCAATATTTTTTTGGATGTAAATCCACATTTGATCCTGCGGGTCCTATCTTTTTTTCCCTTAGCTTTATTCATTCGTTTCTTTCAGAGAAACAACAGGTAACAGTAGTACACCAAGTTGCGTGGAAACTGTAACAATAAACATGTGTACTGTATATACATACAATTGCACGTATGAGGAATATGCAACAATAAAACACAACGTAAATCATTTCTATGGATCAGGTACAAACACTGTAAATTAGGGATGATCCTTGTGGCTAATTTCCCTGACACTGAAACAGAAGTTTAAACTTAAACTATGCGACTACTCTCAAAGTAAGGAAACACTCAGCAGACAGTCAAAACTGAGCACAATTTAATCTACAAGGTTAAACACTGTCTGAAAAAATATTACATATAAGAGCTATTTGACATTATTAATCACATTTTTCAGGAACTATATATTGCAGAAATGTGTGGCACTTTGCACCGTGCAATATCAACACTGCGCATCATCCCACAAAACGTGACAACAATCCACTAAATAAAAGTTAACAAATAACATCTACTGAAAAAAATACACTTTAGGAACATAAATCTTGAGGAAACGGCATGATTATTACAACAGCGTTATCACTGGGTGGACGGTACAACATAAAATGATAATAATTTTAATAATAAGTTTCTCTGGCACCAACTATTGAGGCTAGGAACATGTAATCGACTAGCCGACTAATCGTGCTCATCCCTAATTGATCAGCATGTTACTTTCCGTGTGCTTGTGATTATTACAATGGCGTTATCATTGGGTGAACACAATTACGTAAAATAATAATAATTTTAATAATAAGCTTAACCAACCAGCATTTCTGGTGTTGACAAGTGAAGGTAGATATGTTTAATCGACTAGTTGCCTAACCACGTACATCCCTACTAACAATGGTTTAAGAGTTTGTCAGTCTGGGATGGTAGCAAAGGTCAAGATTGTTTGCATGTGCAAAAATGGTCCCCATGTCTTCCAAAAACTAGCAGCCAATCCACTCAGCGTACATCTAATTTTTTAGGTATTAACAAAGTAGAAGATCTCCTCAAGCCAAAAGTGATGGCTAGGTTGTGCTCAGTGGTGTAATGTAGCGAAGTCATAATACTTTGTCACAGTACTTAAGTATTTTTTGGAGTATTTGTACTTTTATATTTCTGGCAACTTTCACTTTCTCTCCAATACATTTCCTAAATATAATGTAAACATTTACACCAATACATTTCCCCACAGCATCTTAGTTACCTACTACAAAATAGGGAAGGAAGAGAGGAAAAAAATACCTCTTAGTTCTTCAAGTGTAATTCAGGAGAAGAGGAAGCACATCTCAAGAAGAAATAACCTTCATAATTCGCCAAAAGTCTGACTGCTTGCTTTTTTTATTATCAGCATTTACTTGAACATTTACTTTCAATTAATATCAGAAAATTGAATTCGATACTTCAGTACAGTAAGTATTAGATAATTTAAGACTTTTACTAAAGCAATATTCTATTAGGTGGCCTAAACTTCTACCAAAGTCATTTTCTGTTCAGTTGTCCGTACTTTTACTCAAGTGTAGCTTTCCGGTACTTCATCCACCACTGGTTGAGCGGAAGATTTCCATTTGACAAGAACCAAGCATCTAGCTAAGAGCTCTACAAAAGCTGTAAAGTTCTTCATATAATTTCATGTTGTAGGCGTTAAGATGACTCCAAACAGGGCAGTGATTGGGGATGGGTTGACAGACACAGAGATACCTTGTGAGACTGTACTGAATATTTCCAACCAAAGGTTATACAGGGAGAGGCATGTCCAAAGCATGTGGATATTAGGTCCTTTCATTTGTGACAGGGAGATGTCAGTGGTCAGAATTAATAGACAGTTCAGCTCTGCTCAAACCATCTCCATCTCCACTGGAGCCCCACAGGACTCTGTAATGTCACCTGTGCTCTTCACCCTGTGCACTGATAACTGCAGAGGCTCAGATCCAGAAATAATCTACATCAAATTCTCAGACAGAGTCATTGTGGACACCATTAACTGTGAGGGGCAGCTCCAGGCTGAGATGAACACGTCCTTAGAGCAGTATAAGGGGAATTGCTTTGACCTCAACACCTCCAGCACCAAGGAGCTGGTCATTGATTTCTGTCATGAACAGCACACCATCCCTCGGGTAAATAGCCAGAACATAGAGAGAGTGGAGGCATACAAATACCTCTGAACCACAGCTGACCACAAACTCACTTTCAAACCAAATCGTCTTCTCCAAATGTCAACAACAACGCCTCTTCTTTCTGAGGAAACTCTATAAACTCCTGGTGCACCAATCAGTCTTACTGGCTTTCTACAAGTGTTCCATTACATCCATCATCACCTTCAACCTAACAGCCTGGTTTGGTGCTTTGAGCAAAATCCGCCCCAGCCCTCTCAACAAAATCATTAGAATGAGCAGCACAATCATTGGACTGGATCAACAACCTCTGAGTAGCATCCACAGCAGACTGACTAAAATGTGAGAACTACAAACAGCCTCACATACCACACACACACACAAACACACACTACACAACCAATACATCACTTACCCTCAGGCTGCAGATACAGGTCACTCCCACTCAAGGCCAAGCGGGCCATGTCAAGCTTTCTGCCTACTTCTATCAGACTCATTAATGCTTGAGCTAGATTGGGTGCGTGATCCATATTTATTACTTATTTATGGATATTTTTAAGCATTTTTTGGGGGGGACATCTTAAAGCTGCATGATGGCACAGTGAGCTAAACAAATGTAAAAAATGTGATCCTTTACACAGTATGAGTTAATGAGAGTGAAGAGAATGTAAAGATTAGAAATTAAGTACTTACCCCAGTCTAAATCACTGGTCCTGGCAAATGATCGGTCACGGAGGATCCTTAAAAAAGAAAAGCAGGAATGAGTTTTAGTCTTTTCAGTCTTTGTGACAAAACCTAAAAGGAACTTTCCTCCCCACAATCAAAAATACATATGTTTCCTCTTATCTGTAGTGCTATTTATAAGTTTAGATTGTTTTGGTGCAAGTTGCAGAGTGTGAGAGATATCAGCAGGAGAGATGTCTGCTTTCTGTCTAATATAATGGAACTAGATGGCACTCAGCTTGTGGTGCTCAAAGTGTCAAAAAAATACATTTGAAAAACTAAGCAGCAATGTCTCTTCCCATAAATCATGACCTGGTTACTCAAGATAATCCACAGACTTTGTTGTGAGCAGTCTCATGTAGGAACTATTTTCTGCACCCACCAACCATATTACCGCACAGAAGGAGGCATGCATCTACTCATGGATGAGCAGCTTGCCTTTGTGGCAGCATGAGATGTAAACATTAATGGAGTCCTCTTCGGGTGAGCTGTAACGTTAGCTGGGTCAGTGATGCTAGGTGAGCAGTAGATACACGCCTCCCTCTGTGCGGTGATTCAGTTGGTAGTTGTAGTTCGGTAGAAAGAAAACAGTTCCTACATGAAACCGCTCACAACAAGGTCTGTGGATTATCTTGAGTAACCAGGTCATGATTTATGGGAAGAGACATTGCTGTTGAGTTTCTCAGATGTATTTTTTGAACGCTTTGAGCACCACAAGCCAAGTGCCATCTATTTCTATTAATTCAAGAGAAGGCAGAACTCTCCAACACTCTGCAACTCACACCAAAACACTCCAGATCGATAAATAGCTCTACAGGTAAGAGGAGTAACGTGTTTTTAATTCTGAGGTGATCTGTCTCTTTAAGGTTGATTATAGTGGCTAATACACATCTTAATATTCTAACTACAATCAAGCAGCCACTCTAAAAATGGATGATGTGATTAGACCTCACAGAATGTGAAATGACTCACCCAGCATTGTTTACCACAACATCTGTAAGAAAGGTACAGATTCACTTAAATAATAGGTTTAAATAGCAGTAATTACATCATCAAAAATCATTTAATTGAGATAATTAATGGTGCAATACTTGGATTAAGTATCATTATACTGTGAAGACATAACTCACCTATTCTTCCAAATGCATCCAGGGCTGATTGGATCAATTTTTCTCCATCTTCAACAGAATCTGTGTATGCAGAAAAGGGCATGGATTATTTTTTACATCTTTGCTTTTGATAAATGATGATTCTTACACCGTTCTGCATATCTGAGTTTCCAAAAGACTGCATCTATGCATTGTTCTTCTTATTCTAGCTTCAGTTAAAGGTCTGATTCTTGCTACATTGTTGCTGGTTGCATTTAGATTTATAGATATAAACTATGTGTTAGTGTCACAATAATATAACTAACAGGGAGAGGTGCTTATGATCTAGTTTTATCATGTACTAGAGAAAGTAAGTGGCCTCCCTCACGTGCTCAGTATGTTGTGTAATGATGCATGATGAGTCACCTTTTCAAAGGAACATTGTAATTGATTGTTGGGCATCAAAGCTTGTTATAACATTAATAAAACATATGACAACCTTAGTATTATATTCACAAACAAATCTGCCATGCTCAGAACAGCCTATGAAACACATACATTAATCAAAATGCTGTTGTTTTGTTCTTTAAAACTAGTTGTTTTTTTTTTCTTATATAAGTGAGGTGGACAAAGATGGAGGGGGGAACCATTTGTCTTCAATACTAGCTCGCCAACAGCTTCATCAGTGCGCTAGTCGGACTGACAGAAATCAATGTTGTTTTTGAGTCTAGCATTACATAAGTTAAACACTACAAGGTAAGCAAAAGACAAAAAAAAGATGAAATGATGAAGAGAAGAAAGGAGAGAGACTTAAGACAAAAGTCTAAACTTCTCACCATAGTTTGCCACGGCCTTGCCTCCCTTCGCTCTTATCTCCTCCACCACCTTATCAGCAGCTGCAGAACTCTTTCCACCCCCTTTAGTGTCTGTCCCAAGGTCATTCACTTTATTGCAACAAGAAGAGAAAGATTAGCAATAATGGGGTGAGTTCGGCAATTCTCCACAAATGATTAGGTTAGGAGAAGAGTTTAGCTAAGCTGATTCCTTGTCAGAGTTCAAGGGCATGTTCCATCCAGGCTATGGGGTAAGCTATTATTTTGGGGCAAATGTTTATGCCAACATCTGCAACTGTATAAAAAAGTGACGCCCTAACCTAAAAAGTAAGTTGTTACTGTGACAGTCGGTGAAATACATCTTCCTCTATGACAGGACTCAGTTTGAGGTTTAATTGATAATTGAAGGATGCATCGATTCAATTCTGGCTCTCCCAAATATAATTTCAACTCAGGGTATCTGAGGTCTGAGTAAATAATGGTAAATAGTAGCAGACACATTGTGTTGTCATCATGACTTTGCATTTACTTTCACATGGAACTTGCATTGATGACCTTATTACTGCGGATCGGTCATGTCAAGGCTGATACCAAAACCACTTAAGATCATTATCTCTGCTAACACCAGTCTGGTGTATCAGGTTGGTGAATCACTACTGAAATCAAAACCAGGACACTTCTACACCCACAGTCATCTCTGGCACTGAGACATGCAGGTTTTTACTCATGCTGTCTCCATTTCACATACACTGTGGGGAAAGTACTTATTTCCTACAGCACATTTATTCAAACATGTTTAAGCCACCTAAGAAATCAGTATTAGTTTAAATTTAAACTTTATTTTGAATATTTCCACCACTTAACCTTACCGTCAGACAGAGACTTCCAATAGGAAGCTGTTACATCACTCTCTTCAGAGCAAGACTCCATTGAGGAAAACAGTGATATAACATTGCTGAACATAGGAGCTGCTGGTCTACTGCTGTATTATGTGACTTTGACATTTGAAGGGGTCAGTTTGGATTTCTCAAAGTCACACAAAAATACAAACAAACTGATCAAGGCAGTGGTAGACCAGCAGCTCCCATGTTCAGCGAGCTAAAAATACTTTTTTTGCCAATGGAGTCTGGAGGCTTTGACAAGCACATAGATGGGGATCTGAAGCCATTCAGACAGGGCTGTCTGCAGCCAGTTAAAGTGGTGAAAATATTCTCAACAAAGTAAACTGTTATTGATTTTTTTAGGCAGCCAAAGTACATTTTGCCTGCTACTCCTTCTTGTTTCACAAAACTGTGGGCGTGCCAAACAACATGCATGTATTGACCATGGATAAGTACCTCATACAATCCCACTTCAGAAGATCCAAACCATCCTTTTAAGATCACTACTGTTGCTTTGGTGTACATGTAGTCAGCAACAAGCTCTTTAACTAGCTTTAACAATTACTGTTCAATCTGAAGCTCATCCTGAATGCTGATAAAACAAAGTGCACGTTTTTCACAAAAGCCAAGGTGAAGCTTTCAAATATCCCAGCTATTGCTGCTCTTCAGAGCAAGAGCACAGAGAGTGTTTCAAATACCTGGGCACTGTGTTAGTTGATTGTCTTTTTTTTAAGACACATGCTAAACTACTTGTAAAAAGGCTTAAGCTGAAACTGGGTTTTATTTTAGAAACAGGAACTGCTTCTCTTTCTTGGCCAAAAATGGCTGGTCTCTGCTACTTTCTTGACTGTGCTTGATTATGGGGATGTATTATATATGAGTGCACCGTCCCAGTGTTTGCATGCTCTGGACTCTGAATATCATGGTGCACTGAGATTCATTGCCAACTGTAAGCCACTAACTCATTGCAGTATCCTGTATGTTTGGGTTGGCTGGCTCTCCCTACATTGTCGTAGACTTTTTCATTGGCATTCTCTTGTTTATAAAGTTATTCTCGACCTACCTCATGTATATTTTTGTGTGTAGATTAAGCAAAAAATTGAAAATGGCAATGATCTATATTCTCAGAACACATCTTATTGTCTGTACCGAGGGTATGTATGGAGTCTAGCAATCAAGCGTTTATGTATCCAGCTCCTTATATGTGGAATCTTCTGCAGAATGATTTAAAGTTGCACTCATTGGTTCCTCTCGGACATTTCAAAGCACTGTTGCAAGAATTACGTATGCAATCATCTATATGCCAGTGTCAGGGTGTGTTTAAGTTGGTCTTTTTAACTATTTGTCGTTTTTTAATTCACTGATTAACATGCATATTACATCTTATTTTGTGTTTTTTTACTGCTCATTTTGGAGTTGCACTTTTTTTATTTTGTATTTTTGTTTACTGTTGTCTGACTTTATGTTGCTGCCTGTCTTGGCCAGGACACTCCTAAAAAAGAGATTTTTAATCTTTAGAGGTTTCTGGTTACATTAAAGTTGAATGAATAAAGAGGGATATGTGAAAAGGGAAAACATCTGGAATAATAATAATAAAGCCAGATGTCTACATACACACTGACGACTTTTTCTACAAGGCAAAGAAATACCAAAAAGATCATAGAGTACAGTACATCCACAAAACTTGTTCTAATAAATAATGAGAGGCTTAAAATGAAGATCCTTTATTTACCTACAACTGAGGCACCTCTTACAGCAAAAGCCAGTGCATATTCCCTGCCAAGGCCTGTGAAAAGAGAAATATATGAGTAAAATGCCAAAGCATAGATACATAAACCACTGCTGTCGTGTTCAAGTGTGTGCCCTTTCACACGCTTATACTTGTATGATTGTTAGCCATTGCGTTGCATGCACTTTGCTCCCTGTTTTCCTCACATGAAAGGCTGACAAATACCGGTTGCTAGTCTAACTAATGCAATGCATGTTGTGCATTATTACCAACAAGTGTGTTATAGGTAACAGTTAGTGACACCTTGGTCTGAGACTGTTTACTTTGACGACTTTGCGACTGTGTCGTCGGTGTTAGCATTTAGCAAGACACCCAGTTAAACAGCTGGTCAGCAGAAAGAAAAGAGAGACTCGTGCAGTAGCTGCCTTAATAACTTGGCTCACATACTTCATAAATCTCTACATTAGCAGGTTAGCATTCAGAGCTAACGTTACAAAACCTATATAGATACAGTTAGCATCAATGACAGCCAAGCTGACGTTCAGTTATATTTACAGGGCGAGTTTACCTCCTCCGGCCCCGGTGACAAGCACAACTCTTCCCTCGAAAGACAGAGACATCCCTGTGAGTTATTATCGTCTGTTTCTGGACACTAGCAGCACAGCGGCTACAAGAGCAACACTGACAAGCAGGGTGAACTTCGACAACTTCCACTTCCGCAATTACGAGGGGGCAGTCTCCGCAGCGACCAATCAGAAGCCAGGATTCCATTAGACTTGCTTTCGTCAATGTTGAGTTCACACATGCAGTTTACCTTGATATTATATTGTAATACTAAAACATAGAAGAAATCAGTTTATTTATGGTAAATAAGTGCACCCCATTATCTTTTTGAGAAACTGCCACCATCACAATGTTTTTGCATTTTTATTTTATTATATTATTTTTATTATAGCACTTTTTACCATCCCAACAAATAATAATGGTGATTGTGACTATGATGATGATGAAGAGGAGGAGATAGTAGTGGTGGTGATGATGGTGGCAAGTGTAGTTACTAAAATGCCAGTAGAAAAATAAACTGATTAATGTCTACTGTATAGAAATTCTAGTCAACTTGAAACTTTAATTTAGCACTCAAGCAATTTTGCACTTTAAACTGGTCCCCCAATTCTTGGTCTATCATGTCTGTATTACTGTTTGCTATACATGTGTTTTTTTGTCATTGTTTTGTTTTTGTTTTTGTTTTTTTTTTGTTATGTTTTTTTTTTTTTGTTTTTTTTTTGGATTGGTTAAACATCAACCTACGAAGGGACTGAGGGTGGAATTAGCTATTGGCTACAATCCTACATATTTACATTTAATGTTCATCAATATGTACTGTCCCTGTTTGAATAAATAAAGTAAAATGAAAATAAAAACTGCTTTTGAGTGCATTAATATGACCTTCTGGCTATGTCACTTTGACATGATAGATCAATGTGGACTTCAGTACATGTATACATGTAAAGTGTTTGACTAACCTCAGTTAACTTGTTGAGCCAATAATAAATATGTATTATCTTGGACTTTTCATATTTGCACTTTATGTATTTGCACTCTTTCCCCTCATATTGCAAATGCATTTGGCTGTAGTACCATTTGTTTGCTTGCCTTCCATTTGGTTTTGTCTTGCTTGTGTATAACTCCTAATTGAGCAGTTTTACCCAGCTGTTTTAAACTCCCTTTGAAGGGGGAAATTAAAAATTTCGGTATGTTATTTCCCTAGTTTAATCAATAGCCTATTTGTTCACATGAGCTAGTCTCTCTAGATTTGTGATGTCATAGGGTATGAAGTCTGGACCTGCTCCATATGAATGGGAGTCCACTAAATGTTTTTACACCTACATGAGCTTTATTTTATTGAAATATTGTCAGTTCTGGAACAGATATGTAGTCATATATCCAAGACACACTTGGTATAGTGCTCTAAGTGCCAACATCTTTCCCTATTCATTGTCCACGGAGCAGCTCCAGATTTTATACTTCATGAAATCACAAATTTGAGTTTTAGCACTTTAGTTTTCAGATTTTGGAGAGCCGTGCATATTAAGTCAATTTTTTTGACTGTCCTAAACCACAGCAATAACAAATGATTTTTAAAAATGGGCATATTTTTCACTTTTATGTCACTTGTATTTTGTTGTTCTTTTGTGGTTGTCCCTTTTTTAATTCAGGTTGTATTCTAAATCACTTTTTTTCACTCTGTTTGAAAAGTGAATGAATAATTTATTCGAGTAGCCCTGTTTGGAATAGGCACCCATTAGGACAATGAAACTTGTTTTAAAAGTCTTCATTGATTTTTACACTAGTAATGTGCTTAAATAAAGGAGACTGGGAATAGTTTTTGTCTCAGCACCTATAACTTGCTGAAGTTTTGTGTTAGAGCTCTCAAATTTTGACACAACGTACCCTTATTTACTGTTTCCAACTTCTCCTACTATATCAAGGAATTCATTAATTGATAATACAAGGAGTTCAACTGTTAGAACCTCCCCAACTACCAGGGTAAGTTTAACACAACCTGGGGTAGTGTGAAAATTTAACCAGTTCCTACTAAGGTCTAACTCTCTAACCTGTACCTGTCAGATGCTTATTACCTCACACAGAGTGAGTCCAAAATACAGGTCTGCTGCCTCAGTTCAGTAACCAGTAAGACATCCTTTTGATGTGCATTGAATTTTGACTGCTGTGATCCCCCACACAGGGCAGCTGTCCAGATCCTGTTTCTCTGAAGTTTTGTAATTTCTTGTATCTGCTCAGTGTCACATGGCTGAGCAAGTATTATTTGGGGACGGACCTCTCTGTGTTACCCTGCCTCACCTCATCATATGCTGATTTTAGCACATGTGCAATCACACCCCTACTAGCGTTTCTCACCAACTCTGCTGGCCTGCTGAAAAAAACAGAGTAAGATAGGTAGATAAATTGTGTTTAGTTGTCATTGGGGTTAGTTGTAACACTTTTATTAAAGGTGTTACAACCATCTCCACCCCTGTCATCTAGCGTTTAGCAAGCTGTATCAGCATGGTGGTTTAAAATGAGCAAAGATGAAATACCTCACATTTTACCCGAGACACTACTATCTAATCAAATACAAGTTACATAATTCTAATTTGGAAAGCATCAGTACCAATCAAAATATAAACTTGGTCCCAGAAATTAATTTCACACCTGAAAATCAGTGCATTGGCTGTAAAATCTGAGCACACCACTATGAAATTTCAGATACAAGGTTAGTGGTCATCCAATAAAAATGTATTATGACTCATAGGTCATCCCCTCTTGGTGAAACTGGTGCTGTTACAACAATCCCATTTTTACAACCAGCTGATGTGGCATCCGACTCCACAGCATCTATTTAAGTGGAAACTGATACCTGTAGAGTCATGCTGGAGAAGTGAATTTCTATCTTACAAATTCTTTGGACGTGTCCATCACTTGAAGACTGAAGAAAAACATCCAGCGGGTTATCTTTGATGTCCTGAGGAAGAAAAAAAAAAAATACTCCATGCCTCTGCAAAACTGTCTCTTTTAGGTTCAACCATGGATCTTCAGGACTCTGGCTTGTAATATTTTTAGAAGAAATGGATTTACTTGGCTTTTACAACAGCTAAACGGATACTACAGAGGCTCTAGTGGAAAAAAACACCCACCTACCTCCATATGAGGAATGGACTATGATGATGGCTCAACTGGCTGCTTTTGAGAGGGTGACATACTCTTTATTGAATACACTTGATCAGTATATGTCTACATAGGGGCCCTTTCACTGGCTGGCTGCATGAAACTTAGGGGTCAATGCAATAATCAACTGCAACTGAAAGATGGCTAGGTTTAACCTTGGAGAGGTTGTCAGTGTGTGGGTTTATGTGTCAGTGTTATTATTTTGTTGTTTTTATTTTTGCTCTGTTCCTTTTTTCATCTCTGGTATGTATTTAGGATTGTGAATGCATATGTGGTGCTTATTTGTGACAGATCTTTGTTTTGTTGTTTAAACTTTCAATAAGATAAGATGAGATAATTCTTTATTTGTCTCACAATGGGGAAATTTGCACCATTACAGCAGAGGGATAGTGCAAAGAGGAAACAGTAGAAAAGAACACAAAGCACTATATACGTACATATAGGTAAAAAGAAAAACACAGGTCAGTTTAATAAGTAAACAGTACAAAACAAAGAGCAATATAATAAGCAAACAGTATAAAAAACAAAAAGCAATATAAGAGAAGGAAAATATAATTAAGCGACAGACTGAATGGTTGATTTGACTTTATTTACTGCTGGGATAGTATAGATATTGTACAGTTTAGCCTATCCTCCTGAGACCCTAACTTTTGTTTGGCATTCATTTTTAATTTCTCCTAGTTATTTGGGATCAGTAGGACCCATTAAGTATCAAAAACTAAACATTATTACCAGTAATTAAGTCCCAACGTCCTTAAACAAGATGACAATAAAATCCCAATGTCTTCAAATGAGTACTTCCTAATTAATAGTGTCTTAGCTTGTGACTGTTGCTAAAATTGGTCAGATTTGTTGCCATATCAAACTACAGACATAATCATGAATAAACAACTTTCAACCATAAAAGATGGCTGCCATCTTGTTTTTATATAGATTGGTGTATTGTGCGCTTACTTCCACTGCATGGCACAAAAAAGTATCCACAAATGAGGACAACAGTATAAGGTCGAGTAAACCCAAAATGTAATGTCCTCATATGAGAATGCAGAGTTTCAGGAGGGTATATTGATACTGCACTTGAGAGATGATTGTGAGCAGTGAAAAATAAAAGCAAAAAATATTAATAAAGATAATAAAATATAATAAATAAAATTAAATAAAATAAAATAATAGACTGAGAGGACAACAGGTCTAAGTTAAGAAGAATCAAGGATAAGGTCAAGTAAACCCAAAATGTGATGTCCTCAAATGAGGATACAGAGTTTCAGGAGGCTGTACTGGTATTGCACAGAAGAAGAAGAAGAAGAAGAAGAAGAAGAAGAAGAAGAAGAAGAAGAAGAAGAAGAAGAAGAAGAAGAAGAAGAATGGACAATACGCATTGAAAAAAAACCCCAAAAACCTAACGTTAGTCAAAAGAAACTTGCCAAGCATCAGCAGCTAAGACTGTACAATATTATTGGAAGCTACTGGAGATCTAATTAAGTTATTTTAACGCGACAAGCACCACCGTTCACGTCGTAAAACTAATAACTGGGAGACCTCCTCAACTTAACTAACAGCACCACAGAAGAAGACTGGAGAGAACAGAGAGAGAGAGCGCGTGCGAGGGGGTGAGGGAGAGAGAGAGAGAGAGAGAGGAGCGCGAGAGCATCCTCTGCGCCCGGACGTTGTTGCTCAGACTCTCCAAGGAGGCTGCGATGGAGACAGGATGAAACTGACGGGGTGTTTTTCGGAGGAAAGTGCCTCTGGGGTGTCGTTACCCGGCGGCTCTCCGGGTCGTGCCATTACCAGAAGCGTCTATTTGAGGAAAAAGCAGGAGTGTATCACCATTCTGTCGATGCCTGAGGATTATGGACCGTTACAATAACGACCGGCGGTGTAACGGTTAGGATGACTGCCTGTGTACTCTTTCTTCTTCTTCGTGTCCTTCTCTCTCTCTACTCCAGCTGAGACATTTTCAACGCGGTCGTGCTGGACGTTTTCTCCCAAAATGTTGAATTTAGCGCTCTCTCGACGTGAAGGATATTCGTGGCACGTCTTTTTTCGCTGTTGGACATGAAGGTGTGAGGCAAAGAAACCTGTGGACAGCCGCCTTTTTTTGTCAGACAGTATGATACAATATTTTGACATAAGGGTTATTTTTTTGTGTTACGCTCTATTGCGCATGCCTGGTGGTAGATATAGAACACTGCCCGACGCCACTTCGCTCCGTCCTGGCTGTTATGTAGGAGCAAAAGTGAAGGGAGCGGAGGACTAAAATGAAAATGCGTTGGCAAAGTGGCAGCGTGGCGACCAAAGGATTTGACTTTAGATCCTTCGCGAAATAGATTGTGCCATAAACTGAAGAATGTCAGGGGCACCTAATGCAGAGGCTGAAGGAGTAGTCTCCAAAGTGAAAGTGAAAAAGGAGATCAAGACAATCGTGGAGAATTTGGAAACCATCCTGGGAGACCTCAAGGATGTAGCCAAAGAGCTCAAAGAGGTAAATGAACAGGGAACACCATGCCTTTCTTATCAGCAGCCCACCATGTGTTGTGTTATTTCTGCAGGCTTGCCTTGAGAGGATGCTCTTTCTAAGCATCCTTGTCTGTGAGGACAGGAGGTTGACGTCCACATCACTAGGGCCTGGAAAAGGCTATGGCCACACACACACACACACACACACACACACACACATAGACACGCACACACTCACAAACATCAGGCATGCTCCTCTCCCCTGCCCACTAATGTGTGTGATCATTATCTCCAACATGAAAGACATCTGGCACAGGAGGACGTGGGGTGTGAAATGACAGGACAGCTTTTTTCGCCCTGACTCATAGGCTTTTAATGAAAGTGAGAAAAATTTAATCACAATTAATATTTAATGGACAAGTTGGTTCAACCAGGAAGGCGCTTTTGCATTGCATTTCATCATCTTAATGCTGACTGTTGTTTGCTGCTGAATTATCTCCTCCCAATAATAGAGCTGTTGTCTTATCTTTTCACTTTTCATCTCTCTCAGTCTCTCGTGGTGGCTCTTCATTTCTCTTTGTCCTCTGTTATCTCTCATCGCATGTCTGTGTTTATCGCAGGCACTCATCTCCATCCTTTCTTTATCTCTTGTTGTCTGCGATCTCTCCTTCTTTTCTACATAATCTTTGGTAAAGATCAAACTCTCAGAGCTGGCTGAATGGACATTCAAATATCAGTGATGCAGACGCTGAAGGATTATTTGAGGATAGAGGCGTATTTTGTTTAATTTCAGTCACGTGTTACAGTGCTTGCTTCAAATCAGCCCTCCTCTACAAATCTTTCCTCCACTGCCAATCACTGCATCGCATGCTGCTACCTCAGTTACGATAACCTGCTGTCTTACCTGCTTTCATGTTTGTATTCCTCTACCAGGCATGCGGCCTGCTGTGCTGAACCTCTCACCCTAACATGACAGCCTGTCATTCTAATAAAACCCCATTGCGTACGCCCCCTGCTTCCTACATTATGGATGGGTAGTCGACACAGCATCTGTCTCCTTCTGCCTCTCTGCTCCCCTTACTCTGTTTTCCTAACTTGAGCAGAATTAGACCACTTATGTGTTTTTCAGCAGTTTACAGGGTCTCGGAGCAGGTGCCAGAGATAAACGAGAACAAGAAGGCATCCTAATCTGTCCATTGTGATTTTTTTTGTATGATTTGACCTCTTTCTTTTTGTCTTTCATTCGTTTTTATTTTTTTGCTTTCAGGAAATTGTGTAGAGGATCAGTTATTCTGACACCGCACACACTAAACACATACCTCGAGGGGATGTTACTATCAAAGCCAGTGTTTGGGGTATAATCCATTTGAAATGCAGTTATCTGTTGTAACTCACAGACAGGGCTGGAGCCGAGCCTGGCTCTGAGGAGGGACCCTGCCCAGATGCTTGGCTCAGCCACAGAAGCTGCCTGGCCTACAGCACGGGCTGCGCACTGGGATACTGGTATTACCTCGTGTGTGTGTCCCAACAAATTATCCGTTTAAAGACTGCACGGAGAGTTTAGCTCCATTGCCCTCTCTGTCCTAGCCTTCTATCTTTCTCTTAATCTCTCCCTCTCAGTCACCCTTTCTTGCTCTGTGTTTCTCTCCCCACCACTTTCTCTTCATTTCTCTCTCAGCCTTTTCCCAAGCCACTGTTTGGACATGCATTTCAAACCCTCAGATGATAGCACTGGTGTCTTACAGCGGGCGAATGTACTGGGTACTCTGAGATAAGCATTACTAATTCAGAAAATGAACAAAAGAACATTGTCATTATCGTGTTTATTTTATGAACGCTGTAAAGGAAAATACAGTACTTTTCTTTTCTGGTAAGTTTTTCTCATGGGGTATTTCGGCTGTGATGCAATGACCTCAGACGTGTTCGTCTCAACTTATATGAGGTTGTCTTTGGACTCACTGAGTGCTGGATCCCCAGTAGTGAGGCAATCAGTAATAAAATGTCCAACACTGCACTTCAGTTCTGGGCATGGAAGCAATAACAAATCCACCAAGGGAAGAGAACCAGGATGAAACTCTTTTCCAAAGGGAATGTGTTTCGATAGACTTCTAAAAATAAGAATAGAGACATTTTATTATTAAATATCAGTTATTTGTTCCCAGCAGACTTGAGCACCATGTCTGTTCTGTTTGTTAAACTGTCTTTTGAAAATATAACCCACTATGCTAATGGCTCCTTGGGCAGTGTTTATTATGTGTGCATGCAGTTTTATTCTTTCTAGATATTGTGTTAGCACTGCAGAGAAAAGGGAGAGTAACTACGTCCACACTGCAAATGCTTTCTTTAAGTAGGCAAAAGGTGATCAGTTGTGGGAGGCCTTAGACTGGTGCATATTGATTGATGAATATTGCATCAAATTCAATTAATTATGACCTCAAACTTGTTTAGCATGGATTGTATGTATGGCTAAAATGTATGCATACCTATAGTATTTGTAAATGTTATATGTATTATCTAATCTTGTGCCTCTGCATCCTTACAGCTATTTCAGTATTGCTTTACAGCGCCAACCATCCAAATTTTTGCTCCAGTAGTTCTTTAATATGTCCCTATGCAGCTCCTGAAAACAAATTTCCTCTTGGAGGACAAAAGAAGCACCTTTGGATTTGAATATCTGCTGTATGCACAGGATCCTGAGACAACATTTTCCATTCATTTCTACTGTTCTGAGCATTTTCTGTTTATTACAGTTTTGTTTATTGTCCGTCCTTTATAATCATATTCTGCAGTGTACAGTTCAGTACTGCACATTCATTCAAATATTTAAACACTTTTCTGTTTCGCCCCATTCCTTTCCCAGAGAAGTATTCACTGGATTATGCCACCGTGCATTTCCTATGTCTCCTTTCCCACCCTGGCACACTGTGTACATTATTGCACCACAACAGATAGACTGTTTGCTTTCTTGTTGTTGCTCACAGAGTGAATTTTACGTGCATATTTTCTGCTTGATGTAAAATATCTATTTCTTCTCTCTAACATACTGAAGTTGCTTTCTTGGAATTAATTCATGCCATGATGGACTGTTTCCTGTGCTGTTGTTAAGGAAAAATGACACTTTTGTTGGTAGAAATGGATCTTCCCTCTCAGAGCATTTTATTCACTGTGATATTTATTCATTCTCTTTTTGGTTGAGTTATGCTCGTTCTTTGCAATAATGTAAAGATTCTTATCCTTCTGTGAGTTGCTCACTTGCAGCAGAATATTACACTGTGCAGATTTTTCCCAATGGGAGACTGACAGTCTATTGATTTTCTATGTCTTTCTCCATTGTCATTGTATCCCTGTGTTTGTCTGGTCCTCTGCACCTTTTTGCTGTATGCAGAGGATGGTTTTTTTTATTCATTCCTAACACTAGTTTTTTTATTATGAATGATTTTTTGTGTCTTGGCTTTCAGGATAAGGTTGGTATTGTTACTTCTCTAGGATCGTTGTAGTATATCACTTAAGTCAGTGTTTGGCAGGCTCATGGCTGTTCTCATAAATCACAGTAATATTTCTTCTCTCCCTGGCGTGGTTGTCATAGAGATATCTAAATCACTCTTAAATCTCATTAATCAGTCTCTTAAATCAAAATGTATCATTTTTAAATTAATACCATGAGATTTTCAATTTATTCATTAAGGACTTGATGAGTTAAAGACATCAGCGTTTTTATTGCTCCTGACCTCAGCTGTCTCAGTGATACTTCCTCTTCTTGTCACCAGGTTGTTCATGACATTGACACCCTGACCTGTGACCTGCAACTGGAGGAGGACGGACTGACAGACAGCTCTAAGACGGACACACTCAACTCCAGCTCGAGTTCCACCACCACCACTACCACCGCTTCCAGCCTGGAGAAGATGAAGCTCTTCCCTGATGACTGCATCTTCAAACCGCCTGCGCTCATCGACCCGGTCCCCGTCAACCCTCTTGCAGTCCTGACTGTACTCAAAAAACCCCACCCACCCCTGCCGCCACCCAGACTTACCCCGTTGAGAGCCGAGGATCACAACATTAAGAATCTGCCTCATCCAACATTAGTGTTATCAGGGAATATATCCAAGGCTACCGGGCCTCTAATGAGGAATGGCGGGGTTTTTACATTGAAACCAAACAGGGATTTATTCTCCTCAACTCCGTGTTTCATTGCTAATGACAGCGGAATCCCTGAGTCGGGTCTTGTTCCTACATTACCCAGGCCCATGCCTCTTCTCCGCCATGAAAAGAACAAATGCCCCAAGGCCCCTGGAAGGGAATCTCGTGAGAGGGAGCGTGTTCGTTTCAGTGAGAAGGTCCAGTACCACGGCTACTGCCCGGACTGTGACCTTCAATATGATGTAGACGACACAGAACTACACATACAGGCTGAGCTGAACGACCTTAGGCTCAGCCCAGTGCATTGCTGCTCTTCTGCCTCCCCTCCTCCCCCTCATGCTCTTCCTCATGAACTAATGTTGGAAAACGGCGGCCTCTCGGTCAGCCACAGTTTCCCGCCGACAGGAAACACACCTCCACCTTGTGTGCCTCCTCACCCGCCTTCCCTAAAGCCCCAGAAAACAATCCTACGCAAATCGACCACGACCACGGTTTGACACCGGAACCCCCCTGTTCTATCTAACTTAAACGTTCTTGAATCATTCATAGTGTTTTCTACTTTATGAGCGCATTCTACTCCAACTGAACTTTGGATTATCCAAACAGAGAGAGGAGACAGTTGGGGAAAGGATGGATAAAGTGAGTGAAACAGAGAGAAAGGCATCGCCATGGGCGCTGAGACGAACACAGAGAGATCAGGAAGAAGCGGTGAGTGTTTGTGCATGCATTAGTGTGTTTGTCAGGAAGAGAAAGGGAGGAAGAAATAGAGCAATTGCATGCATGCACTGACACATATCTGTGAGCCTGTTTGCATACAAGTGTATTTGTTTGTGTCCTGTATATTCATATGTGAGTATATATATTTATGGGTGCATGCATAGGTGTATGTGTGCAGAGTGATGTTTGCAGGCAGTGAGCAATGACAGTAAAATGTACAGGGACTTTAAACATTTCACAAAGGACTGCTGACAACACTAAAACTAAATTGTATCTACGTCCTTCTGGAAGCTCTTGGTACTAACGAGTCTCAAACTCAGGAAGTTCTTTCAGAGAGGGGCTCTAATTAATTCATGTCCTTCTGGATGAAACAAGAAAACCCGCTTCCCTCACATTTCATCCACAGCCCTAAAGACCTTCCCATACACTGACACCTGCATATACAGTACACAAGTAACTCTCCACTACACACACATATACATAAATAAAGGCTGTTGTAGGATGCACCATTACATTAAAGTCGCTGCAGACAGATAGTGGCATCCATACCTCCACACACACAAGCCTGTGAAGATGAACAGTTAGGGTTGAGAAATAGACAAGTGAGTTTGTTTCCTTCATCACCTCTTGTCTCTATGAGTCCCATTTTGCTGACGTGTCAGACTGTGGGAGTGAATGACAAGAGAGTGGCACAGTGGGCCGGTTAAGAGAGAGAAGTGTTAGATGACAAAACTGCCATTTTGATTTGTGTCTGCTGATAGCTTTATAGCAAATTTTAATTGAAAAATTGTCTTTAAATTCATGTTTAGCAACTCAGCTCCCATTTGTGTAGGCCCCCACTATCACTCACTGTGATATCTATGAGACTACGTGGACGGTAAGCTAATCAGTTCTGCTCTTGAGTGGAGAGAATCAGGCAGAAAAATGCTGGACTTTATTCCCTCAAGGGATTATAAATCAGCAGTTAATATCACCGTCTATATGAGCAGTTGGTGTTCTCCACTTTATTAGCTTTTATTAAGCAGCATATTGAATGAAGCCTGTGTTCTCTGTTTGTCTGCAAACCAAGTTTGCATGTGATAAATTTCAAATCATTTTCAGATCCGACTGTCGAGGAATCTACATCTGTACACACGTCTTTGTGTGTGCATAGGTGTATGTGAAAGCACGTCAGCTTGGCACACTTGGTGAGACAGCATAGCCTGGAGTTGTATGAGAATAGTAGCACCTTCCTCCTAGCGATGCCCTTAATTAGCAGGATTAGACTACAGGAGATAACAGTACTGCCTCAGACAGCCTTTGTACCGACATTAGCCTTGACAAAGCTCTGAACTGCTGCTGCACATATTTTTATGATAAACACACACAGAGAGGGCAAAGAAATTAAGGCAAGGGACACTGAGGTAAAGAGGTGTGGGGGCAGTCATGTGTGCTCAGGGGGCAGGATGTTACATAAACAGTACATTCGACATATATATATAATAACGTGTGTGTTTATGATCATAGGAAGTCTTGAGAAAAAGGCTGAGAAGATCTGGGTATGAAATAGTGCACACTGATGAGTAAATCCAATGCATGACCTCGCTGGCCTTACAAATCTAAAATCGGCGTCTGGATTAGGGATCAGTGGATATTCAGCCACGAGAAAAATGAGAAAGAGTGAGAGAGTAGGGGGGTTAGGAGACAGAGGAAGAGAGAAAGTGTGGGAGAGGGAGAAAGGAAGGGAAAAGAGAGCATGTGTAATGGAGAGAGGCAGAGGGGGAGATGGTGAAAGAGAAACTGTAATGCGGTGGAAGCTGATGCTGTTTGGCTGTATTGTGTTTGCGACTGTGTAAGAGTCTGTGTGGATGCATGTTTGTCCTCAAGATGATAGCTCTCAGTATACAACATTTACTCTATTTACCTTGTATTAATGGATCTTAATGAGGCTGGCAACAGCATGCTCACACACACACAGACACATACAGCAGACACACACACACATTCTGGCTAAACAGCCGTGTGCTACAGAATGTGAGTGCAGCCAGTATCATCAATAGATGCAGCTCACAAGGGCTTTTGCTGCTGTAGCACTGCCTCACTAACTAATGCACTATTCAATTGACACAGTGGCCTTGGCGTCATATGATTAAGAGATCGCGCTGAATAAGTAAATGCATCTGCACTTCTTTTCTTTTCCCTGTGCATGTTCCTTTTTCTTATAATTGTCTCAGGCTTTGCTGTGTTTGGAAAATTTAAATTGAACAAATAGTCCTCATCTTATGTTTTCCTCCTCCCAACTCAGACGTGTCCGAGTTTTCATTTAAGTTTTGAAATCAAACATATTTGCTCCCCGCTTGGTTTTTCCACTGAGCTAGATCTGATGTCTGTGAGATTAATTGTATGTAATTTTGTTGACCAGTCACCACAACACTAAAGCAAAATCACCTTGCTAATGTGCATAGGCTGCAATTTAGAGATGAGAAGTTGTTTGAAAGTCTTTGACAACAAATGATAATGTTTATGTAGTTTCGAAACGATTATATCGACTGTTCAAATGTCCCTTTTCCAACTATAATGATGTTTATGGAGTGCTGCGAGGATATTTATTCGTAGGCCAACACGGAAGTTAACTTCAGAACCCATTCAAAAACCAATTGACTTCGAGACGAGGGAACCAAAGTGCTAAAATGCTAACTTATTCCAGGTTTAAGGACTCATTCCTGCAGCACGATGTTACCTCTGACCATTGACATTGGTGGACAATGTTGCAGTGTTCACAAGGGCTGGGTATCACCCCTGACACATTGTGGTTATGTGGCATGCGTTGTGACCATTCGACCACCAAGGCAATCTGAGAACACTTTTTCTTATGTAATGAAAGAAGCCACAGTTCTCGAATTGTTTAATATTGTCCAAACACAAGCAGCTGTACAGGAACTTAACCTCTAAGTAAAATAAAATAAAAAGTCATACCCACATTGAATGAATTATTCATTTTCTGTGACCGCTTATCTTGTCAGGGGTCGGGGAAGCCTTAGACCAGCTGACACTGGGCAAGAGGCGGGGTACAGCCAGGACATGTGAGGCGACAGTGCTAACCACTGTACCACCGTGCCGCTAACTTGAATTATATATTATGGTAATTATTTTACATAAATCAGTTTGAACATTTACCAGCCTGCATATTTGTGGTGGTGGTGGAAAGACACTAATGTGCATGTATTAATTGCAGCCACAGCAGGAAGTGGGAGAAACTATTTTGACATTTGCGCTCACTAACCAGCTCTTGTTGCATAAATGGTCCCCTCATGTTTGGATTCATGGTTCAGGGTTTAATACATCCATTACTCGTTATCAGATTGCTCCTGTAACACAGAAAGCAGCGCTTCTCCGACCATGGGTGTAGGAGTTTCTACTGTTTTTTGTAATGGCTATCTGAGCTCCAGTGCTCCAGGCTTGAGGATGAAGTTGTAATGGGCAGGGAGGAGGTGGATCTTCACCGCCTCCATCATGAGTCAGGACTGACTCAACTGCACTGACCTACTCCCTACAGCTCACAGCTTACAGCTCTAGTTCATAGCCTACCTCTCTCTCTCCTTGTCTCTCTCTCTCGTACTCTTTCTTCATTTCTTTCTTCCTCTCCCCTTGGATGATGTCTTACTCCCACTCGGCAGCAGCTGTATGCATAATCTCCCTGCGCACATGTATCTCTATATACATGCGATGTAGGTGGGGTATCCATTATGGAACATATCTGACACTTTGTACAGCAAACACCTTTGGCAACATTTCCATTTTTAATCAAAAAGTCCACAGACTTTTTCTCTCCGAAGCTACAGCAGCCTCTGCATCCTTTGCTTCATACCTCTGAATAACAAATGACCTTCTAGGGATGAAAAAAAATCTTCTCCTGGTTGTTATGCATCTGCTAATAAATTACTGTGTGCGGCAGCTCCTCCATTGAAAGGTTTTTGTGTTTTCAACCCCACGTCCTGCTGACGTCACCAGTGCAAGGCAAGGCAGGTTTATTTTTATAACACATTCCAGCAACAAGGCAATTCATCGAGACAAAGTGCAAAGGAAAACAGTATAAGAGACACGTACATCCCAACGTCCAATGGAGTGGGTGCTGGACCAAAGACACATCTGGCAAATTAGAAAACAAATAAGTTCAGACACCAAGCAGCTCCAGTTTAGAAGGATTTTAGGGTACACATGTACATATATATATATATATATATATATTTTCTTTGTTTATTTTTGTTATGAGTATGGGTAACAGGTGTGGCTGGGGATTTAAGATGGCGACTGTGTCATTTATCAGAAGTCTAAGGAAGAGCTGTAGGCTCGAAATGTCACTCTGCATTAAAGTGCAAAGGAAAAACATTATACAAGGACATTTAAATACAATTAAAAGTGGCCATTAAAGGGCAAATGGAAAACAAATACAAGCTACAATAGAATTACCTGCTGCTTCCATAATAATGTAAGATCTCATGGGCGTAAATGGCTAAATTTTTACAGTTATATTTATAAATGTAAACCTGCTACTCTGATTTGTTGTCTTATAACACAACAGTCATATGTGTGCTTGTAGTGCTCCTAGTAACTGCACCGTCTTCATCACATTTTCCAACCTGGCAAATGCACAGCGTGCAATAAAACTCAATAAATGTGTCAGAGTGAGACACACATTTTGCCAGTGAATATTAATTAGCTGTTGTTTCTCTGTCTGATTGTTAGTGGTGATAGTCTGCCAAGACACACAGTTGTCTATTTGCTCATCCCCATTCTGCATGCATCATTTACTTTGATTTTTGTTTCACTCAATAGATTACATTTAATTATGATCACTGAAAATGAAAATGTCACAGGAAAAACATTAAACAAAATGAAAGCTAAATACTTGTCGTGGTGCATGCCAGAGGCGTAACATCTGTAATGGAGATATTATATGCTAAAGTTCATTGGAATACAAAATAGACATGACCTACATTGCGAAACACGAGAGCATTCAAAAGTAAATCTGGTGCACATTGGGCATGGATACTGGCTCGTCTTGGTGCCTCTTTATCTGTGACTCAGGCAAAGTCATGATGTGGGAAAGTGAGTGGGCATGTGTGTGTGTGTCCTTGTCAAAATGTGTGTGATATGCATATATTTTAATGTTAAAGAGATACTTGAGCGTGTGTTTAAATTTGTATGAGAGTGCAAAAAAGCATGCATGAGCACATGCAGCCATGTGTGTGAGAAGGAGTCAAAGGGCTCGAGTTGGTTCAGTGCAACTTAGAAAGCTTTGGGGGTGAAGCAAACTTAATTTGAGGATTTCACGCTGCTTTGGAGACTGTTAAAAGTTAGAGGCATCAGCTGCACCTTACTCAGGGAAGGTACACAACATCTCAACAGCAGGATCTGATTTGTAAGAGCCACAATGATCCAGATGGGGTCCTCTGCTCATTGAACCACTCCAGACTTGAGTCAGAAACACTAAAAAAATGCCAGCTATTTAAGGAGAGGCACAAGGCTCAGCGATTGTCTGTTCACAGAAGGGAAGGCTTTTTAATCCACACATGAAAATGTGCCAGACGCTTCAGTGACATTAACTTTGATGACTTGTGTGTGTGTTTGGGTGCTCGTGTGTGGGCAATGATACCTTGTTATTCTTTTCATTTTGCTCTATGAAAAGCGACTGTTGGTGTTGTGACTGCTCTGTCAAGTGGCTCTCCTCTGCACAGTCAGATATTCACACTAATGTGTTTCCTCTTTTTCCTCTGCAGGGCCCACTGAGATACTTGAGGCACAAGTGGAAGAGATGCCTACACTAATCGACCCTGGATGATCAGGGCGGGAGGAACCAGAGCGGAGGCCGAGCATCAACCTTTTTTTTTTTTTTTTTTTTTTACATAAATCAATAATGGCTCTTAATCACCAGAAGACAAATTATTATTTTGCTTCTGAGCACTGAACAACCTCCAGGCACAGTCAGAGCAATGCTCCTGTGAAACTGGGGAATTAGGAAGGGCAGTCACTGTATGTAAGTGTATACAGACAGATGCATTTATAGATGTGGAGGTGATATTTTTCTTACATAGAAATAGTTGAATTAAAGATTAGAATGCTGCTGAACACCCTCTCTTCAAAAGTAAAGAGGCGAGTTTAGATGAAGAGGTACAGCATGGGGTGAAATGATGTCAGCCAGTGTTTGATTGATGTCTACACAGACTTTTGCTCTGTGCATACTCAGATGGAAATCAATAGCTCCACTCAACCGATGGAATTTGCCTTTTAAGAATTATAATTGTTTGTGTCTGGAGAGCCCGACAGATCTGCCTGTGAGCAATACACTGCTGGGCTGCAGATAAGGGAGAAAACAATATAATGTCAGTATGTGCCATATGCTCAATCATAGTGTATTTTTGGAAAGGTTTAACATGAATGGAAAATGTGGTTACCGATCTGTGTCCAGACATTATGTTCATTGTACATCTGTGTGTTCGACTGGTGCCATGCAAACTACTTTTTTTTCTCACAGAGGTTCAGTATAGTGCCATAGTTACAGCTTTAAAGGATCCTTGAAGAAGTAATAATTTGCATCAAATTTTCTTTGTATACAAATATACATGGACATGTTTGATATCTATATATTTCAGGCATTTTTCTACAGAGACTTTAACATTTAAAGAGATGATATTTTTGATATTGTGTTGGGTGACTGAGAGGTATTTTGACGAAAGCTGACATTCCCTCAAGGTACGCGTTTTTCAGCAGGCCATAGCAGGATGAGTTATTTATATATAGCAACAGGACAGTGTTTGTACGGATGAAAAACAAGTGCTTCAGTAATATTGCTTCGAGAGACTTTACAGGATGGGCTCTGTTGGGAGAAAGAAAATGTAAGGTGGAGGAGATTAATGGCGTAAACCAAATACCTAGTTGTGCTTTATTAGACAGGAGGCATGGGGCTGAATGAATGCATGACTGGCTCTTCACTTTGTCCTGCCATCACTGTGTTTTTCTATGCATTTCTGTGGAGAGGCTGTATGTTGGTGGGTCCAACAAGCAGGGTGCTCTGCTCTCCATGATACAGAGTTTTGAAGTATTCACTCTCATTTCCTCACATGACGTCCATCAGGTTATTTCTGCAGCCTCCATAAACCTGACAATTCCCTGTTTATCACAGGCTAATAATTAATTAGTTATTAAATAATGACGATCATAAAGATCATCCGTATAGCACTTGTCAAAAGTGAGATTATAAAATGCTTTACAAGGAGGAACTAAAAAAGAAGAAACAGAGTAAAGGGAAGCATAAGTGAACACATTTTCATAGGTCATTTTGGATCAATAAAATTGTGGGAATCCTACGCCGGAGAGCAACAACACAGCCTCTCTCCATATTCAGACTGGAGGCGCCACACTTGTAGACTCCACCTCTTTGTTCTCACTGGACACAGAGACTGAATTCATGACCAAACTTTGGATCAATCAAGAATCCGTTATAAAGATGATTGGAACGTCTCCAAAAGCTGTCGGTGATGTTTTGTTGTGTGTGTCCACAAACTGTTGGAAAATAACTTGTGAGAAGTAAACACTTTACACTTACTGCCGGTGTGTGTGTGTGTGTGTGTGTGTGTGTTTTATAGACTGAACAATGAGAGAGGGTTGATTTTATGTCTGTATGCTTTATTATAGGCTGCGCTCTTGTAAATGAATAGTTTAGAGTGTCGAGACTGTGAACTAGGAGTCAAATAGAGGAAATTAAACTGGCTGCAAGGGCATCACCCTTAATCAAAGTTACCAAAAAAGCAGTGTGAGCAAACCTTTCAGAGAGAGAAATACATTAAATGGCACCAGCAGCTGCATCAGTTAATTGAAGATTAGTGTGATGAGATAGCTGGCAGTGCTAAAGGCCATCGACCGTCTCCAGATGATTTTCTAATGAATTCATAGTGGCTTGTCATGGTCGTACGCAGTATAACACAGGCCAGAGCCAGCAGCTTGATGTCTTAAGAATAAAGGGCAGGGTCACAGCAGCAGGGCAGCGGTGATGCTCAAGAGAACAGAGAGGCAGTATGAGACTGGAACATCATTAAAATGTGCCTAGGAAAGTGCATGTTAAATCCCCTTGAGCAAGGCACCAAAGAGAGTAAAATAGCAGAGGTAGACTGTGTACCAGGCAGGTGTCTGTAGAATTGTGAATGAGAAACATCCTTTTTGAAGAAAGAAAACTTGATGTTTTTCACCATTTCACCATAGGTGGCATTATGGTCAGTGTGTGTCCTAAATTAGGATACTCAGTGAAGCTTTTCTTTGTAATATAATGGATGTATTAGCGATGTTGTAGTAATAATCTAAATAAACTACATTGAGAAATTGTGAGCCAGTGGACCACTGGACACAGACACATTGCAGTTTTATTAGGGAGAAAACAGAATCCGGAGGGAGCTTGGAGTAGAGCCACTGCTCCTTCATGTCGAAAGAGGTCAGTTGAGGTGGTTCAGGCATCTGATCAGGATCCTCCTGGGCACCTCCTGTTAGAGGTGTTCTGGGCATGTCCCACTTGATAGGAGGTCCCGGGGCAGACCCAGAACACACTGGAGGGATTACATATCTCATCTGACCTGGGAATGCCTTGGGGTCCCCCAGGAGGAGCTGGAAAGCTGGAAAGGCTGGGGTGCTTTGCTTGGCCTGCTGCCCTGCGACCCAGCCCTGGATAAGCAGATGAAAATGGATGGATGGATGGATGGATGGATGGAATCAAAATCAATATCACAACAGACTTAGGGCCCCCTGACTTTTGGGCCTCTGGGTCTGGGCTGGGTATAGATCTATTCAAAACTGTATCCATGATAAAATATCACAGACTCCAAACAATAGCAGAAATACATTTCAAATACTGTACTCAAGTACATTCATTCATTCATCTTCTAACTGCTTCATCCTCTTGAGGGTCGCGGGGAGGCTGGAGCCTATCCTAGCTGACATCGGGTGACACATAGAGACAAACAACCACTCACGCTCACAATCACACCTATGGACAATTTAGAGTTATCAATTAACCTAGTCCCCAATCTGCATGTTTTTGGACTGTGGGAGGAAGCGGGAGTGCCCGGTGAGAACCCACGCTGACACGGGGAGAACATGCAAACTCCACACAGAAGGGCTCCCACGCCTGGGATCGAACTGGCAACCCTCTTGCTGTGAGGCGAGAGTGCTAACCACCACACCACCGTGCCGCCCCATCCCCATTATTCCCAAAAATAATAACATTTTTTACGATGTTTGCAATCTCATGGTAAATGGTCGATACATCAAAATAGTTGCTGATTAATTTCCTGTTAATTGATTAATCAATTGATCATTACAGCTCTTCAGCTTTTATTCAAGTGAAACATTTTAGTGCTCCTTCCACCGCTGCATATTGTTTTTGCTGCAAGTTGTGCTGTGTTACAATAAGTCCTTATCAGTATTAAGTGATATTAAATTGGGTTTAAATCAGTTGGGAATAAAGTCAAATGTAGGGTGGATACAGAAAACAAAAAAAAGGTAAGAGAATAAATGTTGAACAGATGCAGTGGCATAAAGAAGTCACAGTGGGCCCTAGTGCATGCTATCACGCATGTATTGTCTTGACACAAATAGAGACATTGGACAACATCAACATAAATAGGCCTGTTACCCAGCAATCATCATTGCACATCTGACAAAAATATCAAAGAAAGTAATAAATTAATCATTTTATTGAATAGCTTTTATAGTATATTTATATTTTTTTTTATCTTATATAGAAAAGAAATATAATTTTGTTTTAATAATTTATATATTTTTATTTATTTAACTAGGAAGTCCCACTGAGATTGAAAACCTCTTTTACAAGAGAGACCTGGCCGAGGTAGCAGCCACTAAAGTACATTTAAAATGCAAAACATACAACATGTAATAAAAAAAATCCACTAGTATTCAAACATAGTGGCCTCTCAAGAAAAAAACAAGCACATGTCTCTACCACCACATTCTTTATGATGCCCATTCATCAGTGGATATAAGTGTTTCTAATTTTAGATCTTTTTGAAGAGTGTTCCATGTCCCAGGATAACAGAGTAGGAGAATGCAGTTTTCTCTGGATCTGTTAAAACCTGGGGTACAACTAGCTACTGACTATTTCAAACAGCAACAACAGCATTGTAAAGCCGTGGGGGGGGGGGCTGGAGCCTATCCCAGCTGACACTGGGTGAGAGGCGGGGTACAACCTGGACAGGTCGACTATCACAGGGCTGACACATAGAGACAGACAACCATTCACACTCACATTCACACCTACGGACAATTTAGAGTCACCAGTTAACCTGCATGTCTTTGGACTGTGGGAGGAAGCTGGAGTACCTGGAGAAAACCTACGCTGACACGGTAAGAACATACAAACTCTTCACGCAAAAACCTTGATGCTGATGGGTTTTTGCCTATACATAGCAAATGGCAATGTTTTTGAATTAATGACATTCTTTTTTTTATCATTTATCTTTGAGCACAGGTTTATTTCCAAGGTGGCAATTTGAATCACTTGCAAGGGCCCGCTCTCTCTATAGGCCCCTCCACCCAGGGGCAATCGCACTGCCTGCACTGACTATATTTACACCCCTGAACAGATGTTAAAAATGTGTGAATGAGACAGAAAATTGAGGCAGAATTATTTATACAGCATCTATAATATTCTACTAAATTGTAATTATAAATATATAATGCATGCTTTGCCACACGACGCATCCATGGTCCATCCATGCAGGTGTAGCAGCAGCTGGTAGCAGCTCTCCAAATGCCACCTCTCCAAGGGCATAGACGGGGTGCGCGTGCTTTAAGTCACCGCTTATCCAGATGACGAGCATTTCACTAGGACGGCAATGCTGACTCCGCCCATGCGAGCTGCGCGCGTACCACATATGTGCCCTCCCTGGCAATCACGTGACCGGGAAGAAAAAAGGGAAAGAAAGAAGGAAGAAAGATAATGGGGACGAGATAAACAACGGTGAGACTATCTGCGTGACAGGAGGAGGCGTCTTTATCAGCAGGTAATAAATAGATAGTTAACAAAATACTGTCATAAAGTTTAAGTTTAAATAACCGCTAGCGTAGAAACTGTGAGTGCTCAGCTGAAAATGCTGACGCTAGATGCTCATTTGTATTCAGTAACGAGGCTAAATGCGTTTAAGCTAGTGGGCACAGAGGGAGAGTTTCTGTATTTCAGGCAGTGTTGATTTATATTTGTGTCCCTGTGTTACTGGAACTGTTAAATGTATGATGTGGAGATGAATTCCCGTAAAGTGCTGATGTGTCAAAAGCTTGTGACCAACCCCAAAAACCAACAACAGCACCGCTTGAGACTGAATCATTCCTCCAATACACGATTATGCTAGCAGAGGTGGAAAAACCCTGCGTGTGTGTCTATGGAAAAACAAGCTAATGTGTGAAACATAGCCTCTCGTGTCTGATACAAACAGGACCTTACTCTTAACTTACAGCTGTGGAGTGAAACTATAAGTGTGTAAAGCTTTTTGTCTTCATTTGGACAGAGAGAAAACGACAGAGAAGATGCAGACATGTTAAGTTATTAGCTCCAGATGTGATGGGAGGACAGTGGTGGATGTCTGCTGGATATGAGATAAACACGTAAGTAAAAACACACTTAAAATGTGTAGTTTACTGGCAGCATTTACAAATTGTGCTTGGCAGCGAATGTAAAGGCTACAACACACATTAGTCTAAACAAGGTGATATATGAGGTCACACCAGTGTCCGGCTTTACTTTAACTTCTTAACAGATTAAAATTGGATTAGCTGTTGTTTACACAGAGGGAAGGTCTGAGCCCTAGTTTACAGTTGAACATGTGATGTGTGATGTGTATAAGCCAACAATTCCACCCTGTTGTATAATTCAGCGTACCTTTACAGCAGGGCCACGTTTAGTCTAGGTTAGTATTTCTTCCATACTACACTATAGTTTTACTATGGCAGCACTTTGTCTGAGGTTATGTCGGTGCACTCGTAGTGAGACAGGTAAAATAAAAGTGAAAGGATATTGTCTGCTCGGCCATGAGGGCTGGCACAATGCCGCAGTAGGAGGAGAACAAAGAATGTAGGTTGAAGTCTGTTTGGCAAACATTTGCCCCTCTAATGTTCCCAGGAGTAAAACACTGAATCAATTTCCTTTTGTTTTGTACTTGACCCTGTGTTCTGACCTCCTTCTAACAAGACAAGAGCAAATAGACCGTTTGCCTACTGAATATAAAACTTCTCATCCTTATTGTTATATTACCATGTCAGTAAACAACAAGCATACAAGTAGTCATGTAGCACTGAAAGCAGAGTCGGCAGGATTTTCTCTGAGCAAACAAAGATTAGCACAAGTGGAATCAAAGCAAAATCTGCTGGAAGGAGAAACTGCAGTCTCTCGTGACATCCTTAATTAAAGACTAATCTGTTTAACCTTGCGGACGACTTCTGTCTTTACAATGTTTTTTAGGTAAATAAAGAAGCTGCTGAGGAAAAGGAGGAGGGGTGAAGATGAAGCTAAATGAACGCAGCGTGGCGCACTACGCCACCTGTGACTCACCACCAGACAAAACTGGCTTCCTGTTTAAAAAGGGCGAGCGTAACACAGCGTATCACCGGCGCTGGTTTGTCCTGAAGGGTAACATGCTCTTCTATTTTGAGGAGCGTGACAGCCGAGAGCCCATCGGTGTCATCGTCCTTGAAGGATGCACCGTGGAGCTGTGTGAGTCAGCCGAGGAGTTCGCCTTCGCCATCAAGTTTGACTGTGCCAAAGCACGGGTGTACAAGATGGCTGCTGAGAACCAAGCAGCCATGGAGTCGTGGGTGAAGGCTTTGTCAAGGGCAAGCTTTGACTACATGAGGCTGGTGGTGAAGGAGCTGGAGAGGCAGCTGGAGGAGATCCAGGAGGCTGCGGGAGGCGGCGGTGTCGGGGCCGGAGTGGGAAGCCTGCAGGGCAGGCCTAAGCACTCTAAGCGAAACCAGGTGGCTCGGCCCAGGTCTGGAGCATCCTCTTCTTCATCATCGTCATCTTCCTTGTCATCATCATCATCAAGTGCTCCTCCCATGTCAGGCCCCTTCTCTACCCAGAAGAGCCTCCAGGATGAGGTGCAGCTCATCTCTGATGGTTCCAAGGAGAATGGAGTTGCGTGGAGTAAACCACCAGTTGCCTTGGCTAATGGCTTTGTTGAAGGAGCGTCGTCCTGTGTGGCCTGGGAAGCCTGTGCAGACTCTGGGAATAACACTATGATTTGTTACGGGGGTGATGGAGTGAGGGCTCCACCAGTGCCACCCAGGAGAAGAGGAGCATCTCTGGAAAGCCCCGTCTCCCCGGGCACTGGCTGCTTCTCCAAACTCCATGACTGGTACGGCAAAGAGGTGGAAGAACTGAGAGTGCAGTGGCTGCAGAGCCAGTGAAGTAACAGAGATGGATTATCTCTTTTTCCACAGTGATATCATTCCTTCCTGATCATTCTGAAATATTTCACCCCTCTGAACTCAACAGAAGGGCGACAAAACTGAGACTTATTTGCAAATTGCAGCCTTATCACCAATCAAAAAAAGAAACAGAAATCTGAGATTGATTCCAGATCTTGTCTGGCACAGGGGAATCAATCTGTCTTAAACATTAACACTATCCATTGTACAATCCAAGAAACTGAAGACACAAATATGCTCTTTTCCACAGTTTTTAGTGTCATTTGCCAAGGACAATGAAAAACGTTAAGAATACAGTATTTAAAATGGTAATCACTCATTAGCAGCATCATTTTTCTCTGTCAAGACGCTGAATAGCTTGGCCTTGATTATCTGTGTAGCACATACAATTCAGAAAACAATGCTGTTCTGTTATTATGTTGCCAATGTTCAAGATTTATTCTGCCCGTTTAGTTTCCAAATACTCCAGATATGTGCAATTGTTTAGGGGTCACTTCTCTTAAAAGCTGTAAGAGTGTTTCTATAGTTACACATGCAAACTACAGTGCTATGCATTTAAAAAAAAAAAAAATACCAAAAATAACCCAACAACAAATAACTGCTAAGATCACTTCTTCTGATCCCAGCTCAGGATGGTTGGGGTGTTTTTGTTATATGCAAATGAAATAAAGAAGACCACGTAAACGATCTACAGACATTGCACAAAACAAATCCACATGGATCTGGTTGCTATGGTGACACGTAATCCATGGATGAAGGTAACAGGGAATCCTGCAGCTGTACAATTGATGATGAACAGCAGGGCAGCTGCTTGTACAGTTTTTATAATCTAATGGCAGAGGCACCAGGACAGTTAACAGCATTTAAAGGGACAGTTCACCCCAAAATCCAAATACATTTTCCCCTTACCTGTAGTGCTAGTTATCAATCAAGGATGCGTTCAGAAATAGTCACTCCGAGTACTGGAGCGCACTGTGGCACAAAATGGACCATTCGTAAATTTGGAGCGCTGTTAAAATGTACTATTCAGATATTCAGAACACCACACTTTCAGAGCAGCAGAGCATCATGTGGAGTGACTGTTTCATTAACTACATGGTTTTTTAGTTCACGAAGAAATATAAGGCTCTGTTTTTTCGAACGACAGCACTCTCATTGGAGTGTTGTGCTTCAAATTGGATTTAGGAACACACTCCTACATTGTTGGTGTGACTGTTGGAGTTATCAGGTGTCTGCCTTCTCTCCACTATAATGCTACTAGATGGCACTCAGCTTGTGGTGCTCAAAGCGCCACAAAAATATATTTGGAAAACAGAAACGTTTCCAGAAAGAGACATTGCTGTTGAGTCTTAAAAAATGTATTTTTGTGGCGCTTTGAGCACCACAAGCTGAGTGCCATCTAGTTCCATTATGGCCAATATCTCCAACACTCGGCATCTCGCGTAAAACAATATAGATTGATAAAGCTCTACAGGAAAGAGGAAATTCACAATTCAGCATTCCGAGCTTCCTGTAACTTCCTGTAAACTCCGGATAAGAGGTGGTGTTAGACAAAACTAGTCCAGATTCTCCTCCATACTCCCAGCAGGGCACACCTCACCCCAGAGACCTTGTGGTCGCTAAGGTCGGAGTATTCTCTCGACAGTCACTGGGGACTGTGGTGGGAGCTGGATGTCTCGCTCAGAGCAACACAGTGGTATTTTTAGCCCTTGTTAACCGGCGGCCAGATGATGCTATGTCATAGGAGAGCTTGTCACTTAGTTCTCTCTTTTTGACTCTTGTGTTTGGTAAAAGAAGATCGTTTATCATTGCATTTATAGGACTTTAACACTTGTCATTGTAATTATCTGATAATAAAACAATCGAAACGTCTTAATTTCATCATACTGTTTGTTTGTTACAGCTGATTAATGTCAGTGTTACTGAATGAGTGTAACTGTTAGAGACCTATACTCTATGTGAGCATCTAACCTCTTGGTTTGTATATAAATATTTTACTCTTCCATGTTGGAAATTAACACCAGCAGTCTGTAAAATGGGCCTTTTAAAATGATTGCTCAAACTGTATTGCTATACCTTTTCTGTTTTTCTATATCCAATCACATAGCCGTTTACATGTTTTGTTTTATACGTGCCTTATGTTATCTTTATAACTCTGTTATTGCACTTATAACCATTACCACATGACAACAGTGATGAGGCGGGTACTGCTCGGCTGTTGTTCTGTCTTTCTTTCTTTCTGTTTTGGCGAAGGCTCATCTCGTTGCAATCAGTTTTTGACAATGGCTCTGTTCTCTCAGTCTGCATCATTGCACAGCACTATCATTAGTGTTATACACTTGGCTTCTACAGAAATGACAATGTGGGAGGCGGTGGTACAGTGTGCACTGTTTTTTGTTTTTTTAACAGCAGCATCGAGGCGGTATGCTTTTGACACGTATTAACTAAAATGACTGTTGTGCCAATTTTATTAACTCCAGAAGAGCATTACTGTTATTACAGATGACAAAAGTCTGTTTTTTACCAATAATTAAAGGAATTTGTGAATGTGTCAAATTAACCATATAATAGTAATAATCTTTATGCAGCAGTGCCAAATGAGGAACGCAACCTAAATGCACAATTATCAAATTGTCAGGGTGCTTTTCTCCTTGATTGACTTCCACGATGATAATATCTAACACATTGTCCTGATATGGTACCCTGAAAAGATGTTAATCATTTGTTGTAAACCATCAATAAACAATGTTAGTAATAAAAATGATGTTGTTTATTTTGCATTTATAAGGATATCTGCTGATCTGCATGCCTGGGTATAATAACAATAATGATTTTTTTAGTCATTAGCATGGCCGGTTTAGGCATTAGATGTTCTCTCCTTTCATTATACTGTGCTTTTAAAAGAAATGTAAAGTATACTGAGCAGTGGTAGAATAAGTATTCTGATCTTTTACTGAAGTGGCTATACTACAGTGTAGAAAAACTCAGTTTCAAGTAATAATCCTGCACTCAAAATGTTCAGGAAAAGTACATAAGTAATAGCATCAAATATACTTACAGGTTTAGTGTACCTGACCTTGCGTAAACTGTTATCCTGACGTAACTTCAGCTAAATGATCTGGCGTTGATTCAGGTCAAATTTCCTTCGTGTCTGAGCCTCTCTTATTTTAAGTCTTTTTTTATGCCACAACAAAGTACCAAAAAGGAAAAGTATTCATGCAGAGTGGCCCATCTCATAATCATGTATATTACTAGATCACATTTATTGCATCCATGTGTACATTATACATCTTGCAGTACATCTTTTGAACTAATAACTACATCAGTTGCATACACCCTACAGTAATTTTCACAGGGAATACTTTTTTTTTTTACTACTTTTAACTCTTATGTTAGTACTTGTGTCTCCATTTCTTTGCACTATTCTTGTTTAGTGTAGTTTCATTGCTGCACTGCTGCTGTGCCATTAGAATTTCCCCCTGGGGATAAATAAAGTACTTATCAATCTATTACTTTAAAGGGACAGTTCACCTCCAATGGAACTAGATGGCACTCAGCTTGTGGTGCTCTGAGCACCAAAAAAATACATTTGAAAAACTCGGCAGCAGCGTCTCTTTCCAGAAATCATGACCCGGTTGCTCAAGATAATCCACAGACCTTGTTATGAGCAGTTTCATGTAAGAACTATTTTCTTTCTGCCAAACTACACCCAAGTGTATCAGCCTGCAGAGGGAAGTGTGCATCTACTCATAGATGAGAAGCTTGTGCTCATGACAGCACGAGTTATAAACATTAATGGTGTCCTCTACAGCTGAGCTGTAACGTTAGCTAGCTTATTGACAGGCCTTCTAGGTGAGCTTGCAGTAGATGTACGCTTTATAGTGTATAGTGTAGTTTATAGTGTCAAATCTAGGCTAATGCAAGTGCAGTTTTCAAGACAGAAAGGTCAACTTGAGCTTAAATTGAAGCTTATCAAATTGGGAAGTTTTATATGTACAAATGAAGCAGTAATATTAAACAGGAAGTGATGATTAACATCATTTTTGAAGAGAATTTGTTTTTTGGGAGTGTTGTGTGTGATATTTTGAAATAAAATAGCAAGCTCCAGAATATATTTTTTCTACTTTCCCCTTTGTGTCAGGATACTCCTTGCCCAATGTCATATTTGTATGAGTATTTATACCATTGTAGTGCACTAATAATTGCATTTACATCATTTCACCAGAGATATGCAACATGCAAAAAGGTCTGTGGATTATCTTGAGTAACCAGGTCATGATTTCTGGAAAGAGACATTGCTGCTGAGGTTGTCAAATGTTTTTGTTTTTTTGCGTTTGAGCACCACAAGCCGAGCGCCATCTAGTTCAATTAAATTAGAGAGAAGGCAGACATCTCTACAGCCGATATCTCCAACACTCAGCAGCTCACACTGAAACAATGTAGACTGATAAATAGCATTAGGTAGGTAGGTAAGAGGGAAAATATATATATATAATTTTTTTTTTTTTTCCTTGGGTGAACTGTTTCTTTAATGTTACAGCTGGTAAAGGTGCAGCGCCCCCCACCCCCCGAATTCCTGAGGACCTGGGCTGAACTCATGAAACCACACACACACATTCTTGGTGCCATTAGGCGTCTTATCACCAGGTGGCGCTGTGCAACAATTTTAAACTATCATTAAACCTTTGACTTAAAGGAAATCAATGAGTGCTTAAACCCGGCGGGACAAGTGCATGTAAATAACCGTGTGGTGACAGAAACCAGCAGGACTTTGAGTCACCAGTGATGGAGAGAAAACATTTTCTAACAGACAGACTGTGTGCTTGGATTCTCCCTGTTCTTTAAATACGGTAAGCAACTTAAAGACCACACATACAGACACACTGATGATTAATGAGGCGTTTAAGGTCGCCTCTTTGCACTCTTGGCTAGTCGCACTCGCTGCAAACAGTGTCCCACCTCCTGAGATGTGTTCTGGTATGACCCACCAGTTTAAGGAGTTATTATAAAGTAGTTTAAGCTGCATTATATGAGTAATGCAGGATATAACACTGTAGAAATAGCTGTTACAGCAGCGACAGACATCCACAGATTATACACCAGTTGTACAGTATCTGGACTCATGATGGAGCCTGGACCGTTCATGCATCCTGCACATATTTTACTATTCTTGACCAGAGGGCCACTGAAAGGCTGCAGACAGCTACACTTCACAGAGCAGAAGCTACTTCCTGTCTGGTAACTTCAGCATAAAATACATGTTTAAATACTGACCAGTCATTCAGAGAGAGAATTAAAAGTCTCTCATTCATCCTGGAGGATGTAGCTTGTGTTGCTGATATAAACAGGGTGGACTAAACAATTGATTACCTGTCAGTATAATGAAATACAACTCTCTAAAGCAGTTCCAACAGAAGCTGGGAGTTATATACTTCATGAAGATATCAGGACTGTTATCCTTGGAGTGACTAGCTCCTTATCTTCTGTTAGCAAATACCCAAAAATAGCTGTTTTATTTGGAAATGTGATCACAAAGAAGTTAATTTTATGAGTGTGGAAGGCGAATCCTGATCCTACATGTGATTTATGGTTAAATGAAATTACATAGGAGACTGAGACTCTATAACGAGGACAGACGTGTTATGTTTGAAAAGATTTGGGACCCTGTACTGAAATTCTTTCGGGGCGAAGGCTAATGTAATAACATTTCTTAGATGAAACACCTTTCTGTGTTTATTTTTCCTTTTCTATATACATAATTTTTACTGCTTCTACTTTGTGCTAATCACTCTGACTGTCATATATGATGTGCTATGCCTGTCTGCTTTGTTTGTCCTATGTTTTTTCTGTGCTCTAAAATAAGCAATAAACATATAAATTAAAAGGATAAATGAATGCATCAGACTGCATTAGATTTAGCTTGGTGTACCTAATAAACTGGCAACTCAATGTGACGTATGAATCCTTGTTTTGCACACACTTCTCAGCCTCTATATTCATACAACTTAGGTAAATAGGCCTCTAGCAATTTACTTAGAGTATTCAGAGACCTCTGTATAGTTGGGTTTACATGACACTGCAATACTTCCAAGATAACATATGTGATTAAACACACATTAGGTTGCCAAAACAAATATGTGCCAATCTATAAAACCAAACAAATATATGGGGAAAGAATTTGTAATTGCTGAACTCCTTAAAGCTGCAGGGCATTAACAAATACACTGAGAGTAAAGACGCAAAATGCAACATTTATGAATAGTCTGTAAAATAATAACCACCCTGTGACATTGCAGAAAGGCTATTTGACTTTTTAATGCTCCATGGATGCCAATATTGACACAAATTAATTGCATCAGCTACAATTACAGATGTATGCTCCTGCATTAACTCAAGGACTGCACTTTAATACAGTTTTGAGATATTTGTGGTTGAGTATTTCCATTTTATGCTACTTTACACTTTCACATTACTACATTTTGGAAGCAAAATGTACTTTTTACATAATTACATATATTTGACAAGTTTAATTAGTTGCTACTACATTGCAGATTCAGATTATTAGCACAAAATAAATCAAATAATAAATGATGATGTATTATTATGAACTCAAACACTATGAAATCTTGTTATATCTTAATGTTGTAGTAAATAAATAAATAAATAAAATAAAATAAATGATGGATTAAGCTTCCTGGCAGAATAAAAAAAATATATAAATTAGCCCTACATTTACCAGCTGCAACACGATGCTTACACATTAATGCATTAGTATTTATAATTCAGTGATGTGATGATGTGAAGAAAAATACACACTCTTATTTTTGGTGCTTTAAGTGTATTTTGATATAAATATATACATGCACTATTACCTAATTAAAATGCTGAATTCATGGCTTTTACATGTAACAGTGTTCCTCCACCAGTGTGAATAAGACTCAGGTGACATTTGTGCATGGGGGCCCCCTCGTGGCTGAATCCTGCCTTAGTTACTAGTGTCTTTTAGCGCAAACAGGTATATGTCTCTTATTTTGAAAGGGAAGAGCCGGAAGCGTCGCCGTGAAATCCCTTCGACTTGACACAGCTGGACCGCGGCACATTTTTTTTGACAGCGGAAATGCGAGTCGCCACTTTTTTTCCGCGTCAAGTTCGTGGCTGAAAGTTTTTCTTTCCTCATTTTTTTTTTTGTTTGTTGCGGAGGAACCGTCGCGTGCACTCACAATGAGAGAGAAAGCGACATACTTTTCAACATGCAGCTTTTCCTCCGATGTCCAGTTTCCTGTTGCTCCTCACCGACGTGGTTTTGAGTTACTTTAGATGCTTCTCAACACATTTCCGTTATGCGAAGTCCAACTTGTTGGTTAGTCGTCTTGCTGCGGTGGATGCCCATCCGAGATAACGGAGAACGTGAGTATGTTGTGAGGGCTGACAGCCTGCACTACCTTCTCCTCTTTAATTGATTTTAACATCACCAAACTCTTCACCACATGGCGGATAATCCCAAAAATGACGAACCGCACCAGTAATGTGGACATTTAGAGCTTCCGTCCAAAATTACATTTTTCTCTCCAATGATAATCGTCGAAAAAATGAGCTCGTGTGAAATTTAAAGGGCTCTGCCTCACTCCGGCTCGGGGCCGGTGGTGCTGGCGCAGATTTTTTAGGTAAAAAAAAGTAAAGTTTGCTATTAAAACAGAGTCCTGTCACACCGCCGCGCAGGGTTTACTGTCTTTGAGCTGCTTTGCATCACATCAGCAGGGATAGTTTGCACAAAAGATGCACACAACACGTGCTTTTCGTAACTTAGAAGTATCTTAAAGGTGTGAAAATGTCTGACATTTTCAATAATATTCTTTCTCCATGGTGATGACACAATCTGAAACCCACTGCGGCTTATTTGTGATTCATGTTTAGAAGCCAACTATATTTTCAAAGTCACCTAACTGTCCACCATCCCCCTCCACTTTTAAATAAGCAACACATCCACAGTGTGCACTTGAGATGTGAACTTAATTGTTGTATGTGGCAGGCGTCACTGTGTGTTGCTGCAGTGTGAGTGTGCGCGTGCTCAGGTCAGTGGTCACCCCTCATGACTGCAGGATGGAGAACAGGAACAAGTGGGGAGCAGCCACTTGGTTTCACAATCCACTGTTGTGTAGCTGTAAATCAAAACAGTAATTTCAGTGTGTGTGTCTGTGTGTGTGTTGGAGGGGATTCACTTCTATTCATAGCTGTGTGAGTGTGTGTGTGTGTGGATGAATGTGTGCGCAGGAGGATATTCCCTCCAACTAAAAGGTGCCCTCTCTCTCTGTGTTTGCTGAGACATTCTGAGGCAGCAGGTGTGAAGTTGTGGTGATTCCCAAAATGGATAACTCCTGTAAATCCTTTGAAGTAGTGCACTTAAAGGTCCAGTGTGCAGGATTTAGGGGGGTGTATTGGCAGAAATGGAATATAGTGTAATAAGTGTGTTTTCTTCAGTGTATTATCACCTGAAAATAAGAATTGTTGTGTTTTCGTGACCTAGAATGAGCTGATTATATCTACATAGGGAGCAGGTCCTCGTCCATGGAGTCCTCTGTGTTGCACTGCCATGTTTCTACAGTAGCCCAGAAGAGACAAACCAAACACTGGTTCAAGATTTGCATTTTAGCATTGGCCACTGTAGTTAGCAGCCCGTCTGCGTCAAGCTGAGCAACATCCGAAAAACTGCTTTATTGAGTGTTTTTACCAGTTGAAATCAACAGAAGTCTCATTTATAAACATTGCGTACACACAAAACGAGGCCTGAAAGAGGTGTACGCCACTTCCCACACAAAAGTTGTGATCCATAGACTTGATGGGAGAAACTTTGACCCATGCTTACGAACATTTTGGAGATGGAAAATTGGTGTTGCGGATGGTGAGGTGGAAGCCTGATCGTAGATTTTTGGTGCACGCAAGTGTTTGCTTTTGTCTGTATGTACCTTTTTAGTATGGATCCTACGCACTGTTTTATAAACTGAAGGTCTGAATCTGCATTTGTCACAGAAAAAAGGTGAACGCACATTAGCAGGTGTTGTGCCAGTAGCTTGTTTGCAACGAGCTGGAGAAACACTGATTTTTTTAACTTGACACTGCTTAATTCATGTTTTTTTTTTTACTGATTTTAATCACTTGGTCCATTTGTTTTTGGAGAGGAAGAGACCTCTGAGGACAATTCGGCTCCTGGTAAAAACCTCCTGAGCAATTAACACTGAAGGAATCCTAACTGGGAGTTCACACTTGGCTTACAGGAGATGTTTCAGCTGGTTGCAGTCTGCAATCCTCACTACTAGATGCCACTAAATCCAAGACACTGCTCCTTTAAATACAATTTTTATGTACTTAACACAACTTTATGTTTCTGTTTGCTGAAGATTTCAGAGGGCAGTATTGTACGTATTCCACGGTGTTTATTTGACAGTGACCTGTCAGATTAAGATTTTACATCCAAAAGACAAATACAATATCATGCCTAAACTATCCCACAGTATATACAGTTGTTCAACTTGGCTCCACTTCGACTAACATGTAAAAGCTACTCACATTTTAAAGCTTCAATAATAATATTCCAATAATGCAACATATTTAAGAATATAATGGGCTACTCTAAATTATTCAATTGCAATTTTTCAATTCAAATTTATTTATAAAGCCCAATATTACAAATCACAATTTGCCTCAGAGGGCTTTACAGCATACAACATCACTCCGTCCTTGGACCCTCATAGTGGAAAAGGAAAAACTCCCCAGAAAACCCCCTTAAACAGAGACAAAATAGTTCAAACCTCAGGAGGCGCAACTGAGGAGGGATCCCTCTTCCAGGACAGGCAGACGTGCAAAATATGTTGTGTGTACAGAACAGATCAACATAATATTTCTCAAAGGAAAATTTTGAATGCAGGACTTTTACTAGAACTTTTGTTTTACTACTTTTACTGAAGTAAAGGATTTGAGTACTTCTTCCACTGCCCTTATATCACAATATCTATCCACAGTGTCTTCCAAAGGTCAGAAATATACTTGGAAGGGCTTCCTCCATCTGCCAGCTTGTTTCCATCACAATAATACAGCAGGCCTCAGTTCAACTCAGAGAGAGCCAAAGCATTGTCAGATATAATAAATCCAACGTTAGCTGACTGACTAACATGGCTATAAGGCAGCTGACAACAAAGCCACCTCTCTGCTGCCACAAGGTGTTTTGCCGTTACATATAATGTACTGTTTGACTGTCACATCTGGCTGTCTTCTCTTTAAATGCACAAGAGTGGATGTTTCCTTTCTAAATTACTATCAGTGTATGAGCTGTGTCGTTCTGCCAAACCCTCTTCAAAAATGTATCATCCAAGACGTATGAAAACACATTTGTAGGGTGCATATTTACTTTCCGCAGTAATCCCAGCAGCCTGCTGAGGTTGGCATTCTTTGTCGATTCAGTCATTTAGATGTGACAGTTATCACACCTTGAGTCATTGAAGCACAAAAGACAGAAAAACATGCCCCCCGGGTGGGGAAGTAATGCCAGCTAGACTGTACATACATCTTCCACGGCAGACAGTTTAACTCTGTCGACCCCAGACACGAGGTTGGCTGTAATTTAAGGGTTCAGCGCAGCTCCAGCTCTCTAAATTAGCATGTATAGTCGCAAATGTTTCTGATGAATTTCAGAAAAGTGTTTACTTCCCTACAGACTTCCTCGGTTTCTGACAGTTGGATATTTTGGTGCCGTCTTCACTTCTCTTTTGTTCAAGGTGGTATGGACAAGAGAGGTTCTGTTCTGGGCCCATGCGCAGCTTTACATGACTGCAGTAAAACCTAAAAATGTGGTAACTCCAACCACGCAATAATGAGAATTTCTTCAGATCTGACGACCATGTGAATATCATGAGTTATGATGGTAATGATATAAAGTAGTTTAGTAACTCAGCACTGAAAAGTCTTGGCCCCTCCCCGGACAGGGGGATGACGCTTGTTCAGCATGATTATAATGAGATTTTCTGCAACATGACATGATTACTTGGTTGGGGATTTTATGCACCACAACACAATATTGTCTTGGTTGCTGTCTGAGACATCTTTCCTTGAAAGAAAAGGCCATCGTTTCTCAGAAATCTGATTGCATAGCAGCGTGCACATTTGATGTACATGTTATGCGTGCATGTGTTAGTGCAGACGCAGAAGAAGTGTAGAAAAGTGGTGGACTCTGCAGTTGGCTATCGGCCGTGGACCAGACAATGTCACGGTTCAATGTATTCAACTGAGATGATAATGGAAGCCAGCTCTGCTGCTCCCCTCAGGGGTTCTAAGAAATCCACTGATGAGACCACGAGAGAGGTCTGACCCACAGCGGCCCTGTGGGGAGAGGAGGAGAGGGGAGGGAGAGGGAGAGGGAGGGAAAGGAGAAAGAGAGGAAACAAGAAGGAGAAAGAAGGGAGCCGTGGGAGATACATTGGCTGACAGACAGGAGAAGGAATCCGCAAAAGAAAAAAGACAGAAGACAAATTAGTGCATAAAACAGAAGAAAAAGAAAACACTTTTCTGGTGCTAGTAGAGGCCTCGTACAGTGCAACACACACACGTTTTCTCACAGTTTGTGTGTATGTGTGATTTGACCCGCGCACCACTTGGCCACCCAAACAGCCAAGCTTAAGAATCTCCAACTTAACTGTGTGGACCACAAACACACACAAACACAAGGCATACAGTAGGGTTAAGTTCTTGCATGTGTGTGGGAACACGTTTGTGCAAGCGCTTGGGGGGAAACACACACACACATGCGTGCCTATGTGTTTTTTCCAAAGCAGCATTAATTAGAGACTGTGTGTGTTTTTGCGTGTGTTTACCCCAATGCGCCCCACTTCTTGTTGCTGGAAGAATGTTGATTATAGGCCCGATTTAGCTGCAGCAGAGTGAGGATGCCGCTTTAAACGTGTGAGCTTTTAGGCTCTGAAGTTGCAGTATATTAATGGAATGAGTAGTGTGTGTGCACGCGTGTTTGTGTGTGGGTGTGCACGTGTGTTTGTGTGTACACAGTAAGGACGTAGGATTGGGTCAAGGGTTTTGCTTTTGTCAAACTTTAGAAAGAAGCACACCCTGAATGTTTGCTTTCTAGTCAAGACCAGTTTTTCCAGGGTTTGCAAGTGCATACACGTAGAGCTGCAAACAATCAGTCAATGTCATGGATTCACTGATCGGCAACTATATTGATAATAGATTCATTATTTAGTTAAGTTTAGTTAATTTATTTGCACATACATTTGTAGAAAAGACAGTAAGAATTCGAGAAGTACAATCATCGTGCAGGAGAGGTTATGAAGATAAGTCCCTTATTAAAAAACAATGATAATATGTTAAAAAGAAAAAGATAGAAACAATTGATTTCAGCCATATTTCATACAAAAATGCCAAATATTCTTTGGTCTCAGCTTCTCGAATGTGAGGATTTGTTGCTTTTCTTTGTTAAACGTTGCAGTAAATCAAAAATATTTTGCTCTTGAACATAAGCTAACTGAAAACAGCACTGTGGGCCATTGTGAATGCTATTTTATTTAAAGTTTTGTGATATTTCATAGAGCAAACAATCAGTTAATCGAGAAGAAACATAATGGGATTGATTGATAATAGTGCAGCCCTACATCAGAGCTGTTCTGATAGTAATACCTGTACCTGAAACACCTCTAATACTGTCTAAAATGCTGGATTGTGTAGTCTGTGCACCGATCTGACACCACATCATTTATTAAAAACTTTAAAGTAGTTTCACACACGGATAAAACGGCACTTTTTCCAGAGATCAATTCTTCTTTGCCGCTCTAAAACAGCAGCCGACACGGCAAGTTTTGCTGTGAAACCAATGACAACTTCTGTTTTAGAGCAGTGAAGAAGAATTGATTTACGGTAAATAGCAGAACATTTGCCGTCAGCAAAGTGTCCGCAATTTGGTAATATTTTACCCTGGATAAAACAAAGTTCTCTGGAATTCATTCTCTGTATTTGTTTGTTAATGTATTACCAAGGTTACACTGAGTTATCCACATCCATAAAAGGTTAGCAGCAGACTGTACAGTAGTAGGGGTGGGGAATCCTCAGAGGATCCATGATACGATATCATCACGATACCATATTATTGCAATTTTACATATGTTGCGGTATGCTGAGTATTACCTTTTTTCAACAGTAAATTATGTCCCCAAAGGAAAACTTTGTCCTGTCTGTTTTATCTTATAAAATAAAGTTTTCAGTCTGTTAATCTCAATTCAGACATTTTTTGTAGCAGCAAAATGTATCTAGCGGACTGAAAAAGCATTGGGTTATATAAATCTAGTAGGGTCCCAAAAGTTTAATTTGTATTTGTCATATTAACAGTTTATATAATTAAAAATCGATACCATATTGCCACACAAAAATATCTCCATACTATGCTGTATCGATTTTCCCCCACCCCTACTGTACAGCCATTAAATATATATATTTCTTTAAATGCAGTGGTATTTATCGGTATTTGGTGTTGGTGGAGGCGCAAATTCAGGTACAGGAATTGGTATCAGGAAGTAAAAAGTGATATTCTAACATCTCTGCACTATATACAGATACAAATCAAATGTTTAGTTCCTCTGTGTTTAGCAGAAATAGGAGTCACGTCCAAGCTGAAGTGAAAGTAGGAACACATTCTCACGCAAAATACACAATTTGCATCATGTCACATAGCTTAATTCCCAACACGAGCCCGGAGTCTGCAGTCACCGCAGAGATAAATCCCACAACAGGATTCCTGGGTGATGTTTCTGCGTGTCAGGAAAAGTGGGAACAAACATTAAAACTCAGTTGGGTTGTTCATGAGTCCCAATGTGGAAAAGTTTATAACTCCTGAATTAGCCTTCCAGGAAGTCAGATGCCTGCGGATGATTCACAGCCGATCACAGTGACTGAAGGCGTGAGTTGCTTCACACCCACCTCCCCCCCGTGAACAACCCCACACATAGTCACACACACATACATAATAAATAGCATCTCACGTCTTAAATACTATCATGTGTCTTCATAATTCACAATGAATCAGAAACACATCTCGAGGAGGGATGACTCATTCATAAAGTGCTTGTGGATCTCAGCCAGAGATTTCTGTCGTACTCTCCCCGGCTGGAACATTTGAGTCTTGAATGCTTGAATTGGCTGAATTGTATTGATTTGCCTCGGCCGAGTTGTAAATGATGGATTGTTGTTTTCAGCTTTTCGGAGACTAAGCCTGTGTTTAAGGGTTCCAGTAAGAAGTTGAGGTCAGCGTTTGGTGGCTTTGTAGCCGAGAAACTCACTTAAACTGTTTAGTTATTCAGTGTATGCCTATTTAATGTTCTGTAATATGCGCAGGCAGTCGGTGTTTATTTTGCCAGGGCTCAGAGTGTGTGCGGGGAAAAGTTTCTGTGCATGTATCCAGTTTTTCCCCATCTTAACAGTACACACAGTACATTGAATAATAAGAGCTGTGCAGTGGACTCCCCTGCAGGATCATGTGTATGTGCATGCATATTTCAGTCAATATTTGGATTCAGGTTTATGTAATTGCATAGCAGAAATACTAACAGACTCACAGATAGATTTTAGGAATCAATTCATGCCTTTTTTTAGGGTTTAGGGAAGTTTAGGGGAAAATAATATAATATGACTTTGTTTCTTCTTTTTTACACTGTAATGATTGTACTGAAAGGCAAAAAACAAAAATTATGAATTAGTGTGTCAATTTGCCTGTCAGCAGAAAATTAATCTTCTGGTTGGAGCTCCCCCAGTGTTCGTATTTGCTGCTCTTTTCTCTTTTATATTATTGTAAATGTAATGTCCATGGTTTTTGGACTATTGGTCAAACATCTAAAGATGTCACCTTGTTCTCTGGAAAATTGTGATGGATAATTTTCAGTATTTTTTTGACAGACCAAATAATTAATCGATGAATCCAGAGAGTAGTGCACGGACTAATCAGTAATAATAAAAATAATCTTTAATTGCAGCGCTAATTGTCGTAGGGCTGTCCATAAACTATGACTCAGACTTAATATTTGCTGCGGTCAGTAAGCAATTCTGTATCATCATTAGTCATACCTTTTATGTAATTGTGTTGTGATTACATTTCATTATATTGTGTGTATTGATATCGTGGTTCACATTCTTACATCTGAATTAATGACAAGTTTTAGATCTTGAAATCGTCTTTAAACGTAACACTTTTTGAATATTTTAGGATTTTGTTCCAGTAAAACACTGATAAACAGTTCCACCATATGAAATAGTCATAAATTGATAAAGGGGCACACTGCAAAATTCAAAGCGCATGAGTTGTCTTGGACATGGCTCTTATCATGGGGGCGGCTTAGCTGGCAGCTAGCACTCCAGAAACAGCATTTAACAATGGCAACAGTACTGACAGAGCTAACGGCACTAACAAGGGGGGAAGTGGAGGGTGGGCGCTGCGCTTCTGCAACAAAGACGTCCCGATATCTGCTGCAGTGCAAAGTGGCAGTGATGAGCTAGCTAGTGGGATACACACATGCACTAACATGCACGTGCAGCTGGACCACTTTAACACAACAAACCACAGAGGGGTTCAGATTACAACACACGGAGGTAGCACAACTTCATTCTCTGCCCAGGACGCCATCACTCCAGCATATCTTTACAAAGCAAACTGGTTTGCTGCTCTATCAATGCAGGAGCTTTAATGCTATATCATTATTGAGCGTTATCGCAGTTTTCGCAATATAAATATTGTGCTTATCGTCCATTATCAGCCCTAAACATCAGTCTTCACAGATGGCAGCAGGGCGTAATGAATGAACAAAAACGCAGGAAGAAGACAGGCATTAACTGACAGGTTGTTTGTGACGCCTGACCCTACTACTGACCTCATTCCTTTAGTCTCCCCTCCTCACAGATCCCATCTCTCCACGCAGCCAAAGCCAAAACTTCACTTCTCTTTTTATTTTTTTGCCTGTCATTATGTCTCTGGGAGCCCTGTATTTTAGTATTTCCTTGACATGCCAGGGTCTGTCTCTGCAGCATAATGATAGACTGCAGACTGCGCAGAGACGTTTTGTATTAGTCATCGGTGGGATGCCGGACAGCTGGAAGGATGCTTGTTAGTGAAAATTGTACTACCGGACACATAATCACCGCATATACTGTTTTCATTTAAGGTAGATTTGTTTTCCATTGTGGCATTGATGGGAAAGTGCTCTTGATACTCGAGCACACAGTTAATTTCCTACTTTTGATCCTCGCGACAACTGTGCGATTTCTTTTCTTATCACAGATCCAGGCTTTTAGTTTTGTTCCTTTTCCAGCCTGCCTCCCTCTCTCTCCATTCCCAGACCACAGGAAATGACCAGAAAGCGGCCGGGCTTTATTTCTGTGTGTCTCAAGAATAGCAGCATTGTGTTGCGTTGGAGCCTGCATTGTTGTGGGAAAGTAGGGCTAGAGAATACTCTAACCAAAACAAAAAGCCTATGTGCCCAGTAGTATTTAGCCTACACATATGCAACACAAAAGATAAGTCTTCTCTGGGTCACAGCTGTTACTGCGTCTTGTTTTCTTTTATTTAGTTGGTATAAAAGATACATATTTTGATGTGATAGTTACATAGAAAAACATGTTTTCCAAAGTCACTCTGGGTAAAAGCATTAGCTGAAGTAAATGCCAAACATTGACGATTAATGGTTGTTCTCGCCCTGTAGCTTTGTGTAGATGTGTCAGTGTCTTTTCTTTTTACATAAGATGTAAGACAAAATATTTCTTGCTGGTTTAATGCAAGAATACAAAGTACTTAAGCTTTTAGACGAGGCTGTAGACAAGTAAACATGTCCATGTCTGTGTGATATTTGCTGTATGCTTGTAAAACAAACATTTCATCCTCTAGTTGCAATGTAGCTGCAGGCTGCCCGTGAATCAGCTGATGCTCTCCTCAGGCTATGGGAAGTTAAGGCTGAGGGTTATCTCATGTTTCAGCGCTACTTCCTCCTTTACAATATGTTCTTCAATTATGTAAGCTGTGTGCGTCTCGCTTTCTGCTCTGTTCATTATCAAAGCCCTTTCACATCTCGCTTCACACAAACAGGAACACTGAGGCTCAGCCGATCCCATCCCTGCAACGGAACATCTTCCTCGTGCATGCTTCTTCTTTTCCTTAGGTGATCAATCAAGCAATACATTTTTTAAAAGCATTTTTAGCTGCATGTAGCCGCAGTCAGGTTGATCCGCAGCAGCTTGTTGCACCCAAGTGTAAAACATGAAGTGAAAGGGATGAGAAAAGGTCACTCGGTGTCAGTTCACATTAACTGGTGTGTTGGCTAACAGTGGAACAAGCTGTTTTTGCCTGTCATAACAATATTGAGTGGTGGCTGTTTTTGGTGGGAATCCCTGACCTTTTTCTTCAGTTAACAACAGACTTGCACAGTAGTTGCTTGTACTCATGGATGTCCCTTCCTGTGTTTGGTTAAAGATGGATAGAATATAGATGGATATATCTCTAGTCAACACAGTCACTTAAGCAGGTTTTTAGTGCCCTACCTTGTATGTATTAAACACACAAAACATAATGTGTTCGTTAGTGAGCCTTAGAGCTGCTGGTTTTGCAGATTGCATTGCCTTTGGACTAGAGCTGTAACAGTTTGTCAATTAATCGATTAGTAAATCAACAGAAAGTTACCTGGCAATTATTTTTATAGCCAATTATTAATCGTTCCTTGTGGAAATAGACAAGTTTGTCGCTTTAACTTATCATTAGGAAGTAAGTGCTGATTGCACAACGTCATGGCTTTAGAATAATGACACCATCTGCGTTTAGATTAGTTCCCTAAAGATTGGTGCAGGAATGAGTCCTAAAATCCGGAAATGAGTTTGCATTTTTGCACTTCCAGTTCCCTCATCTCAGAGTCACTGGGGTTTTGAATGAGTTTTTGGTCAGATGTCTGAAATAAGGTCTGCGGTTAACACAAGCTTAAGAGACTTTCATGTTTTGTTCTCAACATAAAATACATCAATAAATACCCCACTCCTGAGTCGTACAATAGGCAGTCACGAACAAGTGGCTCAATGAGACTATATAAGGTCATCACGCCCAACACGGCTTTCCAGCTTTGTCATGGTGTTGAAGTCCTGCGACAGTGGTGTAGTTTGTTTATAGCCTAATGTTGGCTTTTTACTTCTGGTGAATGCTTTTACGCTTCAAAAATTCCAAACGTGGTGTTCATTGGTGAAGATTATCTTCCTGAACAAACCTTTTAAGTATCAGAAACTTTTGTTTAATGCAATAATCCAAAATCCAGTGGAAAAATCCCATAGGCTTTTTGTTGAGGGAACCAGGGTGATATTAACGCCCAGGTTAGCCTACAAAAAAGCATCCCTACAGCATTCCATAAACCTCACTCTTACTACGCAATTCTGTGCCTTTGGGGGGTCAAAATGATAGCTGGTGTTAATGTGCAAATGATGTGTGTCAACCACTGCACAAATCCTGGTAGCTTTCCCCAGATAGAAAAGCGTATCAATGTGCGATATGATTGTCTTTGCAAGAGCAGCACCAACAATAATACCATTTGGAAACACTACTCAAGCTTCATAAATGTGAGAGTTTGCCACTTTTTGTGATCTTATGTAATCGTAAACTGAATACCTTTGGGGTATTAGACTGGTGGTCAAGCAAAACAAAACTTTTCTTAGACATCATGTTAAGTCTTAGTAATCGTGGTTGTTAGAAATTGTTTTTTTCAATATTTTCTGATACTTTTTTAACTAAATAATTCATCTTTAAAACAGGATGTAACTTGATAGCGAAGATTAGTTGCAGCAAGGCTGGGCGATATGACCCAAAAATAAGATTTTTTTTCACGCTACACACACATCTGTAATGTCTCTCCATCGGGCCCCCTTCCTCCCATATGGGTACTACAGGAAAATTACTCTGTCAGTGATACCTGTTTTTTTGCAGGTGTTTTAGGGCTGTGGCCGTCTGGTACAGCTTGCAGTGCCACACACTTCACCCACTCGGCTGCGTGCTGCTGTTTGAAATGCTGGAATGAATAAGTTGTGCTGCGGTTTTCAGTTGCTGCAGACTTTAGACAAACTTAATAGCTGACAGTGGTTTGCTCGAGGTCGGACAGTGTGAGACCAAGCTACTTTCAAACGAGTGAGGAGACAGTGCCTTTCTGGGGAACAAATTCCTCACTTTTGGTAGCGTGGTAGCGAATCCATAAGGTTATTAGTGAAAAATTGTGAAGTTAAACTGAAAATCAATTTTGATTTTTAAACATCGTCCTAAACCATAAATTCTAATTAACTGATAAAACCGATTTAATCGCCCAGTTCTAGTTGCAGCCCTACTTTGGATAGAGTCAGGTTAGCTTTCCCCCCTGTTCTCAGTCTTTATGCTAAGCTAAGCTAACCCGCTGCTTGCTCCAGCTACATACTTACTTTAAAGGCACGCATGTGATGTCAGGCAGTTGTCATTTAACTCTCCATAACAAAGCGAATAGGTGTATTTCCCAACATGTCAAACTAATCCTTTAAATCCCTTCTTGTTGGGACTTCAGTAGATATCGCTGCTATCTGCAGAAATGCCGTTGTCTTTAATTAGTCTACTAATAAATTACTTCTGTGAATATCCCTGAATAGCACCCATAATTATCATCCTTCAGCACCACCTGTCTCCTTCATGTGTGTATTCTCCACATTGTCAGAGGAGTATTTTTGTTTGCTAGACTTGTAGCTTTCAACACAAATGAGCTGTAATCACATTGTATTTTAGGTAACAGCTCTTGTACTGCAGTATACTTGTCCCACCCCTGATGTAGGAGTGTATTTTGGTGTGCTCTGTGTGTCTGTGTGTGTCTGTGTGTGTGTGTGTGTGTGTGTGTGTATACAGTGTCTTTGCATGTGTGCAGTGGTCGCTGCTTGCCAGGGCAGGGCAGGGCTTCCTGTTGCTGTGATTGCTGCCCAGGCAGAGCGGAGCACAGATCCTTTGGTCTCTGTTCTTCGTTGGCTTTGCCACCTGGACCTTCACCCACAAACCTGGCACCGCCTCCTCTCCTCTCGCCTTTCTCCTGCTCCGTTTTCCTCACTTCCTGCCTGCCTTCTCATTATCCCCTCATCTCTCCCTCTCTGTCTGTTCCCTGTGACCCTTGTTTTTTCTGTCTCCTCCTCTTCCTTTTCATGTTTGGCTCCCTCTCTCCTTACAGCCTCCTCCCTCCTCTCTGCCTTTTTAGTAAGCCCCCTAACTCTCGCTCTCACACACTCACTCTCGCTGCTTTGTAAATTTATCCCCAGCTCTGTGATTCATTCAGTGATTCAGAGAATGAAAATTCAAAGGTGGTAACAAAATCTGTTTTTCATTCCAGACCTTGTGATGCACATGTTGCCACATTTCTTTTTTCAATTTATTTATATTTTCCACTCCAGTTTTTTCCCGTAAAAACTGGAGTGTTTGATGTCTCGGAGAGCCTTGATGCCATGCAGACTAATTGAGTTGTAAGCAATAGATTGGATCCGGCTGATCTTGGTAATAAGGCCAGGGCTATATAAAGGTCAGAAGGATGTGGCTTGCTGTAAATTGCATTTTATATAATGACTATGACAATTAGGAGGACATCCTATTTTTGCAGCAATGAACAATCAAACGCCATGTGGAGGTGCACATGTGCGCACATTCTTAGACAATATGCTCACACCTACATGTCTGTGTGTGTGTGTGTCTGTGTGTGTGTGTGTTAGAACACTTTTAGACTTGATGTCGGGTTTACTGCTTGCTGGCTTCATGTTCGTTTCTGTATCCAGGAAATCCACATTTGAGCACAGTGCAGGAGTGCATCTCACGATAGGAGCAGGACAACAATGATTATTTTATTACAAGTTTATTAATTTATGTTTTGGTCTATAAAACACCACATAACAGGGAAATATAATGTAGCGTCTTCATGTGCTTTTAAAAAGGATTTCAATCCCGCTTTAGGAGCGACACATTCCCACATCATAAAATAGATTTTTTTTTTCTTTTACTGAATAGGATTACAGTGTGAACTATTAAATTAGAGAAGACACATCCTCCCTGAGGGCCCTGACACACCAGGATAATGGCTGGCCATTGGTGACCATCTGTGGCCCTAGCTTTTGCATTGTGCCCCATGCTGTCGGCACTAGTTGGCCCTTGTCGATAGCTTTTTGGCTGATTCACCATGTTGAATCCGCAATGGAGCCCACTGGTGAGTGAAATTACTCTGATTGGCGGTTCAACTCAGTGCATAAGAAGAGAAAGCAAACAAATGATTGAAGTGAAGAGGGCGTGAGTTTGACACAAACTTGATAAATTAGTTAGGATTGTTTTTGTAGCCTCTGAGCTCTTTATCAGAAACAGTTCGTGTTGGTAATGTGCTAACTGATGAACTAGCATCTTGAATATGTCTTGTCGCTCTCCCAGTTTCCCTTTTTTAATGATGATTACAGGCTACCACTGCCTGCTGCTATGAGGTGTTATTTCCTCTCACATAGGTGCAGAACGTTGAGTTGGCCGTTGGCTGTTGTCTTTGTGGTGTGTTCAATTGCAACTTTTTGGCCGAGGCATGTACAAAGTGAGAAAACGCAACAGTAGGCCTTTGTCACCACAAGTTCTTTGAAATTGGTTTGGTGTGTCTGGGCCTTAACATCTAAAGTGAGAGTGCATTAGGGTTATAACTAATATTTTTAAAATTTTCATTATCAATTAATCTGCTGATTACTTCTTGTAACTGTCTTACAACTGTGATTAATGTCCGTCACAGATTCCCAGAGCCCGTCTTCAAGCTGCTTTTTTTCCCCCTGACTAGTGATGATTTACTTTAACACAAGGAAAAGGAGTAAAATCCCACATTTGAGAAGCTATCACCATGAAGTTTCGCATTTCATTCAAAGAAAAAAATACAACTTAAATGATTGATAATTAAAGTAGTTGCTGATAAGCCTTTTATCAGTTGACTAATCATTTCAGCTCTAGATGGCTGTGCACACACTCGCATATCCTCCTGAAGCCTCAACGGCAACTTAGAACCTTGTTATGCGGTGAAACGAATTCACGTATATATCACTTGATAATTGGGGGTTCTCTTCATTGATTCCCACCCTGTCTTAGTCTTTCTTTACGACCAGTACTGCATCTGAAGCCACTTTTGCACAGGCTTCAACATGTAGCTATGGCAGTGGCTGCCTGCTATGAATACATGACCTGAAGCTCGGAGACCTCTTTTGTGTGTGTATGAGTCCATTGCATCAAACAAGAGCTGCTCCCAACTGGGGACAACAGGGAGCACACAGTGGTGTGTGAGAGCTGATACCAAGCTCTTGAGATATAAATAGGACCTCCCCTGCAACAAGGCTTCCACCAACAGCACTGATAATTCTCTACGCGTTTTGTTGGCTTTAGTCGTTGACGTTTTTTGTAGATTTTTTTTTGTCTTTGCACAGAAATTAACACCATCTCTTCTGTTTTTAGGAATCTTAATGGTGTAGTGGTAGTGTTTGTGTAATTGTTTAAATTGGTCCAGTATTGTCGAGGCTGCTGCAGTCAGCAGCCGCATATTGGGCTGCAGTATAACCACTCTCACACCTTCAATTGACTTCCTCTAGATTTGCTTGTTTTTGCCACTGCCAGGCTCAGATTGTTAGTATAAGTGTCTGATAGCGTTATGTGAAGCGTCCCAACAGAGAGAGGCCTTTTTGTTAAAGAGTAAGATCCTTTCTGTTCCACCGAAAATAGCCTGGAAATCACTATCGCCAAACCAACAGGACTCCATTGAAATAAAGTGAATAGAAGCATATTAAACCTCACCGTTTTAGTTACCAACTTTGGTTTGGTTGAAATAAACCTTTAATTCACCCAGTTAGGTGTAAGTTATGCTGGCTCTATATACACTTAGATTACAGTTTATTTACATGCAGCCTGGTGGGTTTGATGGTGATTTTGGGGCTGTTTCTGTTTCGATGAAAAGGATCTTACTCTTTAATGAAAAGGACTGTTTCTGTAGGGATCTTTTCCATAATGTTGTCAGACACTAATAACAATTGGAGCCTATCAGTGGCAAAAACAAGCACTTTAAGTGGAGGCAAATTAAGGGTGTACACGCCCCCAGTGGTTACCATGCATCGTCTCACAGCTGTTAAAAACTTGTTGTTCCTATTAGTCACTCAGACACAAAAACATGGAGTCCAGGTTGAAAAAATGCAGAAGTTACCCTTGGAGCTTGGCAGTATGTCTATATCAGAGACAAAGCTGGTTTCAAGGAAATTGCATCTTGGCTCTGCTCCCAGTCGGCCATAACCAGGATATTGTTTACCGGCCGCCACAGGCATGTTGCTAATTCTTCCATTTTTGGCATTCAGTGGGACATACCACTGCATCACACGTTCATCCTCCAGTGTGTCCTGTCGTTGATCCAAGGTTGTGTTAAGGATCAACTCGGAGAGCTGACACGAGTCATGAGGTTACTCATGCTGACAAGATCAATTCACGTGTGACTTTCACACATCCTGTTTCCTTCCTGCTTGATTAAAATCAGCTTTAGGCTGTCCCTTAAGTTATGAGGGGAGATAAGCGCTGAGCTGTATAATGTCTTAAAACTGACTCTTTAAACAGCTCACATCAAAGTCTCACATTTTGAAGCTGCAGAGAAGACAACCTCCCTAACATCACAGTGCATCATTGTTATAGATCATAGATACAGATTCATCTGCTAATTAGTTTCTGATTAAGTGTTAGGAAACTGAAAAATGTACATCATGGACTCCTGGAGCCCAAAGTGGCAACTTTTTAATTAAATTAAATGAGAGTAAAAATAGACACGCTTCAAATCCTCACATTTAAAAGCTGGAAGCAGAGAATGTTTTGTTTTTCTGCTTGAAAAACTAGTTGCTGATGAATTATCTGTTGACCACTTAATTAATCGACTAATTATTCTTATTTGGTAGCCCTCATGTCAGAGGTTCAGATAAATGGATTATATTATATCTCTGTAAATGTCAGTCACGCACAAGCTGCTTTCCTGGAAGACTATTTTTTTCTAGCACCTGTTTGACGCGTGTGTCTGTCCAATAATGGCAAATGACTTTGAAGTGTTGTAGATGTCACTGTCTCTGTTTGCTATTTTAAACAACGGCGGTCGAGCTGCAGCCTCTGTACTTTCACAGTCATAGTTGGACATATGAACAGTAGCATTTATTTGATTATATTTTTTCTTGCCAACAAACCTGTTACTGATGTTGACATTAGCCACTTAGCTGCTCAGGACAGAAGTTTCTCAGGCTGCTCGACGCTGCGGGATGAGCTGTGCCAGATTCCTGTAAAGCACATGAGGGAGACGAAGAAAGCGATCAGTGTGCTGGTGTTTGTGTCACAGTGGAGAATGTAGGCATTGAGGAAGAGGAGGAGGGAGTGATGAGTAAGGTGAGGGAGAAAGAAAAAAAAAGAACTTGGACTCTATTGTGCAGAAATGTTTTCCAGTGAAATTTGGTGTGTTTGAATTGGCCTATTTTCTTCTGTCGTCCCCCGCTGAATGTTGTCTAGCAAAACAATAATACGATAACAAAGCGCCAAGTTGAGGTTAGAGGTCCTGGATAAGAACAGAGAAAGAGGACACACATGTGTATTAGTCTTTTTGTTTTCCCTCGCAACTTGTACGCAACCCTGTCAGGCCCTCAGTCAAGGTAACAGTAAAGGAAGCATGAATCCAAACACATCTGGAGATCCTCATAGCAGAGGACAGAGAGGATGAAAAGAAAGGGAAAACCATGGGAACAGAGACGACCAAGCCCCCAGAGGGATACGGCGAGAGGAAGTGTGCGTCTGCGTGTGTGTGTGTGTGTGTGTGTGTGTGTGTGTTCTGTAGGCAGCCAGTCAGTGCTGAGTCATCGCTGGGCTGGCCATGCAGATAGAAACAAGCTTCTGGGGGGGCCAGCTGGAGGGGCACAAGGGGACACGCACTGAGCATGCTCTGAAAACTACAGGAAGGGAATTAGTTGTTGTGACAGGACGTATCCAGGAACTTTAGTGACGCAATATTTCATGGTGCCAAATTTTCAGTCCCTCACTGACGCACGTGTCCCCCGGTATGTTTGATGATACTAATGAACATATTTGCGGGTTTTTTGCATCATGACACCATCTCAAGAATTCATGTCTCTTTGTCTATGAGTGTAGCCGTGTAGGACACGGAGAGGGAGAGAGATGTTAGCCGAGAGATAACGACACATGTTGCTCCATGTTTGGCCTGACCACAGTGACCCCCCCCCCCCCCTTTTTAATTTCTTGTGGTTTTCTGTGATCTGTTGGACCACAGCCTATGACCCCCCCCCCACACACACACCAGACACACACAGACATACACCCATATGCACACACGAACTCATACTTCCTGTATTTAGAATACACCCTTCTGCGCTGCACTGGAGGAAGATGGTATGTAAATGTACATATGCCACCTGTTGTAGTTTGAGAATGATAAGCCCTTGTAAGTGCGACTGTAGCTGATGTCTTGCTGTGAGTTTACTCAACTGTTGCTCATTTATGGGAAGCATCAGTAAAATCAGCCATGCAGAAATTAGCTGCAGTTGTTATGTAATGCATGTTGGGATCTTTTAAAAACATCTTCAGCTGCTTTAAAGATCAATGTTTTCCTGCCTGTAAGTGTTTCACAGTTACATTTTCTCCCATCAGCTTTTACCACCCTGTGCAACAAATATAACTGCAAAATCCTTTCATGCTTTAGTCATGGTTGGAAATTAGCAGCAGACAGATACGGGTAAAATATGCAAATGGCTGCTAGATTTGTTTCACTCACCGGCCAAAAAATAATTCTGCTGAGTGAGTGGTAGATTTGGGGCAGAAAAGTAAATTTCCAACACTGCTTTAGTTAATAAAAAAGTATGTATGAAGGTCATTGTTGTGCTACATGCCGTGTGAACATCAAGCAACTCTGCGGTTGATTATACAACATTGTATCATCCATGGGCTGTCTGCGCAAACCAAGAAGCTCCGCTGTTGCATCAGCTAAGACCTCTTGTGGTTTTTTGGTACTACGTCCCCCTCCTTCTAATTGTCGATAACGATAAGTTGAGCACACTCAGGGTCATCATGTACACACCCGATTAAGGACGGGGTAGGGCTCTCATTGAATCCCTAGGAATGCATCCTGTTTCCTCTTTTCTGTGGGACTTTGTGGTCACCTCCTAAACCACTGCCTCATTTCTTTCTAATTACAAAAGTAGCAGAGTTCACTATGGTGAATAGGTAAGAGCGCCTGCAGTGTTGAATGTTGTTGTCATCTTTCTGCACAGAATGGTGACAGAGAAGTTATGCTTTGACACTTGATGATGATGTGTTTTTGCAGCCAATGAGGAAGTATGTCCATATAATAATAAGCAACATCTACAGGTTATTTACAAAGAAAGACAAGCTTGTTGACATGAAACTAATCAGCAGATAGTGTATCAGTATGCAGCAACTATGGTTGGGTACTTTTAAGATTACTGACTGAATTACATCAGCACTATCAAGTGTAGATTCACATTAAATCCATTGGTGCCAAATGTACCTGAGAGCACATCTGGATGAGATAACTGGGTTTAGCCTCTCCGGCGGCCTCTCTGTTGGCCAGAGCTAATGCTGCAGTACTGATCTGCTGCGATAGTTTCAGCGTCTGGTCTGTTTTCTTTTCTATATTATTTTACTAAAAGCCTAGTGTCACTGCTAGACGAGCAGACACACGCACACACGTACAACCAGACAGAGACAGAAGATTAGCTTTATGTGTGATTAGAAAAGAGCAGAGGAGAAGAACTGCTTTTCAGTCTACTACGTCTCCCCCGCAGCTTTAAAACATTTAATTGTTGTTATCGCAGAGAAAGGAAAGTACCAAAAAAAAGGTACAGTTGGGCACCAGAACCAGTATTGGCTCAATGTAACTCAAGCAGGAACAGAAGCAGAGACGTGAAACAAAGCAAAGAAAAGAGAATAACAAGTAGCAGAGACAAACTGTCCGAGGTCAGCCAAGCACCGCCACCTGAATATATGCAGGAAGAATCTCTTCAAGAATCACCAGAAAAATAGATGCTCCTGTAGTCCTGGAGGCCAGGAACTTTTGTCTCCCTTCATTTCCTGTCACATCTTAACAGTCTGCTCTCAAAGAAGTGGCAAAAGTGGCCAAAAAAACTAGCAGCCAGTAAAAATGAAGACATTTTGGCGGCCTAACCGCACGCAGTAAGACCAAACTGCTTATTGGACAGTGACCCATTCTAAATTATCATCAGAACCATTTGTAAGCAGTTGTACCCATCACAAGTCAGCTATGTAAGGAGCAGCAGATTTTATTTTATAGGGATAAACAAACATGTTGGGTCATCATCTGTTGCATATGGAGCGAGAACATGAGCCGACCATAATGACATCTCATGCACAGAACTCACTGTGGCGTAGGTTTATTTTTATACACCCTAAGCAAACAGAATTTGGAGAGTTAATTTGTAAAAAAAATACTGGTTCAAATCAGGGTAGGTGTGAAAACAGTCTTAAGTTGAGTTCGGAAACCATTTCATAAGCTGTATTGTCGAAGTTGTTGTTCTTGGGTGCAGAGAAAAAGCCAAATTGATTGAGAAAATGGGGTGTAGAGTCAAGTGACCACGGTCTGTGTAATGGCCCTGACATTAGACATAAAAAAAAAAAAGCAGAAAAAAAAAGCAGAAGGAACATTGAAACAGGTCACATGTAAACACACAAACACACAGAAGGCTGAGCAGGCAGTGTGGTTGATTGAGAAATTTTCTAACCATACTTCCTCAAGTCAGGGCCTCATTCAGCATCTGTCCGAATGACTTATTGCTGTTTTCATTCATTTCAAACACTCCAGTCTCTGTCATCCATATCAGCATAATTTGGAAGCGATTTAGTCATTTTTATGGACTCCATTTCACTCTTGTCATTTTTTTCTCTTCACGTCCAGACTCTGACCAGAAATTTTTCTTAAAGTATATGCACTTACAGTGTTTTTGCCCCTGATTCAATTGACTGTTTTTCTACAAATTGAATGGTTACCAATTGTCCTTTGAGTGAACTGCGGCCGTCCTTATCTATTAAGATACGCTATGACTGGTTGATTGCCAGAGATTCTTTGCAGGCCCATGTAATCCAATTTGGACTGTTTAAGATTGAGCGCAGATAAAATCAGACTTTTGGCCGTCCTTTCTCAATGTTTGAACGGTTTCGAACTTTCAAGTAGTTCAAAGAAATGCTCCGACTGTTCTGCCAGTTCCGTCTGTAGTTCTCCAGTTCTTGCACAACACTCCGCATTATCTTGATTTGCCTCTAATTACATTTCCATATCTCTCCTTTGTTTGTCCCTCAATCATCTTTTTTCTCTACTTCTTTTCCATACCATCCATCCCTCCACTCTTGTCTCCAAATCAACCCCTTGACCCCGGCCCTCTCCAACCATCTGTCCATTTCTCTTTTCCTTTTCTTTCCCTTTTCAACCTTCTTTGTCTCGCAGCAGTGATTCTCAGCCGGTCTGGTTACTGCAATGAATGGTAACACTATCCATCCAGCCAACACCACCACAACAGCAGGAGGAGGCCCAGGTGTGACAGCGCCCCCGAGAGGCTGGAGGGAATTCTGCGAGCTGCATGCCATCGCCACAGCCCGGCAGCTGGCCGGACACTACCGGAGCTTCGCCAGAGAGCGGCCACAACATGACGTGCTCCCTCCAGAGACCTTCTCCAAGCAGTTCACAGACCTCTTTCAGCAGCACTTCTGCTGCGAGGTCGACAAAGACGGCACCCCGCTCAGCCAGAACACATGCTCCATCGCTAGCGGTAGTGCTTCCTCCACCACCCCAGCGGCTCCTCCCCTCCCATCACAGGCTGTGATTGGGAGGTTGCGAATTACGTCTTTGTCTGGGGTGCAGGACTATCGGGAGGCGGGCCGGCCAAGTGGAGGGGCTGCTCTGTTTACTGTGGTGTCACCAAAAGTGGAGCCAGTGGTGGTGAGTCGGGAGCAGGAGCAGCCGCTGCGATGTGCTGCGGGGAACTCCTTATCAGGAAACCCCGTAGTGCTCAGGGGGTCGACTCGTAGCATTGGCAGCGGGTCGCTGCTGATTCGTAGCCGTAGCAATGAGGAGATCTCTGGCACTGATCGTCGTCAGGTATCTGAACGGTACTCCTCTGACTCCTCAACTTCCAACCCTGCACGCGCTGACGTCACACATTTCTCTGTCAGCCAAATCCGGCACACCGTAAGGCGGCTTCTCAAGAAACGGCCCAGCCCCTCCTCATCCCAGGACCTGTCTCCTAGCAACCCCAACCCCACCAGCAACAACAGCAGTCCCCCAAATAATGGTGACAGAGTGGGCGGGATTTCTTCCACAAATGAGGAAGTGTCATCCTCCTCCTCTTCCTCCCACTCTTCCTCTTGTCTGAACTCGGAAGCCACACCCCCAGCATCCTCACACATGTCCATGGCTGGAGTAGCCTCTCACTTCCTGGATCGCTTCCGTCGGTTACGCAGCGGAAGCATGAGGCAGAGGAGGTCAGAGGCGAGCGGTTGCTGTAAAGAGGGCCAACTGAGGTACTTGCTGGTGGATGACACTATCTCAGACTCTCAGCCCCGCTGGCAACGCTGCCGCCTGCTGGTCAGGAGGATCAGGGACGCTCAAGTTGGAGGAGGAGGCAGAGGAAGAGGAGGAGGGGAGAGGTACCAGTTGGAGCTCTATGATCCTCCAAAGGTAGAAACAGTTGCTCATGCTTACATTCATACGCACATATTTACATAAAACAAGCAATTATTGCATATGTGTACACATCATGGGTGTAATCATGGCCATGCAGTATATTAATGATTCACAACACTCTAAAATACACACAACAATGCAACTCCAGTCTGGGCAGCAGCAGACTCCGCTGTCTCATCATCTTTCTCTGTAGTCCCTGTATATTATATTTAATATATATTTTTAACTTGATCAAAATTCTTAGTGTCAGTTAACAGTTAAACAATTAATTATTAACATCCCTAATATGCCATATTTACGACATCTGTAACAAGCAGATGTATTCAGCTACAGGTATAAAGCATGTCATTGATGGCTGAAAATTCCTCGGTTACTGTTCTTGGTACAGCAGATGCCTGCTTTCAAAGGACTGTGTTTGTGTGTCTGCAGTTCTTGCAAATGTTTGTTGAGCGTCTTCTCAGAAATCTGCACACCACTGAAACACTCAACAGCTGGCAGGTTTCTCAGTTCGTGTTTCATATCTGTGCAAGACGGATAATTTCTCTAGATCTGTTTGTGTTCATCAATAAGATAGAAAGCCACAGAGGCCTTTTTAAGCGATGGTTAATGTCAGTTTGCCAGGCTGTTTCACAAATGCATGCACATACTCTGAATTAACACACACACAAGCACAAAGTCATTTCCTGTTTCCAGCTGTTTTAGTCTGAGGGGTTTCCCCCCTCCTTTTTCAGATCTTCTTGTGTTTGTTTTGTTTTCATAAATGATATTTTGCCGCATCTGAGAAGCTCCTTTTGCTGCACAGTTTGCCATATGACAAAACAAGACCAAGGCTGTGATGACATTTAGCTTTGTCTCATAAAACGATGTGTTTTATTGGTTGTTTTCATCACATATTTGCCTCCGGTTTGTTTTTTAACTGCAGCTACAGAGTGTGCTGTGATGGTTAGCGGGCATCTGCATTAAACTAGCTGAAAAAGCCGAAGAGTGGTATTACATGTCTGGTCACAGCGTAGATTAATGAAAACTAATCAGAGCATCACGCCTGTTCTTGCCTTGTGTGCAGAGTGGCACTGTTGCTGTTAAAACTCTGATAACCTTTAAAGATAGGATAAGAGATAGTTTGGCCTTTAACCAAGTTAAAGAAGCTTGAGGAAAAGGAGTTACTGTTCGTTTAGATTTAAAGGAGCTATATGTAAGAAATCTAAAGCAAATAGGCGTAAAATCATCCTAATATGTCACAGAGACTAAGGAATAATGTTCATATAACATACTGATCTCACCGACTCTCAGCTGTCCGTGGGCAAACAAATCAGTCTCCAGCGTGCCGCTGTCCAGCAACCTCAAATCTGTAGGGGAGGGGGGCGGACACGACTCGCGGCAGTATTTTGAATTTGTGTGCAGTAACCGTTTTGGCCACATTCTTACATACAGCGCCTTTAATCTGCCTGTTCCTCGCTGATTACTGTCACACATTTCTTTATAATATAGTAATTTTCATGCATTCATGCAGCTCAGCATTTGCCCAGTGTGGCATTTTTGTCCTCAGTTACCTCAAAGAATCTGCAACATTCATGTCTTCTTTTACTCTTTGGTGAGTCAATATGCCTCCTACACTATTTCCTGTTTGTTTGGGGTTTGGTTCAGCCAGTCACAATTTTTCTGCTTATTACTTTAGGATTAATGCCTCAACTGAACGATCAGAATTTATTAATTTTCCCTCTTTATCATATATTTGTTTGAGCATCTTGCATTTTTAAGTTAGGAGCAAGAACTATCAGCATGCCCTCCCCTTGCCCCTGCTTGACAGTTCCTCACAGCACAGCAGGATGTCTTTCTTTTTTTCTAATATGCATGCTTGGCTCCCCACATGAGACCTCATGGCATAAAACCCTGCAATATTTCCAGATGGGGCCAGCTGCAAGGCTGCATGTGCTTGCACACCCAGTCCTCCAAGATCCCCAAACCAGTAATCACAGCAGCCAAGTTGACTGCCGTCCCAGCCGCCGCCATCTACAGTATAAGGCAGCAGAGTTCAAGTCTCTTCAGGGTGTGTGCAAGTGTGTATTCTGGCACAAACAGGGGTCAATGAGATAGACATTGCATGCCTGTGCGTGTGTCTCAGTGTGTATGTGTGCTCGTAGCGTTTTATATTTAGCAGCCCTCGACTCTTCAGCCAGCTGCAGCCCTAACCATGTGCGTGAGGTAATTCAGTTGATGATAGAGCCAGAGCTCTGTGTGTGTGTGTGTGTGTGTGTGTGTGTGTGTGTGTGTGTGTGTGCGCATGTGCGTGCGTGCCTGCGTGCGTGCGTGCCTGCGTGCGTGTGTGTGTGTACGTGCATGCATATTTGATCAGAATGGGAAGGCATTGGCAGGATTTTCCTGGCTGATTGCAATGCTGCTTTAGTTAACCAACTGCAGCACTGCTCTGAGTGCTCCCCCTCTCACTTGTGTGTGTGTGTGTGTGTGTGTGTGTGTGTGTGTGTGTGTAATCTTGGCAGGGCAGAGAGTTAAGGCCCTGAGAATGGCCTTAAAAGGAAGGAGAGCTGTGGACTTGCATGCACACATTTTTTAACATACACAAGAAGCACATGGGTTCACATCCTAAAAGAAGTCATTTAAACACACATGCTTGGGGTTGCTCAGCTCTATGCTCTGTCGGTACAGTTTCTTTTTTGTGGATGTAAATTGAGATTTCACACTTCTGTGGGCTCTTTCTGTGACTCTGCGGGTAGGTGTGTGAGCATGCATGCCTGCACGCTGCACACATATCTCGCTACACAGAAGATAATCATCCCAGGGCAGTGCTCATATATGTATTTTTATTCACATCTCTGTGTCTGTGTCTTTCTGTGTAAGAAACATCAGTAATATCAGTGAGCTCACTTCGCACAAAAGAGGAAGCTGCATGGAAACTGATAATGTATTTGCGTGAGAAAGCTCCAGTTAAGGCGAAGTGCCCTGTCAGGACTAAAGTTGAGCCAGGTTTTTGATGCAGTACTAATGTCAGTCTAAACACAGGTTTAACCTGCTTCATTCTGATAACCTGGGCAGGTGAAAGCTTGCCAGTTACTTTAGGAATGCACCAAACAACAACTCTCTACTCCCGAGGACAGAGGAGAAAACACATTCAGGGAAAAATGTGGAAAATGACCAGTGATGACTGTCAAACTGCTCACATGTAGTAATTTATTTTTTTTAAATCTTTCTAGTCTAGGTGTGAAGGACTGTGTTTGTCTTGTCCAAGATCTTATTCTGTCAACGAACCACTAAAATGATCATACCTGTGTAGTGTAGTCAGTTTGCTCACTGTAAAAGAGTAGAGAGGATAAGTTTTTTTTTTTTGAAAAACAGATAAAAGACGTTCTTGAAATTCACAAGAGTGTACAAAAATGAAAAATAAAAACTTTGAGATACTTTATCAAAACAACCCACACCAGTTTGACTGATATCATCCTGGCTTGCAGGCACACACAGAAAAATCATGGTTTAGTAAAATAAATGAAAATGGAAAGATCTGCTTTTGCAAATGAACCCTTCTGACAAACGACTGTAAAGATGTCATGGTCTGAACTGATTTGAATGGATAGAAATATGAAATCAAACTGTAAAAAGGCTAAAGATTGCCTCTATAAGGACACTATGTCTTTCATGCTTCTGTATCAGTGGTGAAAATATTATTACTATGCAGACACACTTTATAGTGTTAAACTATCACATCCAAGCTTTAAGTTTTGACATGGTGAACTCAGTGATGTCATAGTAAGATTGACTAATTCCAATATTCAAGTGTTTTGCACCAAAAAAGTTAATGAATATGTTAAATTGTATTTTTTCCTAATTGATTGATATATTCCGCTTCACTTCCTCACCATCTAAGCGTTCTTGTTGCATTTGTGCATATGATGCATTTGTTTTGTTGGAAAAATTGATATGATAAAATTGAAAGCCTTTATTGATCCCCAGAGTAGAAATGAGAGATTTAGGGCCCTACCTTACACGCAGCGCAAAGCTACGCAACTGTCATTGCTCGATTCAGAGTGACACAGTTGTCATTTTCATGGCCAGCACCCATGCTGTGTAAGATGCAAAAGTGCTTGCACCTATCTGTGCCCATGGGTGCGTAGGTCTCAAAATGAGGTGCGGTCAGACACATTGTTGGTGCATTGCCAGAAAGCGACTGTGCCATTGACCAACAAAGTCCTGTTCCTAAGTCAGTTGTACAGTATTTTCCTTCTATTTGAAGGGCGCATTATTCAGATAGTAAGATCCGGCTACGTAGGCGGTTCACAACACGCATACATTCTGTTTGTTACACACACAGAGATGCACAGATGGGCTGCAGTTGGGTAAAATAATACATTATTAATGTGGAAAACATTAATTACAATCTCTAAAATGCAGACTACCCACTAAGAGAGACGCTAAGCACATTCACAAACAAGGAGCAGTGTAACTTCATTAATTATTTCAGAAGCTAAATGTTTGTCCTGTTCCTTCTGTCTTTTTTTATAACCCCAGTTTTTAGTTTTGCTGCTTAAATGTCCCATGATATTTACTGCAGTGACATTCCCCCTGTTTCTGCAGAAAAACCTTTACTCCTCCAATTTGCCAAATCCACTATGCAGTACACCAGGAACAGGTGTACCTGACTTTTAAAGGGAACAGATGACACTCTTATTGTTTGGATTCATTTTATGCCCAGAAGACTTCTTTGATTAATTGAGGCACTAAATACAACCTCTTTGCCCCTTGTGCCTTACTTTGCCCACAGATCAGACTGGCAAAACGTGGAGATGGACATGACCCAAATGCACTCATGCAGCGCACTTTAAACCATTCACTATAGATCATTTAAATAGGGCCCTTAAACCTTTCCACTAGTAGAAGGTGGTTTCAATCTATCATCATCTGGGTTGTAGGCCCAGCATGCTTCTGCTGCACCACTCTGCTTATTAATGACAACTTATTGTACATGCTTCTTAAACTGGAACTTATATCAGCAGGTTTTAGGACTGTGTTTTGTGATTTTTTGTTTTGCAGATGGAATAACAAGATAGCTAAGCCAAACCGATGTAACACTTGCTGTATTGCAGAAGTGAATCTTGTCATGTCAGCTGAAAGAAGCAGATGTCTCTATAATGTCCTCAGTGCCGTCTGAGGCTTTAACTTTAAAGTCTTTGCTTTAAAGTTTGGCCTCAAGAATCTCAATGAGGACAAAGTGGCACCATGACCCATAAGTGTTATGTTGTTTTAGATTATATAGCCCACATCCCAAGAAGCTGAGAAGAAAGCGACATTGGTTTTGGTATACTTTTCAGTTATCTTAATGTGCAGTTTTGAAGTTATCTTGTGACCTCCCTCAGCTTTGACTTTCTCTTAACTGAGGTAGTCATTTCTACAACACCGAGCCCTTCTTTTCCTTTCATCTGACGTACGGTAGTCAAGGTTACAGACAAGGTTAGCGTCTTGCCAGGAAAATCGTGGTATTCTGTCTCCCAGAGTCAGTTCCCACAGACTGCTGCACTCTGATGGTGGATAAGTTTCCTCAGACCTCCTGTAGACTTCATCTTAATCACACCCCTCTCATCTCATCTCAGCTGTGTGTGTGCATGTGTGTGTTTGTGCCTTTGCATGTGTTTGTTCCAGCTCCTCGAGCCTTAATCTTTCCCACATGGTTTCATTTCATGCTTGTGCGTAAATGTGCCTACAACTATGTATCATGTTGCTCTTGGAGTTTGTCCTTCTCCGTCTGTATGAGTTTGTGCTCGCTCACACATATCTGTATGTATGTTGACATATATCGTAAAAGCTTTGTCTTCGCCTTTCCTGCCCATCAGGGTCACGTGGCACTTTATCTCAAGCCTTCAGTGAAAAGAAAGTAGAATAATTTCCAGTAATAGGCCTTCTGATGAAGTCAATTTCAACACTGTGCGTCATTAAACAGAATTGGAGTTAGCTGAAGTCAAAATACGTTTAAATACATGTTCCTATGCATTCTGATATTTGCATTTATTTCTGCACGTTCCTCTCCCTGCTGTGTTTTTCTTTTTTTCTCTCACTGACAGTAAGAGAGGAGTTTGCAACATCAGTGGAAAATACTTTTCCAACAACCAGACTCTGGTGTCCATCTGTTCTGTGTTACTTGTTGTACTTCAGTCTCTCATATGGCAACATGCAGCGTTAATTTGGCTCTCGTTGCATACCACAACTAAAGCTCTGAGCATATGGGCCCCAGTCAGCTGAAGCAGAAACAGAATGAAATCAACCAAGAGAGACACAGGAAACGCAGCAGAAAGAGACATGACAAAGACAGACTGAAAGTAAGGTAGACAAGCCAGCAACAAGGAGGACAGACAGAGTGAGATCAAGGTGACTGTAGGTCTGTGGCAAGTTTTTGATGTTCGTTTTTTAACTTGAGATGTGCAGAATTCTTCCAAAACAAGCGAGAGGTACATTCAAACACACATTTTCCTTGTGAGAAGACTCCCTGTTTGCAGATACAGTGGATTTATTTATTGTGTCCCGAGTCCACATGGACACCAATTAAATGCTGACAATCCATCACCCAAAAGCTTCTCTTGTCACTTGTCAGAAATGAAGGACATCTGACTTAAAGAATAGCCCCTAAATCATCATATAATGAGCAATAAAACATGGAATTAACATTGTCTTTATGCTCATCTGACTCACTTAACAAGCAAAGCCTTTCAGAAGACCAGGAAACTTTCTACAGCTAAAGCTAATGAACCTGAATGTAACTGGCTAAATTCTGCCCGAGATAAAGCTCTACACTATAGCTGTTTCTCATCAAAGATACTCTACTGCTTTAGCTCTTCAGGTTGTTATTTTAGGCTCCGCTAACCTGAATTAATTCAATCAAAATACACATTTGCTCACATCAAACCGTGGATTTTGAAACGTGTTGCCTCTGTGGTTTCTGCTGCGAAGCCAGCATCATTGTGGTGTATTAAATTTCATCTGTGCTGCTTAAAGCACTGAAAAAAAAGACATTTTAAAATTCCAGAACGTCTGGATAATTTGCAAACGTCACTGCAGAGATTTAATTTGGACTGTTTCCCTGAAAAATTATCGTTCCAGACTAGTCATGGGTGATTTTGCTATATTTTTATTTTTATGGCAACCCAGGGGCCTCTATCAGCTGAACACTAATAAAACATGCACCACGTGAATAAATTAAAGGACATAAATGTGAGTTACTTGTGTAGAAACTTTGGTTTAAATTTTGCACGAACAATCTCGGCAATAAAGTTAAGGGCTGAAACAATTTGAGAAGTATTTTGATAGCAGGATAAACGTTTGAAGTAATTTTTAAAGCAAATATTTTCAGATTCCTGCTTCTCAAATGCGAGAATTTGCTGCATCTCTTTCTCTTATGTGATAGTAAACTGAATGTCTTAAGGTTTTTGAGTGTTGGTTGACCTAAACAAGACATTTTAAGACGTTATGTTGGGCTTTAGAAAACTATAATTGTGAGAATCTGAGATGTTTCACTATTGCCTGACTCTCTAGAGACCAAATGCTTTATTGATCACTCAAGAAAATAAATTGCTGATTATTTGGACGGCCGGTAATCCTGAAAGTAGCTAGCTCTTGTGAAGTTGTGCAGAACTTCCAAGTGGCCTGTCAGCCTCGACTGATATCCGCATTTAGAGCGGAGATTATCTCTACCGAGAGAGACATGACTTGAGTTTCATTTTACATCATAACAGTCTTTGTATCTCACCCACAAAGTCAAATTTTCTCCTCTTTCCAGGGATCGAGTTTCATGAAACCTAGAAGTTATGCCTCGAGGTGACTTGACTGAGTCATGTAATGGGTGTAGATATGTGCGTGGGTGCACATGCATGCTTGTGTTGTGTGTTCACCACATGTATATATGGTGTGAATATCATGTTACAAATCAATTTGTTCTAACCAGATTGTAAAAGTCTAATAAATGGAAAAGCATGAGAGTAGATGTTTTCCTGTTTGTCTTCAGTGAACTAGATTACTTGAAGGTTCTGCTTTTTAGTGTTTCTCTGCTGACTTGCCTGAACTTGTCCTCCCTGCTCCTTCTAATTTTGAATCACCAGATCTTTATCTTGTGCAGCCCACAGAGATCTGAGGTAGTTTTTGGAGAAAAACTGGGATAACAATGCCTCTGGAAATCCTCAGGCAGCCATCCACTTGGCTCTGAGTTTGGAAATACCTCTGGAAACAATATGTCTGGTTGGTTGGCATAATGTTGGTTTTTGAAATGTAATGACGGCTCACTGTGACTCGGTCCTTTGCTGAAATTTGTCCTGATGAAACAGAGGCCTGCAGGGTTGCATGAGAGTCTTGATTTCCCAACAGCTGTGTTTGGCACCACCATGGAGGTCTTTTGAGGGATTGGTTTATGAACAGATTAGGGTAGCATTTGATTAGGGATGTCAGTGGTTAACTCTTAATCAGTTAACCACAGAGAACATTTTGAATGGTTATGCATGTTTATCACTGTGCACCATCGAGTCTGTTGTGAGCAAGCTAGTGGCTCTACTCATTCTGCGATTATCGCTAGTAATGTCAACAGTGTTGCTGTGGAAACATTGTGCCCACCCTCCGCAGAGCCCTTTTTCATATTGTTAACTAAGCCTATGTTGTCACTATTAGCTCTGTTAGCAGTGTCAGCACAGCTAGAGGTGCTAAATACGTTACTCAACAATGCTAAAGGGGTTTTGCGGCTCAGAATGAAGCCGCTTACTCACCTGGGCTATACCTAGGGGAGGATTGGAGGGTGGCCACCATGTTTGTGTAGCAACACAGTCCCGGTGGCGGTACCAGTGGTGCCACTAGGAAGCACCAACCCAACTCGGGTGATGCATAGTGCAGAGCGGCCAAGGCTACCTAACCAGTGGAGACTGGAGGGTGGGCAGTGGCCACCATGTTTCCTTATGTTAATGTGGCTGGCCAGCTGTCTGACCGCAAAGCTAAAGGAAAGGAAAGTAAAAAGCAAGACATTCACTACTTCTAAATGGATAAGGCTTTGAAATGCAGTCTTTTTTTATTTTGTTAAAAAATGGATATTGGACTGTTTTGGTTATCCTGATTGTTTCTTTTCAATTATGTGTTTAGAAAATAGTGAAAAACACTCATCACAATTTTCCAGAACCCAAAGTGAGTTTTTCATATACTTGTATTGTCCAGGCAGTGGTTCAATACCCAAATGATATTCATTACAATGATGTCAAACAGATTAAAGCACCAAATTCTTAGCAGAAAGCAAATGGTTAGCTTTTTCTTGCCTCGTCAACTAATTGTTTTACTACTATTCGACAGATGATACCCAAATGTAACCTATCAAAAAAAAGAGAGAGACCATTGAAAAGATGTTTTCACTGAAGGTGCAGGTTGATTTAATAACATTTTGAATAGAAAGTTGGCTGTATTGATGCAGCAGTCCTGCAACAAATTCTAACATTAAGTTTATAATTTTCAGTTTTTATTGAAGCTGTTTCCGAGAGGTGTTGGCAGCTGCATTTATAGTGCTGAAAAGCAGGGAATCATATGACAGAAACATGAGTCAAAGAGCAGAGTCTGGGTCAATTAAACTTAAAAGAAATGTAGTCTTGGTGATCAGAATTGTGGATCATGCCGCAGTATCCCACTCCTTTCCGTATAAATGTGGTTAGATTTCTAAAAAACATGATAAGTGTTAATGCTAGTCTCTGTAACCACAACAAAATGGAGGATTTTTCACCAAAATGTGTCATTTTACGTTGTGGTAAAGTTACAGTATTGGAAAATATGAGTGCTCTTAAGAGATGATTAATCTTTTAGTTGGTGGTGGATTGAACACTGGCCCCTGTCCATGGAGTTTCAAGCTACATCCAGTCCTGTTTAGTGTATAATTCAACATTTTGCTTCTTAATTAAAAGTCCTCACACACCACACTTTTGTTGACGTCGTCTTGAGGGATTAAGACTGCGCACAGAACCAGTGTTTAGCCAAAGTCAGCAGTAATGACTCTTGTCAGGAATACAGTGAGTCATAGAGGGATCCTACCAAGTTTAAACCCACACATTTCCAAGGAAAGCACTTGGTGTAAATATAACCAGAAGCTTCAAAGAACTGCAGCCGCTCAGATGTTGCAAACGACGTACAGTAGATCACTAGATGATAGTCTTTTTCTCAACTTCTCTAACTATGAAGGGCACGGGCAGACAAAACAAAGACACTTCTCACCCTTTTTAAATAAAAGTCTTTATTATTGGTTTTATGTCCTTTTGATATAATACAAGATATAGTTTGATATGATTCATGTGCAGATTTGTGATTTCATGCTGTGGGCAGAATCCACACGTTCATAGTCCACATCCCTTTCAGTATGTTTACATGAACCAGGAGCTTGCCCACGCTTTTCTCAGCACTTCTCTGCTGACCTTGACTGCGGATACCAGAACACTTTGAAGAAATGATCCCGACTGACGTGCCCTCTGCTTTTGGAGGTCACTGTGTTAGTCATAAAGCTCTGTAGTGGTGGAGCTGAATGAGCTGAAAGGTCTAAATATTGTTGGTCTTCATTGACAGACCTCTTCGGTTTTGTGTCAGGTTTGAGGGCAGTGACTCTAGGCTTGAAGAGGTGGGTGTTGCCCCCTTTTTTTCTCAGTCTTATTTGTCAGAGAAAAGGGAACAATTGTCAGTATGACACTGTTCAGCCTTTCACGTGAAGCTGTTCCCAATCAAGATGCCCGAGAGGAGGCTCCAGCTTGTGGTGTACCGCAAATTTCATGTGTACCCCATGGTGAACTCACAATCCTGTCGCCAGAGTAAATGTTGGGATTGTACGTTTTTACAGACCACAGATATGTAATATTTTTACGTTTTTATGTAGTGGATGGACAACGCTGTGGTTAACGTGGTTATGCTAAGCACGAAAACCAATGGTTTATGGCCAGGGAAAGATCATGCTTTGGCTTAAAACACTCTGATTTGGTGGCGCCATCACAGCTGGAAAAGCCGTTGATGTCTTGCTAAAAAACACCTGGTTTTGGCGGCACAGTCGTCACTGAAAATGCCGCTGAAGTCTTGCTAAGAACAGCCAGATTTGGTGGCACAGTTGCAGCTGGAAATGCCACTACTTTCTCACTAAATACAGCATTTTGATGGCACAGTAGCTGCTGGAAGTGCCACCATTGTTGCACTGAAAACACCAAGTTTTAGTGGGAGAATTGCTGCTGGAAATGATGCCATTGTTTCTGCTGGAAATGCTGTTGATGTCGGGCTAAAAACACCATTTTGGTGGCACAGTTGCTGCAGGAAATGCCGTCAATGTCTCGTTAAAAAAACACCCACTTTATCTGCCTTGCGGTCTCAAACAGAGGTCTGCAGCTTGGCAGCCATCTGGCCTGGGTGTCACGCCATCCACCATCCCCCTCATTTCGTGATGACAAAATCAGCTCATATACATGTAATCAGAACTATGACACTTTAAAAACATTCATGTGATACGTATAAAACGTACAAATGTAACGTATCCATGGTTTGCAAAAGTCTACAATGCCACAATTTTCTTCTCGCAACTGGGCTGGAAACTGGAGAGGTTTATAGCCGAGTGTGAAGCAGCAATTTGATGGGATTCAATCACTTTACAGTAAGTCTGAACCCATGATGCTCTCCTTCCTCTGAGTTCCTCTCTGAGGAAAGCGTGTTTAAATGTCTCGTTCATAAGTAAGGGTCAGGAGAAGCAGGAAATTAACAAGCATACATGTGAAGCACATGCAGAAATGAGCTTCTTTTGCAGATTGTCGGGGCATCTGGAAAGAGTTCAGAGTAAAATTTCTGCCTTTTACTTACAATACCAGTTGAAGTGGTTCAGGCATCCAAACCAGATGCCCGTTTCCCTGTGGGAGTAATCTGTGCAAGTCCAACTTGTAAAAGACCCTGGGGCAGGTCCAGAACACGCTGGAGGGAAAGCACATCACACTTGGCACTGGGAACGCCTCGGGATCCCCCAGAAAGAGCTGGAGGATGTGGCTGGGAGAAAGCAATTAGGGCTACCTTGCTCAGTTTGCTGCCTCCGCAACTAGACTGTGATGCGATAGATAGATGAAACATGCCGTGCACTTTATGGCTGGACCATTACATTGTATTTTATGCACATTGCTACTGCTCGCTTATATAAAAAACTGACAAATTAAGAGGAGGAGAGGAAGTTGAGCTAAGATGTGGTTCACAAAGCTCACAGCGTAGCTCACAACAGTGTTGCTTTTGTTGATATTTATTTGTATTCCGTCTAAAGGAGGCATAAAAACTGTCTTCTCATGCAAAGTGGAAAACATCTCAGTGTGGAAAATGCATGAATGTGGGAGGAGTGTTGTGTGTGTGTGTGTGTGTGTGTGTGTGTGTGTGTGTGTGTGTGTGTGTGTGTGTTTTTATTTGTTTGCATGTGTGTGTGTTTCAGTGTGACAAAAATCTATAGAAACATCTAAAGGAAGTAGAGTGGTTAGAGTCATGTGGTCAAGATGTTTGTCAGATCTCTCGCTCTGTCTCTTTCTAGTTCTGTGTCTTTTTGCAGAAGAGGTTGTCGTGTTGTCTCTGTGTGTGTCTCTGCCTGCATTATTGAACACTCTGTTTCGATACTTAGCTTTCGCTTCGGTGAAATTTAGTGGCTTAATAATATTTATCCGTTTATGCATGGGAAATGTTTGCTTTTCCCCCTCGTCACAACCTCTTTGTTGGACTCTGTTGCGTGTGTTTTTGTGTTTGTGTGTGTCTGTGTGAGACCTGCAACCACAGTGCCAGTGCACATGACCTTGCTGAGTTGCATGTGGAAAGCCCCCAAAGCTGTTTAACACCCTCACCCAACAGTCTTCTCTTGGCCTCTGTTCTTCTTATTCATCATTGCCCATACATAGACCTACACACTCACACCTGCGAACACTATAATGTTACCAAGCACCATTACATCATAGTTTGAGTAAGTGCATTTGCGGTAAGAAGTTGAAAAGTACGTGAAGTGCTCCTTTTTTTTATTAGCATTATCAAATGATGTTTGTCTTGTAAACACCTCTAAACTTGTGACTCTTCAGTTAGGATTATATTTTTCAAAGCATGGGACTCTGCTTGTCAGTGCTTGCATAAGGTTTCTACTGTAAGTCTCTCCATTGATTAACAAGATGGTATCTACATGCAGTTGCCAGTTTATTATAAACTTTACATCTCTCATGACGGTAAGATTTTTCGCATGGCTGATGTAGATGTATAGAGTGCTGCAGGAATGAGTCCTAAAACCCAGGAGCATTTCTGGACATCCGATTCCCTTGTCTTGAAGTCAGTGGGTTTTTTGAGTGGGTTTGTGGTTAGATTTTCGTCATGAAAATATATAGGTAAATAACCAACTTGTGAATTTTAAAGCTTTTACATGTCTTGAAGACGGTTGCGAATAAGTAACAACGAGAAGCTTCACAGCCTCGTTGTGGTGGTGAGGTTAAGTCATGGGACTGTGGTGCAGCTTGTTCATAGCCTTATGTTAGCTTTTTGCTTGTGGCGATTGCATTTACGCTTAAAAAGATCCTAAAAGTGGTGTTTATTAGTAAAGATCATCTTTCTAAACAGAACTTGTAGGAGCTTGTTTTGTGCAATAATCCGAAATCCAAATTCAATGGAAAAATCCCACTGACTTTTGTCAAGGGAACCAGGGCGATGTTAACCTCTAAGTCATCATCCCTGCACCACCATATTACATCTGTTTTAGATAATATCCAGAAGGTTACCTAATAAACTGGAAAATTAGTGTATTTCCTATCTATGCTTCACTCTCATCTCGTCTTGTCTCAGAATCAAACTCTCTGTAGCTCTAAGCAGACGTTATAGTTATTACACCTGTACATATACCAGATTTAGATGACATAAAAATGAACAAATACATTTTTTTAAAAATAATTTGCCTGTCTGCTTTCCCTGTGGTAGTTGTGGGGGGTCTTCATTTACTTCAGCTTGCTTCTGCTCTAAAAAATGTTCTTTTATTTGTTTGGTTTTTCTTTCTCTGTGCAAATTCATCTCTGCACATGCTCCCATGTTGTTGCTGCAGTAAAAAGAACCACTGATAGTCATACTTTAATTGCAGTATTTGCTTAACGATGACCACAAGAGTAAACCACAGTATCATCATAACATAAAGATCAAGTTCGAGGTTTAATACTGGAGAGAACTGACGTGATGTAATGTGGTCGGAAACAGGAATATTAATCTAGTGGCATATTCGGACTGATGACAGTAAGCCTCTGGGGGCAATGGCCAGTATTTATGTGATTCCAGTGTAGCTGTTTATATCTGGGCCAAGACTTCCTCTTCCGTGCACCGGTCAATTCGGCTGATCTCTATAAACAGAATTCAGATACATAAATAAACAAAGCTAAAGCTAAAGTCATCAGACGACAGCTGATGGGTTCTGAGGTTGCAGTTTGGCCAGTGTGCCCTCCACACATACTGTTTCCCTGCCACTTAAACATATCTGTTTATAGAGATTAATAGAGATTAATCTAATGGTGGCAAACATTGGAATTTTGCCATTTGATTATTGTCAACAAATTGATTATTATGTGCATGTAAACATAACGTTTATCCAAATCAGGTCACATTAATTAATTGATTATATTAATGAGAATTATTTTGACATACAGCAGGGCAGCACTGACAAAAATGTAGATGAATTCATGTACTTTAGATTATCAGCAACCGTATTTATCAAATAATTGTTTTCATTTTTCATGCTAAAAGGTTAAATATTGCTGTTTCTTTGTCACAGTGTATGAAAGTAAATTTAATATCTTGTGTCTGTTAGACAGACGGAACAAGCAAATTAAAGGCATCACTGTGGCATTTTTTTTTTTTAACGATTAAACAAACAACCAGTTAATCAGAAAATGATAACGAAAATAATTGCTGTTGCAGCCATAATGTAATAAATAATTATAGGTCTTGGTGTCCATACTGGTTGTCCTGTCACACTGTACTTTGACCAGTATGACCATGGTAAAGGTATTAAATTGAATGCCTTGTGGAATTAAAAAGGCCCTCAGCAGTCTGTATATCTTCAGTGCTCTCCTCCACCCTCTCCTCTCCACTCCATGCTTTTCCACTCAGTTCTCCTCAGCTTTATTCTGAGTCACATCTCCAGCTCTGCTAAGCCCCCTCCCCGGATTCTCTCCGGGCAACTCTTTAGCCTGGTTTCAATTACAGAGCCAAACACAACTAGCATTTTCTCATTATCTGTGCCTCTCAGTTTCCCCTCAGAAAAATGACTCATTTTTTTTATCCTGTTGCCAGCGGATATGATTTGTCAATTGGAGCTGTAGCTCCTCACTAAGCAGACCGAGGCTTTTGATACTGCGCTATAAACATTTAGAGTTTGCTCTGGCCCTGGCACGTCCCACTTGGCTCTGACTCTCGTGTGGAAAATGTTATCATGGCTAGATCTCCTTCCCTATGTAAACCTGGTTCTGGCTCAGTGGTACCAGGAGCTGTAGTTGTAAGGGGCAAAACTGCACAGTAAGGTTTATTCAGACACAATGGTGTGGCACCGGGGGCAGGAGGGAAAGGAAGGACGAGAATGTTTTTCTTTCCCAACTTCTGGGCATGATTCTCTGTCAGAAGTCGTTTTTTGTAGTCGTAAAAAAATCAGTCACAGCAGAGTTTCATTTTCATGCCTTTGTAGGCAGGCTGATATTACCACTTTTCTTTGGATCCCCTGTAGAGCTGTGTATTGGTATTATAAAAAGACAGCCCAATACTAGTACCCTTAAGTGATCCTAAATCCAATAGAGTACTTTATTCTTTACCCCTCATGTGAATGGAAGCATTCAGTTGTGTAAAATAACACCAGATGCCACAGGTCTGTAGTATAGTCAAATTGTAGCGGCATCTCGGCATGCTAAACTGCCAACATTGCCAATACACCATGCTCCACATCACCACATTACAAAGACCTCCACACCAGGGACAAGAGCCACATGTACACAGTGACGGGGCTAACTGTTAGCATTACACGATTAACATTACTCAACGGTCATTAATGAGTTTAACAGCAGAGGTCCAGATCAGACCCCTGGCTCGAAAATGATAGAATGTAGGTGGTGTACGACTGGAGAAGTTTCAATGGTAGTTGCTACTGGCTTATATCAGATGTCATTGACATGTCAGTTACAACAGCATAATGAAATAATAAAATGATTGAAAAATAATAAGAGCTAACTAAACAAAAACGCAAATGCACTTTTCTACAGCCTTAATGATTAGTGTATCTATTGATTATCATTCCAGTCCAGTGTCGTCTTTTTGAGTCTTGTAGAGTCAATTTTTCCCATTTTCTTTCCACCCTTCAGCACCCTATCCTTTTCCAAAATACGCCAAGCTGCTATTCCTTTCGCTCCCCATTGCTTAAATCCTTGATTGTATTTTGAAGGTTTGAAATTTCTATCATAAGCTACCCATTTTAATATATCTGCCTCCTTTTGAATCTTATACTTTTTCAGTACTTTAAACCACAGAGCTAATGTGTGCAGTGTCATTGGATCCATATTAAATTTTAGCTCCTTGTATAGTTTATTATCTCCACTCATATTTTGAATTGGAATTTAGTCTGTTTCTTTTTCTGTATCTTTTTCAGTTTGCTTTATATTCGGACTTACACCAACAATATAAACGTCTCAATTTAGCAGCATAAAAGTACCCCTTCGTTTTGGAAGACACATGCCGCCTCTATCATTGGATAGCTTGAGAGTTCTGGGACTTCTTTTGCCCTAGTAACCAGCCCTAACCCCCTATTACTCTTTTTGGTGTATTCTTCATTTTATCTGTAATTATTTAATTTCCAGAGAGGTTTGCTGTTCAAAATGTCTGTCACTATCATCTTTATTAGTTCAGGGGGATTTCAAGGGTGGGGGGTGGGGGGGTGTAGAATACTAGAACTTTGAAATGTCTTTTTCCCATGTGTACAGTTACTGGACATACAACACGCCCTTAACTGACCATCACACATACACACACACCCATAACCGACACATGGCAGCTCTTACACATGTGGACAAGCAGCACACGGGTGAAATCTTTTAGATGCATAAACACAGACACACACATGCAAGCAATCTTTCATCCACTGCTGAGTGAAATTTGTGCACTTTTGAGATGTTGTTCTTCTTCTCAAACTGATGTCTGTGTTTTCTAAATGACATACAGTTCATACTTTTCAGATGCACACACTAATGGTGATGCAACATTTTGCCTGTCATTACATTATTATTACATTATCAAAACCTTCTCATGCAACTGTGAGAATGTTTTCACAAAATCAAACTGAGATTCCCATGTAGCCGATTTTGATAGGTAAAATACTCAGAAACTCTACTGCACACACACAAACAGTGCATGTGTGCGTGCGCGAACATCCACACTCTGCTCGCCACTACACACAATCACACAATCTATTTTCTGTTTCTCAGTAAGCTAATCTGGTTGTTTTCCATGAGATTTCAGCTGCACTACGATTAGCTTTTGTTTGGGTAGAGGAAGGTGTTAGACTCATCACAAACCACGATCATTTATCTTGGACGGATGTTATAAGTCAAAGATCAAGATTGAAATTGATAAATAATCACTCTGGAGCAGTCGTCGGGGCCAAAAAGCAAATAGTTTATCACACTGACCCTGTAACATCTTATCATCTGGATCAGCAGACATTTCTCTACAGAAATGTACACTGTCTAAGAGAGTTTAGAGAGTGATATATCTTTTTTAAAGCACTTTTTGGGGCTGTTTTTGTCTTTTTATTTAATCGTGACAGTCAAGAGATGGCAGGAAATGAGAGGGTAGAGGGAACTCCCAGTCGGACTCCAGTCCCAGACGGTCAGACTGCCAGGCCACCTTGAAAATCTCATGCTCATGCTATACGACCGTATAGTGATCTGGTGATATAGTGAATGCAGTGTTGTTTGTGGTTGACCCTCCAAAAACAATTTGCCGGTTACTCAAGACAGTTCACAGACCTCGTTGCCAGTCGTTTTCATTGGGACTGTTTCTTCACTAGAAAGCAGTCCCAATAAAAACAGTTCATACTTTCAACAGAGAGTAGATCCAATGAAAACTGTTCACAGTTAGTCCGTAGATTAACTCGAGTAACTGATACATGTTTTCTGGAAGGAGATATTACTGTGGAGTTTTTAAATGTCACTTTGCAGTGCTCTGGGTGCCGCAAATGAAATATTTGAGCAGTGACAGAAGTCTCAGTGGTGAATATCTCCAATCTGTGAAGAAAATAAGGAGATGTCAAGAGAGTTAGGTGGGAAATATTTGTCTTTGTGACTTGCATGAGCTGATTCTTTCAGTAGTATCAGTACACACCTTTTAAATGACACTTTGTTGATTTTCAACCAGCTCTGTATCATAACAATATGGATAGTATGTATAAATGGATTTTGGAAACTTCTCTCCATCACACCAGTGTCTAGAGCTCCCTGCACCCCTCCCAGCAAAACTTGGGTTTACTGGCTCTCAGGGCTGTTGCTCAAACTACAGGCTATACATTGGCATTTTTGCATTGCCCCTCACCCATGCTTCCACCACGGACACAGAGCACAGAAGTGGCTCACCGCTTCTCTCTTTCTCTCAAACTCAGACCAAACTCTGATGGAACAGTGAAACTAGACAGTGCTGATCAAATATAAGCCATTATGTTACTTTATTGCCTATTTCTTATCTAAAATGATCTGTAGAAACATATTTTAGTGCATTGTTTAGCTGTTCTAGCGAGAGTTGTGAACCAGAAGTGGGCTCCGTATCGTTTCCTGCAACAGAGGCTAAAAAAAACGGAGCTTGAACAGTAAAACTAGGCAGTGCTGATCAAATATAAACCAAGATTCTGTAACTGTGTTGCCTGTTTCTCGTCTAAACTGATTAGACATGTTTAGCTTAATGTTTAACTGTGATACGAGATTGTTTGTCACCAGCTGGCTGCCATTGTGTCATAAGGACGAGTTTGCATCATATCACCCACCAGTGGGAGCATTTCTGGTAGTTGTAGGTTTTCTACCTCTTGTCCAAAGCCAAGTTATCTCCAGTCATGTAGCAACAATTTCAGAAGTATTTGTGGCTTTCTACTGCATACTGCAGACCATCTTTCCAGCAGTGAAATACATCTTATTTCAAACAAAAGTGGATATTACATTGTGGATGTAACTTTCATAAAGCTGAGGCCGTGTGCCTTGATTATTATATAAGTTACAATTACTAATTTGGCCAGACAGACTGTCGAGATTGAGACTAACTAAGCTAAGCAAAGCCTGGTTTTGATCTTTTTTGAGCTTAAATGATTTTACTTGGTGATTTCATGAAATAATTGTTTCAATTCTGGCCATTCAGTGGGATCATGTCTCCCACATAAGCAAGGTATGGAGAGGGGACTCAAAGTCAGACCGACAATATTGAGTTTGTTAATAAAACTTTTCTTCTCTGGTAGATGTGGGGTGCTAAAATAATACTTTGACATGCTGAAATCGGCTGTTTATAAAGGCTGTTTGTTACTATTTCAGCCCTTGATTATGGTGCTGATTGTTGTCTCCTCCGGTGGGCGTAGTTTTCGGAGTGTGACAGGTTGTGCTCTCTCTATATTTTGGGGCACCCTGGTAGCTCACTGGGTAGAGCGTGTACCCTCAAAGTCAAGTCCTTAAAGCAGCGACACAGGTTAGAATCCAGCCCGGGCCCTGTGCAGCATGTCTTCATCTGTCTCTTTCCTGTCTATCACTCTCTCTTACTATCAAAGAAAGCATAAATATAATGATTTTTGATGCTGTAGTTTGTGTTGCTGTTGAAATGTGTTTCATTATACAGAAAGGTGTTTCTGTTATATAGCGGACACTCGCTGATGTAAATGACGTTTGCCATCTGAACAAGCTAGTCTTCTTGGCCACACACACTGTCCTGATTTTGTTAGATGATTTTATCGTTGTTGGTGACAATGAGAATATATTGTCACGATCTCAAAGCTCTTGACTTTCCCCACTGGACTAAAGTTTTTCAGCATTAAGCAGAAATTCTGATGAATTAGGTTTAACTTTGCAATCTAAAAGTTAAGTGTCACAACATTGTTGTTATCATCATGCTGAAAGATGTTAACACTTTCCCTTCTTCTTTTTTCTGCTCTGTCAGGTTTGCTAATTGGTCTTTTCTCGGGTGCGAAGCCGCAGCTAATTCATTTACAAGGAACTGCACTCAGTTCTGTGAATTGTGAGTGTGCTGTCTTAACTTCTGCATATTTGGCTTATATATCAGTGTTTCTCAGAAGTATGCAAGGAGGGCAGCACAATGAAGTGACACATTTATTCATCACTGAAGGCTGACAGCCTCTGACAGGTTTCCTAGAACACACTCATCTCTATCAGTGTTGGTAACCCCACAACTAGTGCTCAGTGTATGTGTGTGTGTGTTTCCCACATCCTCCATGATGCCACAGATAGAGCTGAATGTGAATGTGATCTGATCTCCTGGCTGCCTGTACTCCACCTCTGCACACGTACCAGAAACCAGTGTGTACAAAGGTGGCGTCAGAGCTTTTCTCAGTGCAGGCACGTTTTGAAAAATATTTTTTTGATCCGTGAAAGCCCTCACCTGAAAGACAACTCTACGCGAACAGCTGAATGTATAAAATAAACCTTTAAAAAAAATCGTATAAAGTGTTTTTACAGTTATTGTAAATGAATGATATTGTCCAGGCCCCAAAATGCATGATTGTTTCTGGCTTAAAAAAATAAAGAAAACAATAGATTTTAAAGATGCTGCCATTTTCATGCATTTGTATTATGGTTTTATGTGAATCCAGCTGCTCTCTGTGGCCATAATACTGAGCCAACAATAATTTGAATAATTTAAAGGCCAGAGAGAATTGGTGAAATATCCCTTGGCGGGGCCTTTAACTTTTTTTTTTTTTTAATGCTATCATGTTTTGGATCTGTTTTTTTTGAGTCAAATTCAAACTGCTTTCAAAATCAGCACACAAACCACTGCTCTAACCCGACCTTTAAGGACAGAAACTGCAAGATTCATACAAGATTTCGCTGTAGTATTACTGTTGATGTTACTATTATTTTATTAACTGTAGGACAGCATGTTCATTGTGTATTGTTTGCATATGTTTGCTCGTAATGTTTGCCACTTACTCAGCTTTAGATCGTATTAACTGCTGCGATACAGGAAGAACAGTTTAGCCACCCTGTCATGGAAGAAACCAGGAGTGAGTTGGGATCAGAGAGTCTATTCCTGTCCCACCATCTATGGAGGAAGACCTCAGGAGTGTTTATCTGTGTAACTCAAACAACAGGTGGTGGAGCTGACGGGTAAAAACAATAGCAGCTGCTACGGATCACTATAGTTTTAGCTGCAGCTATAGCTGTTGTTTAAACACTTTAGACACAGTTTTCTTTACAAGTGTACAAAGAATGCGTGTACAGTAGCCACGATCCAGGCAGAGCGACGAGCTGATCATAAAAATCATCATGTAACACAAGCTGGTTAAAAATGCTTATGTGCACGTACATTGTGAATATTACTGTATAAATCTCTTGTTAAGCAGTGAAGTGTATGAACTACCCTGCAGACTGAAGTCTCTACTAACAGAGACATGAATGGGTCGAACACAAGCTGAATGTGTATCGGCAGGTCCACGATATATAGGTTACATCTGGTGTATGAAAGGCTGGGATTGCATTGTCATTATAAACTAAACTATTACATTCTGGTTTTATCTCTCGCCATGTCAAGGCACTGTATCACCCCTTCCTCTCCTTGCAGTTCTCGTACTGACACAACTGATGCTACATCCAGTATCTGTTACTAACAGCAGAACAACACTGGTTTTTGCAACTTAAGTAATAACTGCTGTGTTATGTTCGACACACAGTTTTGTGTCCACTCACGCACCGGAGCAGCTCCAGTCTCTGTCTTTGCAGCCTGTGGCACAGCAGCCTTCAGTGTTGATTGGTCAGATAGTGCTGTTGGCCGGACATTGAGTGACGCTACAAAGTGGTGACTGTAAACAGAGGGGCTGCAATTATATCAGCTCAAAAAACTGGTGATGACAGCGATGACCTCATCACCGCAGTAGTGTCACATGGCCATGATATTGCGCTGTAACGCAGTTATCGTCATAGCGCCACACTGACACCTGCAGTAGTGACTTGGCAGCTTTATCATGACGTTAAAGAAAACTGTGACTTACTGGTCACTGAAGAGACTAATAGTTGTAGCAGGGCTCATCTAATTACATCATCTCGTTGCATCCTCTTCTTCTGCAATGGTTTTATATCACTCAGTTGGACAATTGGCGCCACTGGCTGTATCTTGACAAACCAGTTTATGACTCCAGCCTGAATTAAACTGGCGACATTGCGGTTATGTGGTATGCAGTGCAACCATTCTGCTGCCAGTGGACACTATTTCGGGTTTTTTTGCAAATTTCCTTGAAATTCAGTGAAACTTTGTGCTAAACTTGAACGGAAAGACCAGTGTGGTTCATTGACGTGTTTATTGGTTTTTTGGATAACAGTAGAGCCTCTGTGGTTCTGAAGAATAAGATATAAAAGGCTCTGGCTGCACAAAAAAGACTTGATAGTAGGATTTTTCTTTTTGTTGATTTGGGTCTTTTCATGGGTTTGGTTGACAGTGAAAAATATAGACCAGACACATCCTGTAAGTATGCAGCAAGGAAAAAGAAACGCATCAATGATCCAAACCCGAAACCAGGGGAAGCACAGACAGATGTGTCGGTCAAGGTCTCCTCTCCTGATGAGGCCCTGATGGGTGGTGCTTTAAAAATGTGTGTGCGTGCTTGTGTGTAGGATAATTGTGCACACACACTTTGCAAAATCTCTCCTGAGACCAGTTTGGTAACCCTGCAGAGTTTAAGGCCTGTCCAGCACACACACACGCACGCACACACACATGCAGGCGCCCCGGACAGCGTTGGCCGAGCTGACCCTCGGAGGGATAGTGGAATGTGGAGTGTCAGTCAGTTGCCACGGTGACGGCCTTGAGAAAGGGACCCTGGGAAGATCATTTTGGACTCCAAACATCCTGTGTGTCACCCGTGTGTGTGTGGGCGTGTGCACTCAAACTGTAGACGTGTTTGGGACTGTGTGGGTGAGAGGTTGCAGGGCTGCATCTTGTTTGTGAGCTACTTTCATCAACTGTTTATGCCTCCTGTGTGTGTGTGTGTGTGTGTGTGTAAACCTGTGTGTTACTTTGTTTGGTTGAACAGTCAGTGTTACTGCCTGTTTTAGTTGTTGGTTGGTCATATGATGTCTTTTAGTATTTTTTATTTTATGTTCATTTGACATAATGCAATTGGCAGTTAATATGTAGCTTCTCCATATCCCTCTTTGTGCACAAGACAGACATGGAATAAGGGGGCTAGCGCAGGGTTGGCCATAGTATGGCGACTCTGGAGCAGTTTGGACGTTCGGTGCTTTGCTCAAGGGCACCTCAGTCTTACCGAGCAGGCAGACTGGCACCTCTCCAGCTGCCAGTCCACACTCCATCCTCAGGCTGTAAGGAACTTCAACTGGCAAACCTCCAGTTCCCAGGTCAAGTCCCGACAAACTGAGCTATTTACACCCCTAACTGAGCCACTTGACCCCCCAACCAAAAAATTATTATAATAATTTTAATATCTAATATAGAGCTGCAACCAAAAATGTTAAGTTTTATTGATTTCATCAGAATTACCTTCATTGGTGGGATAGGTGTGGACACATACAAGCAATTTGACTTTGCTATTTCAGTGTACTTGCACAGAAATAGACATATCAGTTAAAAACAAGGACAGCACAGCTAAGAAAGGTAAACATAAACAACACAAACATCATCCTTGTTAAGGTTATTAATTGTTTTGCCTGTAAAATGTCAAAACATTATGAAAACCACAGTCCCTAAAAAAATACAAACCGCATTCATTTATGGTGATATAACACAGAGAAATGCAGCAAATCCTCACAGCTGTGCATCCAAAAATTATTACAACTCACAAAACTTTATTTTGAATTGTAGTTGACTTGCTAAACAAGAGCTGCGGAAATTTCTATGTATGTGTTAAACATAAAACAGAAGCCTAAAATGCTCACTTTGAACTGTTGACCCTGGCCGGGTGTTAAAAATAAAGAGGCCAATCTCCAGCAACACCTGTAGTATATAGACAGCTTTATTGCAGGTGTTAAAATACACCCTAAACACATGGTAACCATCTACAATCCATGCTAAAAACATGCAAGGACAGGAATAACGGAGGACTTACAAAGACAGACGAGACATGTACAGTAAATATAATTGAAAAAGCAAAGATATGTGAGCCATATTCTTTCTGTTGCATATCGGCGTCTCATATTCACAATATCAGTCCCCTGTGTGTGAAGCTGAAACATAGTAGTGAAAGTTGAGTCAATCTGAGAAGAACCAGGAGTGAAAACTGAAAAGTCGTCGTGGGGTCACAATATTACAGCGACAGAACCCCAGTAGGGTAACATGTTACTGTACACAGATTACCAACCAAAGAACGAAACCTATCAGCTCAGATGTGTCAACAAACAGCAATACAGTCAAGTAGTAGTATAGAGCTAGCTACAACTAACACTTTCAGGATGAGTTGATCTGTTGAATACTTTTTTGAAGGCAAAAAAACCCCAACTACAATCTTAGGTTTGAATATAGATTCAATGCAGCGCTTCAGCAAAAAAAAAGTATGAGACAGGAAGACTACTTTCCAGCTTCAAAGCTGTTCAAAGGGGAAAATAGAGGTAGCTGGAGTTTAAAGGCAACCTATTGTGCTCATTTCCATGTTCATACTTGTATTTTGGGTCTCTACTAGCATGTTACAGTGTTAAAAACAAACACTTAATTTGCCTCATACTGTCTGTGCTGGAACATAATTTTAGCTTCTGTATTGTCAAGCCTCCCCTGTGAAAAAGCCCAGTCTGCTCTGACTGGTCCACGTCTCCAGGCCTTCCATGTTTCGGCATCTCTGCATCATCATTGCAGCTGGGAAATGACGGTAACAAAGTCACACCTTGGCCCTTATTTCTGTCAGAAATCACCCATAAGAGCTTCTAAACACAACCAAACATGTTGCAGCAGGAATATGATCCAAAATCAGGGAGAAATGTACAGCATTAGCAACCAAGATTACAGATTTCCCCAACGTTAATATGTAGCAGTGTAGGCTATGTGATGTAAAAACTTGCAGTAGTGTGCCTGGAGCAGATGACCATATAAAGAAATCTGTCACAGTCTGACATCAGTTTGTTTCTGGAGTAGAAAAATATGTCGGAAATAGAGTATTCAGAGCAGTCTGATGCCTGAGGTTTTAAGGCCCAACTTTCTAATATTATATATATGTGACAGAAAATGAGGAAGAGCTTAATATGTGCCCTTTAAATAGTTTAAAAATGGATCAATGAATGTATCTAATATAAATGCTGCAGTTTTCAGCATGTCATGTGTAAATTGTGGAAACAGGTCATCATCACACAGTAGCATGTTGTTACTGTGGTGGATAAAACCTGAATTTGTTAAATGCAAACAGGCCAACAGAGTCATGAAACCAAAAGAACACACTTTAACACACAGAGCACTGTAAGTACATTATGCCTGCTTCATACTGTAATATTGATAAACTCCAGTCTCTTGTTCTCTCGAGTGGAAAAAAAATCCATCTTAAAATCCGTTTACACTGACACTGGAAGCTTTAAACCATCACTAATGTACTGAGACATTTTGTCATGATGTCCTTGCCTTTTTTATCCCCTGAAGGAGACATCAGATTTTGCCCATAATACAAACACCGAGGCTATGAGCATGCGGTAACATTTGTTATTGAGATGTGGTACGACTTCAGTGCTTTCACAGTTGCAGGATGAGGAACAGTCTTGGATTTGAAGTCAGCTGGCAAGCGATACTGTTTGTGACAAAGAGCAGCGATTTAAGACGTTAATAAAAAGCTTCCCTAAAGGTTTTACAGTATATTCACAGACACATTATGCTCACTCTCTATGACCGAGTCTGTCTGTTTTATCCGTTTCTCTCTCAGCCTCCTGTAGAGTGTTTGTACGCAGATCTGGTTGATGCCAGGTAACAGCTGGTAGGGACTGTGTTGTGTTACATCAGCTTTTGTTTTTGGCAGTCTCTATAGCAAAGGATTAAGTCTGCAGTCTAGTTATTCCAAAAACCTGTCACTCACACACCTGAACACCAGAGGCACAGCTTTGAAGGCGGGGGGCACGTTTGTAAAATGAGTAATAAAATGTGTTTCAACTCGCATTTAAAGCCCCGGTTACTGGCAGTGAAACTGTGTCTTTTATTCATGGGCGCATTGTTTGTTCAGCGTAATAGATTAATGCCAAATAAACAAGTTTGAATATTCTAATACGAAATAATATCAGTGAATAGCTGCTATGCTTGTGACTCAAAATAGCCTACAGCCAAGGACAGATCATGGGACATTGGGCCCCTGGGCACAGACACATAAAAGGCCCCGCCACCCCTCCTGCATTGCAGCAAAACCCCCAGACTGCAAGCGACTAAAACCAATGCTGTTTTAGTCTCTTTGTGGTTATTTTGGAACTTTTTTGTGATAGATTTGTGTGTCTTTGTGCTTCGTTCTTGAAGAGCTACAGCGATTTATTGATTATTCAATTGCCAAAAATTAATTAGCAACTATTTTGATAATCAAGTCATCGTTTTAGTAATTTTTTAAGCAAAAAAAAGCCAACTGTTTGCTGGTTACATGCTTTTTAAATGTGAAAATGTAATGGTTTTCTTGGTCTTACATGATAATAAACTAAGTAGCTTTGGATTTTTGGACTGCTGGGTTGAAGACATCACTTTGGGCTCTGGAAAATTGTCACTACTTTCTGACATTGACAAAATGATGAATGGTGAAAATAATGTGCTGATCAATACATAATGAAAATAATCATAAGTTGCAGCTAGAGCTTGGTATTGTCAATCGATACCTTTAAAGAATCGGCCAAAAGAAGTATTGCAACTTCTCTAGTCAATTGATACCTGCATTTGATCCTTTTTTATTCCAGATCTACAAAGAAAAGACTATTTGTGTGGTTTTGCTCGAAACCAATTACCGCAAACGTTGTTTGATTTAATGCGACGTGATTGTCCCACTACTGCAGCAGCTATAGCCCTTACAGTCTGTGATGTGATGAAGTCGAGCACTGTGTGTTTAATGGCAGTTCAGCCTGTAGAGATGCCACGACATGATGGATACTGAATAAAGTAGGAAAAGAAAAAGGTACTGAATGAAGTGCACTGTTGGTACTGGTATTGAAATTGTGCCAATACTCAGCCCCCTTTGCAGCCCAACTTTCTCGCTCTTTTTACTTGTTTTTCATCCCTTATTCGTTTTGTGTCACTTTTTGTTTCTTCTTTGTGGTCGTTTTGTGTCTCTGTGTTCTTTCTGCGTTTTCTTTGTAGTCTGTTTTCTCTCTTTGTGGTTGTTCTGCGTAATGCTTTTAAAGATAAACACGCTCACACAGCTCATGAATGCTCGCACAGTGTTCCCACATTGTTTGGTGGTGGTGTTTAAGGAAATAATCTTGAAGGGGTTACATGCAGATTAGGGAAAAAAGGAAGAAAAAAGGGCAAAGGACTGCTCTGTGTGTGCGTTAGTCTGTTCCTCTGTGTGTGTGTGTGTGTGTGTGTTTTGTCTCAAGGGAGCATTACAGACTACAGTTTGCAGTAATAGGAAATGTGCTAGCTTGAACTTGCTCCCCTGATGAAGTTGATTCACAGAAATCAGGCCTGTTATGTTGTTGCTCAACCAGTCAGACATCTGCTGCCTGTTTTTCTTTTTTTCTTTTTTTTCCCTCCACAGACACATATGGTTCCTCAAAGATGCTCTTAGTCAGAAACTCATTCACAATCTCAATAAATTCCTCTCAATGAGTCACACTCGGCTCTTATGCACACACATACACACACTCGAAGTATCACATCTCATTAGCTGTCGCACTTCCTGTGTAGTTATGATGTTAATGGTGAAGCTTGAAGTCTTTATTGCCGTCTCGTTAAGCATGAAGTAAATACATGTTCATTAATCAACAATGTCCACATAAAAGTAAACTTGTTTGTGCTCGAGTTAAGCGTTTTTAAATCATCTAGATTTCAAAGTAGGCGTATGACTAACAGTTACTTTCATTATCAGTCATGACCTTTGTCCACATAGCGTTTTCCCAGTGTTTCATAAAAAAATCCCATCGCTTTTTTAAAAATTCAAGTGCAGAGGAAACTCATTTTGGTCGCTTGTATCCGCGATCTCATTCTTTGGGTCATTAGCTCCAGTGCCTCCAGACGTCCTGCTGAGGGTTGTCTCTCTCATGTGATTGATCCAGTGCCTCCAGTAAACTCTTCAGGGTCTGTTTGTGTTTCCGAACCAACGATGAAGAATCCAAATCATTTCGAACAGCCGAGTGCTCAACTGCAAAAATTTGATTTTTAGTCAGTTTTATTTATATGTGTAGCTGCGATAGAGTAAAATTGTTGCTCGAGGGGGAAGACCGCCATTTTCCAACAGAGAAACATGGCCTCAAATTTGGAGGTCCTGACTATCATTCCGACTGCTTCACACTTGGCTGCAAACCGCCCCAGTGTAGGCTGGAGGTCACAGTGTGATGAAACAAACAGAACCACATCGTCTGCAAAAAGCAGGAGACGCTGTGCATTAAAGGCAAAAAAAAAAAGAAGACGCTGGGTGAGGTGCTTTTGCTCATATGCTCTCCCACTTTATGGGGTAAAGCTTCATAATTTTTTAACAATACCCAGCCCTAGTATTTAATTATATTAAAACAGCAGTGTGAACTTCAACCTCAGAACAAACTCAAAAACAATCTGCAGATGAAGACCACATAATATAATCGAAAGCTCAAGAACAGCTACTCTATCAGGCTTGGAGTGAGATTGTTTTGTCACTGACTGTTTACAAGTCCAAATATGAAATATAAACCCCCTTTTTTGTCACTTTTATTGTTTATTGTTTAAATCACTTTTCAGCCTCTGTAGTGAGACTGAATGTCGCGAGTGTCTCACCAATCAACAAGGATTGTTCACTCATAGTATCTTGTACAATGACAACTCTTTTTTGTACTTCGTATGTACCTCTGGTCTTTCCTGCAAGTGTGAACACGCCTCTTCTGAGAATACATTGATTGCATCGTTCTCACTCCAGTCATAGGAAATCCTGAAAGTTTTAACCTGAATCTGAAGAAACAGAATTTCTGTGAACATCCTGGGCTAAAATGCAGCTGTAGCAGCAATTTGGTTACAAGTGCAACTTTCAGTCAGTTCCTCATTCACTGACTCAGAACTCTCTGAATGAGTCACATCCCTCTCATCTCTGCGTCACACTGCGTGTTATTGATAGTATTAGACACTGCGGTTAAAACAAAAAGTGCTTGGAGTTACAGGGTTTGTTCGAATCACCGGCAAGCTGAGGAAATTGGGCGAGTGCGTGTGTATGTGTATGTGTGGGGGGTGGGTTAATCTATTCTTTTGATGTGTGTGTGTGTGTGCGCGTGTGTGTGTGTGTGTAGGATTATCATAGACATTCCTCAGGCTCACACACTGTCACATGGACTCAAACTTATCCGGTGCACAAAGCCCTGGAATCCGTCCTCCCCGCTCTTTCTTCTGCCTTTCATCCCTCCCTCTTCTCCCACCCAACAACGCCGTGTCTTTCACCGTCTCGTCTGTTTCCTTTTGCTGCTTCTGCTCTCTCACGCAACTCTGCCCCCCTTCCATTTTTTTTTGTTCTGCTCTATTGCATATGTTTGTCCCCATAGGGTTTAATGCTGATCCAACTGTAGCTTGTTAGCTTCCGCTGTGTGCCGCAGGATTATCTCTCGACGTGATTATTACAGCTGCAGCGATTAATCGATTAACTGCTAAGTATTAAATTAATGGCCAACTAATCTCTGATTCCGGCCACTTTAATGTGAATATTCTCTGGTTTCTTTACACCTCTCTGACATTTAACTGAATATGCTGCTGACAAAACAAGACTTTTGAGGACGTCATCTGGGGTTTTGAGAAACACTTATCGTCATTTTTCACCATTTTCTGACATTTTTGAGACCAAATAACTATCAAATAATTGAGAAAATAATCCACAGATTAATCAACAGTGAAAATAATTATTGGTTGCTGCCCTAATAATTATATAGCAATAAAGTAAAGATATTGTTACCATGTTAACATACTGCAACAATTAGCCGGTTAAGTGGTTAGTCGACCTACATCTATAGCTGACTCATGACCCATACACACTAGTTTTGACTCTCGATAAGAGTTGCTGACTTTCTTGTCTCCACGTGTTTCTATCAGCTGTCACCCAGGCTTCATTTCAGAGGTGACCTTTGACCCAACGTGCCATAGGCCTGCACACACGGCTGACTGGGTCATTCATCTGTGTGTGTGTGTGTGTGTGTGTGTGTGTGTGTGTGTGTGTGTTTATGCCGCTGGCTCTGTTAGCGCTCGTTTGCATCTCGGGGGCTCGAAGGGTCCACATCGCATTATTAGTGAAGTATGATAAGTTTGAGCACGTGGATGTGCACACACACGCCATCTGTCTTCTGTCCAGCTGGTTTCAGGTTTACCTGCATGGGTCAGGACATTAAAGAGGTCTTACATCTGTAGGAAGGACAGATTGATGATAAATTAAAGGAAAAACCTGAATAAAAGAGCAGTGTCTTCAAGGGTGCCATCATCTGGAGGGCACGATGAGTTTGAAAATGATGTGAATCGGATGCTGTGACCTTTGCAAATACAGACTACTGCTGCCTGCTGGTATGGAGAGTTACTTCCCCTCATGCAGGTGCAGAATGTACGAACTGGTTGGCTGTCGGCTGTAGTCTTTGCGGTGTGTTCATGTGCGACTTTTTGGCTGAGACACAGATGATGTGAGGCGACGCAACAGTCGGCCTTGGTCCCCACTAGTTCTTTGTTGTCAGTTAAGTGTGTCTTGGCCTTTACAGAATCAATGCCAAGGCACATTGAAGCTGCTCTGGCGGCACGTGATGGTTCTACACTTTACTAAAACACTTTTACGTTGGTTTTTCCTTATATTTCTCGCCCATCTGCATCTCCATATGTCTGTTTTATAAGTGCATGAAAGTCAGGAAAGCAGAAAATGGTCACAAGCTTGACTCAAAGTCACAGTATCAAGAGTTCACGCTGTGCACTGCGGGTCAAACAGCCACCAGGAAGCCCCTCATGTCTCGTTTTTAAATCACAGTTTGTCCTGGTGGCGTCGACCTTGGAGCTCTGCCGTGAGAGCTCCCATCATGCTCTTCTTTTCCTGTGACTCACTGCATCTTCTGTCACTGAGAGAGGCTTCAGTTTCAGCAGCACAGAGGCTTCACACTCACACATGCATGCACATTTAGAAACATGCACATATGAACCTACTGTACACATGAACATCCTGTGGTGTGGTGTGGTAGCTGTAGCTTCGCTCATCAATCTTAAAATAAGACATATTGCAGCAGCACCTTACTCAGAAGTCAAGTCCATTCAGTTCCAAGTGAAAGCCACTTCGTTGATATGCTAGATATTTAAATGAAAGTTAAAAAAAAAGAGGTCAGAGTAGAGATCAGGGTAGAAATTTACAAACCTTGCTGCATTAATGTGCCGCTGAGGAACAAAGTGTGTGAGTTGGACTGCTGCAAAGCTGTAAGCTGAGCTTGATTAGTATAGCAGAGGCTTGTATGTCAGAAGTCCACAAATTATCTGCAGGTTTAAAAGGCTGATTCACCCAAATCACCCAATAGTTTGTTTTTTATTTGCTACAGTTATGGGAATATCTGTCATCCAGACATCCTCTGCCACCCCAAACAATGGAGATGAATGGATTTTTTTTTTTTTTTTTGTCTTCCCAGAAACAATTTCTCAGGATAATTTTTCTGAATCCTTTTTTCTTTTTTAAACAAAATATGTATTGAGTTTTCTTATTTTCCACAATAACTATATAAGACAAACAATAAAATCTAGCTACAGAAACAAGCAGCACTAGTTGAGATCAACAAACACATGCAGGAGGTTACAGGAAATAGTCTGTGTTTCAGGTAAATCACAGGTCACAAGAGTTCATGTTTAGGAAACTCTGAAAAACTCAGGTCCAAGATAATTCAGATAAGGTATCCAAACTTTTAAAAACTGATCTGCTTTGGTATGTAGAACATCTGTAAGATATTCCAAAGGAATCAGTTCAAATATAACCTTACACCAACCCTTAACAGAAGGTGCTTATCACAAGTCCACTGTAGTGGTTTGTTTCTTTCTGCAGCAAAAGTAAAAATAGCATATAACCTTGTGCTAGTTGAAGCAGTTATACTTTTCTCAGTAGGCCCAGAATCAAAGACATCAGGTCCATGAATCATTCCTTTCACAGCCCCAAACTCTTGACACCCAACCAAGCTGTGCTTCCTCACAGACTACCAGTAAATAGCCTGTGGCATGTTGTTCAATGTGCTGTTGAACCATTCAGGGAATTTAGCAACATCACATGGTCAGCCACATCAGACTGCGGCTGAAGACTCAGTTCCTCATTTCACAAACAAGTTTTTATAAAGACATTTAACTATTAAAGAAACTATAGTTGTAATCAAGAAAGTTAACACTCTTCAATCACACATCCTTTGTTTCACTTTCTCCTTTCTGTCTCTGCGACTTTTTTCTTTCATGAGAGAATCATCTGATTTGACTGTCATCATGTCTTTATTGTGTGTCTCAGGCATCCAGTCCCAAGCTGACAACTCACTGCTCAGATATCCAAGAAGTACGTCGTTGCAACCGGCTTGAGATGCCTGACAACTTAAACACATTTGTTTTAAAGGTACGTACACGGTTTAGACTACATGGAAATGAGATAAAACTGGGTACAGTTTGAGTCTGCAGACTCTGCCCACTGTGCTGTTTACATCCGCATGTGCTCAGATCTTCAACATTCAAACCAACATGAAGAGGAAACAGAACAATCATCGTGTCATATCATTTCATAACAAAACTCAACAAACAGTTTTCATTTCGACCTCGATGGTTTATACTTGAAAGATACTCCACCCAAACTTTGTCTCTTGAGTATCAAACACTCACCACCTGTAGGGTGGAAAGATGGCTGTCATAACATACATTTGCACGAGAGAAACACTTCCACAGTTTTCTCATGTCACCAGTTACCTCTCTGCTGTTTGTTACACTGATTTACAACACTTTGCACAGCCCAAAAAAAGAAAAAAGATGAATTGATTACTACCTTTGTTCACAGCAAAGACGTAAGCTACGATTTTTACAGCCACAGCAGTGAGCATTTAAGAGCAGTTTTACACAGCAGTTGTGGAAAGTGTGCAAACTTTCTGTCTCTATCACAGTTTTCTTAGTCTGCCCACTACTATGAAATAAAATATTTTTTAAATTAGGGAAAGGAGGTAAAGTAAAAAAACATGTCTGACTACTTCTGCTTCACTGAAAGCTTCTGAATATTGTTAGCACCTCTCCTGTTCGAGGCAACGCCCGGCTGTAGGGGGTAAAGACAACCTTATTTTAAATCCGAGGCGTAAACCACATGTACACAGTTATTTTTGAAGATGGGGTTTTTGCCTCCTACATTCTTAAAAAATAACCTGTCAACACAAATACTGTTTAAAAAACCCCGAACAAAAACACAACTGAAGTACAGTCAAGAGCATGCCACACCAACAGGCTGTAGTATAACCCATCACTCAAAGAAGAAGATGATGTCGGCCAGTCAGGAGCCTGAAAACAAGCTATTACCAAAAGGCTACGTGGAGCTGTGACCTGTAGCTCGTTCTGATACCTCTGTTCCTCAATACAGTGGAAGAGCAACTGTACATGTATGCGTAAACATATAAAAAGTCTGCACTCTGACATCACAAGCCAACAAAACTTAATTTTCCCCGTCTACTCTTCAACACTGAAAGCAGAGATTCTAAGGCCACATGCAAATTGAATTTTAAAGAACTACTCGTCTATGTCTGGCTCAAAAAAAGTATATTTCCTGAGGCTTTTTTTAAGGTGGTGTATCATTTAAACCTGTTTTTGATCATTATAATAAGTCACAAAATTTACAGAAAAAAAAAAGTGAGTCACGACCTAAATGGAAATATTAAGCCCGACATATGCTGTCAGTGTATTGATAGCATTAAGTCCAGTTCAGACCAAAGATTTGTGACGAGATGAGTTGAAACAAACAACGACTTGCAATGTGGCGTTCTGCAATGTTCTAAAAACCTGCCAGTTCACACCAATGCAACTAGAGGAGACAGTGTATCATCTCTATGCAACAACTCTCTATACCTCCGTTGTGATTTTCAGCTCTTTGTGGCTGAATTAACATTTGTATCTTCTCAAAATATGAATGAGAACAGTGATAGTGAGATACCCGCTACAGCTGCATTTGTAGAGCATCTGCTGCAGCAAGCGAACATGCTGTCTGTGGTCATTTTGACTTGACAAGTGAAATGCTTTACATTCTATAAACCAGCCACTGGCGATTTGACCTGCTGAGTTTCAGGTGACACCATCAGCTGGCTTGAGTCGAGCTCAGACAGCCAGTTCACACCGCTGCAGCTTCTCTCTGCAATGTTCTAAAACAGTTTTGTCTCGTCCCGAATCTTTGGTCTAAACTGGGCTTGAGAGAAACTGTACATTTAATGTGTGCAGGTCATTTCTCATATTTGCACAATGTAGTGCAGCTCAGCGTCTGTATAATGTGGATGGTATATTTAAAGCATCTCTGCCTCTGCAGGTTAATCGAGGTAGTCTGATATTTGAGACGGACAACGACCAGCAGGTCAGCTCCTGGACCACAGAGCTAAAAGAATGTATCAGCAACAGGTGAGAAACACTCAGTGGGTAATTTGTTACGTGACACCTTGATAGTCTGTTTGAAACATTTAATGCAACTCTGCTTGTGAGCACAAACAGAACTGAAGCCTGAACTCATTTAGATTTAGAGTTTTTTTCCATTACATATTTGAATTCTGAATGCGACTCAAAACTTAGTCATGAAATCCATAATTTAGTTCAACCTGATGAAGCCAGCTGTGTCCCACACACACACACACACACACAGACAGACAGACAGACAGACAGACAGACAGACACACACACACACAGCATGTAACAGGAGCCTACGTCATCCTCATCCATCTCTCCTAACACAACTTCTTTTTCCTTCGAGATTCTGAGTGGAAATATTTAACACTTGGACTTTGGCTGTTTTTAGTGTTTGTGGGCGTGCTGGATGTTTACTTGTGCTGAGGTATGTGTTTGCAAATGCAAGTGAGAATATTTTGCAGGGTGTGTGTGTGTATATATGAGAGTTTGTCCATGCATTAATTTGCATTCGGGCTCTACTGACTTGAGCAGGTTAGAGTCTTGTTATATTTGGAATATTTCTGGAAATGATCATTCGTCAAACTCATCAGTCAACTTAATATTTACACTTAAACTCTGAGATGTAACACATCTGGAGGGGAGAGTTTTCTGCTGTGGCTTGAGAAGCTCTGTAATAAATGTTGTTATGTTATTGAGCTGGACTTTTTTGTATGTAATTTTTCAAGATAATTTTATTTAAGTTGGAGAGCTGTGTGGGAGTCCTGTTAGTGTAGTGGTTACTTCATGCTTAACTACATAACTCCCCTCTCTCTTCCTTGATTTTCTGTCACCTCTCCACCTTTGAATAAAAGCAAATAAGGTCACAAGAATACTGGAACATTTGAGTGCTGGGAGAAACAGAAAAAAAAACATAGGTATAAAATATATTGCTAAAATATTACTAGTAATGTCTTGGTGGTCCACTAAAATAGTGGCTTAAGTGCACGATGAAATTGACTCTAAAAGGACACATATTACTGAGGAAGCAAATAATAGTTTAACAAAATTTTAACCTAAAAACAAAATGGGTAAACAAGCACATTCGAAGTCATGACAGAAGTAAAAATGTAGCAAAGAAATATTGTTTCTTAAACGGAGCTGCAGTGTGAGCTCTGCTACGTTTGCATTCAGGGCAATACTTTATATTAAGTAACATTCAGAGTAATACAGATTATACTGTCTTTCCTTTCTGTGTGACGAGGAGTATCTTTATCAGCAGACATTAGGATCGGACCAAAAAGCTAATATAAATTTGACCTTATGTTTCAGAGCATACATATCTGTGTCTTTGTGTGCGTGTTGCTCTGTAAAAGGAAGTGTGGAGGAGGTCTGACACTGGGGAGAATCTCAGGACCTTTCTCATTTCTGCAGATGTCTGTAATGCTCTTGCTTACACACACACACACACACACACACACACACACACAAACACAGTCAGCAGAACATCGAACACTCATCCACTGCGGAAACGAGGTCAGAGTTCACTCTTGAATTCGGTGTTTATTCAGATATCTCATGAAGTGTTCTATTTGTCATCAATACATGTGCAGACACTCGTTAAAGTGCATGCACTAATATTTTTAGAAAGAGTGCATCTGTGTGTGTGTGTGTGTGTGTGTGTGTGTGTGTGTGCACACTATATCCTGACCAACACTTAATTTTTGAGGCTAATACAGATATATTGATATTTTAGAGCTTAAAAAAATCTGATAATGATATAGCTGCCATTTATTTTTTAACATAAATGCATATATAAAGGGTGTTGATATGGGTTGTGACCAGGATACAAACTGATCGAGACATTCAACAGTTAAAAAATCAACTTGTCAGTGTGTTCTGGTGGACAGAGTGTGTAATGGAAACACTTACACAGTGTGTAAGAGCTAACTGTGTGTAACTAACACAGTTATTTGTTTGGCATTTCTGTTCTACTTCTTTACTACCGCGTGCACACCGGTAAGCTGATATTGTTCCAAATAATGGCCTACTGCACATAGGTGATGTGAGGCTGATGTGACTGTGAATGAGGAGAAGAAATTTGAGCTTCAAAACTCTGTCACTCTTTTTTTTCCTGACACACAAAAACCACATTTGTACTGCAGTTAGAGGGAGGACCGTCTTTAACCCTCTGAGACCAACCATAGACCTAGTATCTTTTTTTATGGGGGGGTACAGGGGATCTTCAGGGGGGATAGCAGGTCAACAGTTCATGCCCCGTAGAAGTGGTATGGATTATCTGAAAGCAGAGAACCTGAAGTTTAATTTAAGATGCAGCTGATCACCATGTGTCAAGTTTTTCTAGTCATAAATGTGTAATAAATGTTTTGTTCAGAGATACCAGTATGCAGAAATATTCAAGTACAATAGGCAAAAAGAAAACTTTTGCACTACATGCAAAAAGCTGCATGATTTTTGTCCAAAACTGCATGGGACTAGCATAAAGTGGGTGTGTCTGTAAAGGAGAGACTCAAGGGTACCCATAGAGACCATTTTCATTCAGGTATCTTGACGTGTGAGGTCAAGGGACCCCTGTGAAAATGGCCCTGCCAGTTTTTCTCTCGTCAAATTAAGCTTAACTTCGGAGCATCCACCTGAGCAAGCTTGGATGACTTTGTTAGTGACTAATGGATTCTTTTGGTCTTCAAGTTACCAGTGTCTTCACTCGAGCTTCAAAGCTCAGCCCACTACAGCCTCTGAAAGACAGTAATGTCCGCCCAAGATCACTGGCGGTCCTGCACGTCTCTTAGGGTTAACATAATGCATCCTGTCTCCAAATCCGAACTGCTCACATCACGACTACATGCTGGCTCTTAACCTAATCCTGATTCTGACCTCACATGCCACAGGATGCTTCAGACAGTCAGATAGTTTAAGGCTGCGTTTAGACACAGACTTTAGCCCTGCATTAAAACACACAGCCCTCTCATTCATTTCATCAGCCCCAGTCTGTCAGTACTTTCCGGAACAACAATCCGACAATCATGACCGCTTAATGCAGGGATTTGCCAGGTGTGCAGAGGTATAAAAGCAGGCAGTGTTTGAACTTCTCACTCGTGCGACTTTTTCATCCTTTGCACAACTATCTCTCCCACTTTTTATTTGTACATCTTGAATGCAACACCGCGAATGCCCCTTGAGAAAAGAAGGCTAATATGTGACAGCAGGAAAAGCACAGGTGTTTCAGTTTCGTGCTCCTGATATCGTGCATGTTGGCTCACCGTCCCACTGTCATGGCTCACTGGGACACTTGAATAGAACAGAGCCGTTATTAGTAACACCTGCGCTTTTCCTTCTATAAATGTGCGCTTTGAAAAAGACCCATTGTCCAAAAGTGTGCGTCATCGTCCCAGTTTGTGTGATTCATCAAAAGGGAGATGAGGGAGGCAGAGTGATGCGGTGATGCTTTTCGAGTGGGGGCTCATTTGGAACGAGAATAAACACTTTTCCTTTTCAGATGTGGTCGGATGTGGGAGATGTAGCTTTGCTGAGTGGCTGAAATGGCCATACTTTGCAAAATGTCCTCACTTTGCCACAATAAAACATGAACTGATTCTCACAAAGATAGAAGAACAAGCACACACACACACACACACACACACACACACACACACATACACAGTGAGGAGGAGAAAGGAGACTTGTCTTCCTGTTATTCAAAGCGCTGCAAACTCAAGTCAGCATTTTAGCAGGATTTGCTCAGGCTTCCCTCTTTAACCTTCCCGTTCTCGTTTGTGTATGTACACACGCATACCGCATGCTGTCTGTGTGTGCATGTTTGTGTGGCTATGTGTGTGTGTGTGTGTGTGTGAGCAGTGAAACAGAAGAACAGTAAGTCTTAGTTCAGATGTGAACTGGTGAACTGGACTCACTTCCTGTCTGTGCTCGGTGTCTTTGTGTTCCCTCAGCCTGCTGTTTCCTCCATGCTCACTTGACTTACCCCACAAACACACGCACACACACACACCTCTCACTCTTTCGTTTTCTACCCATATCTGTTGCTGAAGACAGATGGTGAAACCCAAATGACTTAAAATGAAGTGAAATAATCATGAATTTGACCTATTTTCCTCCCCAGGTGTTCCACAATGAGAATAACATAAACTTGCTGTATGTAGATGATACAGAGTGTGTAATCTGAATCTGTTTTTGTCCCTCAGGTCAGTCAGTGTGGATCTGGAGCCTCTCCCCTCCTCAGCTGACAGCTCTGCTCCAGCCAACCAGAGAGGAAGCTCGGAGTTGGGAAGTCAAAGTGAGTGGTGAGATGATGAGACCCTGCATTAGGAGACTCTGAAAAGACTTTGAAATGATTTTGCAAAGACTAGGGATCTTGCAGGTTCACTATTTGCAAGACTACAACTAAATTCCTCTTTAGATTATTTGGCATTCTGCTCCTGTTGAAAAATATTACGCCAAACTCCCTTTAAGAAATATGGCGTAATAACGACTCCTTATGTGTCTGCAAAAACACATTACTTAAAGATCCATAAAGGTAAACTGTGTTTGTGTACAAACTACCAGCCTCTGTTGGTTAGCTGCAGTATTTTAGTGGGAGGACACTGTGGGAATGAGAGGTGAACCATTTTAAAATGAAGATTTCTCACTAACATAAGTGCTGGTTGGTGGATAAAATACACACCGACTTAAAAACTGCCTTTTCCTCACTCCACAACTCCACCAGTTTCTCCACCTTTCCCACAGTACAAGAGATTTGTTCATGTTCTTGCACCTCCCCAGACTCCCCTCCAAGTTTACTGTCTACCCAGTTTTCTGCTTTTTGTTTCTCCATATGTTGTTGACAGTGCTCACGTCATTGAACTTCAGTATTTGCATGAGCCAAGACTGAAAACTTAACGATAATATTAATCATGTTTGATTTGGTGTAATGTAAGATTGACTTAAGACAGCTCGGACTGACTTTATGACCAACTTACACCAAAGGATCAAGATCACGGGAGTGCACCTGTTCTCTGAATAAGTAAAATAGCAAACCAACGCGCTGAGGTTTTTATGTGCAGATCAACCTACAGATTTACTAATATTTCATGAATGGCACCCAGTGTGTCCTCATGTGCCCCTTCTGGTCTCAAACAGCCTGTCTGCTTTAAGTAAATACAAGGAGTATTTCAGACAGCGGGGCGAGAAACACAAGCATTCAGACAATCAGACAGGTTTTTAAACAAACTCCCAGTTTGAACAGAAAACAACACTTTGAATAGAAAACAAAGGCAAATAGTAAATAATTACCTAAACTGACATTTCTAACCATTCATCATAGTTTGTAGACTAACGTCCTGCTGCAGCTTGAAGGTGTTGTACTTTTCCGTAGTTGTGCTCTCAGATAACCTGTGCAAGGAGGGATTGCTAGTTATTTTTAGTGCTTTGGCCATGGCGGTTTTGGGGCTGTAAAATACCAAAGTTACCCTTTAATATAAAAGTATTTGTTAGTCCATCTTAATGATTTACAAGAATTTACCACTTTGTTTCTCTTTTTATCCCTCCAGGTCCTGTCACCTTCACCCTGCCCGAGCTTTCTGTCCAGAAGACCGATCACTTCCTGTTCTCCTACCCGTGGTTCCACGGGCCCATTTCCCGCGTCAAGGCTGCCCACCTGGTCCAGAGCTCTGGACCGGAGGGACACGGAGTGTTTCTGGTCCGACAGAGTGAGACACGAAGAGGAGACTACGTCCTCACATTTAACTACCAGGGGAAAGCAAAGGTACATCTCCCCTCAGTGATCACACCAGCACTTGTCTCTCATCAGAAGTGGTTTAGCAAAAAATTAAGTAACATGAACCCACAATGTTCTTATTTTCGCCCGCATACGTAAAACTGGTGACAACCTCGTTTCCTGATGTTGGTAAATGCTGAAATGAGGAAGCCTTATGCAAACTTACAAACATGCAAACAAGCGTGACCACTGACCAGCGGGTTGAAGAAAAGGAATGGGGAACACTTGAGTTCTTGCTCAAACTCAAACACTGAGTCTGTCTGTCTTGATGTTTGTCTTTACTCACGTCTCTGTCTCTCTGTGTCTGTCTTTGTCTCTGCAGCACCTGCGCCTCTCGCTAACAGAATGGGGTCAGTGCAGGGTACAGCACCTGCGCTTCCCCTCTGTTATGGACATGCTCAGTCACTTCCGCCTCTTCCCCATCCCACTAGAGTGTGGAGCTGCCGGTGCCGTCACTCTGTCCAGCTTCGTAGTGGCGGGCTCCAGCCCTCCATCACAGGGTGAGACTCTACCATCAACCTCTCAGTCATGTCTCCATGTCATACTTAAACATTATTGATATCTGAGTGTTTGTAGCAATGATTACTTGAGACTTTTATTTGGATCATATTTAGTCTTCACCACCATTTTAGTGGTTATGGTAACACTGCACGAACAAAGGTAATTGCTGAGATCTGGGAGCACTGCAGCGTTACAAGAACCAAGTTTAATGAGGCACAAACCACAAGAAGTCAGACAGTTTAGCCAGATTATCTAAACCAGTCATGAGGAATGTCAGTGGTTAACCATTGAGGAGTTAACCACCGAGACATCTGTAGATTAATTCTGCTACTCTTCACTAAACTGTACAGTGCACCAACACCCAGGTTGGCTGACCATATACTTACAATTATGCATAGGTACCAGATGCCAAGATGGCAACTTTAATTCCAATGGTGTGGCTCGCCTGGCACATATGCCAAAAAAAGTTTCTAGCCTCAGGGTTTACTTTCGCGGTATGCAGCCCGCTGAATATGCGCAGTAGTGTTTCTCCCGCTGGTCCCACCCATGAGTTCTTGCTCAGCTCATGGACTTCGCATTGTGATGATGCCACAAATTTTTAAATTGCTTTTTTTGACTTGTGATAAGTCTATATGGATCAAAAATTAATCATAAAAAGAGTCATAGCTGACCTTCTCTGCAGTTCGAGGCGTCCTTTTAACAGTTTTACAGACATCTCTGTTATAATGGTGGTCAAAGGGGAAATGCTTTATGGGCAGCAGGGGATTTTTCGCTTCAATACCACAAGTGGAAACTGGGAAAAATTGGCTGCATCAGCCAGTTTGGGTCCATGGTGGCAGGACCGCATTCTGGTGCCCACCATTCGGTCTCCGCCCTGGTCACCCTGGTGAGTAAGCAGCTCAATTTTGAACCACAAATCCCATTTAGTATTGTTAACGATCACAGTTAGCACTGTTAGGAGTGTCAGCACAGCTAGTGGTGCTAACAGAGTTAACAGTGCTAAAGGGATTTTGCGGCTCAAAATGAAGCAGCTTACTCACTGTAATGCTGTCCCACTGGGATGGCGTTACCAGCAGTAATTGATGAATGAGCGGTGCCACTAGCATTGAAGAGCAGCTAAGGCTAACATTAGCTAACCAGTGGAGACCGGAGGGTGAGCAATGGGCACGTTTAAGCATGTTAACCCAGCCCGCCTGCTGTCAGCAAAGCCAACAGAAAAACAGAATAAAAGAAAAGACATTTACATCACAAAACATTAAAATTTCACCACCTCTAAATGGATAATGCTTTGAAATGCGGAGCTAAAGCTCACCAAGTCAGAAAAGTGCCGGACTAAAAGGAAAGACCTCTTGTATTTCAGAACATTTTGTGTTTTTTGGGTTAACGTATGAGGGTCGGGACCCCTCTACTGGGTCACAGGATAAATCTGTGAGGTTGCAAAACACTTGTGAAGTAGGGAACTGAAAACACAGTTTTGTGACATATGAATGTAGAGTTTTTTTCTGACTTCTAATTCTTGTTATTCATTGTGAAATATTGGCCAGTTTCCGAAACAAAATGCAAAATTACGTAATTTAAAAGTCTTCTTGGAACCATTCACATGGATAACAAGTAGACATAGCTTTATTTTTGAAAGGGTCACAAGGCAGTAAAACACGAAGTGAAAACACACAAAATGTTGGTTATAGTCACACAGAAAAACTACAGACGGTCAAATTTGAACCAGTAAGTTGGATTGTAGGTGTGGATGTTTGTGTCTTTGACATTTTGGGTAATAACAAACCTTTGTTCCCTCTTTCAATGAACTTTTAGAGATGTTGCCATGTTCTCAGATGCCATCAATTCACTTAATGAGTGCAGTCTTTAGTTGCAAAAAAATTAAGATTGAGAATTATCCTTTCATGACATCAATGCAGCTGAGATGCCAAGGAAGTTGTTGATTGATAAAGTTGCCAAAACTCTACTTTACCCCCCCCCTCCCCCCAGGTCAGCTCTCAGGCGCTCTTCTCGTCCCTTTCTCCCTCCATCGGTGGAGCTCGGAGCCCAGCTTGGCTCACTGCAGTCTGGCCCGCAGCTCCAGTCAGCCCCGATCCTCCTGCTCCACCAGCACCAGCACCACCAGCACCACTTCGAGCCCCAGCTCCGTTTCCCAGTCGGGGAGCCGCCCATTCACTCGCACCAACCCCGCCCCTGACCCTCCTGCGTCAGCCCCCGCTCCTCTTCGGCGCAGTGAATCAGTGGGGAGGAGACCGCTGCTGCGCCACCCCAACCCCCACATCCCTCAGCGGGACTCAGACTATGAGCTGGAGCCTGACCGAAGTCGCAAGCGGGCGATAGACAACCAATACATGTTGCTCTGACCCGCCGAGTCAAACACCTCCATCACCTCTGACAAACAGCAATCACCTGTGACATGTTCACACACACACACACACACACGCACACACCATTGTGCACACATCATACAGACACATTTTGTTACCCACATTCGGCTTCACGTGTATGTGTGTGTATGTGTGTGTGTGTGTGTGTGTGTGTGTGTGAGACTCTCAAAGAGTGCATGATGCTAACATGATTATAGTAGACTCATAAAGTTGAGTGAACAAGCATTTTGACATACACACACTCACCATGTCTGTGCTGGGAGTGTGTTTACCAGCAACAGACCCTCACAACATCCACCCTGAGTGTCCACAGTGAATGTATTTTTGGGAGTTTTATAACAGTGTTGAGTATGATGATTATTCTCGTTTTATTGATGTTGAGGTTCTGTGTAAGAGAGGGAGAGCCACGTGTGTACAAGTGCTTGATTTAACTTCTTTGGCACGTCACCTGAAGTGATGGGAAGGCACTGCCTGCGAAACTGGTTAAATCAAGTGCTCCTTTAGGAAAAATATTTAACACATTTACATTTCACACACAGAGGTGTGTGTGGAGTAAACTCTCGCCTTTTTCTACAAACACACAAACGAGAAAGTGTCGACATACTCTATTAGATATTCCTCCTCTTGCGCTTTATTATATATTGAAGTGCACAACGCTTTCAGTGCACTTTGGAAAACAATGTGTATTTTTTCTATACACAGATTCTTTTGTAGAAAAATAAAAAAGTAAGTAAAAAGGGGAAAACTTGGTTAAAGTCAGTCAGGGAAGCTGTCACCAGAAAGTGATCTGCTTCCACCACTTCAAACCTTCAAACCTGCGCTGCAGCAAATACAGAGAACCACAGGTATTTTTCAAAATCAGCTTTCATCAGCACTGCTCTCACCAACCTGTCTCTGTTTGTGATTGTGTGTGTGTGTGTGTCTGTTATGGTGTATGTGAGATGAGTGAAAGTGTGCTAATACTCACCCTTAAGTCCATGTGACGGGATTTGTGTCCCAGTGCACACTGCTGGGTTTTCCAAAATCAGCATCAAGTTCCTTTGTAGTGTCACGTGTTACATTTCAAGCACCAAAGGCCTCATGTGTACAAAATTAACTTTGGAGTGAGCACAGAAATAATTATTTATAATTTCTGCCACCAAAATCAAATAAAATTGAATTATATGATGACAATAATATAATTTAAATACCCTGAACAGTGGTTTAGGAAATGAATCAATGGTTGGTATTATTACTATATTAATTTGTTGATGCAAAGTCACAGAAGAAGAGCCACCATCAGGAGAAAAGACAACTTTAACCTGAGGGAGGCAGAAATCTAGAAAAAAATGCATACTTTGAAAAAACATCCTCCTCCTGCAGTGCTCCTCTCTCTGTGTAAAGACCCTCCCACCAGACAACCACGGGCATCTCCTTCATACAGTAACCCAGCGTTTTGGACACATTGATTTATTTAATGTTATTTCATTGTAGAGTTGCATATTGTGCATTCACTCAGCTTGCGGGAGGAGTCAGCCTGTACAAACCCCCCAATGCCAGGTGTCACAGCAAGCTGGTGGCCAGCAACAGCACCAGGTCTAACCTGTGTAACAGCAGCAACATAAAGTTTGCTCATCCGGCAGGAAGTTGGGGCTGTTTGGGCCCCCAGAGCCCTGCTTACTAGGGTTCATCTCCAGACCTGCTGGCAAACTGGTCTGTAGTAGCAGGCAGTGACGCAGAGGACACAATGACACTCTAGGTAACGTTAGCAACATAAATGCAAAGTTAAATTAGCCCCAGTTGTGAGGCTTTAGTGCCGGTTAGCAGAAGGCTAAACTATTAGCAACACTTTCTGTCCATCTCTGAAACACTTCACATACAGACATGTTTTGTTCTGTTTACTGTCAGACTCTCTTGTAGATAAGTCCATGTTCCTTTATGTGTTGCTGTGCAGTGCAGGCAGTCGTTGCCAGCTCTGGAATAGCAACTTTCTCTGTAGGGTTTTGTGCCTCTGAATCAGCATCTTGATTTAGAACAGCCAGTAGGATCGCTCTCTCTCTAGATGACACCCCATCATGGGTTAGATTTTCTAAAGCCTGAAAACAAAGCTAAGAGTAGGTGCAGAAGTTTAGTGTTCTTTCACAACACTTGAATGACAATATGCTTACATCTTATTGTGGGATTTTTTTGCCTAATGAAGCCAAAATTAAACTGCCTACCCCTGCTTTAAGCTTCTCCGCGCTTCTCTCTTCTTTTCTCCTGATGGCAACTCGATGTGGCCAAAATGTGGCACAACACACTTTATACGAGTACTTGAAATTCATATAATTCTGAGTATTACAAATTAGCGATGACACATCAATTATACTATAATAATTTTCCCCAGATTTTGTGGCATAAAAAGTAACAACAAAATGAGCACCACTGAGGTGAATTTTGTACACACAGAGAAAAGAAAAATTTGCCCAATAGAAAACAAACTTGAAAGGCTTCACTCCCGAGAGCGTGAGAGGGGGAAACACTCCATTTACACACCAAAACAAGGAGGGATCAAATCGATTTGAGGGTCAAAGCGCTGGAAACTTCAGTCCAGGTTTAAAGGGCTCTTAAAAAATTGAAGGTGACTTGATGCAACTCCTGTGAGACAGAGTGACACTGAAGTCACACAAGTGCCTCTGTAGATACTCACATTTATTTTCTTACAACTTCTTCAGGCAAATCTTGAATCTGGGAGTGGCATCATGTCTCCAGCTCTATTTTTTACAATCATAGCATTAATTTTTCTTAGTATTTCCTACACAAGTTCAAAACAGCAGCCAGAAGAAAAAACAAGCAGGGCTGTGAAAATAATATATTTTTACACTGTGTATAATAGAACGTCCTTATTTTGTAATGAGAGACTTTGTGGGGAAGGTTTCAGTCAGCAAAGTGTTCAAATGTGCTGTGAGATATTATGCACCAATGATCAAACAGTCTTTGTCCTCCAGCTTCATTTCTTTGTGTCCTTTAATTTCATGACCAATCAAAAACTTGAGGTGCCTTCCGAGGTTGTCATATCTTTAAATGTATACTACACAGGACTCATACATTAGTAATCCCTTTCAGTCATCACTTGAACCTAGAAGTGTGTAGCTGTGTATCGATCTGCAGACACTCGGCCCTCTGCCTCGAATGCGGTCGGGAGTTAATGAAAAGGTAGCAACCAGGAAGCTACGAACTTGTAGACACAGTTCCCAAAGATAATGCAAATAGAGCGAAATGCCAAGCATACAAAGCCAGGGTCAGCTCTTGCTTTCCTGCGTAGTATACCTTTAAAGGTTTAACCCACCAGTTTAAAGCGGCACTGATGATAAGAGGTGTAGATCATTCAACTCAGGTGTGAATTTTGTGGATGAGCTGACATTTTAATTGGAGGTAATGTATAAGACGACATCCAAAAAATAAGCCTCTACCAGAGCAGTAAAAGTTTAATTAAGTGACCAGTTTGTTGGTGGTGTTTTATCTCGTCGACAAACGGGCCAGATTCATAAAACTGTGTGCACGCCTGATTCTGTTTTAGAAATCTTGATTATGGTGGAGTGTAGCACACAAGCCTTATTTCCATACCTCAAGTTGGCTCAAAATGGCTGATAAATGGCTTTAATCATGCATTTGTGTACGGATATTTGTGCCCACTGCGCCACTCACTAGATCTGCCAGTGAGAAATACAGCAATGTCACCAACTACGCACAGCTGTGGATATTTGTAGCGTCTGTAACAATGATTCATCGTGTTTCTACAAACCATTATTGTATTAAAATCTTAATCATCATTATTATTGAACATCAGAGCGATTATCAATGATTCATTCATAATCCTGATGTTCAAACAGACTATACAAAGTACTTCACAGGATAAAACAATCACTAACAGGGAGATTAATGTTAGCAAAACTTAAAAATGAATCTCGTCCTTGTCATATTACATGCAGCCATCTCAGCTAAAACCATGTGTACGCCTGGTGTAAAGAATGCATGAGGTGCACACATTCCTCCTTTATGAATACCAGAGTATACGTTGGAAAATGCTTGGTGCATGGTTTCTGTGCGTACACATCTTTCATGCATCTGGCTCCTGGTCTGAGTTTCCTCAAAAGCATCTGAAGAGCTGATCTGAAGCCTAAAGTGTTTCCATCTTGTGGCCACACCATATATGTTCCATGTTTGACTTGTGAACCTCTCCTCACAGAACATCCCATGAACAGTGACCACTTCTCCACATAAAAGCAGTGTATTTGACACACACCACATTCTGTAATTTTGTTTGAATAACTGAAGTTTCACTTCCATTAGCAACAGGATGCGTTTGGGAAATAGTGTGCTAGGACTTGTCTGTCTTCTAACCTTGCTTTAACACTAACTTTAGCAGTTGATTACCTTCAGTAACCCTGCGCTTAATGTTTGGTTTAGACCTAATTCTCTCTGCCTGCTTCCTCAACCTGTTTGTTTTTATGTTTGTTTTTTAATAACAGAAATGCAACTTAATTTCCTCCTGAACACGACCAGAGCGAGCCTGCTGTGATACGACGACTCTTGTCAGCTTTTTCTACCAAAGGAACATTTTCACAATGGTTTTGTAGTTCTTTTTGATCACAATCAAGACTGACATCTTTAAAGTGTTTATAAGGGGAACAAAAACAAGGACGTTTTTGGCAAAAGTACGGTTTGTCTTCCTGTTTCTATATGCTCAAGTCTAAACAAATTCCTCATCACTTCTGTTTTATTTCTGCTAAAGGAATGCAACGGTAACAACTATTATGACTATCAGTCTCCTCTCTTTGCTGATTTATATATATTTTTATTTTTAGGGAGAATGACTGTGCCTTTGCCAGAAAGCTGCTGTTGCTTTTCCCCTTTTTGAAAGCTCAGGGTGTGATGTGGTGTAGAACTTGTGTAGTGCAATATCTGAGAGATGCCCCCTGCTTCATACCTTTTATATGTATGAAAGAAGTGATCAGAGGCTTCTAGGTAGATAAGTATAGTTTGATAAATGCCTAAATTTTCTAGAAATACATGCTATATTTAAAACTAGAGCTACCACATTTTCCTCCTGCTTCATGGCTTTTAATTTTGTGTCATGGTTCAATCCAGTTTGCAAGAATCGAGTTATCGCTTAACAGAACACCTCAGGTGTCTCTAATCTAACATCCACTCCACCAACACCTTTGGTCTCTTCCCCTATATGTTTATTTTTAAAATAATGTCCAGTTGGTGAATGTAATGTGTTCTCAATACTGTTCATCTGTTTGTTAACTTAGCACTGTAAACATTTCAGTTCAACCCAAAAAATGAAAAAACACAGCTTTTTAAAATCTGTCATTGTGTTTGCATCCCTTTCAGTTATAAGCATCTAAATTATATTAAATATATATCAACTGTATATTTGACCTTTTGTAAAATAAACCTAACCAAAAAAAAGTGACTTACGTGATCTGCTTGTGATTTTTGTTTGCACTCTCACTGAAGTCTGTGTCACCTCATTCTCCAAATACCTGCTGAGCAAGAGAGATTACAGATCAACGGTGCCACTTTTAAGGGCAGTTCACCCCAAAATCAAATATGCATATATGTTTGCTCTTACCTGTAGCCCTGTTTATCAGTCTAGATTGTCTTGGTAGGAGTTGCCGAGTGTTAACAGACATAGAGACATATGTCCTCTCTTGAATTAAATGAAACTAGATGCCCCTTGGCTTGTGGTGCTCAAAGCATATAGAAACACATTTAAAAAACTCAACAACAATGCCTCTTTCCAGGAATCATGAGCTGGTTACTAAAGATAATCCACAGACCTTGTTGTGAGCAGCTTCATGTAGGAACTATTTTCTTTCTACCAAACTACACTGGCCAACCATATCAAAAGGAAGTGTGCATCTATTTACATATAGCAAATACTTAAAAGCAAGTCACAAATTTACAGTTTTGATTGTTTTTAAAAAGACAAAAGCTATTTTTTTAAAAACACCTGGGCACTGTAGTTTTTAACACACACAATTTAAACAGAAGTAAATCAAGCACACACCTCTCTACTGTGATGAACTGCAATTGGTTAGCCCACTTTGCATTAGTGTGATGAAACTCTACATGCAGTTTAGACCATATCCACACGAAGACGGAACCGATTTTGATTTTTAAAAGTTTTCCATAAACACGGAATCTCTCAAGATATGTGTACGTAAACATGAAGCCACTGAAAATGCTGTAGTATAAATACAAGATCTATAAGTGGCGCTGCAACGCTGCCACAAAGTACACCAAAAACAGAGAATAAGAAATGCAGCATGCACATAAAACTCGTGTGATGTAAACAAACACAAAGGAGAAGATGGCGGAAAATACAAATGCCAGAGGAGCCCGCTTTGTATGGACTGACAACGAGGTAGAGCTGCTACTTAGGGTCACACTTGATTACAAAACTACAACACTGCAGTCAGCCATTGTTGTTGTGGCGCCTTTGCGCCTAGCGCATGTGGGTTAAGGGAGAGGTGGGGTTATGGCATCATCGCTTCAGAAAAGAGGCGTACTGTGTTGTAAATACGGAAACACGAAGGTGGTTATCTTAAGATTTTTTCACTCTGGGACCTGGTTTTCAAAAGTTGGCGTATTTGGGTTCTGTGTTTACTAAAGGTCTATAGGCCTACGATAAAAAACCTTTGCAGATACACCTAATCTCATCTCTATGTGGACATGGCCTTATTCTCCAGTAAAAGAAATGTTGAGACTTCCTAAATAAATAAAGCCTCAGTTATGCTCTCCAGAAGGACAAAAGCTGATGTAGAATCATGACCAGGAAAGGTTTGGATCAAGCGGCAACCTCCGAGGCTGAAAAGTGGAGCCAATGCTAAAGTGTCAAAAACTGCAGTTCCTCTAATGGCCACTTGGGGCTGGCTCCAAAACAGTCAATTCCCATAGACCTCCATGTTAAAATGCCCAACTTTACAGCAGAAATAAACGTGTTTACAGCCTGGGTCTCTATAGTATTTTTCAATTTTTATACAACTCACCCATTTACACCTTATTAAGGCCCGAAGTTATGCTTTTTTTTTTTTTTTTTTTTAAAATAAAGGTGGGGCTGCTTGAGTGACAGGCTGTCTGCAAGGTGTAGCAGAGCACTGAGTCAGATCCACCCCTCGTTCGTCCTTGGCTCCAAATATGGTCGCTTCTGGCTCCAAAAAAACAAGATGGCGACAGCTGTAGGATGTGTTAAGCAGCAGGACAATTAACACCAGCGCACATGTTTATGGTCACGAAGAACAGTTGATAAAGCCAAAATAAAACCACAGTAAGCCATTCAGTTTTTAAAACTTTTTTATTGTTTTTAAATTTTTTTGCTCATTTTTTAAATTATTTATATTATCTACAAAGTAAAAGTTTTAACTTAAAAGTTACATAAGGGTCAGGTGAGAAGTGGGATCTGATCACCTCAGCCATTATAATTTCATAAATAATGTTTCTCCTGTCCTCTTGGCTGCCAAAAACATGTTTATTTCACAGGAAGCTTCTTGTCATGTTTCGTTTTTAGTTTGGTTAGAAACCTGTCATGTAGTCTGGAAACAAACGCAGCACATAGCAGCAGCAATAAACAGTAAGATTAATACTGTCTAACAGTTGGAAGATTTTTTTTTTCTTCAGAACAAGGTGCAGACAAAATACAAGTTCCAGTTGAATTTTCTTCTTCACTCTCACTGATTAGTTTCTCTCATTCTCTCTTTCACTTGGCAAGCTGACTCAAGTTGCAATTTGGGACCCCTGAAAGTGTGTGTGGGTGCTTTGTTTGTGTGTGTATCCGTGTGTGTGTGTGTGTGTGTGTGTGTTTGCAAATGTGTGTGTGAGAACAGGGGCTGAATAGGAGCAGTCTTGCCTGTTAAAACTCTCTAGCTCGTTAAAACATGTCACTGCATCAACCTGTTAACATTCTCTTATTGCCTAGTCTGGGAGGGAGAAAGGAAGGGAGGAGAGGAGGGAAGGAGGGAGGGAAGAGAAAAGCTGATGTGAAGCATGTCTGGTGAGGATGAGGAAAGAGAGGAGAGGGAGGGCTCTCATTCTCTTCATCGCCTGGTTATGAAGGCTCTGGTTGAGAAGCGCGACGCAGAGCGGGTCCCTCGGCTCGCTGGCGCCCTCTATCTACAGCTGCTGCTGATGATGAGGTTGCACTGCAGAGACAGGACAAAATGGGGGAAATGTAAAGTTGAGATGGATTTAGAAAATGTCTACAATCACAGTAAAGGGTTAGCTCTCAAATTAAGTATTGGGGCCATTCACTTTAAGGGACAGGTTCTCTTTTTTTTTTACTGTAATCATTCCTCCTGATCATACCTTGTAATCATCTCTTATTTTTGCATCTTATTTATGTTTTTTTTTTTCATTTTCTTGAATTTCCACTGCTTTGTATGAGCTTATTTCTTTTATCCACATTTAATTCCGTTATATATATTTCTTTATTTTGCACTTGCACCTCCATTTGTTTATGTATGGGTTCTTTTTTCCTCTATTTATGTCATTGGTGTATTTTCGGTAAATTTTTTTAATCTGGAAAGCACATTGAGCTTAAGGAGAAATGTCAGTACTTTGGACCTGGACCCTTTTTTCTCATGTTAATGTGTCTAAGTGACTGATGAAGACAACAAACTTTGAAACTGGTGCAGTATTGAAAGGGTCGCTGCAGCGAAACAGGCTGCAATGTGATCCCTGCGAGCAATTGTGAACTGTAAATTTACGTCCAATAAAAGTGCTTGTTTTTGCCACTGACCAGATCAGTTTGATAACAGAAGTGTCTGACAACATTACAGAAAGGACCCCATCATATGAACCCTCCAGAACCTCCAGATTTTAGTCATTACCATTACAGTCTTTTTTTATTGTACAACACTTTTTGTTGCATTGTGTGTATGAAAAGTGCTACATAAATACAGTCTGATTGATTGATTGACTGATTGATACAGAGAAATTAAACATATTTCCCTACCTTATCCTGATCTGGTCTGTTTGTTACTGTTACTGTGACGTTAGTAAATCGCAATGACCTTTTCAGTCTCTTGATCAGCTTAATATTCAGCCATTCATCTTCTTCTAACCGCTTCATCCTCTTGAGGGTTGCGGGGGGGCTGGAGCCTATCCCAGCTACATCGGGCGAGAGGCAGGGTACACCCTGGACAGGTCGCCAGACTATCGCAGGGCTGACACATAGAGACAGACAACCATTCACGCTCACATTCACACCTACGGACAATTTAGAGTTACCAATTAACCTAGTCCCCAATCTGCGTGTCTTTGGACTGTGGGAGGAAGCCGGAGTGCCCGGAGAGAACCCACGCTGACACGGGGAGAACATGCATCCTGTGGGAGGAAGCCGGAGTGCCCGGAGAGAACCCACGCTGACACGGGGAGAACATGCAAACTCCGCACAGAAGGGCTCCCACGCCCGGGATCGAACCTGCAACCCTCTTGCTGTGAGGCGAGAGTGCTAACCACCACACCACCGTGCCGCCCCTAATATTCAGCCGCGACACTGAAAATCTTTTAGACAACACTAAGAGACACTTTCTGTACTCTAACACAACAAACTCTTCCCAGCATTCCTCTCTCCAACTTTCACTAATGTTTCCACCATTGGTTTTCCTGCAACAAGTCGCCTCAGACAAGAACAAGACTTCTCCTTGAGTGAGACTTGATCACAATAACAAACACACCAGCAATAGGTAAGAAAAAGCGTTTCATATCTCTGTAGGGTCCTTTCCGTGTTGTTGTCAGACACAAATAACTATCTGGGCTTGTCGGTGGTAAAAACAAGCTCCTAAATATTATAGTGCAGCCTTTTTCACTGCTGTGGCTCTGTCAATACTGGACCAATATCAAAAACAGTAGTCTCCATTAGTCACTGAGAAACAAAAACATGAGAAAATAGGGTCCAGGTTGAAAATACCAAAGCTTCTTCTACACTGGACAAGTGCTTTATAAATAACATTATTGTTATAATTACCACTAGTCTTTAAGAGATCTGTTACAGTCCTTGTTCTGTGCAAAGGTTTATGTTTGAAGATAATATACTATAAGGCAAAGTTGATGCATTTTAGGACAAATTTCTCTCTTTTTGTCACTTGAACACTGTCGAGACAAACAAAGAGGGAATTTCACATTATAAATACAAACTTTGGACTATGGGTAGGGACAGACTGCAAGAGGAGAGTCCACCCACTGATTGGTTCTCTGCCACGGCTTCACCTCTAGATAATATCTTGTCAAGAAATACTTCCAGCACAAATGAGCCTTTTTTCAGTCTGTTCCTGTGGTGGATGTGATTGTTAGATCTGCTGTCAGAGCCAGTTCGCCATCTGGAGTCATGACAGACTCATAAATTGTGGCAGATCAGCATGGACAACAAATATTCTCGTTAGAGGAACTGTCACGATTTAACTAATTGAAGCAGTCTATCTTTATTACATTTGAGTAACTGTGTCCAAATTGAAATACAGTGGAAACCTCTCAGTGATCACATCTGCCCAGGTCAAACTAATCACAGTAAGCAGTTTTTCATGCAGATGACCAAAATTGACATTTGTATATTTATTTCATTTCAAGAATGCAAGAATAACAGAATTGCAAACATGTCCTCCTCAAATGGTGCACACTATAAAAAAGAAAAACTTAAACATAAGGGCAATGATGGGTATCACATGACCAAGTATTAACAACCTACTTAATGAGGACTGCTTCACCCACAGGTGCTTTCCTAATGCATGTGTTTTCTGTCTCCATCACTAGCAGCCATGACTGTTTCTCGTAGTGTGAGCAGACGACACACAGTAGCCTGAGGAACATAAGGTTTGCTGCTGCATCACGCCGCTGGCTTGTTTTGGCTATGAGGAGACTACATGGTGTCGGAATAAAAGGAAAAACGAGTTCCCAAATGCACCTGAACGCCCCCTTAAGTTGGTACAACAACTCGGAAAGTTTGCGAAAATTTTACCACAGGATTAAACCGAGTTGATGTCATATCACGCAGAAACATGGTGGACAGAATGAATGTTGGTTGATGTTAAGAAACATTTTATTAATTCACACTGCATATTGATTTGATAAGACATGATTTGTAATATGGTATTAGGCTGTCACATTTAGTGGCTGTCTACATGAGTGACCAAAATTAGTTAGAAAAGTTATTTATTAGCATTCCCCCTGATGACAAAGGTAAATGAAAATACTTTAGCAGTTTCAGGGAATGTAGGCTCCTGGTGTAACAACGAGTCTGGGACAAAATCACTTTGTAATATAAAACGTCAAGCTGTTTCACCATACCAATACAACATATGTTCTTTGTAGCTTCCATGTTGTTTCCACATTACGACTTAAAAACTCATTAACACACTCAAATCTAGAGAACGACTTCCAAAATCGGGAAATGGGACCATCCGAGGAGCATGTGAATGCAGCATATGTTTTTTTATTGAGAGAAAGTGACTCTTTTTCCCGTCAGAATTTCAATGAGCATGTTTTTTTTTTCCCATATGTTGTCAGTTATGAAAAGACTAGATCAATACGGTTAATGACTACAAATGAATCATTCAAACAGCATTTGTATAGGGATGATTCTGTCCTAAACTTTTTACCATATAAGCGGTTTCCATTGTAATTCGATTTTCACGATATGGATATTGACATTGGTCAAAAACAAATATTTTAATCTACTAAGTCATCCAGCCACATTAAAGTCTGAAAAGCGACTTCCAAAATTGGGAAATGGGACCATCCGAGGTGCATGTGAATGCAGCATGTTTTTAGTGATAGAAAATGACACGATTTCAGTGAGCATGTTTTTTTTCCATCAGTCATCAGTTATGAAAAGACCCACAATTAACACTGCTACTGCTACAGCATTTGTATAGGGATCATTCTGTCCCAAACTTTTTGAATAATATAGGTGATTTTCACCATAATTTGATTTTCACAATCTTTTACATTAGTAAAAAACAAATATTCTAATTCATTAAGTCATCCTGTCCCATAAAAGGTTAATTACTCATATGCCAAAGTGTGCACATACATGAGTATAAACAACAGCTAGCGAAGGTGCAACGACATGCTCATCGTGCAGATCTTCTAACTGTAGAGGGGAAAAAATACTGTATATTTGCCTGACTCCACCTTGCAGGAGTGTGAAAGTCAAGAAAACAAACATACCTTGTGGATGTGCCAGGTAGGAGAAATGTGTGGTGGAGGAAACAGGTATGGGGTTGAGGGCAGTCTGGGGCATGGGAGGCTGCGGACCCCCAGGAGGACCCTGGGTAGCCATTAACATCATTGTGGGGTGGGTCTGCGCCGGGTGGTGAGACTGCACTATACCAGACTGCATATGGGCCTGTGTGTGAGAGAAAGTGTGTGTGAGTGGAACAGCGAGAGCAAAAGTGTGACAGAAAGTGAGAATGACAGCGAGAGACCAACAGGAGGACAAGAGACAAGTCAATGAAACAGACGAGCATCAAGGCCGCAACGTTCACAGCTCCTGCCTGTGTGTTACTGAAAGCAGCAGCATGAATGGAGACTCTGTGGTGATGACTGAAGGACAATGGGCCTCATTCACAAACAGTGCGTACGCACAAATCTGTGCTTAAACTGTGCGTACGATCATTTGACACACAAATCCGGGATTCATCAATATTTTCTTACCCGAATTTGTTCTTACTCTGCGAACAAATTTAGAACTGCCTCAGACCATGCGTACGCACAAATGAGGAAGGCCGAACTGACAAACATACCTTTTAAGTACATGCAGAGTCTATAAAACCACATTCATGAAAAAGAGATTTAATTAACATTTTTTAAAATAATTAATTTACTAATATATTGGCCAAATGGATTAAATTACCATGAAATTGACACACGTTCACCCTCATCATTGTGACAATTAAAATATTAACAATAACATGAACAGAAAAACTATCACTCCATCAGCGTGCAGATGATCTGTAATGCCAACTGCCATATCCTTAATGCTGTGGCCCGCTGGCCAGGAGGCACCCACGGCTCATTTATTTTGCAAAACAGTACAGTGGGAATGCATTTGGAGGCAGGGGCTGTGAGAAGTGGATGGCTTGTTGGTGAGCATCTTTTGTCCTAGTCTTTTATTTCAATTGTTTTAAGTTAGTATTTTCAGTAAGTCTCTATTCCGTTAATGTTAAAATGTTATATTGTTTGGTTGACTGGGCATATGGCCTTAAAACATGGCTGATGACACCATACGCAAACCCTGAAACCCCTCAAGAGGTGCGCTATAATAACATACATGCCCACACACGCGCCGTAGAGCACACTTTTGGCGTGCTTAAGGGCCGTTGGATGTGTTTGGATCAGATACGGCCGGTGGCAAACTACTTTATATCCCTGAGAAGGTGTGCAAGATCATCCTGGCATGCTGTGTCCTACACAATCTTACAATGACCCATGGCATTCCTGTAAGACCCGGCGCCATCGCTTCTAACAAACTCTGAAATTTACTACTTCTCTCCTTGCGCAACTGCTTCCTTCATTCATGAATCAACTCTAGGCAAGTGGTTTCCTTATATGGAGAAATGGGGGCGTGGTAGTATGCTGATTGCAGATCGCGGACACACGCCTGTCAGTTTAGAATGGTTCTGATTTACTAACATAAGCACGGTGGTGAGAACAAAATTGGCCAGTACGCACGTGTCATGAATCCGACGGTGATTTTGCACAAGTACTTATTTTTTGCGGAGAGTAAGAACATTTCTGCGCAGATATTAGTGAATGAGGCCCGCTATCTGGTTGTGGCGGATGAAATAAAGCATGAAGTACTGCACCCCTCTGGCAAACACAAATAATCAATAATCCCTGTTTAAACCAACTGACTGTAAAACTTATCTTAAACTCTGTCAGCCCATTAAATACAATAAAAGCAAGTTTGCAGGCATTCGGCTAATTTATAACCACAGACAAAAAGATGCGCTGCTGAAAAGCTCTCTGGCTTCAGGTAATGACATAAATATACGGTCGGAAATATTTTCTGCCAACAAGTGCACAAAGGAATAGATAAAAGAAAAAAATAGATAATTCACTTTTTTCTCTTTCTTTTGCAGAGTGAGATAATACCTATATTAGTTTCATGTGTGTGCATTTCAAGTATGCAGCAAGAGTCTGGAGTCACTTAACCTAGCTTAGCTTGGGAGCAGCGAGCCTTGCTCTCCCTGAAGGTTAAAAAATACACCTACCACATGCTCATGCTTTCACACCTGTAGCTCGGTTGATTTGGTCCAGGCCAGGGAGAAAAATCATACACTGTTGCATTTTGGTTCTGGTCTGCCTTCTGTTTACACTCACTTTATACAAACAAACCAAGAGGGGTAAACATGAAGTTATACCGACTGACAGGTAACTTGCAGTTTGTCATCCTGCATCATCAGGACCCACATGGGAAAATCAAATTGTGGTGACTGACATGTTTAGCAGCACTTAAATGCTTCTGATGTGTATATTTATGTTGTTTGGTGTTACAATGAGCTCACGGTGAAGTAACTGATTCTTAGCATTATTAACAGGCTATTATAAGACCGCAAATCGATCACATATCATGGAAATGACTAACAGAGAAACAGGATGAAAAGCAGTCGAATTGTACAGTGATGATTCAGGGCTTATTTCTGTGGTATCCCTCTCACACTTGTAAATGAACTTAATGAACTGACAAAGTACACTGAGTCAGATACAGTCATGGCAGTTTTAACAGCTTTGTAACCAGGGAGGGAAAATACCCTCGCTGACATTCATAAATGTTACCATGGTTACACATATGCATAGATTACAGGCCTTAAAAAGATCACGTATAAGATTGTGGACAGATTTCATTGTCAGCAGATGATCTATTTATTAATAGTTTAGCTTTTGAATCATGCTAAAATCACTTATCTCCTATCATAAAATCCTGTACGGTTCATTTGCTTTCACACAACAAATGAACTGTACCAGAGATCATTTGTAACCGGACCAAGACCACCTCTTCCAGAAGATCTTGGTCCAAACGTAGGGGGCAAACGAACTTGAGTTTGATTCACCAAACAGCACATGTGAGAAAGCACCCTAAACTTGACTCACTAACAAGTTGTATCTCATTTGTTTAATACAAACACAAACGGAAATGTAAAAAAAAAAAAACACAATATGTGGTTTTTAAAGGCGTTAAGTGCTGGAGCTACTTTTATATTAGTTTATCAGTTTGCCCAGTGTTTTTGTGCAGAGTCTCTGACTGTAGCATGGGTTGCAAGATACAGTCGGCACACTCAGGTTTTTGGTTTAAGTCTGTATTCACAACAAATTTGGCATTGTGGCCAAAAAGGCTGTCAAGAAATAGTTACACCATGTACTGTCGGCTTCATATTTCTGTCAGTGTATGGATCAAATAAAGATACAACATGTTAGTACTTAGAAGTGAGCCAAGCTAATCACGTCCTGACTCAAGCCCAAAACTTAACACACAGACACAGGGACCAATAAACTTTATCATCTAACTCTCTTCACAAAGCAAATCCAAACAGGTCTTCCATAATGGTGAACTTCTTTAAGACAGAAAAGGGACAAACCTCCATGTTCACCCAAGAATTCAGCAGTAACTTTACTGTTTCAAAATGGATTTAACAGGTTGAACTGTCTTGTTTTCCATCAGTATTCCTCTTACAGCTAAAAACACTTATATCAACAACTAAAGAAAGGACACACATCCTAATCTAAACCTGGTCACACTGCCAACATATCCGCTGCACTCAGAGCGTTATCGACTCCCAAATATGACCCATTCACAAACACCTGCTGGACCTGATCCCAGAGTTACCTCACTCCCACATGTTAAATCCCCCACAGGAAACACTGCCAATCTGATTATACTTGGCTGGAGCCGCTGTGGTTGTCCAGCAGGCTGATAGCAGGTTGTGACCTACCTGCTGCACGTGTGCCATGTGGTTGTGGTTGTAGCCGTGCTGCACCTGCTGTGGGTGGATATAGACCGTCTGCTGGGCAGAGGGGAACGATGCCTGGGGAGACTGAGGGTTGGGCCCCGGGGTCATGGAGGGGGGAGTAGGGGCCAAGGCAGAATACATCTGCTGCTGCGGGGCCTGGTTGGCCAGGTGGAGGGCCTGGGCTGCTGCTGCCGCTACGACACACAAATACACACTTACAGAAACACAATACTATGTTAATCAGTCGTGCTCGATTTGAAGCAAGGCAGGAAACCTCACCTGCTGCTGCCTGTTGGTGCTGTTGGTGCTGGACTGGGCTGGCAGCTGGGTGGTTAGGAGGACCTCCATGCTGTGGGGGACCACCCTGCTGGCCTTGGCCTGTAGGCGTGGCAGAAGGCTGGGGGTGCTGTGGGTGAGGGTGCAAGGTGGCGCTGGGGTGGGGGTACTGCTGAGGCATTGGCCCTGGAGACACTGCAGTCCGTGTAAGTAAACATGAAAGGTATTAAAACAATAAACAAAACGCTGCCTGCACATTCTGCGCCGCTGCATGTGAACATACAAAAGCAGTGTGCTGACGTACCATACATGGTGTGTGTCTGCTCTGGGTACTGTGTAGTTGAGGAAGAAACGAGGGTGGGTTGGCCGTGTGTGGGAGGCGCCATCATCCTGGCACTGCCCTGCATTACCGGACTGAACACATGCTGCGCCTGGAGGACACACAAGGACAGACAGAAGACTGACAACATCAGCATTAGAGCCAGCGTGTGTGTAACACAAGTCTTTACATGAAGTTTCGTCCTTGCCTGTGGCTGGATACTAGGGATGCTAATTAGAATGTTTAATGTGACGGACAGCTGACCTTCGTTTAACCATCAGTAAACGTTAACTGACTGTTTGTTTGAGTGTGTGTGTGCACAAGGTTTGGGCTTAGCATAACTTTTCCTTTTTTTGTTTTTTAACATTTTAAAGTGGGTAAATATTAGCGTATTGCTTCGCTCAGCACCTCAACACCTCTGACACACCTCCTCTGTGTTTAGTCATCTCTCGGAGGAGTATATTACATTTAGTATATATTTTTAACTGTCTAACTGAGTATTAATTGGTCAAGATTCTTACTGTTGGTTAGTTAATTATCGTCCCCACTTGGTACCTAACCTCAGTGGTACAGACTATATCATAGCATCAGGCATCAAATATTCAAAACATTAAAGCACCAAAAACTGGCATCGGGCACCTATTTTGATCAGATATTTCCTAAATATAATTAAAATTTAACCAATTTTAGACAGTATTTTATTAAAGCAAAGTTCCTGTGTGGCTGTTTGTGTTAAAAACCATACATAACATTTAAGAAGTTTGACTTCTTTTGCTTAATAAAAATGAACATGCATACATTTCTCAAACTAGTGATATTAATACCTCATTAAGTTGTTTTCAGCTTGATTCATCCTCTTTAATTATCTCATCCTTTTTTCACTTAATTGTATAATCACTTTCATTAATGTTACCGGCAACAAAACTAAATTAAATTCCCATCCCTTATTAATATGTGGTCATTATATTTCCCCTAAAACACCCTGAAGCCAACCTCCTCACTGTCTCTTTGTTCCTGCACTTGTTCTGTCACAACTTGCTTTCAAAAAGGTAACAACACTCCACAAATCAGGCACGATGAAACACTGGCATCCTGTCAAGCTGCTGGGTTGCAAGCATCTGTCAGACAAATGGCTGACTGGTGAACAGCTGGGAGAGATAAAGACCGCCAGCGCTAACTGACGGTACCAGAATAACTGTAATGGTTACATGTGGTTCTTAACAGCAGACCCACCTGGGCCGAGCACGGCTGAGTAAGCTGCTGAAGGTTGTGTTGTTCTGATGCAGTCGTACCTGTGATTGGTAATGTGTCATCTGCTGGACCAGCGGCTGACTGGTGAACTGCTGCGGGCTGCAGGTGAAGTACTGGGCAGAGTAGGCGGGGCTCGGTGCTACAATAGGGGGTCCTGCTGCCGTCGCTGGGTGCATCATGGTAGGCGTGCCTTGCGGGTGGTGCTGGTCTGACCTCTGCTGGGGCATGTTGGGTACTGGAGAGTCATGTATAGAAATTTCATGGGGAAGAAGTTTTGTTAACATAAATGAATCGGACAAAAACAGTAAATGGAGGCGTGAGAAAAGGTACTGCTGGTTTTGAGGCAAATTATTTACAGCACTGGCCTCAATATAAGACAACTGGTTATAGGATAGGCCCTTTTTTTTCCTAATCCATCTTTGGAAAAACCTTCCGAAGTCCAGTAACACTTGAACAGATGAGTCCTGATGGGAAAGTTTCCTGAGACACTAGCAGTTCAGAAAACTGAGGCTTTTTCTCTTTAATTGATCCATGTAATAAATCACACATTCACGTAGCTCATCCAATCTAAATCCAACTATTTCTTTATTTAATTTAACAGTGTTTGCACTTACATTAACATCAGTTACTTAAACTTTTTGTATCAAATTCTTGTACTTGTGTGCGCACTGCAGGTTGGTCTACTGTTGGTGCAGTATTTCTTTCTCAAGCCTGTGTTTTATGACACACACTGTATATGTTTTTATTGTGGATGTTCAATGCTGTGCTCACTCTGCAAATCAATTTCCCTCTGGGATAATAAAGTTTTTCAAATAATCAACCAATCAAGCAGTCAGGCTCAAGAAAATGGCTGGAATAATTTCCTCAGGCAGTCAGCAGTTTTCAGCTCATCATTATGAGTCAGTAAATGGTAATTCCTGACTGCTTCACAGACAATTCTGCTTCTGCAGTCAATACATCAGGAGATGCTTTCTACTTGTTTTCACTCATCAGGGATGTTTTTTTTTTTAATATGGCGAGAAGACGTGGTGATCAAGCCATCAGGTCATTCGCTAGATTAAAAAAATGATGTTCCTGAACACTTCTGGGGCCGTATAACTCTAAAACGAAACACAAAACAGACGTGAAGAAACTCACTACCCGAACAACAGTCCGGCTACAAATAATAACTAGAATGTAACTCTTCGTCAAGGCCTCACTTGGTAACTGTTATAAAATAAAACAAAATCATGCTGTCCACCTCCTTGTAGTGCCCCTAACAGCATTTGCTAGAATCAAGCGTGGCTCAGGAAAAATAACCAATCAGAGCCGAGGAGTCTATAATGCAGCTGTCAATCATGTCAGTCACGGCTCGTGAACTGCAGTCAGCCTGTCAAACTAGGCAGCGTTGATCAAATATGAATGAAGATTCTGCTTCAGTGTCCTGTTTAACTGTAAAATGAGAGGGTCTGCTCTCGTGGGTGGATGGTGCTTCATTTTGGCTCAACTTTTTCAAACATGGCAGCATGACAGCTTAACAGTACACTGAAATATGTTTGTGACAAACCTGAGGAGAGAAATAGACAATGCAGTAACAGAATCTTGATTCAAATTTGATCAGTGCTGCTGAGTCTGACCACAGTTCATGAGCAGTGACTGACGTGGCTGACAGCTGTGTTAGAGACTCCTCGGCTCTAATTATTTGTTTTCCTTCAGCTGCATTCAATTCTTGCAAATGCCATTAGAAGCACTACAAGGAGGAAGAACATCATTTATTTCACAGATTATCTGTCTCATGTATAGCTGTGTGCATATAGAACCAGTTTCAGCAAATATGACATTAAAGTTATTTTTATAAAAGTTACCAGCTGCAGCTGTAATGCAACGTAAGGATCGGTATTTGCTCAATTCAAAAGAGAAAATCGGCTGTTGTGAACGCGCAAAGACCCTATAATTTAATATGATTTGAAACATAATATCCTCCCAAAAAGTCTAATATTGGGGCCAGTATTGTAGTTTTTACAACCAGCTTAAGCCTTAGAGAGAAAGTGAGATGGAGAGAGAAACAGGTGGAAGGAACATGAAAGAAAGCAGTGGTTATTCTCACCTTTACCTTGTCTGTAGGGTTTAGACTGGCTGACTGTCATATGAGGCATCTGAACCTGGTACATAGCTGGAGACTGGAGTGAGGAGGCAGATGAAGAAAACAAGTTTATACTCAAACTTCAGCAGCATTTCTAAAAGAATGAAAACTAGCCCTCAACTCAAAACAGGTGAACTTTTGCAAACTTGTGTGGGAATAATCTTACAACCCATCTGTGGGGCTGGACCCCAGTTATTCAGCTTTTACACATACAAACACATATGCGCATGTGAGATTGTGGGAATTATCTCTTACCTGGGGCCACATGCATTTTCTATACCTGTCTATCATTGGCCAGAAAAAAAGGTGTTTTAAAACTACGACCCAAACACTGTTGTCATCTTCCATTCCTTAACTCTTTAACATTATACACCATGCAATTCTATTACAAACAGTACTGCAGCAAAAACAAAGAGGAACCAACTCCTATTAGCTTACAGCCATTTGTTTGGTAAACTGATGAAGCCAATAGAAATAAGATGAAGTTATAAGTCCATCTGTGATGACAGTTTAAAATGAATTGCAATAAGAAGTTGGCAAACCAACATCTGATGGCATTAATTCAACAAGCAAGCAAAACATCTCAGTACTGGTTGGGCTTTTAAAAAAACAAAAAAACAAAACAAAAAAAAAACAAAAACAAAAGGATTTAAAAAATTCACAAACCTTCCATATTATGCTTTTCTAATGGAGCGAGAGACAGAGGAGGAGGGGGAGAAAAGGAAAAAAGAACCACTCTTTAGTTGTTCACCCAAGTATTTTATGGCTTACACGTGTCTGATGTTGGATCACCAAGTTTTTCTTAAAGCAACACAGGAAAAAATAGAGATTTACAACTACAAATGTTAAAGCTTTCACCACATATATGCTAAAAACCTGCTAAGTGCTTTGAGTGCTTAAAAATATTCTTTTGACATCATATTGTACACAAATGTCATATAATTCCTCCTTTCTTTAAACATTTCTAAGCTTGTTATCCCAAATATTTACCTAAACATTTTTCAGCAAATAAAATTCAGACCAGTTGGAAGATGACAGGGAAAAGAAAAGTGATGATGATGGATGCACAAGTTCTGTATATTAAGGTGTACAAAGAACAAAATTACACAAAAATGTGAAAGGTAGCCTATTAAAACTGAACTAAAGAAAGAAAGAGGGGGAAAATAACGATGGCATGCGTTAGACATTAATCAAAGCCAGAAAAGGAAAAGAAAAAGAGGACAAACATAAGCAGACATGTTGGGAGACCTCATAATGGTGGTTGTTAGTTTCAGTGAACTTTGCATTTCATACTGATTCAATGTGACGCTCGGGGTGATCTGCTCTGAAAAGAAACAAACACATCTGTCTTGTGCACATTTCAGCATGCAGGTGTGTGTCTCACCTGCACTCCGGGGCTGACTGGTGTGAGTGGGTACATCTGGGGGAAGCAGACTGTCTGGCCGTAGACAGTCGGGGGCTGCTGGACCACGATGGAGGGGCTGGGCTGGCCCTGAGGCCGGGGAGGCGTTGGGGTGTTAGCTGGTTTGGGCTGATGACAGAGCATATAAACAGAGAGAGAAGATGAGTTTACCAACAGTCTCAGTTTGTGGTTTGTGTAGTCTGGCAGCAGCAGAGCATACTGACCTGCGTATTGAACCTGGGTTTGAACTCATTGGCATTTGGGTTTAGAGTTGATTTTCTCACTTGACTGCAAGAGGAAAACAAACAGTGAAGACATTAACATTTAAAGGATCAGTCTGGAATATTTATTATGTGTTTCTTTAAAGACTCAGTTTCTAAAAACAGCCCGGCACTGTAGTTTTAAGCAAAAGAGGAGTAAATGGTGCATTTGTTGGGGACGATTTTTAAGCAGTGGACAGATACACATTTGATGCACTAGTGAGTATTTCGAGCAGCAGGACAGTGGTGTATGTGGGATTTAAAAAGTAAAAGGAAAAATACATTGACCCATTTTAAATTAGTATCTCTGTGTTTGAGTGATCATTCATCTCAGTATATGGCAAATAGATGTAAAAAAAAATCTGTATCAAAGAATTTTTACATCACAATTTCTGTCTTTTCTCCTCCAATCAAACAAGACTTTGGGTTTCGAGCAAGCCACACCGATCATATAATACTACACTTCATCATTTGTGGGTCATTGTAGCAAACAGAGCAATATGGCAAGAGATAGGAAGAGATGTGTGTTTGGATATCCGTGAGCCAAACCTTTGTTTTAATCTCTAAATCAATGTGGCGAAGGTCTGATTCATTCATCTCTCCCTTGTCCTCCTCCTGATCTAACAGCAGGGAGGCGTCCAGCCCTGACAAAATGTAGCGAATAGTTTATTTTAACAGAAATGGTGGTGTGTTTAACACCCAGTTGTGATGCACAAGCATACCGCCTTTTAACACGGGTTTATTTACACGTCCCTGCTTATTTGGTAACACCTCTGACACACCGACCACACATGAGAAAACATGCGTCAAAGCCCACTGACACACCATTTCACACAGAAACCGTAGCAAAATGATGAACACCATTTTCAGACTGAACACGTCCAAAGTGAGGGTGGTGTGTCTGAGGCCAACAGTCCACTCAGCAGTGGACTGTTAGTACACGTGTCTTTTTAGTGATCCAATCAAATGCAACGGATTTGATTTCATCCCTCTTGTAACTGTACACTGCTCAAATATTCCGTTTCACTGTGAACTACGTCACAGTGCTGAGGCTAAAGACGCTCTAACTTCCATTTCACTGGGACTTTAATAAACTACAGTGCCCACATTCATGGTGAAAAACATGTAACCCAGTGCAACAGCGTAGCACACTTGACTGAAATGGAATAAAATATATCAGTAATAATTCCAGATTTTTAAAACGTGTACAGTAACCCCTCTCAATCATACTGTCTCTTCCACTCACTCTTGTACTGCCTCCTTTTTCTCCTCCTTCTCTTCATGCTTGGGTCCGCTGAACGAGGATGTTGCTGTCGTCTGAACTCCCTGTGATGTCACATCCAGCCCTGCCCTCTTCTGGTCGGGGGCTGAGGGAGACGGGGACAGTGCAGCGGGGCTGCCAGGCTTACTGGTGTTCGTGGTGGAGGTGGTCGATGAAGCAGGGGCACCACCGGGGGTGCCAGCAGATATCACTACAACGCCATCTTCAGCGCCCTCCCGCCCCACTGTGGAGGCTTTGTCCAGGGGAAGGTCTTTCGGCTTGTCTGCTGTGTCTCTGGGAGGCTTGGTCATCATCTGGTCAAAGGCAGGGTCTGGGTTTGAACTAGACTGCAACTGGAAGATGAAAATAAAAGTTAGGGGAGGCCTCAAAAACATCAGGCTAGTTGTGTCAGATTTTCTTAACCGTACAAATGAAAGAGATACTTACCCTAAAATCGACACTAAATTTCTTTAAATTATCTATTTGTTTTCTGTGGTCTGGTGCCATAGAAGGGGGTCCTGTGAGGTGAGTGAAGAGAGAGATCCATGATTAGTGTGCTAGTCATTACCACACGGATTCAGCAAATACTGTTGCCAGTGTATACTGTACCTTTACAGACTGGTCTGGTGATACTAGGTGAGCTGTCCAAGGGCTTGATGTTCTCCTTGTTTGCCGTGGGGGATGTCTGTCTTGTCTCCTGGACACGACACTCTTTTGCTATAACAGAAAAATAGTCTGGTGACTCCCAGCATAAAAGCAAAGCAAGGATTTGTAAAAAAAAAAAAAAAAAAAGTTCCTCTGATAGAACATAAAATCCAAGTACACAGACATTTCTATTTCATATCAAACTTAGCATTCCTCATTCCCTCAATCAATCACAGTGAAATGAGGGTTAACTTTAACCCTACCATCTCCTGCAGAAGAGGCGACCATGTTGGGGGAGGGACTAGCAGCAGTAGGAGAGGAAGCTGATGTTGCTGTGGCAACAGTATCCACAGGAGCTGCTCCTGTCTGGGGTGCTGGGAGGGAGGAAGAGCCAGAGGAAGCTCCACCCATACTGTTCTGTCGGGGGGAGCGAGGTCTGTGAGCTGAGGAGGGGAAGAGGAAATTTTGGTGTTCAACAACCACCTTTACGAATCTTGATTTACTGGCAAATATTACTGGATAGGCAGTGAAAGGGTTAGGCCCCCATCAGACAGAGCACTCTTGCATCTTGCTGCATCTTCTTTTTATTGGTGCTAGGCAAACACCGAATCAACTGCCCTTACCTTACCTGCTATAGAGACCCAGATCTGTACCATAAATCTGCATAATATATATACAGGCGGAGGGCAGGGAAATCTGGACACAATCTGCTACCAATCATCAGACCTAATTACAAAACATTAGAAAGACCTCAAGCTGTTAAAACATGCTCAGTCTGATCTAGGCCTTAGGGTGTCACCCAGGTTTGCACTCATCATACTATAAACAGCACTTTATTAAAACATGGCAGAGAACACTAATGCAATGCAAGGCCTTTCATAACATGCTACCCCATAATTTATTCTCTTCTTTGCAGATACATTCCACTGCATGATATCTCCGTGAAGCAGAAATGTTCATGTGGTTGGAAATTTATCACAATAAAAACACACAAAGGGTAAAGAGATAAAAAGAAAAAGGAACTATTCTACCTCCACTAACCACCGAGGACCATGTCCCTCCAGAGGAGCTGCTCCTGGTTGGTGGAGTCACTGGAACCTCTCCTGGGGCATTGTGGGAAATTAAGTCCACTCCTGGTGGGACTCCAGTGGTCCGGCAGGGTGGCACTCTGTGAGCACGAGGCGTCCTTTGGGATTTTGGAGACATCCTGGGTGGGCCTGCAGATGGAGAAAGACAGATGAAAACAGACGGAGCTCCATTAACAGACAGTTTAGGTAAACACACTGAACAGCTTGTGTCTCCTACCATCCTGCTGTGAAGGTTTCTCTTTAAAACTCATCTCTGTCCTATAAAACCTTTAAATAAACCCAAACCTCTGCACACATTACATCTTAACCTAAAGTTTAAATGCCACATCACACAGTAATGTTTAGTGACATGCATGTTAGTGGGGAAAAATGATGACCCTGTAAAGTGATCAAACAACACACCACACTTTTCAAACCACAGCCAAGTGAAGTGAGAGATGAGAGATGGGGAAACAGAGGAAAAAAAGGTGAGGTGGAAACCCGTATTTAAAGAATTCACTGTTTAGCAGAGTTTGTGCGGTTATAAGAGCTGTGTCTCATGGGTGACAGCCCAGTGCAAAACTGATCTTTGGCTAGTTGAATATTTTGCTGTTTCACTGTAAACACATGGTACAAGTATGAACACATTCCCTACATATGAAAATGTCACTCTTAAGCACTATATGTGAGGACCAACTGAGTAAGTTGTTTTAAATAGTGTACCCTCTTTTAAAAAAGGGCCAATTCAAACTTCTATGTGCATCTTTTCCATGATTCATTCACACTGTTGCATAGCTTTGTATTTTTAACAAAATAAAATGTAATAATCAGGCCTTTGAGATATAAAATTTGGTTTTAATTCCTAAGTAGCTACAACATTTCTAACTAGTTAAAATATTATTCTATTGGGGCGTCGGTGGCTTAGTGGTCGAGCAGGCGCCCCATGTACAAGGCTGTTGCCACAGCGGCCCGGGTTTGACTCCAGCCTGTGGCCCTTTGCTGCATGTCGCTCCCTCTCTCTCTCCCCCTTTCACACTTCACTATCCTATCAATTAAAGGCAAAAAATGCCCATAAAAATATCTTTAAAAAAAAAAAATTCTATCTGCTCAGATCTTCCACTGAACTACTCTATCAGAAAACATTTTGAGAAACTGTTTTTTTAACTCTTGCTAGACAGAAGCACAGCACACATCGTGATGCACCCACATGCCAAGGTGAAACTGCCTGATGCACTGACAAAGGATCAGCTAAGTGGCTTACCAAATCCTCACAATTTCCACTTCTATAGAAATTGCAAATCTGACCCCAAATCAGTCTGAAGAAGCAACTTCACCTATTTATGTTGTTCCACACTAGACCTGGGCAAATTTATTTTTGAAAGTAGTTGCTTTATTGTAACTTTAAAGAAGCTTCTAACATCTGTCAATACAATTATTATAGGATATCATTTCCATAACTGAGCTCAATCCATCCACCTTCAACTCATGCCTTTGCCCAGGTCTACTCCACTGATGTGGGTACCTTCTGAAGACATGCGTTTGGGCAGAGTGGAGGCTGGCGACGTGGGCCCATGGTGAGAAAAGGAGGATGAGGAGGAGGGATAGGAGGGGTGGGATGAATGAGAGGGAGGCCTGGAAGGTCGAGAGGGGGGTCTGGAGGGTGGCCTGGTGGGCGTGGTCGCCCGAGGAGGCAGGGAGGAAGGGCCAGACTGGTAACGAGAGGGGGGGCGGGAGGAAGGAGATGGACAGGGTGAGGGCCAATGGGATGAACCTAAAAGAGGGAAGGACAAATGATCAAGGATGACAAATGCCAGACAACAATCAGTTAAAAGGACAGTTTACACCAAAACCAATAACACATATTTTTCCTCTTACCTGTAGTGCTATGTCTCAATCAAAAAATTGTTTCCGTATTGGTTGCTGAGTGTTGGAGATATCGACAGTAGAGGTGTCTGCCTTCTTTCCAGTATAATGGAACTCTGTACAGTGACACAGTTGGCGGGTGTGGTTCGGTAGAAAGAAAATAGTTCCTTGAAACTGCTCACAACAAGGTCTGTGAATTATCTTGAGTAACCAGGTCATGATTTCTGGAAAGACTCCAGACTTTCCAACACTCTGCAACTGACACCGTAACAATCTTGACGGATAAATAGCACTAAAGGCAAGAGTAAAAATATGTATTTTTGATTTTGAAGTGAACTGCCCATTAAAGCTGGAGAAACAAAAGTATAGCAGGAATATAAAGAAGGGGGATATTAATAAATATGAGAAAGAATGGCAAGGCAGAAATAAAATTATTCATCTGACACGAGTGATGTATGATAAGTAAATGAATGAATTGACACCAACAACAAATATGAACATCCCAGAGAGTGATCACCGTCTTTACATCATCTGTTGTACATAGACTGCACAACAGATGTGATTGTAGCAAGTAACACCATAGGTTTGTGTGGGATGTATTAATACACACCTCCGTTAACCACCCTCTGGTCGGCCCCAGAGCTGGGACTGTAGTCGTGAGGTCCTGGTCGAGGAGTTGAGGGTCCGCCTGAGCTCTGAGCCAGACGAGGTGAATTCTGACGTCCCGGTCCCCAGGACATCGCCTCCCTGTTCCTCTGACCTGGAGGAATGTACTTGTTCTCTCTGTACACACACACACACAAACAAACACACACACACACACACACACACACACACACACACACACACACACACACACACACACACACACACACACACACACACAATGCCAGCAGATGGTTCAGTTAAATATATCCAAGACAATAGTCAAGATAATAAAGGGGAGGAATTAATTCTACACTCTATTACATTCAACTAAGTGCTTCTCATCAGCCAAAATGAGCATGTTTTCTTTAATTACCAAGGAAGTATTTGTTCTGGGAACATCTGCTGTCTACTTAGTGAATTTGCTGGAACTACGTTGTCTCCCTTTAAGGCCCAAATATGGTTCTCAAGTCTGAGCCTTTCTACTGCAGAATCATGCTGTCCTCAAGCATTATGTACATACAGTGGAAGTGCTTGTGCTTTCATCCTTGATATTTCATGGTGAGAGCTCAAAGTCCTTCAATGATCATTCTGATTTGTGGTGCATGACATGCTAGAAGAAATATAGTATAGCCCATGCTGGTTCATAGGTCCCACTCTCTGTAAAGCCTCTGTAAAATATCAGGCACTGGAAATCAAGTGCATATACACGTGTGTAGGATGCATCTTCTTGCAGGTCTTCCCTAATAAACACAGTACCTGTGGAGAAATCAGCAATCCCTGATAATAAATCATCCCTGATGATATTCACAGTCAGTTTTACTGCATGAACATGTTGCGACTTGTTTAAAATAAATAAAAGGAATATTTTATTGAATCATTTAAAACAATAAAACACGAATGACGCATGCTCTAGACCTACAGGCAACACAGTTTGCAAAAATTAACAATAAAACCGCTGATTTAAAGCTCCATGACTTTACAGTATGCACATTTAATAATAATAATGACAAGTATTACCAAAGTGCTATTATGAGACTGTAAATGTTGCAGTGTTTTGTTATGCTGCTTCATTTTTAAAGGAGCTGGCATTGCAGCACACATTAAGAGCCAATTACCAACAATGAGAAGAAATGAAATATGATAAGCACATGGTGGTTGTGAACACATTTGGCAATTACGTAATTACAAGGACTGCGCTGACACACACTCAGCAGCACAGGAAGTGTGTTTTGGCCCTAGGTTTGTATGTGTGTCCCGGTCTCACCTGCTAAGTGTGTGAGTCTCCCTTTCCCCTCGCACCACAGCAGTATATTTCTCCTCCTCAGAGCGTTCATCATTCTCGAGGGCCACGCGGGCCTTGTATGTGGCACTGGCCTCAATCTCCTCTGCAAGCTGTGCAGCACGCGCCTCCCTCTTGAGGAACTCTTCTGAGTTGTCCCGCTCCAGGGGGACCCTGGGAAACAAGCGCAGGTCAGACAAGGGCAGCGAGGTGATGGAATGACTAAAAAAGGCTTGAAATCAAGTTCTGACTTTTGTCATATGAGGTCACACTGATGCTGCCTTCGAATGGGGTCGTGTTTATTGTCTTCACCATATGAACACCCCCCTCTTGTTGTATTCACGACCTTATAAGTGGAAATATTCTGAGAGTTCTGAGTTCACAAGTTGTGACGTGCTTGCTGACATTTTCAGAAATGGTGGCGGTCATGGAAGTTCATTTTTGGTGGATGGTAAGTTAATAGCATGCTAAATCGTTAGCTTCAGTGGCTTCCAGATGCCAACAGTAGCCTCCACGTTGCCATTGCCTAGCAACGGTCTTCTCATAACTTCAAACCACTCAAACATCAAGAATGTCGTGTACACAACTTTCCATGATGTACCCACAAGCTCACTTACATTTGAAGGCAACAGCAAACAAGATTAACAGTATAGGTTTAATGACATGTATGTAACCTCTATGTAGGTAAATACAAGAAAACTGAACATATTCTGACAAAATAATACTGTTAACAATGTGATGTGTACAGGATGAGACACATGAACATAGAGAAGCTTACGTATATGTGGACAAGCTGCTGTCGTATGTAGACAAGACTCCATACTTCTCCTCGTTATACTTGAACATGTCATTGGGGTCCCACCCGTTTGACTGATCCAAAAAAAAAAAGAGAGAGAAGGCTTATTAACATGTTATCAACGCTGCGGATCAGATGACACAACCTCTGTGTACTTCATCTGTCAAAATATACAAGTTAACATATAGAGGCCTGTATAGATTCTTTACTGTGTTCACAAGTGAAGTATCAATGTGTCTGTTATGTTTGTTTTCTTACCACATCTGTATCCAGAGACTCAAGGCTGTCAGAGTTGTGGGTCTCTCCTCCATCCCAGGGCTCTAGATCTTTCTCTTTGTGCTCGCCATTGATCTTACCGCTCACTGCTGCATCTGTGAAGTTGTCTGCAGCACACACAAAGAATACATATTTATGTACAGCAAAGACAGACAGACACACACACACACACACACACACCCACACACACTCAGAAGCTCATGATGGTATATAGTCACATGGCTGCACTCTCACTGTTTATGCAGGGTAGCGCTCATGCCTCAAGAGCTTCTGCCACAAGCTCTTACAGCAAAGGTCTACATGGAGGTAGTGGTGGTTCACCAGGCACACCCACTCACAACCAGACATGGATCCAACTGGATTGGGAAAAAATCCTTTCAAAAAAGAATTTGAGCTATTTCTTGAGCTGGCCTCGGTAAAGCTAACAAGGATAAAATGTTCTGACGGCGGGAGCAAGAATATGTAAACAGCCTTGTAAAGAAAGGCAAGAACCTAGTCCCCAATTACTGTCTTAAAATGCATAAAATATACCAACTAAATCAAGAAGGTAGGTGATAAAATATTTTCAGCTGACAAACTTTCATGCAAAATTAAATTCAGGTATCACAGAAAGCCCTTCTCCATGCACATGTGCTGGCTTGGCTCAACTCAGTTTGACTCAGCACATTAGCCCAGCAGCAGGTATTTGCGTCTCCATACAACAGGGCTAACCGCTTGAAGGTGTGTCTCTTGCTGATGACTTACTTGTGAACCAACAAAACATTTCTTTCTTGTACTGCTGTCTGACTCTATTAATTTTCTCACAGCCAGAGGCCCATCTTCTCCAGCTTGCTTGCAATGTCTCAGAAGCATTGTGTCGTTAAAGCGTACCGTGACAACAATCAGAACAGAATATTTGCAGTGAGTATAATCCATATGAAATCATATACATTTTCTAGGCACTTGAAGATCTAGTCAATGCTAAAGCATATGTCATGCAAGAAAGCCAGTTAAAATAAATGGAATGGTCAAAGTTGTCATATGGACATTTAAGGTGTGTTGACTGATTCACAACATCAACTCATGCATTGAGTACCATGCAAGAAAAGATTCCACCTAAAAAGTTGTTGGTCGCTGGTGGTAGCCTCTGTGGTCCAGTAAATTAATTATTCTATCCTAGTCTATAGTGTATCACCGTCAATAAACTGTATATATGATGAATGCATCGCTCCTCTGATGGTTTCTTTATTCACATTATTTGCATTTTCTCTAACTTGAGATGACAAAGACTATCTCCTGTCACGGCAACACGCTTAGAGGTGGTCAAGCATGCTTTGGTCCAACTCTAGAGATAGTCCATCTCTGGCGTGTCTTGGCACGTTTAAACTGGTCATGGAAACGTAAATCGATGCAGCGTAGGTTGACTCCGCTTAGTCAAAAGTGCCAACGGAAAAGCCCTTAGAGTGTCAACAAAGCCTGTCTTTTTCCCCACTTAATATATTACGCATCACTATGGCAACACCTTGAAAGACAACATTCAAATGCATGAAAGTCTACTTGGGGATGATGATACTTTCAGGACCATTTACTATGATTAAGTAAACTTACAATAAAACCAGGGACAGGCATGCTCAAAGAAAACCCCCAATTATATTTGAAAGGAAGTCTGATCTCATGTCAGCCCAAGTCTGCGCTCACATTCTCAGAACTGGCACCAATGGACTGCGTGCATTAAGCATATCAGCCACCTGGAGTTACATAACTCAGCCATCCCAACTCATCTCACAATATGAAGAGCATTTAAGCATTTCTGGCACAGAGCAAGTTCAGAGACACTAGATTGGCACCATGCAGACAGTTGGGCTAACAGGCCTGAATTATATTAGTAGAGGTGGTTGGTATGCGGCTCTATGCATTCTGTCCATCAAGGGAATCGTACAGAAAATAAGGAACATTTACAAACCAAATGTGGGCGTAGTGAGGGATAAGCAAACATGCATTTAGATTGCAGTCAATTATATGACCTCAAAGCACTTCAGGGCCAAACCAAATTAAACATCCTGACATAATTCCATTTTTAATACAATGCTCACAAAAAGCAAATTAGGGTGCTAGTGCTCGACATGAGTTTTCAATCTGTTGCTTTCAATGGAATCATAGTCGTAATGCTTGTAATTTCCCCTTCTCCATCTAGCTCTGATTTGGACTGAGCTCTGGTGCAGTAAGGTTTGAAATCAAGTGCAGCAGCAGAACCCCATGTGGCAAATAACACAATGCTCTGAAAGATAAGTTAAGACAAAAATAATAACCATATCCTTTCTCTTATAATAGTGAGTCATTGCTGCCAGGGTGCCATTAGTGGCTCGCTACATACAGGCTCCAATTGTGCTTGAGCTGTTAAAATAATTAGCTAAAACTGTATATCAAATTTTCAAGCATAGCTTTAAATGACAGCTGAAAACTAAAACTGTTGTTCAAACTAATAAAGGGAGTATTAATGTTAGTTTAAAACAACTAAAACAAGTGGTATAAGTTCACTACAGTTAAAACTATTAACTATATATCTCTCACACATGCTAAGATTCTTCATGAGTAAGCATAAAGCCATTATGTCCACAACCACGACCAGGCAGCATCTGCTGATATCTAAAGTAAAAGCTTAACTAAGGAAGTGTATGATAGAGCAAGTGGCAACTCTTCCACCGAAAGCAACATCCAGTCAAGAGATAACACCTGAGTCAGACATTTGAGTCTCATTCTTTGGTTATGTGAAAGCAATGACCCCCAAATGTTATCATCAAATTGGATTTAAAAAAGAAGCAACAGGTGGCAACAGATCAGACCCAAGCCTCGGAGATTTACAAATTTGTTTGAGTGCATACAGAGATGGTGCGAGAGGAGAAAACAGTCATATATTACCTGTGTCAGAGGAGACTAGATCAGTGGAGAGGAGAGACAGACAGATGACAGAGAGTCAGAAGATGGACCGACAGATAGAATGACTCAGTGGTGATCACACGAACAGTTGAGTAATTTTTTTAACAACTTTAGAGTAGTTTTCATAGATTTAATCAAGCCGTGTCTAGCAGACTCGCCATATCCCCTTATTTCTGCTATCAAACGTACAGTGTGTAGGATTTTGGCAGAAATGGAATATAATGAGTTTGTTTTCCTTAGTGTGTAATCACCTGAAAATAAGGATCATTGTGTTTTCATTACCTTAGAATGAGCTGTTTATATCTACATAGGGGGCGGGTGCTTGTCCACAGACTCCACCATGTTGCATCGCCATGTTTCTACAGCAGCCCAGAAAGGACAATCCAAACACTGGCTCTAGATAGGGCCATTTAAATTTTCACATCAGCTACCGTAGTTAGCAGCCCCTTCGCAACGAGCAGCATCAGAAAACCACTGTTTTTGTTGAACATTAAACTGCTTTATTCAGTGTTTTACCAGTTTAAATCACCTGGTCAATTTGTTTTGGAGAGACAGAGACCTCTTTAGATAATTTGGCTCCCAGTAAAAACCTCATGAACATCTGGATATTAGCTTATAAGAGAAAAAAGGTGAGTACTCATTAGCAGGTGCTGGGCTAGCGGCCTGTCTATGAGTTGAACAGCATCAGAGAAACACTGACTTCTAACATTAAACTTCTCTATATAGTGTTTATACCAGTTTAAATCACCGGGACCATTTGTTTTGGAGAGTACAATACCTCTGCGGATAATCCGGCTCCCGATAAAAGCTTCTTAACCGCAAACACTGAAGGAATTCTAACCAGGAGAAATTTCAGCTAGTTGCAATCTGCAATCCTAACTGCAAGATGCCACTAAATCCTACACACTGTTCCTTTGAGTTGAAGCAAAACACATATACTTCCTAAACAAAAACGACAATTCTGACCAATAAACTATCTCTGTAAAATTACTGAAGTCAACTGTCTGATTTAGTAACATGAGATCACAGACATTAGCAATGGTGCTTCAGATGTTTTCCTTTTCTGCAAAACATTGTTAAATTCCAAGTCAATCCACAACTGTTCAATTTAAACAGTATAAAATTGTATTTTACAATTGGCCCCACTGCAGCACCATCTCTGTGAAGCATGTGATAATGAGACCCTCACACTTCTTCACCTGTTCATTTTCAGAAAATAAAACCCTCCCACACAGTCCATTATCGTTCAAAGAAGAATTCTATCGGTCAAGATTAATTAGATGAAGACTCATTCAGCCTTTATTGAGTGTCCTTGCTGCGCCAGGGCAACCTTCGAACCGATCAATAGATCACATTAGTCTTCAGTGGCTGGCCACTCATGGCAGACACTCGAGATTTCGTTCGTGGCAAAGGCTCTATGACATCGAGGCAGTGAATACAAACTGAAAATGACCAGTATGTTGTGTGTATGCACAGATGGGATGTCATCTGGCACGTGTTTTTCTTTGTGAATGTGCAACAATTACAACATGACAAACTCACCTATTTACACTGTGTATGCTTCGTGGGTACTGGCATGTACACGACTACTAGGTATAAAAGGACTGCTGTTCATGTGCCTGGATAGTATTTGTCAAAACAAATGCCCTCAGTACCTTTCCTGGCGAAATTCAGATCCACATCTTTGAAGGTCACCACTACGACATCTGAAGCCTTGAAAATGATGCTCTCCACAATATCCTCTTTTCTGGGAGCTATGCTCGGCTCTGGGCTCTTTCTGTGGGCTGCATCCAACACCAGGTCACACTGAGGGAGAAAGTAATGTTAAATTGGATTAATCTAACATAACCCAATCATACACATATATTCAATATTACACTCTTTCTATGCAGAAAGGAGCTGAGAGGATTACATTTCACTGGAATTGTATCTTATATGATTTCATATGACAAATAATTCATTGATTGATTGATGCATTGTTTCATCCCAATCATTCAGCGCAGTTGCTGTACAGACAGAAAATAAATTGGCAACCACTTTAATAATCAATTAATCTTTATAGGAAATGTATTAATCAAAAATGTCAAACATTCTCTGGTACAGCTTCTCGAGGAGGATTTCTTGTTTTTCCTCTATGAGTATCTTTATGTTTAAGACCGCTGATCAGACCAAACATGGAATCTAAAAAATGAAGTGATCACCTTGGGCTCTGGAAAATTGTGGCAGACTACTTTCAGTATTTTTTGACATTTTATACACTAAACATTAAACCAATTAATTTTTAAAAAAAGTGATAAATTAAAGGATAATGAAAATAATCCTAATGAGTACAACCAGAGAAAACAGGACCGAGTTAATTAACTCACTTGGTGTGTTTGATTGGAATGAAAACCTGCAATCTTGGCCCAGCATGGCACATCAACATGCTTGCCTAAGGCTGAACAACAAAAAATCCTTTCCATGTTCTTTGGCTGACAGCATATTTAAACAAAAGTTTGACTGATATCAGTTGATTGAGTTCTGTTCATTTAATGTCATCCATGCCAGATGGAGGAGCTTGTGACCTCTAATTTCCTCAAAACAAGAAGTTATACAACAACTACTATAATATTGTGGTACAAAATTGAAAACACAAGCCCTGCAACCAAACATTGCATTGTTGACTAAGAGACGTTGTACGGAGGGGTGGTGAATTTCAGCACGTCTGACTGTTCAGCTTGCACACACTGTGGTAATAAAAGCCAAATGTGATGCTTTGTTTTGGTCTCAAAACAAAGTGGTGTGTTTGCCTGTGCAAGCACACCAAATTCAATTTATTTTGGAGTATCCCGCCAGCCCTATTCACATTTAAGTCACACAACCTTATAAAAGAGGTGTGCGATTTAAGATACATAAATATCAACCCTGGTGTTTGGTGAAAACAGGTTATAATGTAGGTTACTGGCATCTCATCAGAAGTTAAAACCAAGCTGAGCCTCTGCCAAGTGAACTGGACAGAAACCTCTACCATTGCTCAGGTTAAGCTTTTCATTTGTGCAAAATGAAATTTTCCCCACAGGGGAAAGATTGGAGAATACTTCAGCCTAAAAGGGAAGATGAAGGGCCACATACCTCTCCTCCATAAAAGGAAAGATGGAAAGGGCGATCTTTGCCCAAACCACCTCAAGGGTGAAACTGCTATTGAGTGCTGGCTGGGCATTATCCTCCTTAACCTTAATCATTAGTGCTGTTACTGAAGAAATTACAGATCTAGCTCCATATTAGCACCTATAAAGAACATCCCACTACGTGTGATCCTTACCTCTGGACCGTATGTTTTAAATACTCCTTCATAGACGGCTCCATTTTTCACTTTCAGCTCACACTTGGTCCCCTACAAATAAATAGGCCTATTATTATTCACTGTATGCAACACTCATTCAATTAAGTGCCAATGTCAATTTACACATTCAAAAAACAAGTTCAGAAACCCATCTGCTGTGAAATAGACAAATGATTGATCAATCTCTTCTTTGTTTATGCAACCAGCTGTCTCTACAGATCACACAGGCTTTGTTTATGGCAGCGTAGACATTTTGCAGAAACAGCATGTGGTGAAAGACAGACTGCAGTACATACTGCTGTTACAAATTCATTTACAGTAAGCACGATTCACATGGTGCTTTCAAACAAGTGTTCCTTTGTAACTGAGCTTATTTCCCTATGCAGATACTAGACGTATCTGAAACATCATCTAAAAAAACTTTGGTCAGACACACAGCCAACATACCACAACTGAAGTCAAGACATGGACCATCCTCATATTTGCATATACACCATTGAAAAAGACCTAAAGAAAAAACACAGTTAACATCTGATGTTCCCCATTTGCAAAGTAAAATAGGCTCTCACAGGCACGTTCTATCTATTGGACGATTCATAATGCATAACAATAAGAAGCAGATGTCCGACCACTGGCTTGTGCTTTCTCTGAGGTTCTCTCTGTGCAACTTTTTAACTAAATTGCATCCCTTCCAAAAACATGACAGTATATTCAAATGACTCTGCACAGAGTGAACAAAAAGAAGCATTAATCCAGTGTGTGGGCTTTCATAAAGCAGCTTCCTTTCTGTGATAAATTACTCAGGTATAACAAACTTCTGTGATACATGCTTATGTGGCATTAAGGCTATTTGCCACTGACTTATGAGAGTTAACCAGTTACTTACTGCTGCGGGACCTTTACCACTGTGTCTTCCCCTGAAAGAAAACAAATGGCACTGTTGTCAAACACGCCATCATCACTGGCACTTAAGTTCTTGCTAGTATGCTGAAACAAAGTGTACAGCTAAATGGTATAAATCTCAGATGGTATAAAACTGCTGTTACACATTGAAAGGGGATTCCCAAGAGTCATCAACACAAATTATCCAACTTATTCTAGACTGAAATATGTTGAAAATGCACATTTATAACATATTTGAAGGCAATGGAGATGCTGAAATTTTCCACAGAATTCCTGGATTTTTTTGTTTAGACTGTCCCCTCGCCAAATTCTCAGCAGCCTACATTTTTCTAAGCATGTCCTAAAATGCACCTTGTTCAGCTGCTGGCACATGGCCAGGTATTCACAATTTGATGTAGGCAATGGCCATTCTCCCTACATTATGCCCCTTGTAGTAAACGAGTAACATGCACCTCTGCACGCAGTCAGTACCACACTATCAAAATAGAGCCAATCCAAGTGTCTGAAATAGGCTGGTTTTGTATGCATCAGTCCACCTGGTCCAATCGCATTTTACAATATCTCTGCACGGCCTTAATGGATGAAACCTACGCAATGAATGGGACGTACTGTCCTAGTGACCGGTGAATAGAAGCCTGAGCAAATTATCACCACCAAAATTCACAATACGCATGCAGCTCCTGCACTGACAGTGCGTGTTAGCTTTATCTTAGGGAGGACTCGTGCAGAAATGTCATGCTTCAAGGACACTATTTCACACGAGCAGCTACGGCAACGTCAAGGTTGAAAGCCCGTCGGTCTATAATTCCCCCTTCTCCTCCTCAACCCCGTCTCCACACCCGCCCCTTTCTTCCGTGCGCCCACACGTTTACGATTACAATTTCTTGGCAAACCCGTTGCAGCAATGTTGCGGTAACGTACCAACCTAAAATGACAGTCAGATGAAAACAAACACAGCTGTTTTATCGCAGTCCCCTAGGTTGGAAAAAGTCGGCAGGCTGTCCCGTTAGCTAGCCGCTGTGTTACTGAATGAGGCAAGTGCACTGAATTACAAGCATGGGCTGTCAAACGGCTAATTAACGGTGGCTAAATTGACTCCAAGCTGATAGTAAACTGATACCAGCAACTTGGCGAGCAGCATCATTGCTACACACATGTGGGGAAATGTTCGTCCACGTAAACGTGTCTAAATACATCAGAGATCAGATGCTGTGTTTAATTTACCATGCAAGAAGAGGCAACGTAACGTCGAAGTTGCAACATTACTGGGGCAAGCAGACAGGCCTCGCTAGCTAAACTGCATAACGTTACGCTAGGTGACCAACACGTCGCAAGGCCCACATAACGTTTAGAAACGCATACTAGTTTTGGACCACTTAACGGGAATGTCATCTCTCAAAACTGCCGCTGTTAGAAGCGACTGTGTCCAAGCACTGAAAACTGGCCACTGTAACCACCGCTGCTGTGTTTTTATTTCGCTAAGTTGACGTTTTAATTTCACAGACCTGCCCAGATTCTGTCTTCCCCCGCCGCTTCCTCCGGCACCGGAGGCGGTGGCACCAGCGGTGTTGCCACCGCCGGGCTTGCTGCGATTTCCACCGGCCTTCATTGACATGGTGATCCCATAAAAGACGGCGTGGTAAAACGACCAGCTTTACACCACAATTTCTTGACGATGTGTGATTGTGTGACAGCTCGCTAACGTTAGCAGTCCTACGGTCTGGCTAGCTAGCTAGCACGGTAATGTCAACGTGCCTCTTGAGGAAGATGCTATGCTAGGAAGCTAGCTCGCTAACAGTTGCTATCTAAATTAGCAATCTGTACAATTCCTATTAAAACGGAAAAAAATAATATTTAAAAAAGACAACACGCGCCAATCACTCTTCCAAAATAAACATGGGTGTTACACCTCTTGTCAATTTGTTATGTAATCCTAACAAAAATATTCAATTATCTCAAAATAGGGTTTACAGCTATCTCGGGTTCTTTCCGTTGCTAACAGCGAAAAGACCAAAACAGTCTGAAAGGGGACAAAAAACAGCGGAGGGATATATGAAAGGCGTAACGGCTCATAACATATAACCAAATATCCATTACACTGTGTTCTCTCACAAACATCTGTCTGCTAAAAACACAAATAACATCACATTTAACATAGAGCACTAAAAGAAACATATAGATACGCATTTGTTGTGCGCAGTTACACATACAACATGGCACTATTTTCAGGAAGTCCATGAATCTTCCCTGGCTGTTTTGTGGCATCCACGTGAGCCGGCGAACAAACTACACACACAGACGCACACGCATAGAAACATTGCATTTGCACGCTGCCTGTGTGTGCACATTCATGGTAGCTACACTTACACGCTACAATATGACTGATTGATAAAGATGACACTTTACTTGAGATATGCGCATCTCACTAATAAATGGTCTGACTCCGACGATAGTTGATAGCTGCACATAGGGAAGTGGTTGCGCAGGTAAATTAAAGTAACAGCATGTTAGCTTAATGATATAAATACATATTGATGATTTCATGATCTACACAATATTAAAGGTTGTGCAGCTGGAGGAGAGGTGAAGAATTCATTTTAAATATAATTTAAACACACGCACTGCATGTCAAAATAGGCATCATTTTTCCCAAAACATGAAAAAATTACATGACAGGTTTTTGATGTGATTGCTTTTCACATGTATATATAATTACATTTGGTGTTTTTTCTGCTGTATATCTATATGATACTCTTAGTGTATCTCCATTCTATTTATAAATAGCCTACCTAGAATACCTGCAGTAAATCAATATTAAATTAAAAATACAAAGGGCCTTATCACAATTACAACTAGGGTCTAAACAAAATTAATTATTTTACATGACACATTAATCTTTATCGTCCTTTTTCACATTTCCAGGATCCCGTAAATCTAACTTAGGACCACATTAGCTCCTACAGACTTCATGAGGGGACTATGTCCACAGGGCATATGCTTTTTTTCCCCCATTATATCCTAATTACATCCTAAAGCACTATCTGCATCAATTTGTTTTCTGCTTAAAACATTGATTAATGCTTTCAATCATTGTTTCTATCAGCAGGAGACATGCAGGAAATTACCTGCATTTGAGTTTTTGTATTGAAGAATTGACATCTCAGATGGGATTCAAATAGGAGTAATTGCTGCACACAGATTTTGTCCCCATCATGTGGACAAAAGTGGGTGGAAAAAATAATAGAAACACCTTTCAGAATAAAGAAGTCCAATATGATGCCACCACTAATGGATCTTACGAAATACAATAGGCTACCGCTCTGACACAATATCAACAAAAACTGAAGATTATACAATGAATAAAGATGGGATAATTGCAGGGCTGTTTCACTGCATTGTAGGCTACAGGTGTGCCTAAAATGGTAAGTGTTCATTTCAGGTGTTCATGAAAAGGAAAACACTAGGAAGAAAATATAGAGGACCAGTTTGAAGACCAGTGTTATCCCCATATGTGAGTCCTGCAAGAGAAATACAAACGTTTTTTTAACTTGCTATGACTGTCCCCTATAGCAAGATACCAAGTAATCCCTTTTAAATCAAAAGTTAAATACATAGACAACTAACTAAAAATGAGAACTAAATTAAAAGTTTAAATGACAACCTTCAAAAGTTCTGCCTAAATCAAAATGTATTATATGGTTACAAAGAGCTTTGACCTTATTTTGATCACAGTTTGTCCAGATAGATCTACCCTGCTTATTCTATTGCTTTGTCAAAGAAGATTAAAAAGATGAATAACCACAATAATTTTGAACTAACATGGAAAAAGAAAACTCATCATTTACAAAAGGGTCAAAGATGATGAAGACTGTAACCTTGATGGCAAAATGGTTTTTGGTGCAGTGTGTCCAGAGAGATCTTTAGGAAATTAAATGGTATTGTATTTGTCTTGCTTTGTGACTTCAGGTCAAACTCTCACTGTTTCATCAGCAGGCACTTATGTATTGGAAATTACTTTTTAATCACGACCTCTTTACCCAATATACAGCTTTCTGGAACAACAGATGAATTGTGCACAGAAACAAATCCCTGAATGGAATGGGAAAGTGTCTAGTCTGTTATGAACATTTTAGATGGCACAGGCAATGTTCTCTCTTTTGAGAACTTCAATTCGAAATATAATTTTCACAGCAATAAAAACAATTCTCCACTGTTTTGAAAGCAATTTCAACTGGACTCCTGATGTCGGTGAGGTACACTTCTTCCATACCTCCCCTCTCCTTTAATCAACAGTCTAACTTCAGGGAAAGTACAATTTCAAAGGTATTTGGGTGTTTCACATCAGATTTATTTCAGAATTCTAGTCTTTAAAAAATTCTTTGAATCCACAATTAAAAAAGATGCATACAAACTACATTTGATGGCCTGTTCTTCTTAAGGTGAAAGAAGTGCATTTCAAATTGATTAACTCTTTAACCCTGCTATTCATTTAGCCCATTCATATTGAATTTAATTTTGATAATAATGTTTGCACTTTTTAATTTTTTTTTCTTTAATTTTGTCTTGGGGGAGGAACATACAACTTTAAATGGCTGTATTTTGTAATTATTTTAGACACCATCTGAACCTCCAAATCCGTCTCCAAGTTTCATATGAATGCTTTCATTAAAAATTGCCAAAATCACACCATTGTAAAAACTGAAGTAATTGTCATATTTTCAAATTTCCAACAATCTTTGAACACATTATGTGCAACAAACAGTTCTGGTGGGAAACAAAACCAAATCTTTGCTAAAAAAATGTGATATTTCATTAAAAAAAATCACTATGATTTGTAAGGAGGATTTCCATTTTGCTTAAGAAATTAGCTGTTTACTTTATTGATAACTCTTATTCCCGTGCTGTTTGTCTGTCGCATTTGCCCCAATACCTACATTTGGTGTGAACATAAAAATAATTGATTAGGGACTGCTTATGGTGGAGGGAGGGTCGTGTATTTTTCCCCCAGAGAAGCTCAAGGAAAAATATGTGTAGCTTCGGGGAAGGTCAAGATTTAATAAATAAATAAATAAATAAATAAATAAGTCACACATTAGCCACCCCCTTCCTCTGATAAGTAGAGAACAGTCCCTTACCTTAATTGCTGCTTTTATGAATAGCAAAATGCAGACTTTTCCAACATACAAAGTACCTCGAACTAACTTATTTTAATTTTTTTATATCTTCTAATTTAATTAGTGTGTGTTATGCAACAATATTTCAGTACTACCTTACAAGTGAGCCTTACTGTTTGTGCAAAACGTTAACTGTCAATAAAGTTTCTTTTTAAAAAGAAAACTGGGGCCTTATAAGGACCCAAGGACTCAAAGGAGTCTGGCCGTTCCAAGCTTGTTTCATCGAAATTTAAAGTAATTAATCTAAAAAAATGTACTGACCAATATACGTTTTACACGTATTGGGAATATACATTTAATGATTTAAAAGGCAAAGCTTTTCCCCATAATGTCCGAATTTACGAAACGTGTCGATGATTTTTAATCAGGCGTTCAGCACGGACTGCTATTGCGTAGTGCCGACTCGGGTTGTGTATTCCCTCTGACAACCAGCTATGGGATTAGCAAAATAGACCAGAGATGTGTGTATCTACTTGGTCACCTTTGAAAATATTCTCTGTTAACCCTTTTCATCAGTGAGATAGTGTTATTTGTCAGCACGAGCGCTGATTTTTATTACGTCGTCTTGCGGAAGAATGTTAACGCCTGTGGGTTTGTGTAGAGCCGGAAAACTAACTTGCCACCTCAGCTAACAAGCTAGCGCGTTAGCAGGCTCGGCTCGACGACATAATAGTCTGCTGTGCTTCTGGGAACACGGTGTGCTCGTCGTGTCAGATCAACCGAGGATAGTATGGGTGATTTTTAGTTAACGTTAGTCCACATCACCTGTTACGGTTGCGTTTGCTGTGTAATAATCTGCCCTGACCGCGGGATGGAGTGGCACTCGCTTACTTGCTAGCAAGCTAGCAGTCCCCGGTGTTAGCAGAGCTCTGCTCTCATTGCGCTGGCTAAAAATACACCCCTTGTCCCATGCTCGGTGCGCCTCCAAAAGTGGTAGGCTAGTCCAGATTGGGCTTGTCTTCGACTGTTCTGGTCAGCTTGCTCGGAGTTTGGCACTCTACATGGTCACCACAGTGAGTTTAAGACGACTGGAAGAGCGAGTCGGACCCCGAGGTTGTGAGTCCTGCTGGCCTGAGCTAACGTCACACCGTACCGGCTGGTGGGCTTCAGGTCTCCAAGGGAAGGAAACTGTGCTTTGGCTAACCGGTGGCTGTATATCATTTTGCCCAGATGGCCTTGTCTTGTCATCAGTATTAGTATAACAAGCCTTGGCTCAACCCAGGGTTGCAAGATCGAAACTTTGCGAAGCTCAGAGAAAAACGCTTTGTGTCTACTGTCAACTGTCTGAGATTGGCGAGGCAGACTTTATCTGTCCAGAGTGCAGCACCATGTCGGAGGATAACAACGCAGACAAGTTCATCAAGGTAATTTGATCATCAGATGTGAATCTTTATGCAAGTAGACGTTGCAAGAGTTTCCACTTCTGCAGTAATAACCATCTTTGGTCTTGATTTAATGAAGCTTGATCTAAACAAGTAAAGCTGCAACCTTTTACACTGATGTTGGATATGTTACTATGTCTAAATCATTGTTGCAGAATGTCAGCTGCACACTGACTTTCCTTGCTTTATTGTTTTATAAATTATTGTCATTTCCTTGTTTCATACAACATGATTTTCAATGGTACTTCCGCCCACATGAACTTCATTGCATATTGCTGCAGTAATGTTTCCAGTGAAGGCTGCACTATAAAGAACATTTGAATCTTGCATGAGCTGTCATAAATTGATATACCTCATGACATCTCCTGACAAGAGTTCTTGTGTAGGCTACAAATAGTAGAACTGTGAATCATGAGCAATGTGTTATGGAAAGCTTTACCCTTGTTAAACATTACTGTGGAGCTTGGCTCTGCCTGGAATGGTGACGGTCCTACAGGCAATATTCCCGTACACCCTGGCTCTGGGATTTGTTCCTGGCCTGCTCCCCTCAATGTGTCACTGCCCGAGCATTTATGCTAGCAGTAAAATGTGATCTCAAGTGGCCCCCTGCTTTCACAGTGGGTTCAGAATGTACCCAATGCTTGGTTGACTTAGGGAAACGTACTGAGAACTGCAACACATACTGGGGCCGTTATCATGAATAAAGATTAGAGGGTTAGCTAGCGAACTTTGAGCTTAACCACTTTCCCTGGTATCAAACCATGACACACTTCAAACCAGACCCACTATCTGCCACTGTTGGGCGTGGTGCAGTCCTTTAAAGATGTAAAGTTTATGGTGCAACACACCCAAGGGTAATTGTAACAGCTGAGGCGCCCCTCGTCCTGCATTACGTAATCATCATGAATCCTGATTATCATCAGACTCTTTGTGTTTACAAAGAGCAGGTTGAACTGGCCAGGACGGTGATAGGGAGGAGAAATTATGGTGCCTGTTGGCAGTGGCACACAATTAACTGCTTTGTGCCAGCCAAGACCAATATATTCTCAGCAAAGGAGGAAAAGGTCCAGGCTAATTTAATAACTGTCTGATTTTAAGTTTGGGATTTTATAAGAGGATGGTTCCCTTAAGTTTCTTTACTCAAATACAGCACAAAGTTGCAAATACTGACAAACCAAATATGTATTCAAATCCAGCACAAGTCTGATCCTAAAAACTCAATTCCACTATTTTTAATTCAGTTGATTACCAAGGTTTTCTCCCTCCTTCTGGGACAGCATCCCATCCTTCTTTGTTAATCCTTTTACAAGCAACAGTGGCTAAACCTGCCCAGACATCTGTGTTTTATAACAGCCAGGCTGTCTTTTCTCCAGAATAATCTGCATTAAGGATTACCACTATAGACAAGTGATAATGGATAAGGCAGATATTACACAACCCAGAGCTACGGACACAATGGGGAAGAATTTACAGCAGTGTTACTCAGTAGAAACTGACAAACTCTTTTGTGTCTCATGAATTTTGTTTAAAAATCAGATGAGAAGTCTTTATGATGCTAAACAGCTGTCTCTGTTGATACTCTAGGTACTGACAATGATCTGGAATGGTCTTTCTGGTGCATAACTCCTTTTTCTTTGTCATGGGGATGGGTGGCAGTGGGCTGGTTATTGTGCTGCATGTTAAATACTATGCTGATAACTGTGAAATGGAAAACACTCCACATCTGGACAGTTTGTTAATTGTTTTTCCTCTAACATCTGATGTTCTGTTTAATGTGGTTTCTCTCCCCGACAGGAGACGTCCATTCTAGACGAGTACAACATCAACTGGACACAGAAGCTGGGAGCTGGCATCAGTGGACCTGTCAGGTGAGTGTGAGCGAGAGTGTGCCAAAAAGTACTTTTCTCCAGTCTCCAAATGTTATCTTTTTTTACTGTGCTTGTGCCGCATCAGATTGACGTCTTAACTGTTGCCGCTGGACCAGTGTTGCATTGATGAAACTGGGAGTAAATTGCAGCGTTGCATAACCAGAGGACATCATTATGGTATCTGTTTGTGGTTGGAAAACTGTTTAATTGTTTTTCCTGGTTTTGATGGAAATGGATTCAACTGGCATTGTTTAGGAATGCAGAAATCCTACTGGGAGAAATCTGACATGCTGGGTTAAGCCCAGCTGCGAGAGCAGAGCCAGCGTCAGTTGAGATTGCTTTCTAGTTATGTTTATATGTGTAGCGTTTATTTGTGTATCGTGACTCAGAATATTCCAAAAACCCATGATAGGATCACGAGAGAGATAAATATTGATATATTGCTCAGCCCTTGCAGTGTATGACTGAACTGTAGTTATAAATATTGCTGTGGAGTCCTGTTGGTACTGCTGCAGCCACATTTTGGCACTTTAAACTTTGAATTCAAGTGTAATGTCAAAGCAGGGCTGTGCTGTCGAATGGACAAAATTTGTGACTGCTGCCAAAAAATCTCCCGACATGTTACTTCTTCTGGGGTTTTATTACATCTTGTTCACTGTGACACTGTTTCACCGGCACAGTCTGACGTTATCCTTGACACATTAACACGTATTGAGAGTATGAAGGGGCCAGGTGCTTGTTACTTGATGGGGCTTTAACAGACCGGACTAACCATTAGTGTGTAACACCGGCGTAACTCGTGGCTTAATATGGAGATGTTTGGCACCGGTTTTTGTTGTAGCTGGTGGGGGCCCATTTGGCTCGGACACAGCAACACATGTAACCGCAGCATCCAAGGCTTGAATCCAACCCCAAAGTTTTGTCCCTCACACCCATGAGTGGAAGAATCTAAACCTGTTTTTGAAAGTCCTTTGTGGAAATGAATACATATTAAGTGAGTTTATGTCTGTTTCTTTGGCTTTGACAGATTTTAGTCCTCATGTTATGGCAGCTAATCTTTTGAGAAGCTGCGCTCAGTAGTGGATTCTCGTGGCTGCATGAGGGCTCATTGATAAAACTCAGCAGTTTTCTCTTATATTTGCATTCCTCTCTGCATTCTTCTCTCCAATATTTTCCACTCTAACACACATTTCTGGAATACTAACAATAAGCAGCAATGACGTTTGAGCTGATTTACATTTAACCCAATAGAGGGATAGTTTTGATTTTTTTTGAAGTGGGGTTGTATAGGGTACTTATCCATAACTGATGTATTGCATACAGCAGATTTCTGTTGGCACGCCCCAAATTTGGAGAAGTGGTCACGGAAGCTAAGCAATATACTGCTGTGGGTGAGGGGCAGCAGGATAACATATTTTAGCAGCCCTAAATAAAATCTATAACAGCTTAAGTTTGCGCTATATTGAAAGTATTTTCACCTCTCTATGTCTCCCTTAGGCAGCATGTTTTGACAGGGAAGATGTTAACAGCTTCAGTTCCGCATCAGTGGTCTCGTCAAAGCCACCAGACTCCATTGACAAAAACAGTAATTTTAGCTCACTGAACGCGAGACCTGCTGCTCTATCATTGCCCCAATAAGTTAGTTGTGTTGTTGTGTAGCTTTGATTAATCCAAACTAACCGTTTTAAACCCCAAAGTCACACAAAACCATAACTGGCAGCTCCTGTGTTCAGCGATGTTAAATTACTGTTTCTGTCAATGGAGTCTGGCATTGAAGAGAGCGATATAACGATTTCCTTTCCCTGTTGGAAATCATTGTCTGGCGGGGGGTAAAATATTAGAAATTTAGCATGTACTTCAGCTAATAATGATTCTTTTTAAGTAGCTGAAATATGTTTTGCTGCTGCCCCGTGCGCAGCAGTACATTATTTAGCTTCTGTGTTGGACTCCAGTCTGACTCTCCAGACTTGGGGCTTGCTGACCACCATCTACTGTACGTGTAGGTAATACACTGACTATGAATAAGTACCACAAATTACTTTTATGTCTTGTGGTGAATCTAAAGCACAGATTTAAGTCATTATTAGGCTTTGAAACTGGACTTTTTTCTGTCAGGAGAGAGAAAATGTTTGAAAACTTCACTCTGCATTGGCCTTCAACTTAAAACTGTTAATGTTAGTCAGTGTCTCTTGTTTGCAGTATCTGTTATACTCAGACTTTAGCCAACAATGCTGCATTTTTTTCACCCTTTTAAACTGTCTGTGCACATGTTGACCTTTGCCCTCGTTGCCTCAGATAACCCTGCTATAATCTCTTCATAGAATAGCCTCTGTTTGTCTTTAGATTTATTGGAA